>NC_139573.1:42606735-43206735 GCF_965112155.1 Podarcis liolepis | reverse complement strand
AAAACAACCCCAGACCCTTAAAAAGTCTTTTGATTTCAATGGGTGACACGGAATATGAATGGCGTACATACTTATTGTGGCCTGGTGTTAAGAAAGAGTGAAAGTTGAAGGATGTGAAGAAGGGCTCTCTGTCAGATTCCCAAAGAGGTCTCCTCCTTAGATCCTCCTTGAGAGCTCTTTTACCCACTGTTGCCAGAATTGGCTGAATCTGCAAAGATGGAGGACATAAATCACTTCTTAGAACGCTTTTCTGTATAATGTGGCAATTGCCTTAAATGCATTCAATACACTATTACTCAAAAGAGCAACAGAGGCTCAAATGTTCACCATAAATCCAAATTTAATTACTTATCTCCAGAGACTTGTTTTGACACATTTCATAAAACCGAGGAGCCAGAGAGCCCAAAAAGTAAGGCGTCCAAGGTGCCAAATTTAGTTAACTCCTACTTGCCATATGCTAGGACTATCTGAAAGGATGTGGATATATGCTATGTTAGGAAATGCGACTCAAATAAATGAAGGGCTGCTTTAAGGAGGCCTGTACTGGTGTCAGTCCCCCATGACTGCTGTAAACAATGCAAGAACTGTAGGTGTGCAGGCAATCTGGTCGTGGGGGAGAAAAGGGTGAATGATGACCAGTGAAACCCTTTCCAATTATATTTTCCTATGATTAATTTTATAATGAATGTTTTAGAATGTTGGACTATTTTGATTGTTGTTAGCCGCCCTGAGCCCAGCTTCGGCTGGGGAGGGCGGGATATAAATAAAATTTATTATTTATTATTTATTATTGTACGGAGGGAAAAGGTGTCCTTCTAACAGTGCAATTCTAACAACCATGTCTACTCAGAAGTAAGTCATACTGAATTAAGTGGAGCTTACTCCCAGGTAAGTTGGGTTACGATTGCAGTTTTATTTTCAATTCAACTTTTTCACAGCATAAGCTTGCGCAACCATTCTATAAAGAGAGATGGAACTCAAGAAGTCAAGAGGATGTGCAGAGATAACTTGGAGCACAGCTTCAAATTCTACTGAGGCTGCAGCGCTCAGCTCCGAAATGTGATATTATAAAGGAAGGAAATGCCCTTGGTACATGCAGAGTGCGTTTCACCTCATTGCTCGTTAGCCACATTGGAGACCATGAGTTGTGGCGTTACTGGGGCATAACTGACCATGCTAAATAGCTGTTTGCCACATTTCTGTAACTTAGCTAAATATAAGGGGCCTCTTGATTTGAATGTTATTCTTACCTAGGAACTTTAAAAGGGGTAGGAGCCATGTGGGTATGTTAATGGATAACCAACTTTCTTTGGACACCTTGAAGATGTGTGTGTGTTTGTGTGTACTCCCATACACACACACACTGCTTTTTCTGGGAGTACGCAGGTGTACGCATACCCCTAAACATTTTGTGAATCTAAGTTTGGCCTCATTGAGGGGCAGTATTTCAACATGAGTAGGAAAGTGAGAGTACCCCTAAACATTTTCTAAGAAAAAAAGCACTGTATATATTATAAGCAGTGGAGCATCACAATCCTTGTGTGATAGACTTGTCCTTGCTTTCAGACATACCCCTAATATAAAACAGACAAAAGTGGAGGAAGAAGAACCTGCCACTAACCTAGATGTGAATTCTATCCCCGTGTCTACTCAAACATTGCTATTACAAATCATAATAACAGCCAACCCCATAGGGTTCACCCGCCTACTCAAGATGATACGCTATAGTCTGTTTGCAAAAGAATAAGCAAAACGCCCAGAAACCAGTGGGGAGAAGCCTTCGGTTTCCCAAGGCACTTCAAATGGAGATTCCAGTGTGAAATTGCTATATTAGAATTACACAAGGAAGTCTTTGCTTCAGCCAAGACAGGCCTCAAACAATTTCATACCCACTGTTGATGCTACTTAACGAAGGGTTATTGTTATCACCAGTTATTGCTGTTGTGATTAGTCGTCAGTATAGTATCTGTTTGTTTAAGCCTTATATAGAACTACCAGTGTCCTTCTTGAATCTTACAGCTTTTTTGCACCACTGCATATCCACCTGAGTGTATATATATTATACACACATACAAATATACACAACTATACCTGCTGACTGAGGATTGTTCTTCCTGCTCTAGTCTGGAAAGCACAATAAACCTGGTAGGCTGTAATCTGAACCAGGAGGGGGTTTTTCTAAGCAAATGTGCATTGTATTTACCAACAATGAACGGGTCTAAATGGCACAATAGGACAACACCTCTATTAGCATTCATTAAAATGTCACAGTGTAGCAAGCAAGATGGGGAATTTCAGGTTTCCTGAAATGCACTGTCAAGCTTTAAAAAACGGGAGAGAAAGAAGCTGTGCCTCAAAGCGAAGTTTTATGTTTGCCACAGTGTCAAGCTAATTTCCAGGAGGTGGTAAAAGGGCTTTTAAAGCTCAATCTTCTATAAGAACCCCTGTGAGATTTACTCCTAGGTAAGTAGAGGGTTGCAGACTTGTTAACACCATGCAGAATGCAAAACAGCTCAGACTGCACCAGGGGCTACTGGGACAAAACACCTTCCTCCCAATAATGACTGTTCATCTATTTGCCTATTTCCAATGCTTAAACAAAACACATAGGCTCCCTGTAAGACCGAGGAAGGAGTCCGTGCAACTGGTTTTCCCCATTCATGTTCATTGCGGTAAGTTACAGGGAGAAGCTGCTACCAGCGTCCTTGTTGGACAAGTGGATGAAGCTGCGCTTGGGCTTCAGTCCCTACTTGTTTATAATACAACCACTATAACTCTCTCCCCCTGCTTGTCAATTAATTTCTACCCTTTCAGATACCTTGAGCTCTCCTTTGTACAAAGCAAACAAGGGCTAGGAAACACTTCCCATTTTCATAAAGCCCCATGGAATATAATTCCCATTTTGACAAACCTCCAGTTCTTCTAAAATCACACAGCTTCTCTTTGTTATTTAGAGAAACCAGAGCCTGTTTTCAGTTATTCTTGTGGCTTAATGAGACACTTGCACCTCTGGTTAGATGCACCGTAAGAGAAACTAGCATCTTGGTAGATCTAAGATTCCTTTATCAGGAATACTGCAAAAAGTTACTGAGAAATAGTAGGAGTTGCTGTAAGCCCTACATAAACCTACTTTGGTTTTCCTCTGTTCTAGGCTGTCTTGAGAGCTGGGGGGAAAGGAAAAAAGGATTAATACACGTTGTTACTAATAAGAGTGACGAGACACATAGTATTTCAACAACAATGTTGTTGGCATGGCCTGCGGAAAAGGCGCTTTAAAGGTGGACAAAGAAACATCTTAAAAATCCAAGACGAGTGGGTAAACCATCCCATTGCGGAAATGTAAGGTACAGTGAAAATAATGTTAAAAGAGACAATCAATAGGTAAATGTTTTGTTTGTCTATAAAATGAAAAAGAAATTGCTTTCTTTGCCCAAAGACCTATGGCTGGATACCTTTCGGGAGTGCAATCCTATATCGGGGGGAGGGGGGTTCTGCAGGGTCTTCAAGCAGAAGACAGGAGGTTTGAAAAAAACTTGGAAAGACACCTAGAATTTTGGCAGTAATTTAGTATACGATGTCACAAGTAAAGCATGCATTTATGCTAAAGTACATACCAATAAGCACCCATAGGTTCCTTTTTTTATATGTGTACCTTACATATGGTCATATTAAAGCTATTGGCCTTTTTAAGGCATCCTGGATATTTATGACGTGTTAGAGGATTGTAATTTCATAGCTAAGTCACTTTATTTATTTCTTTGCTCGCTTGTTTCTGATGTCATAAATGAGACACATGAGGCAAAGGGAAGAGCACTTGTGTGGGGCAATGAAGGGGGTAAAAGATATGATCGTGTCTGAGAGCCTGTAAGTAGCAACCCTGTAAGTAGCAAAAAGGGGGTCATAAATGTGTAACTGATTTAGCAGTTATCTGACAGGACCTAATTACCAAATGGCCAAAGATGCTGACAGATACAGAATTCATCTACAGCTATGGTTGCTACAAGTGCAGACTGAAGACAGCCCTTGGAAACAATCACATTGCAGCACAGAGTTTTTTATGGCAGTGCTTACGGTCCTGTACTGACATCAGATTAGCCAAGAGGCAGAATAGAATGCCCTGCGATAAAAGATGAAGAACTGGCATTAACTGGTTTTAGGCTGCAATCCTAAACACGCACCCTAGTGCCCATTGGGCAGAGTAGGACTTACTTCTAAGAACACGTGTAGGATTGCCCTAACAACCAGCATAGAGGTAAAGGGACCCCTGACCATTAGGTCCAGTCGCGGACGACTCTGGGGTTGCGGCACTCATCTCGCTTTACTGGCCGAGGGAGCCGGCGTACAGCTTCCGGGTCATGTGGCCAGCATGACTAAGCCGCTTCTGGCGAACCAGAGCAGCGCACGGAAATGCTGTTTACCTTCCTGCCAGAGCAGTACCTATTTATCTACTTGCACTTTGAGGTGCTTTCAAACTGCTAGGTTGGCAGGAGCAGGGACCAAGCAATGGGAGCTCACCCCATCACAGGGATTCGAACCACCAACCTTCTGATCGGCAAGTCCTAGGCTCAGTGGTTTAACCCACAGCGCCACCCGCATCCCCACCCACAACCAGCATAGTAGGGCAGTTTAGTCTAATGGCATGATGTGATTCATCTCACAGCTGCTTCACCCTTTACCAGTTTAGGTACCCTAGTATTTTCAGCAGAAAATATTAAAGCAGCAAAGGGAAGATGCAATAAACATGCCTCAGGGGACAGAGGCCAATTTCTGCTCCTTGGAACATGACCCTAAGAGTTTGGGTCACTTTTACATCAAACACAGCATACACAACAAATGGGAGGCTCACTGATAGGAAGCTAGTGAACCTAGGTTGCTGTGTATAAACAATGAAATGGAATGACGGTAGATATCTTTCTCCTCTTACCCGATCTCTGGAGGCTTGGTTGTAGTTTAATCTCATGAGTTCTGCAAACCTTTGCTCATACAGGTGAAGCAACAGCACAAGATAAAGGCCTGAGTTCATCAGTTCATCCTGGGCCTATATGTAGGGAGAGAAAGGCTTTTGAGTTTCTGCCACAACTGGATGAGCAACTCCACATGACCCCGGTTGCCTTCCATGAGCTTCTGAAGCAAGGAGGCCTTTTCTATTCATGGAGGCTCCCTGCAGATTTCAGAACTTTTTGCATTGCTACCTGCAGGGATGGGGAACATTTTTCTGCCTCAGACAGAACTCTGTGGGTTCTGCATGACGTTGCTGAGTGGAGCAACGTTACATCCCAGCCACAAAAACCCAGAAGTTTCCTTCAATGCGTGTGTGTACACACGCATACCATTCTCCATCCAAGCTATTGGCATGGCTGCAGTTCAAGGACATATTTCAGCCAGGCAGAAACCCTTGAGAAGGACACAGATAAGAGGCAGTGAAGGGTCTGAGGAGGACAATTTGAAGAGGGTGCATGGTTTGGGGAGAGTCCTGAATGGCTGCATTTGCCCGCTAGGTCTGAGGCGTTTCAAGCGTGCCTTGTTGTCTGCTTGCGTGCCCATTTGGTTTCTTACCCGAGACTGCTGATGATTCCTGTAATAGTCGTTCACGTTAAAATCATCCAGATCTACAGTAAGGCTCTGCTTACAGAGTTCACATGTTTTCACTGCACCAAGTTCAGCACCTGAAGAACAAAAATTCTTTGCTTTATCTTATATGCAGCACATACTTGCTGTAGGTTGAAAAATTCCACATTCCACTGAATACTACTCCAGAAATCTGCTCTGTTCAAGGCTCTGTGTATACCTTGTGATACAATATTTGGCACCAGAGGTACCAGCAGGATTTTCTGGCCTCAGTACACTGTATGTGGATTGGGTACTCCACCCTACTTGCAAATGAGGACAGAGAGTAGCATATACCGTATTGGCCCAAATATAAGCCGCACATTCCCCCCCACCCCAAATTCCAACTGTGAAAAGTTAAAGTGTGGCTTATACTTGGAACTGAGCACTGCGTGTCCGCCTCCCGACACTACTGCCCTGAACAGGGGATGGGGGTGATCGGTGCCAGCTTAGGGAGGTGATGCCAGGAGTGCCGGGAGGCGGGCAAGCAGCACGCTTGAAACTGAGTGCCAGTGGCAGCTTGGGGAGTGGGGCACCGAGCGCCGGCTAACCCCCGTTCAGGGCGATAGTGCCAGGAGGTGGGTGCGCAACACACTCGAAACCGAGCACCGGCTCTGTGGGCCACATCGCGTCTGCACAGATGCAATTTCCGGTGCCACAGAAGCAAGTCCCCACTCTGCCGGTTTAGCGCAGCGTGCGGGGACTCGCCAAGCGGGTGGCTTGGTTCGGGGGCCATTTAAATAACCCCAGTGGGTCGCTTGTGGCCCATGGGCCACAGGTTGCTGACCCCTGATCTAATCATATGTCTGAGAAAAAGATCTCTTGAACTACTTTTGTTTTGGAATTTTTCACAGGGCAACGTTCATCTTTTGTGAGACGTTCATTTGATCTAAAGCTTGGGAGGCTGCTAAGCCTCTGATTGGGGTTTGCCCAAGACATTTTGCTGCCTAAGGCAAAAGACAAGATGGCACCTCCCACCCCAATTCCATGTATCAAAACTGACCAGACTGGAGCTGAAACTTACTTCAGCACAATGGGACCATGCTTAGCTCAGTTGGAAGAACACGAGACTCTTAATCTCAAGGTTGTGGGTTCGATTCCTGTACAGTGGTACCTCGGGTTAAGAACTTAATTCATTCTGGAGGTCCGTTCTTAACCTGAAACTGTTCTTAACCTGAAGCACCACTTCAGCTAATGGGGCCTCCCGCTGCCACTGCGCCGCCGCCACACAATTTCTGTTCTCATCCTGAAGCAAAGTTCTTAACCCGAGGTACTATTTCTGGGTTAGCGGAGTCTGTAACCTGAAGCGTCTGTAACCCGAGGTACCACTGTATTGGGTGAAAGATTCCTGTATTGCAGGGGGTTGGATGAGATGACCTTGAGGTCCCTTCCAATTCTACAATTCTATGATTCTATGTTCTCTGTCACACTTGAGGGCAACAGGCAAGGCTGCTGAGCAGACAAGGCACACCTTGGAGCAGCAGCGGCGGTGGCGGCAGCTTGGCTTTAAGTTAAAGGAGAGAAGACAAGAACCTTCACTGAATTGTAAGAATCACTCCCCCCCCCCCAAGCCCAAAAAGTGCTGCAACTTTTGCCTGTCCCCACAAAACCTGCTGATATTTCTCTCCCCCACACACACCTTTGTGGGGAGCAAGTGGTCCTGCAGAGGTGTAGTGGGGGAATTCTAACCAGCCACAAATAAAGTCACAAGCTTAAATTTGTTAGATTTGTTTCCAAGCACCTGGGCAGCACTGTCCCTATTTGTTTGCTGGGTGATACATTGGAGAACCAATGAACTCCTGCTTGGCCCTGTTCATTTCTGTGCATGATGCCTCTGTTGAAACCCAAACAAGCTGTGAACATTGCAATATCTCTTTTCCTAGTCATCTGCTGCTGATGCTCTTCATCAGTAGATGTTCAATGACAAGATCAACTAGCCCAACTGTCAGGTGCTGGTGTGGTTGTTCGAGAGCAAACAGGCAAGACTCCAACCTGTCTTTTTTAGGCTTTATTATCTGTACAAACTATTTACAGTGCAGAGCGTCGCAAGTACATGTCTGCTCAGTCGCTAGCAGAATCTGGGATTGGGTGGTCCTTATACCTTCCCCAGCATATCAGTTGTGTGTCCCCAACCCTTCTCCTCCCCTCTCTGCGCACAAACCTAGTGCGCAAAGTGGGACTTGCCTCCCCTCCGCTTTGCTCAGGCTCGGTGTTGAGACTCTCCCTAGCATCTTCTGATCCCTGCGCCCCTTCCCCACTGGAGGCGGGTCTTCCCTCCTCACCAAAGGAAGAACTGCTTCGCAAGATCTTCGGAGGCTCCCTGTAACACAACTGCCCTTCCACATCTCGCCTCTGAGCTGATGGCAGTTCCCTGACACCAGCCATAAACCATTAAGCTGTGGTACCTGGATGCTTGCTTTCATTATATTTATTTTAAGTGTGCATGTACTGTTTGGGTGTACAATTTACAAAATTTGGAAGCATTTTCTCAGAGAAAGCACATACGCATCACAACCTGTTGTTTTCTTGGTTTTGATATCCTTTTTGATGTGCTGAAGCTAAAGAAAGTCATTCCTAGTTACTTTTTCTTTGCCTGTTCTATCATGCTTTTCCATTCCAGTAAGGTATTACATGACTCATTCTCCCTGCTTTTGCCTGATGTAACCTTGTTATACCATTTAACCCCAGCATAGACCAGACTAGCAAGGATGATATCATTGAAGAATAATAAGTGTAGTTATTTCCACTGTTACATCATATACACAAGTATCTTTGGGGGAGGGGAAGCATTTTCAAAAGCTGTTTTACTTTAAATTGTTCCACTTTCATGGGGCCATTTCTCACGAGTTTTATGCAGAAACAAAGGTAATGAAATTACGGGTTTGGTAGTTACGGAGGGCCTGTTTTTTGTCCAGTCTCCAAAGCCAATACATACTCTGAGTAGGCAGAGAATACGGGAGGATATTCCTTTGGCAGAACTACATGTAAAAGTCCCTCCTTGCTGAGACTCTTTTACTAAAGCATGTTAGTAAACCATCTTGCAACACATAAAACACTCTGATAACTTTTCTGCTGTTGAAAAACACTATATATTTTAACCAAATACAGTGGTACCTCAGGATGCAAACAGGATCCGTTCCGGAGCCCCGTTCGCATCCTGAATGGAATGTAAGACACAACAGCGCATCGGTGCGTGCGCAGGTTGCGTTTTGCCGCTTCCGCAAATGTGCGTGACGTTATTTTGAGCGTCAGTGCATGCGCGAGCGGCGAAACCCAGAAGTAACGCGCTCCATTACTTCCAGGATGCCGAAAGCGCTCAACCTGAAGCACATTCAACCCGAGGTATGACTGTAGTTTTAAGTGAATTGAACCTATAGAAGTCCAGTTATATGCATTTTTCTCTCATATAAAACATTCCACAATTGTGGCCTTTCTCCTACTGATTTTGGTGGCGTTTAGGTATGCTTATTGAGACATCTTTCTGACAGCTCAAACCTAGGCACGTCTACTAAGAAAAGTCTTACTGAGTTTAATGGAGCTTACTCCCAAGTAAGTGGGTATAAGATTGCAACCTCAGTATGAATAAAAGCACATAACATTTTTGCTGAGGTATTCTCAGTCCTCTCTTAGAGGGAGTTATAAGAAGGTTTCCCCAGACATGTATGTAGCACCTGATGAGCAGCCTAGTTCAAGACTGAACAAGTCATATTTCTGCCAGTTTTGATTGTTGCCAGAGTAGAAAGGGAACAGTCAAGCATTTCTAAACCTAGTTTTGCTCTGATGTCGGCAGACAGTACATACAGTGTGCCTGGGCCATGATGGAACTTTAAACTAAATTACATGCTTATGTTCTTTCTTTGCTTAAACTTGCAAACTCACCTGATTTGATCTTAGCCTTTAACCAGGTCTTTAGACATTCCTGATGGACAAATCGAAGAGTCCCGCCACACCCGCACGGTTCCAGCAGTGGGTTGGTTATGGATCCCCCAGCAATCTGACATATCCGACACTGATCTCCCTCCTCTTCAGAGTCTTCTGCTAGGAGGCTGGAGATACAGCAGAGGTTCCATAATTCAAAAACAGTGGTCTGGAGGAATGACCTTCAATAGGGCATGCTTGTAATGTATTTGAAAAGTAAAATTTATGGATTGGGGTGGAGGGGAAGAAAGCAAAAGGATTCCTTCTAAATTCCCCTCTCACATGGTGGGTGAGATGGTCCTACTAGACCAGACTTCCTCAACCTCGCCCCTCCAGATGTTTTGAGACTACAATTCCCATCATCCCTGACCACTGGTCCTGCTAGCTAGGGATCATGGGAGCTGTAGGCCAAAAACTCACTTTTTCCCTCCTAAAAAGTAAGGGGAAATGTGTGTGCATCTTATGGAGCAAATACAGGCTGCGCAGCTATCCCAGAAGCCAGAACAGCAAGAGGGATTGCTGCTTTCACTGCACAGCGATCCCTCTTGCTGTTCTGGCTTCTGAGATTCAGAATATTTTTTTTCTTGTTTTCCTCCTCCAAAAACTAGGTGCGTCTTGCGGTCTGGTGCGTCTTATAGAGCGAAAAATACAGTATACTCAGTTCAATGGATAGGCAAGGGAGGGTGTTCCCCTACTGCTAGACCAATTAACGAATATCACAGCAACACTTCCAAGGCCATCTCTAACGTGAGTTTCTTCCTATCACTGCCTTGCCCCACCTCTGATCTGCCACGCAGGTAGCTCTTTCTGTTTGTGATCTATTTCAATTTAGATTGAAATGTAACTTGCCAGAAAAGCTTACTATAATACTGTAGGAGTATTATACCTGCCAACAAGCAATTCTATGATTCTATGTAGGCCGGAAGATTACAAACATCCACATATTTTTTTCTTCTTACCTATGTGAGACCACTGAGAGACATGCATAATCAGATGATTTGGAGCGAGATGTCACTGATGACACTCTTAATCTGTATCAGGAAAGGCAGTTCAGGTGCTGGACTGTGACTCGCAGCGCCTGCTGTGGCTGAAGAGGCCCGTAACTTGTAACTGCTATCTCCCGCGTTGTTTGTGCTGCGCTGGCGGCACCAAAGTGACCTCACCAGAGGGGAAAGCTTGGGCAGTGTGTATGAAGGTTCTGGGCTAACCAGATGACAAGACTGATGTGGTCCAAAAGAAAGCTAGTAATTGGCACCAGCTTAGCTGGTGATTCTCTAACGGTTCGAAATCAACCCTGGAGGCCTACTCCATTCAGTGCTGAATGATAAAGTCCCACAGAACCTGGGTCCTAAATGTCTAAAAGAGCTCCTGTATCAATCAGCTCAGTTATTATGACCAGCAAGAGAGGCTTTTCTTACAATTCCACCACAAAGTGAGGTATGGGCAACAGTGGCCTATGAGAGTGACTGCTTGGGAGTGGCCTCCCGGCTGTAGGTATAAGAGGTGCATCTTGTTCTGACACTATGGTCCTTTCATCAGCAACTAAAGATGGACCTCTTAATTGGGCATTTGCAGAATAATAGGGCTGCAGGGGCTGTGCTGTTGGAAGCTTGTCTGCTCCTGTTAAATGCTGTTTTAATCACGATTTTTAACGTTTTATACTTTGATGTTATATTGTTTTATCTATGTAGGTGCCGTGCCCTTGGGCTACTGGTGAATGGCATTTTATAAATGCCGAAAATAAATAAATAGAAATAGACATTATCCCATTCCAAGGTTTCCTGAGTTGAACTCTAGCACTAAGTACAGGTTTTTAACTGCCTCAAAATGGCTTCAGACCAGGCAAAGGACTTCAGTGGCAAATTCCGCTCCTAATGACGTATCTTGAGACTGAAAAAGTACATTTGTCACAACTGCCCCTCCAATTATAGACTGCTTACCTCTCTTGCAACTTCTTTAGTTTCTCAGGATCTGTCTCGGGCTTACTAATCTCCTTCATATTTGGTGAACTGCAAGTGGTTGTACTGCTCACAAAACTGCTCTGATTTCGCAAATCAGATACCGTCAAGAAAATTGGTACTTGATCGGGGAGAGGGCCAGCCATGTGAAGATGTGCTGTGAAGTTTGCCCGGAAAAGAGATGGATGGGAAGAATCTGTGGATGAGGAGGAGCTGTGGGAATTCAGAAAATTGTCTTCATCATGGGAAGTGGTGCTTGGGGAAAGGCTGCTTAGACCATTGCTTATACTATCTTCCAGCAGACTGCTGTCCTCAAAGGTGCTGATGGTAGGTGATGAAGACTGACAACTTTCAGTAGCTGAAAAGGACTCCCTGATTCTTATAGGAGATAGCTGTCTACGAACAGTGAACCTGGGGCTTCCACTCAGCTCTGTGGTTTGCATAGAAGCTGCAGCAGCATCCACATTGCTTGTCGTTTCAGTTCTGTTTATAGGTTGTGCTAAGGATCCTGGGATATTAAATGCGGAACGCATAGGAGGCCTCTGAACTGCTGGCCTAGCTGAACTAACGAGTCCAGTGTAACATCTTTGATTGCTCTCAAAACCTTGTCTTTCTCTACCACAGCCGTTGTTCCCTGACCAGTCTTCTGTAGAACTTAAATTGACAATGGTCTCATTGGCTGCTGCGCTTCTGGGTCTGCTTTCAGCATGTGGGCTTTTGGAATTCTCACCTTCGTTTTTGTGGGCCTCTTCCGAAAGGTTGTTTTCTTCAAGAACATGAGGGTTCCTTTGGTCTCTGGTCTTCCTTTGGCCCGCTGAAGGTTGTTCAGCTGCTGCCTCCACTGCTCCACTGTGTTGCCGTGGCAATCTGTGGGAAAGCTCAGCCCGCCTAATGTCACTCCCAACTCCCATATCACAGTTCGGCTGCTCGGCCTGTGTGATGGGCATCCCACTGACTCTGTTGTACTGATCAGGAGGAGGAGACTTACTGATATCATAGGAAAGAAACTCTTCTTCTATCTCGTTAACGTCTTCAGCGTCATCATTCTCTTCGGTAGAACCTTCCACATTTGCACACAACAATGCATAAAAATCGTCTTCTCTGGGCCTTATGGGAGTATTTTTAATGGGGGGAAGGTTGGAGTTGCTGGGCTCACTTGATAACGAAGGACCATTAGCAACCTGAACAGTAGAATCCATTACGGTAGTTGGGGGCTGCTGAGCTGCTGTTAGAACACTTCCTTTTTTGAGATCCCTGTCTAGGCTTTTGCTGTCTATGTTTAGTTTGGAGGTCTGGATTAAGGTCCTCTTTTCTGGAGCTTTCTTCTTAGTCTTGAGAACAGGGCCACTTCTTTGTCCTGCGACATCTTGCGAGTCTGCATTGAGAGCAAGAGCTGCTTTCAGAATTTCTTTGCCAAAGCATTTTATTCAGTTTTAGTGATGTCCACAAACTGATCACACAAGAACCACTAGTGGCAAATATATTCCCCAGATCCACATGGGGATTGCACGGCTCCTCCCCTTAACCCCCACCCCAAACAATTTCTTTAAAAATGGCTATACTGCCCCTTAAATTTATAGATGTGGTATCTGGAAATGGAGTGAGGCTTCCTTTTAGCCTTTTGGCAAATTGGGGCTTCCTGCAAAACGGGAGAGAGACCTATCTTTTCTTTGAATCTCCCTAATGAAAGAAGTGGAGTGCTCTTCAGAAAAGACTTTTCCAATGATTTATCCAAACCCTGTAAGGCTCATTGGAAAAAGACACCTGTATGGTTTGTTGTTGTTTTTAGATTCGGCATAGTCCAATGAACTATGCTTGAAAAGACACAACTTCAGTTCCCTTCTTCACCATGAACTCACTGCATTGCCTTAAAATAAACTTTTCTGTTTGCCTCTTGCAAAAACATGTACAGTGTCTCTCTATGGGGCACTGCATGTAAGTGGCCTCTTTGGCTATTTCTATCGGCCCAGATGGGACCAGCACAAGTGGCCGGGCCTGGTGAAATTTTAATTCCTTACCCCTAGGGTTATGATTCGTGGGTTCCCACTTAATTTTATTTTGATTTTAAATGTGTTTCGAATTGTATTTTAAACTAATCATTTGATTTTGTGTTTTCAGTGTATTTTACATATTTGGTGTTAGCCGCCCTGAGCCTGGTCTCGGTCGGGGAAGGCAGGGTATAAATTATTATTATTATTATTATTATTATTATTATTATTGATACAAAACAATGATGCCTTATTTTTAGTAGCTCTAATCCAGAATCAGTATTTTGGGAACTGTACAAAAGGGGGCCAACAAAGGGGGGTGGTAGAAGCCTGTTTCACTTGTCTTAGCAGCTTCTAATAGCAGCTGCTTGCCCATTAATCATTTTAAGTATCTGCATGTGTGTGTTTGTGTATACAGACACGCACACACATGGCAGTGAGAACAAGCTAAGCCCCATTTCTTGTTCTCCTCTCTACATACATGGTAGATCCCCACTGCATGCACGGAGCCTTTCCCTGTCCACAGACGAGGCCTTTGTATTGCTGGCGCTCCATGCACACTTTTCGACCAGCTGAGCTGTGATCTCTCAAACCACTTCAACAAAAGGCCAACATCAAGGTGAAGCAGCTTTGATGTTCAAACCAAACCCTCCTTTGAATTCAATCTAAACAACTTCAGCTTCAATCAGGTGAGAATTCACTCACATAATAGTTCCACATATGCCGTGAAACAAAGATGGAGCTCTGGACCAGGGATGACTTCTATAAACAGGAGGTATAAACTTAATGCAATGTGGAAAAAGGGTTCCTCACCAGCACTCTTGGTAGTCTTTGCTATTCCATGCAGCACTGGTGTCTTCCTCCCTCTTCCTTCCACTCTTTTCATATTCTCAGTGTCTGTGTTTTCCAGAAAACTTCTCTGGTTCAGTCGCTGTCTTCTTGATAAAATTGGCTTCTGGAAAGCTGATAAACATTGTTTTATGCAAATATTTTTTTAAGGAACCTCTGGCTTATGAATCGTGGGTCCATGGAGACTAAGCACAATATATGAGACTGCATAACATTTGCACACGGGACACGGCACAGGGAGTACATGTCTTAGCTTGCACTTTCTATGTGTAAAACTTCACTTTCTATGAGTGAATTTGTAAGGACTTGAAACTGTTCTCTTAAACCAACTGTGCTTTCTAAATCCTGGGTTTTTATTTCCTCCCTGCATGGTAATGCTAAAAGAGAGGGGCAAGGTGAGTGGGGGCATGTAGAAGAATAGGGTATGTTTCATAGCTATTCTTTTTTGTTACCTCTTCCCCAAGGTGAGATACTCTTTCTCTAAGGTAAGGGGGTGGAAGGCAGCAGAATGTAAGGCAGGGGCAGTGTGTGAGCACAGCTGAAAAAAGCTTGTTTGAGACAGGCTGTCCACCTCAATTGTGCTAGTTACAGGTAGGTAGCCATGTTGGTCTGCCGTAGTCAAAACAAAATAAAAAAATTCCTTCCAGTAGCACCTTAAGAGACCAACTAAGTTTGTTATTGGTATGAGCTTTCATGTGCATGCTCACTTCTTCAGATATCTGTATGCTCTAAGGACAGATCATGAAGCTGAGGCTCCAAGACTTTGGCCACCTCATGAGAAGAGAAGACTCCCTGGAAAAGACCCTGATGTTGGGAAAGATGGAGGGCACAAGGAGAAGGGGACCAGCATGAGTTTGACCAAACTACGGGAGGCAGTGCTTGGCGTGCTCTGGTCCATGGGGTCATGAAGAGTCGGACACAACTAAACGACTAAACAACAACAACAACAAAGGTGCTACTGGAAGGAATTTTTTTATTTTGTCACCTCAATTGTGTTCACTCTCTGTAACACAGTCAAGTTCCACTGCTTCAAATTACCATCCCATCCCTAATCACAAATACACAATGAAATGAAACACTCATGTCAAACAGCACAGCAGTAAAAATCAATACTATTCCAGCCTTAAAACAAACAAACTGATCAATCTAAAAGACCTGGGTGGGTTTAAAGACACTAAAAAATAAATAAGGCTTGACACCAGGCAATCCTCCCTTGTGAGGGAGTTCTAAAAATTGGACACTGCAATTAAAAGGTCCCATCTCTAGCGATCACCTACCTAACTTCTGGTAGTGATGATGGGGGAGCAGAGAAGAATCCCTGAAGATGAGCATAATACTTAGGCAAGTTCATGTGGCAGAAGGCCATCCTAAAGGGGACTCAAACTGTTTTGGGGCAGAAGTTGAAACCAAACTTTGATTTGCGCTTGGAAATCCACTGGGAGGTGGCATACATAAATTTACCACTCCTGGTTCCCAGTTAGCAATCCAATCACTGTGTTTTGAAGCATTGGTTGTTTCTGAACATTTGTCAGAAGCAACGCCCTGTGTAATGTACTCCAGCAGTCCTTATCAAGCGTCCCCAGGGGATGGTTAGCTGTGCCCCAGTTATCTCTGTGCAGGAGAGGTTGCCACTGGCGCAATAGCCTCAGATGGTGAAAGGGGCTTTGCATTTAAGGTTCCGCCAATGAATCCAAAGACAGATCTAATAGCATCTCCAGACTGCAAACCTCCTCCTTCAGAGGGAGCTTAACCCTGCCTACAGCAGGTTGAACAAAATCTTCCAGGTCAGATGCATCTGTCAGCAAGAGCACCTCTGTAACATCTGTACTGAGCTGGGTTTGGCTGCCTTATTGGATTTGACTCTTTTGACTCCAATCCTTGCCTGCTCACCTAGGTAAAGGTAAAGGTAAAGGTAAAGGTAAAGGTAAAGGGACCCCTGACCATTAGGTCCAGTCATGGCCAACTCTGGGGTTGCGGTGCCCATCTCACTTTATTGGCCGAGGGAGCCGGCATACAGCTTTTGGGTCATGTGGCCAGCATGACTAAGCCGCTTCTGGCGAACCAGAGCAGTGCACGGAAACGCCGTTTACCTTCCCGCCAGAGTAGTTTACCTACTTATCTACTTGCACTTTGACGTGCTTTCAAACTGCTAGGTTGGCAGGAGCAGGGACCGAGTAATGGAAGCTCACCCCACCGCGGGGATTCGAACCGCCGACCTTCTGATCGGCAAGTCCTAGGCTCTGTGGTTTAACCCACAGCACCACCCACGTCCCCTGCCTGCTCACCTAGAAGCCTTCAAATATTTTATGTCCTCTCTAGGACCCCTTGAGCTTGTGAACATCATCACTGGCTCCAGCTCCACACATCCGTTTCTTTCAACGAATAGCTGAGAACTTTCTCCATACGCACCTGAAAAATCTTTTTTGGGGCCAGGTCCACTTTTTTCTGTTTTTTTGGCGCATGTGCTTGATTTCTGCTTCTGCTTAACAGATGTTTTGTCAATGGCAGGAAATTTAGCTTCTCCTTTGTTCCCAAGAGGCTTAATAGCAGATTTCAGTTCACATCCAGAAGATTCTTCGGAGGAGGTCTGCCAAGGCGAAAATTAGTTAATTTATTAACAGAATCTTCTTTACCAATGCAAAAGCTACATCCCAGTAGAAGAAGCCTCTTATTTAGCCTTCAATGTCTAGGAGCTTATTGTGGCTACTTAGTAGTGAGTAGTACTCTGTACTAGAGATGCCTGAAGAATTTATTTTTTGTGAATTCCAGTAAGATCTGACCAGATCCATATCATCTGCACTAAATAAATTTTATCTCAAAACACACTTTTAAATGTGTATTTTGCTATCCTTTAGAGCTGAGAACTGTACCAGATCATTAAGAAAGTGCAAATGCCAATGGATAACATTATTATTATTATTTAAAAATCTATACTTTTGTTCATCTGAGGTTATCTGTTTAAGGCTTTATAGGTCAAAACCAGCACTCTGAATTGGGCCTGGTAGCTAATTGGCAGCCAATGCAGTCGGTCCAGGATCGGTGTAATATGTTCAAACCATCTTGCCCTGGTGAGCAACCTGGCTGCCAAATTCTGCTCCAGCTGAAGTTTCTGAACCATTTTCAGAGGCAGACCTACACACAAAGCTTTGCAGTAATCTAACCTGGAGGTTACCTAGAGTATAGGCAACAGTAATTAGGCTATCCCTGTCCAGATGGAGGCGCAGAAGATCCACCACCTAAGCCTCAAGGCCACCTAAGCCTCAAGCAACAGCAAAGAATCCAGGAGTACTTGCAAGCTACATACCCGCTCCTTCAGAGGGAGTGTAACCCTATCAAGAGGAGGCAACCTCAAATCGATCTAGCCCAGGGAACCAGCCACTAACAATGTCTCAGTCTTAACTGGATTGATTGAAATGGATATAAAGTATCAGTTTCCTCCAAGAGCACCTGGATCTAGTCCACAACCACCTGCTCAAGAACCTTGCCCCAAAAGGGAGAGAAGCAACTCGCCAGTAGTTACTTAGATTGCCTGAGTCCAGGGATGGTTTCCTGAGGAGTTGTTGGACCACACCCTCTGGCAAGGAGGGATCAATCACCGCCCTGGTCCAGTCAGCTGTCCCCTCCCTGCTAGTTTTTACCAGCCAAGATGGGCAAGGGTTCAGAGCGCAAGTAGTCACCCTGACCAATCCAAGCACCTTGTCCATATCTTCCAGCATTACTAACTGAAACTCACCCAACACAACAGGACTAGACAGTGCTCTGGACACTCTTTGAGAGTCATCTGCTATAACAGCGGAGTCAAGATCCCAGTGGATGCAAGTGATTTTGTCCTCAAAATGGTTTGCAAACAAGTCACAGCGAGCTACCATTGGTTCCACCACCTCCTTTGGGCCAGACTGTAAGGGGCTTCACACTACAGTGGAACCTCGGGTTGCGGACGTAATCCATGACAGAGGCACGTCCACAACCCGCAGCGTTCATAACCTGCAGCACTGCATCTGCGCACGCACGTGATGCGATTTGGTGCTTCTGCGCACGCGCGAAGCGTGATTTAGAGCTTCTGTGCACGCACGAGCGGCGAAATCTGAAAGTAACCCTTTCTGGTACTTCCGGGTTTCCCGCGGTCCACAACCGGAAAACGTGTAACCCAAAGCATTTGTAACCTGAGGTACCACTGTACCCGGAAAAGCTCTACAGGATGGCATAGTGCGGATGCAATGAAGCAGCAAAGTATGCCTTCTTTGCTGCCTTCACTGCCACTAGGTGGGCTCGGTGATGAACCCTCACCAGTGTTCAATTGAATCCGATCAGATCTTTCCTCACATTCAAGCCGAGATAGGCTTGTTTAAGGTTTCACGGTGTGAATAGATTAACTTTTACTCTGCTGTCAGCGGAGGGGTCCTGTATTAAATTAGTCAAATGTGTGAAATTAGCCTATTTCATTTTCAAAACCGTACAATGAATGCATTGAAATATAATGAATGCAGATGTTAAGGAAATAATAAAGGCTTTGCAAAGAGCAGATAAAACAGTAGATAGATATGTACATTTGCATGCTGGTATATTGGTTCAGAAGGCAAAGAAAAGCTAATTAAGTATATACTAGAGTATTTCTCCAGAAAGTAAACGCTTGATGAAAGCATATGAATAATCACCCAGTCCCCAGGATAAATATAAATGTTATACAGTGCATCATATTTGTCACAGATACTTACATGGGGAAAAATTAGATAACAAATTCCTAGCAGCCTTTTTTTTTTCCTATTGAGCTCCTTTTCCTGATATGTTCTTTGTTTAACAACCAGATGGGTTGAGGCAGTCCTGAATGCTGGAGTGGCTAGGGGGCATTATCAGATTACTCTTCTCTTGCACTTGATTTTTATCTCTGAAATTAACAAATAGCTACCTGTCTATTAGTGGGGACTCTGGAAATCCATGGCCTTTCATAAGTACGCACAGCAGAGATGGACGATATATTTGTCTGTCTCAGTTCTTGTCTGGCGTGTTGCTCTCGTTTCTTCTCAGACTGCTCTTTAGTCTGTTCTTGTTTTCTCAGGCAAGCCTAAGAAACAAGAACAACTTTGTTTGAAAAGAGGTTTACGTGAGGGACTTAAACAGTGCCGGATTTGCATATAAGCTAAACAAGCTATAGCTTAGGGCCCCACTCTCTTGGGGGCCCCAAAAAAAATTAAAGGGGAAAAAAACCTGGATGTACATTTACAAAATATGAGATAAAAAATAAATAAAATAAAACCTACATACAGCAACAGTGTATTGTGTTGTGTAAGCTCCTATGATGTAAGTAATGGGCCCCGCCTGCTAGCCTGCTCCCTAAAATATCACTAATTTGCTCTTTTCTATATACAGTGGGGACGCGGGTGGCGCTGTGGGTAAAACCTCAGTGCCTAGGACTTGCTGATCGCAAGGTCGGCGGTTTGAATCCCCGCAGCGGGGTGAGCTCCCGTCTTTCGGTCCCAGCTCCTGCCCACCTAGCAGTTCGAAAGCACCCCTAAGTGCAAGTAGATAAATAGGTACCGCTTTATAGCGGGAAGGTAAACGGCGTTTCCGTGTGCGGCGCTGGTGCTGGCTCGCCAGTTGCAGCTTCGTCAAGCTGGCCACGTGACCCAGAAATGTCTTCGGACGGCACCGGCTCCCGGCCTCTTGAGCGAGATGAGCGCGCAACCCTAGAGTCGGACACGACTGGCCCGTACGGGCAGGGGTACCTTTACCTTTTTATATACAGTGGTATGAGACGTGGGTGGCACAGTGGGTTAAACCACAGAGCCTAGGACTTGCTGATCAGAAGGTCAGTGGTTCGAATCCCCGTGACGGGGTGAGCTCCCATTGCTCGGTCCCTGCTCCTGCACAACCTAGCAGTTCGAAAGCACGTCAAAGTGCAAGTAGATAAATAGGTACCACTCCGGCGGGAAGGTAAACTGTGATTCCGTGCGCTGCTCTGGTTCGCCAGAAGTGGCTTCGTCATGCTGGCCACATGACCCGGAAGCTGTACGCCGGCTCCCTCAGCCAATAAAGCGAGATGAGCGCCGCAACCCCAGAGTCGGCAACGACTGCACCAAATAGTCAGGGGTCCCTTTACCTTTACCTTTATATACAGTGGTACCTTGGTTCTCAAACGTAATCTGTTCCGAAGTCTGTTCCAAAACCAAAGGATAGCTGGACATATAAAGGGCCCCATTACTTTCAGGAGCTAAGGGCCTCATCAAACCTAAATCCGGCCCTGGACTTAAAAATGATGGTGCACCTGATGAAGTTAGCCTCATCCCTCGTAGCTTTGTGTTTACGTTCTTCATGAAAATGGCAACACAGTGGATAAACGGCCCTACCTGATACTCTGAATCCATCTTGTGCTGCATCTCTCTCAGGTACTGAGCATCACTGATAAACTTCTGTCTTTCTTTTGCTTCGTACATGGCAGTACTTCAGGAAAACCTACAGATAAAACAGACTGTCACAAATCAGGTGTTGATCTTAGGGAATTCTCTCCCCTTCATAGTCAACGTCTGATTACGATGGGATGCAAAAGCAGCTCCCAAACCAGGAAGCTGATATTATCCTTTAAACTTTTGGAAGCTAGCCACCAGATTCCTATTTAAACCAGAAAGGAAGCCCAACCTAAAATTTAGCAATATTGCTAGGGTGCTTAGTGGTATTTTAAGGCTTAGAGATGGAGCGCAAATCAAAACCCGTTTAAAAGAAAAATACGAGGTTGCAGTCTTTCACAGATGCATACACACACTAAAGCACAAAGCAGGGAAAGCACAAGCACATTACTGCCTTATCTGAAAATAGTAATCTTGTTTTTGAAAGAAGTTACAAGGTGCATAATTACAGGATTCAAGTCAGTTCCAGGAATCAGCTCTGGCCTGTAAATCCACAAGTTGCAACTTGAGGCCAAAAGACTCAGTAGACACAACCTACGGCATATATATATATATATATATATATGCAGGTTTTGGTGTCTTCGGGTGTCTTCCCGTGTAAGAGTTGGGGTGTCTAGGCGACGTTTTGACGAGGTCTCACTCGTCATCTTCAGGCTGGTGCTTTCGGCTTCTTGTTACTGGAACAGAGCAGGATCTCAGTGTTTGAGTTCCTATAAATACTGTTGAGGGGGTGTGGTGTGTAGCCTCCAACGTTCTGGGCAGAGAGGAAGTTCCCAGGTTAGTGTGCCTTTTATTCTTTTGTTCCTTAATTACTTGAGGGATATCTTGAGTGATTTCTTGAGTGATATTCTGAGTACCACTTAGGTGGGTCATTAAGTGTGGATTAGTTGCTAAAGCTTTCGTGTCTTGACCTCTTGAGCTTGTGAAGAGAAAAGAAACACCCCCCAAAAACCAAGACACAGAAGAAAACAATGGCATGGCCCTCCTTCCTTATATCAAGGGCACTACAGATAAAATTAGCAAAATCCTCCATAAACACAATATCAAAACAGCCTTTTGCACCAACCAAAAAATAGCCAATATCCTCAGAAACCCCAAAGATAAAATCCAGTTGGAAAACCAAGGGGTCTATGAAATACCCTGCAAAGTCTGCCCAGCCACGTACATTGGACAAACAAACAGACGAATAAATGCACGTATCGCAGAACACAAGAATGCCGTCAAAAAAGAAGAAAAAACTTCCTCTCTTTTCCAACACATGAAAGAAACAGGACACGAAATTAATTTTGCAGATTCCAAATTGCTCTTTAACATGGAACATCACCACAAGAGAATAATCATGGAAGCCATCGAGATAGAGAAACACCCTCACAACATGAACAAGCGTGACGACACGTCCCGCCTGCCAGACATCTGGAAATTAGCCCTCCCCACAAAAACCGACACCAGAACCAGAGGCACACAGAACGCCATCACCAATCAACCACACCAGACCCAAACCCAGACCCTCTCCACAGATAAATTACAGACACCATCCAGTAGCCAAACCATAGTGGCACCTCCAGATGCTGCACCCCCCTGCAATCCCGACACAGATCTGGCGGGCACAGGGCACAAAACCACAGCTCGCCCCTATACACGAAGCCAAGCCAGAGCACAACTAAGTGCAGTACAGCCATCTTCTCAGAAAAACTCTTCACAAGCTCAAGAGGTCAAGACACGAAAGCTTTAGCAACTAATCCACACTTAATGACCCACCTAAGTGGTACTCAGAATATCACTCAAGAAATCACTCAAGATATCCCTCAAGTAATTAAGGAACAAAAGAATAAAAGGCACACTAACCTGGGAACTTCCTCTCTGCCCAGAACGTTGGAGGCTACACACCACACCCCCTCAACAGTATTTATAGGAACTCAAACACTGAGATCCTGCTCTGTTCCAGTAACAAGAAGCCGAAAGCACCAGCCTGAAGATGACGAGTGAGACCTCGTCGAAACGTCGCCTAGACACCCCAACTCTTACACGGGAAGACACCCGAAGACACCAAAACCTGCATTCCTATACCCGTGAAAATCTACGAAAGCATATATATATATATATATATATATATATATATATATATATATATATGGTGACCTTAAAAAAACACCTGTGATTTCCTGAGCCACTATTTAGCTGGTTCCCAATGGGCAGTAAAATCAATTAACTCTAGATCTAAACCTTCTTTAATATGTTGATGTCAGGTTAGCAAAGGGCCAAACTTAATTTCCTAAATAAGATTGCAAGTCTAATGGCTGTCTGGGCTAACACTTTAAGGAACGGGGTGAACTATCAAGATTAGAGGAGGGGAACCTTTTTTCTCTTGAGGGCCACATTCCCATGGGGAGAATCTATCCCTAGCATTCAGGCTGGTGGTGGGTAGGGCTGGAGCCAAAAGTAAGCGAGATAGCCCTTTGCTGTCTGTTTCTGCTACCCCTCCACCCCCTTTGTCTCTGCCACTCCCCTTCCCCTTCTTTGATGCCAACATGAAATGAGGCTTGCTGCTTGGGAGAAAAGCAATGACAAACCTAGACAGCATCTCAAAAAGCACGGACATCACCTTGCCAACAAAGGTCTGTATAGTAAAAGCTATGGTTTTCCCAGTAGTGATGTATGGAAGTGAGAGCTGGACCATAAAGAAGGCTGATCGCCGAAGAATTGATGCTTTTGAATTATTGTGCTGGAGGAGACTCTTGAGAGTCCCATGGACTGCAAGAAGATCAAACCTATCCATTCTGAAAGAAATCAGCCCTGAGTGCTCACTGGAAGGACAGATCCTGAAGCTGAGGCTCCAAGACTTTGGCCACCTCATGAGAAGAGAAGACTCCCTGGAAAAGACCCTGATGTTGGGAAAGATGGAGGGCACAAGGAGAAGGGGATGACAGAGGACGAGATGGTTGGACAGTGTTCTTGAAGCTACCAGCATGACAGCATGAGTTTGACCAAACTGTGGGAGGCAGTGGAAGACAGGAGTGCCTGGTGTGCTCTGGTCCATGGGGTCACAAAGAGTCAGACACGACTAAACGACTAAACAACAACAAACTCTAGATGTCCACCAGTGATCAAGATAAAGTGTTTTTAATGTGGCATTTTAAATTATTGTAATTTGCATTGCGACCTTAGGGTGAACAGCTGGTAATAAATTAAATTAATAATGATGATGGTGATGATAAATAATAATAATAATAATAATAATAATAATAATAATAATAATAATAAATCAATTTTGCAAGATAAAATACATTTAGCAAATACTTATCAAAGATCACCCAGAGTGATATCCCAGACAACAGAAGGCAGGTAATCTGACTGACTCCATATTCCCAGTCTAGGGCATCTTTTTGAAAACAGGTAAGGTCGAAAAGGATGCTGCTGTTTGGCTCCAAGCAGAACAAACCTTATTTCTTACAATTAGAGTTTGTTTGTTTTTAATATGAAGAAAAATAAATTATTATCTATCCTGTGACATGGGTAGATGCATAAATTATACTATTTAATGCAGTGCTCCCCCCCCCTATAAAAATGTTTAGGGGTACTCCCATTTTCCTACTCATATTGAAATACTGCCCCTCAATAGGGCCAAACTTAGATTCACAAAATGTTTAGGGGTGTGCATACCACCCAGAAAAAAGCACTGATTTAATGTATCTATCTATGTCAGAGCGTAGAAGTATTAAGAGTAACACAGTAAATATAAAACTACTTCTATTCAATTCTGCCAAATAATTTATACATCTTGTAATTTATCCTCACAGCAAATGCAATGAGGGCAGAGAGAAAGCAGTTCTGATTTTTTATTTATTAAAACAATGTAGACTGCCTCCCATTCGAGGAACCCTGAAGCAGTTCACCCAATAAAATTCCAACACTAAAATGTTAAAGACATATAAAAATAAAATAAAGATTAAAATACACAATCTAGCTAAATAAAATCGGCATCAAACCATAAGCAATGTTAAGGACATGCACAATATGTGTTCTTAGCAGTCTTTAGCATCCGACTCTGGAAGATTCCTGTGTAGAAGTGGGAAGAGGGTACAGTGGTGCCCCGCAAGACGAATGCCTCGCAAGACGAAAAACTCGCTAGACGAAAGGGTTTTCCGTTTTTGCGTTGCTTCGCTGGACGAATTTTTTCCCTATGGGCTTGCTTCGCAAGACGAAAACGTCTTGCGCTTTTTTTAAAAGCCGCTTGAAGAGGCGCAGTTGCGACGGACCGTGCGTCGCAAGACGAAAAACATCGCAAGACGAAAAGACTCGCGGAACGAATTATTTTCGTCTTGCGAGGCACCACTGTATTCCAAAGACAAGGGCTGTATCCGTTGCATCTGTGTCACTGCTTACAGAGAAGGCCTGTTTCTAAGTCAGGCTAACATACCATTTATAAGAGAGTGAACACAAAAAGTCATTTCGTCCCACGTGCCACTTAATTGCCGATGATCATGGCTGTGATATCCCTCGAATGGTATCGGCAACTATAACACCACCAACATTGTTCACTACACAACTGTTATGCTGCAATTTTTAGCGATGCCTTTAAGTCTCAATAATACCGCATGAGAACAACATCCAGACACTGGCACCAAGCTAGAGCAAGAATGCTCTCAACTGAATCATCTGTTTACTTAGGAACTTTTTCACAATCTCACAAGCCTTGAATTCCTGGCTTTGGGTAATCTGTGGTGTTTGCAGGGATTCCTGTGGTTCATTGCTAGTTTTAGACTTGTTCAGCTTCAGCTCATTTCTACTGCTTCCTGTCAGCTTTTCCAAGCTGGACACTCTTCACTCCCTAGATTATCAAATTATCGTTTTGTTGGGTTCCTGGACGCATTGGGGTTAAAAGTGGCGAATGAGTTGCCCAGGCTGCCTGGATGGCAATTTATCTTGCCACCAAATGCGTGGCGCTGTGGGTTAAACCATAGAGCCTAGGACTTGCCAATCAGAAAGTCGGCGGTTCGAATCCCCGCGACGGGGTGAGCTCCCGTTGCTCGGTCCCTGCTCCTGCCAACCTAGCAGTTCGAAAGCACGTCAAACCGCAAGTAGATAAATAGGTACTGCTCCGGTGGGAAGGTAAACGGCGTTTCCGTGCGCAGCTCTGGTTCGCCAGAAGCGGCTTAGTCATGCTGGCCACATGACCCGGAAGCTGTACGCCGGCTCCCTTGGCCAATAAAGCGAGATGAGCACCGCAACCCCAGTGTCGGTCACGACTGGACCTAATGGTCAGGGGTCCCTCTACCTTCACCTACCAAGCATATAGGGATCATGTTGAGCAATTTTTACCAAAATTTTCAAATCTAAACTGATGGCATAGTGGTAAATCTGTGGAAAAGCCAGAACGACCATAAATTAACTGTGTTCTTAAAGCAATATCTGGATCGTGGCCACAGAGGGCAGTTGTTCTAGTTCAGATACTTATTTGACATGCAATCCATATTCACCAGCAACTGAAGAGGGAAGCCTTACCAGAATGTAAAGTTCAGCCAACTTTTCTGCAGTCCCAGCTCCCTGATACTTGTCCCTAACAGGGCTTTTTATGTGGTAGCCCCAGATTGTGGCGCTCCCAAGTTTTGTTCACCAGGCACCTGCATTATTATTTTTTAAGGCGCCTTGCAAAATCTACCCTCTTCTCTCTAGCATGGATTGGCAACCAAGAAGTCTCAGGATCAAAACTGGGTCTGAAACCATTCTGAAATGGATCCACATTATTAGTTTCATTTAAAAGTGTATTCAGTTCATCAGCCACAATCAATTTGAATACTATGCCCATCCCCAGGCATACTTGAAAATGTCAAATCATTAACTAGGTCAGTAGGGTTTTCTAAAATGTGTTTGCCTCTGTCAAAGAAGAGGAAAGATCTCCTCTGACAAAGATGCTCTTTCTACCATGCTAATAAGGCTAGCCAATGTCCAATAACTTACTATTCGTTAGCCAACAAGGGCAAGAGTCAAGAGGGCGTATTATGGCTCAGACTTCTTCAAGCACTTGTCTGCCTAAGAAGATAAAAAGCAGACCTTCCTGTATGTTTTATAATCCCTGCCTTAAGTTTGAACTGACATTTACATAGCTCAGGCTAAGTGACTGGAAGTGCTGAAAATACAGCCATGCTGTGACAAGGCCTTTGAGACCAAAGAACAAATATCAAATAGCATCCCCCAGGTTCCATAAATGACAGCTGATGAATGCTAAGGTAAATCCATGTCTGATATAATTAACTCTTTATTTTGTAGGTAAAAAGAGTGGCTATTTAGTAAATAACAGAAAAACATACAGGGATATAGAAGTAATGATTTTGGTTACTTTTTGTTGTTAGGTGTATTAATGTAATATAATGTGCTGAAGGTATTATTTCCTAGCTTTTACTTTCATTAACATTAATACATATTTGTAAGGTCTTTGCTTATTTAAAATGAAACACAGTGAAAAATGAAAAATAAAACCCTGTCTGGCATTATTTTGAAATGAAACATTAGCTCGTTGGCAAGAAATATTCAGATTGACAAAGAGTTCAGAACTAAAATAACTGCCATGTCCAAGACTCCTGTTTAGGTAAAGTGATCTTAAGATATTCCTTTATTAACTGAAACTCAAACAATTAGGTGTTATAAAATGTACTTTTGTGTACATGACCCAGTAAACAAAAATACATGTGAAAGCAGGTTTCTCCACATACAACTGAAACAAAAACTTAATAGCCCATGTACAATCCTATGACTTTACTCCTTGAGTTACCCATGTAGTATTCCATGGGATTACCATATGGTAACCTATGAACAATTGCAGGGCAGTCCTATATATGCTACTCATATGTAAGTTCCAGAGTTCAATGATGCTCGTTCCCAGGAAAGTGGGTATAGTATAGCAGCAGTTAGTCACTGCTTCTCGGTGGTGTACCAACCTTCTGCTGATCTCATGCTTCTCTAACTCAGAGCCACAATGCTGTGATACTAAGATAATTTAGAAATGTAAAACATTTAACCAAAAATATTTCCTCCACTTCAAGCAACTCTGGAAAAGCAAACCATCAATCCAGTCTCCTGCACCTTATTTCAGTTCCACACAATAAGGGTCATAGTTTGTTAATGGGCACTGGAACCTCTGCAACTCATTAGTTGTTCCAGTTTGCTTTTCTGTGCTCCTTAATCCAGTGGTTTTCAACCAGTGCGCCGTGGCACCTTGCGGTGCCTTGAATGAGGGTCAGGGGTGCCAAGGGCGACACTGGCCTCTGTCCCTCTTTCCTTCCCTCCCTCCTCTGATACCCCATTGCATCTCTGCCTCCCAAAGGCTTGCACAGCTGTTTGTTGCAGCAGCCCTAGCTACAAGCTTCCCAGGCGCATGGTGCCTCAGGGGCTGGCCAGGGGTTGCTTCCCAGGCCCCTGTGGGGCACAGTGAGGAGGCACCTTTATTTGGGGCAGGGGGTGCAGCTCAGAGACCAGGGGCAGCAGCTGCGGCTGCCAGAGGACTCCCAAGGAGAAGGGAGAAGAGAGGAGGTTGAGGGAACACTCTACAAGGGAGGGTTCAAAAAGGGGTGAGGGGCTGCCGGCTCTGCAGGCAAGGGGTGACATAACTGGGCTCCTGAACCCCACAGGGGTGCCAGAGGAAGAATTTAGTTGGTCAAGGGAACCTTGGACCCAAAATGGTTGAAAACTTCTGCCTTACTCTAAAGCACTCACGCTTAGGATCACTGCAGCTGCTGTTGCCCTCTCATTGCGGCGCTCTACTGTGCAGAATTGGTTCTCTGGAGGCAGGTTTGCCACACTATGTACAACAAAAGGAAAGGGAGGAGGGAGAAGGAAAGGGAGATAGAGAGGGGAGGAAAGGGCATGGGAAAAAAATGAAAGACGATTATATAAGAGAGAAGGCAGGTAGGGCGTTTAAGTCAACCAGGTACTATGGTTCTCTGAAGTCTAAACATTCTGTTTCCCTTGGCTCTTCCAGTGACTTAACAATATTCCGAGAACTATGACATGTCACAGGTGGAAACAACTCCCCTAACAGATATTTCTGTCCAGAGTTACTAAACTGAGCAGGATGCTCAGTAAACACTGCTATAAGTTGGCCCTAGAGATTATGGCAATGAATAATGCCATGAGAAAAAGACATACATTTTGCAATCATAAAAATGTGGCTACAACATGCAGGATAAGCACACCAAGAACTAGATAAAATTCAAGTTTATAAAGTTTGGAAATTGAGAACATTTGGATAGCGTATCTTGAGCCCAAGGAATTTAATTATCATGGGTGCTATCCATTTGGTAAGTCAATGCCGGCTCAATTAATACAAGTTTGTAGATACAGAATAGTTCACCCCTGGTTGCTGTATTGAAAGGTAATAGCCAGAGTTGTCACTAAATTAGTTGCAAAACTACTTTCAATGAGATAGAAATAACTCAGAAAATGAGATTTTAACATTCTGACATTCTGGCAGCCATGGGTAGCAGAATTTATGGTACAGTGGAGAGGATTTGGGGTCACTAAGTTTGCCAAAGAAGAAGATGCAGATCTCTCTTTAACCCTGCATACGACTGAGGCTGGGAGGAGAGGCTCTTGGACAGACTGACGGGTGCTTCTAGAGAGATGCTTATTGTGGAACCAGCACTGTTCATGAACACCTAACCCCCTCTCCCCTTTAACCAAGTTTCACCTTTCCCAAGGAAAACCTGGTTTGTTAAAAAGCTGTTGCAAGCTACCCTTTTGCAACATCTCCGGGACCCGTTTGTGATATGAAACATCCTAAGTGGGGACACCTAGGCATATTAGGAGGAGAACCGTTGATTGTGCTCATATTTTACAGAACAGAGTTGTGGGGAGAGCCTGGGGTAGGGAGGAAGAGGGTGTCCAAGCTTCTTAGAAGATGGGAAGGCGAGTCCGTCCTGTCGCCCCCCTCAAATTGGGAAGGGGATCGGGTCTCCCTCACATATATAAAAATAGCTGCGTAAAAAACATCTTATATAATATAGGGGAAAGGTGTAATTTGGACCAGAGGCTGCTCCCCAGCAGGGTGTATTGTGTGTGTGTGCGTGCACACCTGTGTCTTTCTCTCTGTGTGTGTGCCTGTGTCTGTCTGTGTGCCTGTGCGTCTGTGTGTGTGTGTGCCTGTCTGTGAGTGTGTGTCTGTGTCCGTGTCTTTATATGTGTGTGCGTCTGTGTCTGTCTGTGTGTGCCTGTCTGTGACTGTGTGTCTGTGCGTGTCTGTGTCCATCTGTGTCTTTATGTGTGTGTGCGTCTGTGTCTGTGTGCCTGTCTGTGTCTGTCTGTGTCTTTATGTGTGTGCGCCTGTGTCTGTTTCTGTATGTGTGTGGTGTGTGCGCGCGCGCTTTTGTGTGTGTCTGTGTTTTAGTGTGTCTCTGTGTGCCTGTGGTGCACCTGCTTGTGCCCACCTGTGCCTGGGTCTTCTTCCCTCTGCAAAAAGGGGAGCCACCACCAACATGGCCATGGGGAGAAGAGACCTTCCCCCTCAGCCGCCTCCCCAGAGGAGGAAGAGGTCGGGTTAAACCCGGGTGCCCCACCCCCTTCTCCCCGCATTGGGGGGGGGGGAGAGCCCTTCACTTCAGGTAGGCGGGGGGGGGGAGGCAGAGTCAGTGTCTCCAATAGACGGGAATGGGGACGAAGATTTCCCGCGTTCGCCCCGCAAAGGGGCTGACGAAGGGGCGCTTGGAATTAATGTGGGGGTGTCGGTCAGCCCCCCCCCCGCCCCACCCCAAGGGAGCCCCTCCTTCCTCCCCTCCCCCCTCCCCCCTCACCTTTCCTTTCCTTCCCCGCTGCCTCCCTCACGCGCGCTCGCGCTCTCCTCCCTCCCAAAGCGCCGGCGGGCAGCGTCTCTCCCGTTTCCCTAGCAACCTCCACGGTTCCGGTTGGGAGGGGGAGGGGAGGAGTGCGCGGGCGCGCGCGGGCGGGCGGACGAGCGAGCAGGCGCGCTCCCTCCCGGCGTCAATACGTGAAAGCAGTACATAGAGCTAGGAAACCAAGAGAGCGGCGAGTCTGTCTGATAGGACTGCCGAGTTCACGTGCAATAAACATCATTATTATTTTTATTCTTATTCAGGTCTCCCATGTGAAAACTGCCCTAGCTATAATGCTGTTACCATTATGACACGTACCTGGGAAGAAATCCCCGCTGAACTCTGTGGGACGATATTTCTAGATGCGTGTAGGGATGCTCTGTAATAAACCAGTGGAATAATATACCGTATTTTTCGCTCTATAACACGCACCAGACCATAACACGCACGTAGTTTTTAGAGGAGGAAAACAAGAAAAAAATATTCTAAACGAAATAGTGGATATATGATTTTTGTGGTTCATGCTGTGGCCACAGACATGTGATCTGACAGTGAGTTTGGAGTAGCCCAATGCAAAAATCCTGAGGATCCATGTGGATCCATGCTTTGTAACTACGGAGGAGGGAAGGAAGGGGAACCATGGATCCTCTGCTCACGACTGCAGCAGATCCCCCCTGCTACCCGCAGGCATTCGCTCCATAACACGCACAGACATTTCCCCTTACTTTCAAGGAGGAAAAAAGTGAGTGTTATGGTGCAAAAAATACGGTAAGTTTTTGGTTTGGGTGTGATGGGGCAGCGGTGTGTCTGTCTGAAAACAATGTTTATTATTTGTTGGTCTGTGGTAAATTCATATACCGCCCTTCATCTGTGCACCATAAAGGTAAAGGGACCCCTGACCATTAGGTCCAGTCGTGGCCGACTCTGGGGTTGCGGCGCTCATCTCACTTTATTGGCCGAGGGAGCCGGCGTACAGCTTCCGGGTCATGTGGCCAGCAGGACTAAGCCGCATCTGGCAAACCAGAGCAGCGCACGGAAACGCCGTTTACCTTCCCGCCGGAGTGGTACCTATTTATCTACTTGCACTTCGACATGCTTTCAAACTGCTAGGTGAGCAGGAGCAGGGACTGAATAACGGGAGCTCACCCCATCGCAGGGATCCAAACCGCCGACCTTCTGATTGGCAAGCCCAAGGCTCAGTGGTTTAGACCACAGCGCCACTCACATCATAAAAGGCCATAGATTGTGTAATTAGCCAAAGGCCTTGGGAGAAGAGGGATGTTTTTGCCCAGCAGCTAAAGATATGTAATCAAGGCACCAGGTGAGCATTCCTGGGGAGAACACCCCACAAGCAGGGAGCCACCGCAGAAAAGGCCCCGTTCTTTGTGTTGCCACCCACTGACTCTCTCCCGGAGGGGGCACGGTGTCTCAGTGTCTTCATTATGTAAACTACTAATCTGTCAACATAATATTATACAGTGGTACCTCAGGTTAAGTACTTAATTCGTTCTGGAGGTCCGTACTTAACCTGAAACTGTTCTTAAGCTGAAGCACCACTTTAGCTAATGGGGCCTCCTCCTGCTGCCGTGCCGCTGAAGCACGATTTCTGTTCTCATCCTGAAGCAAAGTTCTTAACCCGAGGTAATATTTCCGGGTTAGCGGGGTCTGTAACCTGAAGCGTATGTAACCTGAGGTACCACTCTATTATACCTTGTAATTGTCGTTTACATCTGTCGGTCTTGAGAGACAGTGGAAGGGAGTGCGCCATGGGGGGGAGGGTGAAATCAAACCATTGGAGCGTTACAGCGCCTGCTGCAGCTGCAGAAACCAACACAGAAGAGATATGTTTTATTGCAGCTGCAGCAGATGAAACTATCCGGTTGCGCTGATGCAGGTTTAATGTGGCGTTTCTCTCTCGGTGTTCCTCCCAGTTGTCATGTCTCCTCAGTTCACTTCTGTGATTGTTTCCAGGCAATGTGGTGGTCATCTGCAAAGGATTCCCACACAGCAGGCTTGATGTTGCCAGTCTTCATGTCACATTTATAGAAAACTTTGTAATGCAGTGTCCATATATTATATATACACTGTTGGCATTGTTGCAGGAATGACATAATCCCTGGCATCCTGGCAGATGGGTGCTAGATGAATAGTCATCACCTGTTGATAGCGGACCATTCAAAATTAGATAGCAGTCCTATCCTAGACAAAGAAGTGTGATTGCTTGGCCAAGAGCACCAGGAACTTGTAAATATTACTACAGTATTGTCTTACTTGATGGGTGTAAAGTGGAGCTCAGGGAAGGGTAGGGGGCAAGCCCTGGCACTCAGGTTACTGCCACATAGCCCCCCCCCCTGTGTGATGTAACTATGATGTAGTTGTGATGTCGGTTTATGGGTGTTACTGGTAATTTTGGAAACTGGTAAAAGTTTGAACCCTCCTTTGTTCTGCACTTCTTCCTGCTTCTTCCATGTGGAAGTGCTGTTGCAACAGTCTTGTTGAATAAAGACTAAGCCTACTGGCTGCTGTTTTGCTCCTATATTCTTGGCTAGCGTCTTTGTTTGGTAATCCAAAGTGAGCCCAAGGATTTTCCTACAACAGCACCCCTCTTTCTCAAGAGACAATGGAGTGCACTTCCAGGGGTGAAGTCAAACGGTTGTGTTAGCAGCACCAAAGTGACCTTCTTGGGCTGCCCAGGCGACAAGACCCCTCTCTCAGCCTCACCAATGTGGTTCAAAGGACAGCAGAGCAATACATTTGTCACCAGCTTGGCTGAAGGAGTTGACAGAAGGTGAAATATACCCGGAGTCGAGAGTGGATTTCATGCTCTCTATCCAGCTCATAGTGGTGAGGAGGAATGGAAGTTCCCCCAGAATGTCTGCTTTATATACATTATTTACACAATGGGCTGCACGTGATTGGCTAATTCCGGGATTCTCCTGTAGGCCAATCAGGTTGTGTATTCACATCCATCTGGAGCTGGATTGGGTGGCTCCTGCGGACCAATCATACTGCTGCATTGTTCTAGGACCAATCAGACTGCTGCATTCTGAATCCTATTGTTCTATGACCAATCAGATTGCTGCATTTTGGATCCTATTGTTCTATGACCAATCACACTGCTGCATTTTGGATCCTATTCAACTCGGTACATAACAGAAGGAGACGTACAAGGCGCCATCCAAGTGTCTTAGAGACTCCACTCTGGATTTGTGTAGAGTTTGCTCTTTAGTTTAGAGTTTGCTCTGACAGATATCCCTCCAAGGCAGTGGAGGTTTAGGATAAGAGTTTTGGGTGTTAGGGGATATGTAGCACCTCTGAAGGGGGACACATCATGCTCCTTTTGCGTACTTTGTCCACCTTTGGTCTCTACCCTGCACTCACCTGTCAGCATATAGGGTTGCCATATTTCAAAAAGTAAAAACCAGGACACCCTGAAGGTTATTGAGCTTTTTTGAAGGAATGCCGAAAACCCTGGTTTTTCAATTTACTTCCCTAAGAGCCAGAACAAAGCTTTCAGAAATTTTCCCCAGAATTCAATTCCGCCTTTGAAATCCTGGTAATGTATGGCAGCCCTAGCATACAACAGTGGCCAAACCCCAAAGAAGGGCTTTGACAAATGACTAATAAGTTGATAAATTACTTTCAAATGACAAATAAGAAAAAATAAAATAAGTATTTAACAGTATTGTGTGTGTGTGTGTGTGTGTGTGTGTGTATATATTTGCTGCAAGTTGCATGAAGACCTTCAGGTGACAAGTAACTAATAAGCTTAAGAAGTAAATAAAATAAATAAAAAGTTGGTGGTATTTTATTTGTGCGTGTGTTTGTGTGTGTTTGCTGCAAGTCGCACAGAGACTTTGAGAAGATGAGCAACCAATAAGTTTAATAAATAAGTAACTAAAACAAAATATTTGATCCTGCTTCTGTTTTCATTCTGGGCGCTCACGGTGCTCCCCAATATCCCGTGTTTCTGCATTGCTTTCTATGGACCCCCAAGCGCGGCGGGGTGGGATAGCCTGCTGAATATTGTCTTCTTTTTTTTTTAACTCTCCGTTTCGTATTACTCTACATTTTTTCTATCTCTGTGGCAGGATGCGCCGGGGGGCGGGGCTGACTCCGGAGGGCTGGGCCTCAGCAGCGGCGCGCGGTGCGTCAGGAAAGAGCGTTGAGCCAATCAGAGAGCTGGGCGGGGAACAGCGCCGCGGGGGCGGGGGGAAGAGGAGCGAGCGAGCTGGGAGTGAAGAGGAGAATCTTGGACGGGAAGCATCGCATTTTGATTGCTGCTCGAAGGCTTGCAGCGCGCACGTTTGCGCAAGTCAGCCGTCGTCATCATCGCTACGCAGCCAGGGACCGATGTGCAGCTTAAGTGCAGAAATACAGAATGCAGAACGAATTCATATATCTCACCTGGGATTATTAGGTGGGAAGGATGGGATGAGAAAGCAAACTTCCGGAGAACCCCTTTTCTGCTAGGCATAGCCAACCCCCCGCCCCCGCTGAGTAACACTTTAAAATAAATTTGCAAATGTGCTAAAATCTAAGAAGACAGCAAAATAAATAAATAAATATTTATTTCCTCAGGGTGCCCACTGATCAACAACCCAAGCAATTAATTCCAAAAGGTATTAGATAGACATTTAGGCGGGTGGTGCTGTGGGTTAAACCACAGAGCCTAGGACTTGCCGATCAGAAGGTCGGCGGTTCGAATCCCCGCGACGGGGTGAGCTCCCGTTGCTCAGTCCCTGCTCCTGCCAACCTAGCTGTACGCCGGCTCCCTCGGCCAATAAAGCGAGATGAGCGCCACAACCCAAGAGTCGGCCACGACTGGACCTAATGGTCAGGGGTCCCTTTACCTAACACCACTTTGGTTTTTTGTGTGTGTTTGTGTAACCCGCTCTGGCATCTGTATATCTGGAATGCTGCCTAATACAAAGGTGAGAGCCACATCCATGGTTCCACTCGCTTTTGTCTCTTGCCCTGACCGCCACTGGCATGCAGCCCTTAGGCTGAAAAGGGTCCTTCTATCTTGCGTTTAAATTCTCAGGGGTCAGCAAACTTGTTCAGCGGGGGGGGGGGGGCGGTCCACTGTCTCTCAGATCTTGTGGGGGGCCGGACTATATTTTGAAAAATAAAAATAAAAATGAGCAAATTCCTATGCCCCACAAATAACCTAGAGACGCATTTTAAATAAATAAAAGGACACATTCTACTCATGTAAAAACACCAGGCAGGCCACACAAATGACCCAGAGATGCATTTTAAATAAAAGGACACATTTTACTCGTAAAAACACGCTGATTCCCAGACCGTCCACAGGCCGGATTTAGAAAGAAGGAGAAGAGTTTGAATTTGATATCCCGCTTTATCACTACCTGAAGGAGTCTCAAAGCGGCTAACAGTCTCCTTTCCCTTCCTCCCCCACAACAAACACTCTGTGAGGTGAGTGAGGCTGAGAGACTTCAGAGAAGTGTGACTAGCCCAAGGTCACCCAGCAGCTACATGTGGAGGAGCAAGGAATCGAACCCGATTCACCAGATTACGAGTCCACCACTCTTAACCACTACACCACACTGGCTTTTCCCCACACCCAGCAATTGGGCCAGATCCGGCCCCTGGGCCTTAGTTTGCCTACCCATGAATTAGTTGGTAGTTGTCGCTCTAGGCTGTTTATGCAACCCTGTTTATTGCTGGAACAGGTAGCAGAACGTGGAACCTGTGCAGATTTCATGAATCTGCATGGTTTCCCCCTAGCCCTGTGTGACTTGTTAGCCAGGCGTTTTATCTTATTTTTTTGTGTGAAAAATAGGTTTCGGCTGGGAAGAAGTTAATAACATTTCAAATAATGTACTGATCTCATTGCTCCTATGTGTATCTTGTCTAACATATGCCCCTGCATAATAATCAATTAATTATTTCATTATTGCAGGCTTTTCGGTTCTAAAACATTGTTCTTGGATATCTCTGACACATCCCACTGTTTTTTGCAACAATTTTATTTATAAAAGGGATGCGCTGGCCTGTTCTCTCTGTTTTTTGCACCATCCCTATCCAAAGTGTTTGTTCCCACTTATTCAGTCTCACCATTTGAATTCCTATAGAACCATTGCTTTTTGAAGCAATTTGAATCATGATTTGTTTTTCCGATCTATAGAAGGAAAATATCTGCCATTCACATATAAAGGTAAAGGGACCCCTGACCATTAGGTCCAGTCGTGACCGACTCTGGGGTTGCGGTGCGCATCTCGCTTTATTGGCTGAGGGAGCCGGCGTACAGCTTCCGGGTCATGTGGCCAGCATGACTAAGCCGCTTCTGGCAAACCAGAGCAGTGCACGGAAACGCCGTTTACCTTCCCCCCGGAGCAGTACCTATTTATCTATTTGCACTTTGACGTGCTTTTGAACTGCTAGGTTGACAGGAGCAGGGACCGAGCAACGGGAGCTCACCCCGTTGTGGGGATTCGAACTGCCAACCTTCTGATCGGCAAGCCCAAGAGGCTCTGTGGTTTAGACCACAGTGCCGCCTGCGTCCCATCGCCATTCACATATAGAGCACAGCATAACTTTACGAAGACAGTATGAAATGTTGTCATAGGGTGTATGGCATATTCAAATACCTTAAGAATATGTGTTTGGGTGCCTTGATACGTTTGTGGAATTTAGAAGTTCCTCAGCTTGCTGTGTGAGAGAGCAGCAATTGCAGTCTTTTTTATTTCTTCTTTTGTGTAGGTTTTGTTTTAGAACGCCTTGCAGCCGCCTGATTGCGAGTTTACAAATGCCTGAAACAAAAGCAAAATTAAAGGAATAAAAGCAAGTGTTGCTTCTAGAAGACAAGCAGAATGTTGAAGGTCATTAGGATTCAGATAGAACAGTAGGTAATGTGGAAATAAAAAGGTAAAGGGACCCCTGACCATTAGGTCCAGTCGCGGATGACTCTGAGGTTGCAGCGCTCATCTCGTTTTATTGGCCGAGGGAGCCGGCGTACAGCTTCCGGGTCATGTGGCCAGCATGACTAAGCCACTTCTGGCAAACCAGAGCAGCGCATGGAAACACTGTTTACCTTCCCGCCGGAGTGGTACCTATTTATCTACTTGCACTTTGACATGTTTTTGAACTGCCAAGTTGGAAGGAACAGGGACCAAGCAACGGGAGCTCACCCCGTCACGGGGATTCGAACTGCCAACCTTCCGATCAGCAAGTCCTAGGCTCTGTGGTTTAACCCACAGCGCCACCCGTGTCCCTTTTAATATGGAAATACAGGTTCCCAAAATGGAATGTGCACAGCTAGTTCAGCAACCCACTCTTAGCTGGGTGTCCCAGGACACAGACAGGCCAAGCATTTGAAACTTAGCCTACATTTGGTTCTGCAGTTGTCTTTGTCATCTGTGCAGGCGCAAGTGGGACTGAAACCCACTGCCTAGGCTGCTGTAATGCGTCAGATCCCTGAGACACCACTTTGGAGCATGGATGGGGAATCTGTGACCTTCCATCTCCTATTTCCCCTCACCACTGGCCATGCTGGCTGGTACTCATGGTGGGAGTTAGGAGTCCAACAATATCAGGTTTGCTACCCCTGCGTTAGGTCTTGTTGTTGTTTAGTCATTTAGTCGTGTCCAACTCTTCGTGACCCCATGGACCAGAGCACACCAGGCACTCCTGTCTTCCACTGCCTCCCACAGCTTGGTCAAACTCATGTTAGTAGCTTCGAGAACTGTCCAACCATCTCATCCTCTGCCGTCCCCTTCTCCTTGTGCCCTCCATCTTTCCCAACATCAGGGTCTTTTCCAGGGAGTCTTCTCTTCTCATGAGGTGGAGCCTCAGCTTCAGGATCTGTCCTTCCAGTGAGCACTCAGGGCTGATTTCCTTCAGAATGGAGAGGTTTGATCTTCTTGCAGTGATCCATGGGACTCTCAAGAGTCTCTTCCAGCACCATAATTCAAAAGCATCAATTCTTCGGCGATCAGCCTTCTTTATGGTCCAGCTCTCACTTCCGTACATCACTACTGGGAAAACCATAGCTATAACTATACGGACCTTTGTAGTTAAGGTGATGTCTCTGCTTTTTAAGATGCAGTCTAGCTTTGTCATCGCTTTTCTCCCAAGAAGCAGGCGACTGTTAATTTCGTGAGTGCTGTCACCATCTGCAGTTAAGGGTACTGTTAAGTCGTGGGTTGACATAGCAGCCGGCACAGCGATTTCTTCAAGTAGCTCTTTATTATGGTAAGCTGGAATAGAACTGACTGGGAACAGCTCAGCCGGCCTGTATTTATAGGCAGCCGGCTGTCAACATTGTAACCACCACAGCCCAGAGTTCCCGCCTAAAATAACTGCCGCGGACCTGAGTGAAAACTATCTACAGACCTGAGTGAAAACTATATACAGTATCCCCCTGTTGGCCCAGGGTGAAACTACACTACATAACACCCCTCCCCACCGAGATAAGGCGTTAGTTACAATCGTAATGGTTTCCTTATATACAGCACTACGTGTAATGGTTCAATTAAGCACAAAAGCGTATCGGTTACATTTCCCATACTTAGACCAACAGTGATACCTGTCCAACAACATAGTCCTTTAAATAAGTTGGGCGCTTGGAAACTCTGCCAGACCGCCGGGGACTGGTAGCCAAGTCCGGAGGGCCACACAGTTCTCGCTGAGGCTGTGGTGCGACCCTAGGTGGCGTTGGAACCAACTCCCCTGGATCCGCTGCTGTGGGTGGAGCCTCCGCAAGTGGAGCGGTCTGAGTCTGTTCTGAAACGGCTTGGTTCGGCTCCACGCTGGCAGTTTGCGAGGGAGGTGTAGGTGGGGCCTCGCCATCTGTACGTGTCTCTTCTGGAGCCGCAAGCGCAGTTGGGGGCACCTCGGTAGTGTCCAAGTCCCCAACCCTGCGCCTAAGCTGGTCTATGTGCCGTCGCCACAAGCGTCCGTCTTCGAGTGCCACCTGGTACGAGCGAGGTCCAGTGACTCCCACTACTGTGGCTGGCACCCAAGGGATGTCCCCCACATAGTTCCGGGCAAAGACCTGGTTTCCTGGGACAAATGACCGTGGTGCGTTGGCACAGCCTGGGGGTTCAGCCACGGCAAAGTCTGGGTGTAGCCGGTCGAGCGGTGACCTGAGGCGGCGGCCCATAAGCAGTTCAGCAGGACTCCTCCCTGTGGCCGCATGAGGGGTGATGTGTTGCACGAACAAGTATTCGGCGACCCGCTCATGCCAGTCTCCCCGGTCCAGGCGCGCCAGTGCCTCTTTTGTCGAGCGCACCATTCTTTCCGCTTGCCCGTTGCTGGATGGATGAAAGGGTGCCGTTAGGGCATGGCGGATGCCCAGTCCCAAAAGATACCGCTCAAACGTGCCTGACGTGAACTGCGGTCCGTTGTCAGAGACAAGGACATCAGGACACCCATGCGTTGCAAACAGGCCTCGCAGCACCCGGATGACAGCTTCGGTAGTGGTGGAGGGCATCAGGGCGACCTCCAGCCATTTGGAATAGGCGTCCACCACTACCATAAAGGTCCGGCCGTGAAAGGGGCCAGCCAGATCGATGTGCACCCTCGACCAGGGTGTCTTTGGCGTCTCCCAGGTGTGTCCCTTAGCTGCCGGTGGTGCAGGCCTCGACTCCTGGCACGCTTGACAGGCGGACACCCAGGCAGTGATGGCATCGTCCATATTAGGCCACCAGACGTAACACCGAGCCAACGCCTTCATTTTGACAATTCCCGGGTGGCCAACGTGCAGAGCCTCCAGGACGCGCTGACGGAGTCCCTGGGGAATCACGACGCGGTCTCCCCACAGCAGGCAGCCGCGATGAGCTGAGAGTTCATGTTGTCTGGTTGCGAAGGGCTGGAACTCCGATGCAAATGGTCCTTGTGGCCACCCCCTCCACACCCAGTTGAGCACCCGGCTGATGGTGCGATCCTGGGCAGATGCGGAGGCCACAGTGGCAGCCGATACAGGCGCTGCCGGAAGATCCTCAATCAGAAGGAGCGATGAAGCTGGAGCCGGGTCTTCCACAAATGCTGGAAGAGGGCAACGGCTGAGGGCGTCGGCATGGCCCATCGATTTCCCCGGGCGATGGATGAGCCGGTAGTGGTAGGCAGCCAGGAAAACAGTCCATCGCAGCATGCGTGGTGAGAGGACCGGTGGAGTTGGACGATCACCGGCGAGGAGGCCCAGGAGTGGCTTGTGGTCAGTGATGAGGTCAAAAGTCCTGCCATAGAGGTATTCATGGAACCTCTTCACTCCAGCCACAAGTGCCAATGCCTCCTTGTCGAGCTGGCTGTAATTCCGTTCCGTCGGAGATAGTGTCCTGGAAAAGTAGGCGAGCGGTGCTTCTCTTCCATCTGGAAAACGGTGACTAAGGACAGCACCGATGCCAAAAGGTGAGGCGTCGCAGGCAAGGACCAGCGGCCTGGATTCACTGTACTGTACCAGCACACTGTCTGAAGAAAGGAGAGCCTTGACCGCGTTGAAGGCCGCCGTCTCCCGATGACCCCAGGCCCAAGGCGTCTTAGTGCTAAGGAGTCGGTGAAGAGGCTCAGCCACTGTGGCTTTGTGGGGCAGGAACATGTTATAAAAGTTCAGCAGCCCCAGGAATGCCTGCAACTCCGTTTTGTTCTTTGGGGTGGGGGCCTGCTGGATAGCGCGGATCTTGGATGTGGTTGGATGAAGACCGGAGGCATCGATAAGATAGCCCAGGAACTCTACCTGTGGAACGGCGATCTGGCACTTCTCCCTCTTTACCTTGAGCCCGGCCTCCTGGAACCTGGTCAGCACGGCACGGAGGCGCTCGAACAGCTGCTGGTGTGAGTCTGCAGACACCAAGACGTCATCAAAATATGGTACCACGCCCGGAAGCCCTTGCAGGAGACGCTCCATAAGGCTTTGGAAGATGCCAGGAGCCACACTCACCCCGAACTGCAACCGGCGGCAACGGAATGCCCCCCGGTGGGTGACGATCGTCTGGGCTTCAGCAGTGGCATCATCGACTGGCAGTTGTTGATAGGCTTGGGCAAGGTCCAGCTTAGCGAAGACCTTACCCTCACCCAGGGAATGCAGCAGGTGTTGGACAACAGGAACCGGATAAGCGTGCTGCTGAAGTGCCTTGTTGATCGTGCACTTGTAGTCAGCGCAGATTCTCACCGACCCATCTGGCTTGACAGGCGTGACGATGGGGGTTTCCCACTTTGCGTGGTCAACCGGCTCCAAAACTCCTTGGGCGATCAGTTTGTCCAGTTGTTCGTCCACCTTAGCCTTGAGAGCAAAGGGAACCCGGCGTGGCTTTAGCTTGATGGGGGCGACTTGTGGATCAAGGCTAAAGGAGATGGGCGTACCTGTATATTGGCCCAAGGTGCCGTCAAAAACCTCGGCAAAGTCTTTGACCAGACCCTCAGTCTCTGCGTTAGAGATGCAGTTGATGCCGGTGACTTCCAGGCCGAGGGCATCAAACCAGTCTAGCCCTAGGAGGCTTGGCCGCTGACCTTCGACCACCACCAACCGGAGCAGGCCCGAAAAATCCTTGAAGGCGATCCGGAACCGGCCAACGCCTACCACGGGAATGTCGTTTCCCTGGTAGTCTCTCAGGTGTACGCGGTGAGAGTCGAGTTGCCTTTTGGACACTCTGGGTACCAGTCTTTTGATGGTGCTCCATGACACGATGGACAGGGCAGACCCGGTGTCGATCTCCATGTCACATGGAGCTCCTTCAATGAGCACCGTGACGTTCAGCTTGCGTCGCGTAGTCGAGTCGGTTTGGCCAATCGTGGTTCCAGACGGGCAGCGGCAGTTGGTGAGAGCGAAACAACTTTCCTTGGCAGACTGGAGTGAAGACTTGGACTTGCGAGTCGATGAAGGGGGGGTGTCAGACGGAGCCGATCGGCAGACCTTAGCGATGTGGCCCCTTCTGGAACACTTCCTACAGATGGCGTCTCTGAATCGACACTTGGCACGGGAATGGTTGCCTCCGCAGCCAGCACATTCCGGTTGGCCCTTGGACTTCTGTCGGAACTTCCTGCGCTCCCGCTTTGTCTGGTGCACGTCATCGTCTTCACTGGAGGATGCCTCCTCACTGCTGGCCTCTTCATGATGCACCGGAACTGGCTCCCTAGCAAGACGCGGGCTGCTGGACTTGCGGATCTCCTGGGCGGAGCGTTCCGCAGCTTCTGAGGCCACAGCCTCCTCAATGGCTTTCTGTAGCGTGAGGTCTGGCTTGGCTAGGAGGCGCCGTTGCAGATGGATGTCCCGGACCCCGCAGACGATTCGATCCATCAGGGCATCGTCTAAGTCTCGGAACTCACAGTGCATTGCAGCCTGTCGCAGGGCGGTGGTGTAGTTGTTGATTGACTCCCCCTCTGCCTGGTTCCGGTGGTAGAACGCATGGCGGGCAGCAATCTTGGACGGCTTTGGTGCGTAGTGGTTGCGGAGCTTCTCTTGGATCGTGTCCCATGGTGTTGCCTGGACTGCTTCAGGCGCAACCAACGCTCGGGCCGTCTCAAACACCTCAGGCCCACAGAGGCTGAGGAATAGGCCCCGCTTCCGATCCTTTGATACTGCTGTCAGCTCGTTGGCTTGGAGGTAGCAGTCGAACCGAGCGAGGTAGGAGTCCCATGATTCAGAGGCTGGCGCAAACGGCGGTAGAGGCACAAGTGAAGCCATGATTCCGATGCCGGCGTGAAGGGCGATGGATGGAACACAGTGCTCTAGCCAGAACAGTCAGCTCTGAATTGGTTCTTCCCAGTGATTTCGCTCAGTGATTTCGCTCTGTGATTCAGCTCAGTGATTCAGCTCAGTTCAGAGGCTGGCCGCATCTGGCTGTGCTCTGATGTCCATCAATCCCACCTTCGTCGCCAGTGTTAAGTCGTGGGTTGACATAGCAGCCGGCACAGCGATTTCTTCAAGTAGCTCTTTATTATGGTAAGCTGGAATAGAACTGACTGGGAACAGCTCAGCCGGCCTGTATTTATAGGCAGCCGGCTGTCAACATTGTAACCACCACAGCCCAGAGTTCCCGCCTAAAATAACTGCCGCGGACCTGAGTGAAAACTATCTACAGACCTGAGTGAAAACTATATACAGTATCCCCCTGTTGGCCCAGGGTGAAACTACACTACATAACAGGTACCATGGAAAAAACTGAGGAGCCATGCTGCTTTAGACCAAACAAACATCTAGTTCAACAGCTGTTCTCTCCCAGTGCCAAATGCACCTATGATAAGGTTACCAAATGTCCCCGTTTCCCAGGATTTTCAAATCAGTCCCCATACAAAATCCATTGAAGTTGAAAAGTGTACCTGGATTCATTGAAAAAAATCTGGTAACCTTAACCTATGGAGTTCACATGCAGAGCATGAATGCGATAGCTCCCACCCCCTCTGCTGCCATGTCCTCTGGCAACACTCTGAAGATGGACAGACGCAGTGCTTTTTGTCTGTGTCTATTTTTGCTCCTCACCAGGCTTACATCTCATCTTATTACAGGGTTCGTATGAAACCCTCTTTCTCTTTCAAAACCCGCCATCGGCAGCCTGTAATTTAAGCAACGAGAGACCTGGACTTCTCGTCCCTTTCTTTAAACTTTACATCTACTGTGATGGGGAATTTCCGTCCCTTGTAATCAGTTACTTTGACAGAGGCTTTCAATAAGCCCCCAGCCACAGAGTAGAAATAGGCTTGTCCATTTACCAGAACAGATAAAGTCAATGCCAGACAAGGGAGATAATTTCCCCCCTGAAAGAATATGTGATTTGGGGCAACATTTTTTTTTTTAAAGGGGGAACTCTCTCCGGAATTCCGTTGTCAAATTCCACATGCATGCACATTTTTTAAGATAGTGAAGTAGCAAAAGACTGGTAACGCAATCCCCATGCATGTTTACTAGGTAGGAAGATAGTTTTGTTGTGTTCAATGAATTTTATTCCCCCAAGCAAGTGTGCCTGAGATGAAAATCCTACGCATTTTACTAGGAAGCAACTCTCATTGCATTCAGTGGATCCTACCCCTAGGTAAGGGGCCTGATCCTGGACAGCATTTGCGTGAGACTAACTTGGGGGGGGGGTTATTTTTGAGTAAGCATCCTTCTGATCGTGCTGACGTCGTAAACCAGGAAGATCTTGCCTCCGTGTCCCTGTTAAGCAATAACACTGGGCTATCAACCTACTCTGTTTGAACAGTTGCTGAGACTGGGTCAGTTTCTAGTTATGCATCTCTAGGGATTCTCCCAGAGGGGGGCTAAATATGCAAGTGGGTCATTCAGATTTGGTTTTTACGTGTATGTGTGTGATTGAAGAAGAGAAGAAGAGGAGTTTGGATTTGATATCCCGCTTTATCACTACCCGAAGGAGTCTCAAATCGGCTAACGTTTTCCTTTCCCTTCCTCCCCCACAACAAACACTTTGTGAAATGAGTGGGGCTGAGAGACTTCAGAGAAGTGTGACTAGCCCAAGGTCACCCAGCAGCTGCATGTGGAGGAGCAGGGAATCAAACCCAGTTCACAAGATTACGAGTCTACTGCTCTTAACCACTACACCACACTGGCTCTAACATGTTAGGTTCCTAACATTCCAGGTTTTTTAATATATTTCTGCATGCCACCCCAATCTCTGAGCGCTGCAAGACTCCTGGGGTTCCAGGCATTTATTCAGGGTCTGGTTTCCTTGGAACCAGGGACAGCAAATATCTCATATGTGCTGTGTAGAGATCCCTGAGGGAACAACTAATCCGAACCAGGTTGTTAAAATTTGGAAAGCCCTCAGCATGAAGGAACTAGTAGAATCAAACATGCTTTTCTCATTTGGGTTGCCAGAAACAAAATAATGAGGTTGCAGTCAGGTGAGGAAAAAACAGAAGCAAAGGAGGAGCAGGGATAGCGGGCAACCACCAAAATGTCACCACACATGACAAACCTCTCACCCACCCCCAAAAAACCACCAAAGAGCTTTCACGTCAACAGTGTCTGTGGGTTATTATTCCTTGTTTAATTTTCCTGGGAATCTGTAAATCCACATTAAATAAGGAAAAGATAAGGGCTGGCATTTTGATGACGACTGTTAAGTTGTGGGTGAACATATCAGATGACACAATGATTCTTCAAACAGCTCTTGTTTATTCACAGAACAGAACTGAACTGAAGGGTTCAGCCAGCCTGCTTATATAGAGCTCCACTAGAACGCAACAGTAACCACTTTCTGTAACTATCCAATCACTGAACGTCACTTTCAATCCCTTATTTGCATATGTGGACCTGAGTGAAAACTATCTACAATATCCCCCTGCTGGCCCAGGGTGAGAACTTCCGTACATAACACCGATGACATTATGTGGACAAAACAACAACAACTTCCAAGTAGCACTGATTCCACCATAAGCTTCTACCTGGAAGAACCTTGGGCAACAAGGTAGTCTTGGGTAACAAGGTTTGGGACTAGCTTGAAACCTGGTATTCTTTTTCAAGCAAAAGGCCACCTTTCAAGTTACTTTGAATGGGCAGAGACCACAGAAGTTCCCTGAGTTCCCTCATGTTTGCAAATTTCTTATGGTGGCTGTTGTTCAGATCCCCATCTTAGACTTGGATTTTATTGATACTGTCTAGAGTCTTATGATGAATCATGTGAAACTGAAGATGTTGTGATGGCTCAGGGGTCCAGGGTGGAGTTGTAGAACCACACACTCCTTGTCTTGGAGAATGTGAAAATACTTCATTTGAACAGCCACCAGCACTCATCACTTTGGGCTAATGAGAAATGTATTGCAAAAGATCTAAATAAGCCCCGCAATATACTTTACGAACTAAGGAAGATAAAAACTCTCTTAATAAGTAGGGTTGTGTATGAATTTATTCTGAAGGATAGATTGTAATAAAACAAAAATATTTGCAGAAATCAGAGTTTCAAAGCATTTATTTTTTTTTTTTTAAATAAAGCATTTAAAATATGAGAATATACGCTCTTAAATCCTGGTCATTCCCAATGTGTTTGTGTCAGGAAGCTTTTAGTTCTTGGTGGCAGAAAAAAGCTTTTCATTCACCCAACTTTACTAGAGAGTGTATAAATTTGGGGAAATAACTTTAAAAATCGCAATATATAAGGAGAAGCAAAAATGTGCATGTTCAACAAAATTGTATATAAAAATGTATATGTTAGGCAAAACCTGAACCAAATGCTGGTGAATTTTCATGATGACCTTTAAAAAATAATAAATGCAAACTGATATAGAAATGTGGGGAATGCAATTTAAGATTGAAAAAGTGAGAAACTAGAATTGACAAGTTTGCCCATCCCCTATTCTAAGAAAAGAGGGAACACAGTAATATTTTCCACTAGCTTTTCATTTAATATAATACTTATGATATTACATTACAGTATTGGCAATTAAATTTCTCATTTTAATTCTTCTGGAGATTACATCAATTTAATTCACTTAGAAATAAATTAATTAATATGTATTTTGTTTCATTTGAATGATTAGTTGAGTTGTTGATCATTTGGTATATTGGGGAAATGAATGAATTTGTATTTATGAATAAATAAATGTCTATCTGGCGGGATGTGGGTGGTGCTGTGGTCTAAACCACAGAGCCTAGGGCTTGCCGATCAGAAGGTCGGTGGTTTGAATCCCCGTGACGGGGTGAGCTCCCGTTGTTCAGTCCCAGCTCCTGCCCACCTAGCAGTTCGAAAGCACGTCAAGTGCAAGTAGATAAATAGGTACCTCTCTGGCGGGAAGGTAAATGGCGCTTCTGTGTGCTGCTCTGGTTCGCCAGAAGCGGCTTAGTCATGCTGGCCACATGACCCGGAAGCTCCCTCGGACAATAAAGTGAGATGAGCACCGCAACCCCAGTCTCGTCTGTGACTCGACCTAATGATCAGGGGTAAGGTAAAGGTAAAGGTAAAGGGACCCCTGACCATCAGGTCCAGTCTTGACTGACTCTGGGGTTGCGTGCTCATCTCGCTCTATTGGCCAAGGGAGTCGGCGTTTGTCCACAGACAGCTTCCAGGTCATGTGGCCAGCATGACTAGGCTGCTTCTGGTGAACCAGAGCAGCACACGGAAACGCCGTTTACTTTCCCGCCGGAGTGGTACCTATTTATCTACTTGCACTTTGATGTGCTTTCGAACTGCTAGGTTGGCAGGAGCTGGGACCAAGCAATGGGAGCTCACCCCGTCGCGGGGATTTGAACCGCCGACCTTCTGATTTGCAATCCTAGGCTCTGTGGTTTAACCCACAGCACCACCTGCATCCCTAATGGTCAGGGGTACCTTTACCTAAATGTCTATCTAATACTTTTTGGAATGAATTGCTTGGGATATTGATCAGTGGGCACCCTGAGGAAATAAATATTTATTTATTTTGCTGTCTTCTTTGATTTTAGCACATTTGCAAATTTATTTTAAAGTGTTACTCAGTTCATAATAGCTTTTGTCATTATGTTTTTCTTAATTAACAGAACCTAAAACTACAATTAACATGTGGGCATCTGCAAAAAGAAGAAGAAGAAGTTGTTGTTAGACGGAGTCCTCAAAGGTTCACATTAGGGTAAAGTGTTCATAAAAATGCATAAACGAGTGCAAAATAGCATACAAAGTACATTATAGAGGGGGAGATTGCTTTTCAAAAATGTGTATATTATGCAAAATTGCATTTAATGATGTGTTTATTAGGATAAATTCACTCTAAAATCCTGCTGAATTTTCAAGAGGACTTGTTTCTTGAAAATTCACAAAATGATGAGGAAATGTAGAAAACTGAACCTAAAAATTGGGAAAAAGCCTATCCCTGCTTCCAGATCACCTGTTCATCGAGCCTTCATCCTTATGTGCTTGCACAAAGTTCGCAGGGAGAATATACAATGCCAATTGTAGTACTGAGTTTTCATCCTGATTTGTTTCATGGGAGATTATATGATGTCGCATCCCACATTTTCCATTGCATTTTCCTGCGCCTTTCATTACCTCAAAAGGGCTGGTGGGTTGTTTTTTTCCCGGGGGGGGGGGAATCCACTTTAATTGTGTCACCTGAACTTGTTCAGTCCCACCTGTGATATAGGTGGCAATCCGGAAGCAGCCCAAATGTAAATGCATATATTTATCCTAGCCTACTACTAGTTTGACACGTGAATGCAGTTGAGTTGGAAAATATAATACATTTGAGCTTTGTTGTTTTCTATTTGCCTCTTTGCTTTAGGTCTTTAGGTAGTTTTGGCATTGGAGAAAACTTACCTCTGGAAATAGGTTAGCTAGAAACACCGCCCCGCCCCCAATGAATAACATTACTGGATAAATTAAAACACTGGATAATTGCAGCCTGATGCAAAAGCTTATCTTCTTAGTATGCCTGGAATTGTTTGTCACTTAGTTTATCACCACTAACTTGCACAATTTGGGGGCGGGAATGAGACCTACCATATGCCAGCTATGATGTTTGGGGAGTGTGTTTTTAAAAAATAATAATAATAAATAAATAGGGAAATGGGGAGAAATATATTCTTTAGCAGTGCCTCAAAACTTGGGATCCATTGCTTATGTATGATCACCATGGCAACCAGGAGACTAGAACAAGGGGAAATGCCTTTTATGGCCTATTTCCGTATTGAGCATGGCCAGAGCGGCTGCCTGCAGACTCCACGGTTTCTTAGCAACCTGTTCCTCATGCTGCAGTCGCTAGGATACACTGTCCATTGCAAAGCGAGGTGGGGTTTTGGTTTTTTTGTTGGTCTCCCCCCCCCCCCAATTTTAGCAGAGGCTGACATCATGATCATATGTTCCATTCTGCTTACTTTTGTTTTTTCCCCCCTCCCGCTCCCTCCCCCTTTTTTTGCTATGAATAATTAGTATGAGATAAAGCTGTAGAAAAAAACTGCTGTTCCTCCTTTGTCACTGCTGCTGCTGCTACTCCCCTCCCCCCCCCATGACCATGATTATTTAATGCATTAGAGAAAGGACAACAAAGACACTCAGATCTCGTCTTTGAAATTAAATGTTCTCTTTCAATGTGATGCTTATGCTTATCAAGTAGATTTTCCCCCTTGTTGGTAGTTGGCACCATGTAAACCTAGGGTGTGTGTGTGTGGAAATGACATAGCCCCCTAGTTTTGTGATTCTGTAGTGGGTGGCGCTGTGGTCTAAACTGCTGAGCCTCTTGGGCTTGCCGATCAGAAGGTCGGTGGTTCGAATCCCCGCGACGGGGTGAACTCCCGTTATTCGGTCCCAGTTCCTGCCCACCTAGCAGTTCGAAAGCACGTCAAAGTGCAAGTAGATAAATAGGTACCGCTCCAGCGGGAAGGTAAATGGCGTTTCCATGCACTGCTCTGGTTCGCCAGAAGCGGCCACATGACCCGGAAGCTGTCTGTGGACAAACACCGGCTCCCTTGGCATATAGAGCGAGATGAACGCACAACCCCAGAGTCGTCCGCAACTGGACCTAACAGTCAGGGGTACTTTTACCTTTACCTTTAGCCTTGTATATACAGTGGTACCTCGGGTTACATATGCTTCAGGTTACATATGCTTCACGTTACAGACTCCGCTAACCCAGAAATAGTACCTCGGGTTAAGAACTTTGCTTCAGGATGAGAACAGAAATCATGCGGCGGTGGCACAGCAACAGCGGGAGGCCCCATTAGCTAAAGTGATGCTTCAGATTAAGAACAGTTTCAGGTTAAGAACGGACCTCCGGAACGAATTAAGTGCGTAACCAGAGGTACCACTGTACTTAGAGCAATCTTCCTGTAGTGCTATCCAATATACTATTGAATACAGCGTACATATTTAGGGTCCGGCCTTATACGCAATATGCTAGCTGGGGGAAAGCGTTTTAGGGTATCGTAGAAGACCTGCGGTGCTGCCAGAACCTCCCATTTGCCTCCACCAGTGGAACTATGCTGGTTCAACCCAAGAGGTGCGCAACTCCATGTGAATGTATCTGAATCGCCAACACAAATTGACCAGTGTTGGCAGAAACAAGGGTGAGAGCAGGGGAGGAACAGATATATTCAAAATCCTAAATTCCCCTTGTCTCTGAAGAGCCCACATTGTTGTATACAATATTACTATTATTATTATTATTATTATTATTATTATTATTATTATTATGGTGGATGTGGAAGTCAAAAAGGTACCACTGAACTCAGTAGAGGGCACAAACCAGCCTTCCCAACTCCTGTTACAAAACCCAGCTTACCACAACAAGGACATGATTCAGGCTCCATCTGTGAACATTGACAGCACACCAACCCTGGTATCTAGCTCCCTGACAAGAAGCCCACAATTCAGGGGACAGGGCTTTGTCTGTATTTGTATTGCTTGTATTTTTAATCTTTGTTGGAAGCCACCCAGAGTGGCTGGGGAAACCCAGCCATTTGGGCGGGGCACAAAGAATAAATTATTATTATTATTATTATTATTATTATTATTATTATTATTATGGCATGGGCCCATATATCTCTGACCACACGTTCAGATACGGAGCACACACAAAAGAGACACACAGAAATAGGACATACCCAGGGATTTTTTTCAGCCAGAACTCAACAGGAACTTGGTTCCTGCACCTCTTAGGTGGGTGCCATTGCCATTCTAAGAGGAGGTGTTCGTGGTGAGTTCTGACACCTCTTTTTCTAGAAAAAAAATAGCACTGGACATCTCTATTTTCATCAGAGAAATGTTGGAGAGTATGTTTTAGTTGGGCCATAAGTCATAGCTCACTTCAGACACATTGCTCTTTACTTTGCTTCCATAGTTGGAGACACAAGTGCAGAAGATTCCCAATTGATAACCTGACATATTTTCATTAACCTCCCCAGTGTTAGAAGGCTTCAGATGTTTCTTGAGCACCTTTGCTATTTTACGACACACCTGGGGAATGGAGTGCACAGCACGCACTGGTGGAGGGCAGAGCATGGTGGCTTCATTCCTCTTGGATGATGTTCCAGTATCAGTAGCAGAACACTTGCACTGCTAGTGTCTTCCGACAATACAGTGAATGTTCACCTGCACCTCAGGTAATATAAAACCAACAACAGGAAAATAGGGATGTTGACGCAGATTACACTTTCCATATTCTCATTATATGACATTTCTCTGAGCATTATTATACCTGTCTCTTCAAGATGAGTAGCTTTGGGTTCTGCCCTTCACAAGATACCTGAGCACTGTTCACAAATTAATACCTGTCAAGTGGACATTGAGCTGGTGTTGTAATGATTATTCAGTAACATATCCGAGCAAGAGGTTCTGTATCATATCTTCTATGCTGTATGCCAGTGTTTGCTGTTAGTTTAACTTGTAAATCAGTAATAATGTCCGTTAAGTAAGTGTCTCAATGTCTTCATTATGTAAACCACTCATTTGTCAACATGATATTGTATTATAGCATGCGATGGTCAAGGGATAAACTGTGGGAATGTTCAGGGAGGCAGGAGAGGATATATTGTTTAATAATATCCTTCCTAACTTGCGTTGGCAAGTCCCTTTACTTAACAGACTGCATTCCCCTTTTAAACACACAGCGGTTAGCTTGTTGCAAGCTTGTTTAAGCTTTTCAATTTAAGATTCCTGGTAATCCCCCTTTCTCCCCCTTAAAAAGAATAGACACGACACAATCTTGTGTAAAGTATTATAAAAGAAGTTTACTCACGCATTCAGTTCACAGATGGATCCCTGAAGGCAGACTTGTGTTACAAAGTATATACATGTGGAACTACCCCATATGGAAGTTAGTCCCAGTGACTGCAGACAGGCAGTCACTTGCTGCTCACTAGTCAAAAACAAGATGGAGAAGAGGAGAGTGTAGTGCCTGCCTTGCCCCTTTTGATACCTGGGCAGGTAAGGTCACGCCCACCTCTAGTCACATGCAGAGGAAGTTTGCCCCAGCTCAGGAGGAAACAGGAAGTTTTCTGGAGCAAACATCCTCTTTCATGTCCACTCTAGGCATGTTGTATTTGACTGCTCTCTATGTGTCACATCCCACATAAACCAGGGAATTGCACATTTATTAATGATGATAACTTGTGAATGTTCAGCTACATTCCTTTCAAGGCTTGCATTGCCATTACAACAGCCATATTACCAATGGTGTTCCTATAGGCATAATTCATACATAACAACGTTCAGGAGGTCTTATTCAAGTGATGCTTTTGAAAACTATTTCTGAATATATCCACCCGATATTTCCCAGGTATTATGGGGATTCTTAGTCACAGATGATTTATTACATAATGTGTGTTCTGTTGCTTTCCTGTGGTAAGTTGTGCTTTACTTCAAAGTAGCATGACAGGGGGTAGCAGCTCTCTCTCTCCTCCCCCCCCCCCAATTTCTCTCCTTCTATCCGATTGATCCATCCTGCCTCTCTGTTAAGAGGCGTACAGGTAAGGAAAGGAGTTTGACTGGGCTGAGATCTCAGCCTATCAATAGTTTATTTTCACTTAATTTATTAATTGGCTTATTTATGTTATCACAGGTATACTCTTTATTTCTTTTTCTTTTTTTAAGTTATCACTTCCTTGCTATGCTAGTCCACTGATTATACCGAACAATGGCTTCATCTAATGAAACTTTGCTCCCCAATTAAACAGAAGAGAGCAACGCAATCTTTCTGAAGGAGCATCCAGACACAGTAACTTTCAAAGTCTCAGCCTGAGTGAAAACTCGCCTGTTATGTCTTCTGAAGGGAAATTTTGACACGTAAATCCAAATTGCCTAACATATTTGCTCTTGTGGCAGTTTTTTGATGTCTCAGAGGAAATAGAGTAGGGAATCTATTTACCTTCCACAGACACATTAGAATTTTATGAAATTGTGCCAGGGTCCAATTAAATTATTTGTTCTTACAGGTGTACTACAGGGTGACACAAACTAATTGTTTGGGATGCTTCTTAACTAATATTACTACTCTTCTTGGTGGACACTACTTTTCTTGGTGTCTCATAGATCAGTTGCTTCCTCATCACACTTTAATTGCTCTGTGGCACATGCAACCAGGCAACATAAAAGTCTGAGTTTCTTTCAATGCAATCTAACTTTACCTTAAGTTTACTATGTTTTTAAAAAGCCATTTCCCCCTCCCCATCACAAGACAGTGGGATCCATTCAGAATGGCTATTTTGAGAGAGGCTGATGCATGATCAACCCTGGAATCCCAGATGCTGTTGACAGATCTGTGTTATTTCCTGAGCCTATCACATGTTGGATCTCTGAGAGTGGTATAGTTCCATGTTTGGAGCTCAACATGACTTGTATACTAAAACAGCATTGTGGTGCAAAGATTAATTCCAGCATTTGAATGCAAGTGTGGAACAAGCAAGTGACATCATCATCATCATCATCATCATCATCATTATTATTTTGCAATAACCACTGTTAAACATACAGCGTCCAAAATAACACCATTCAGATTTCAAGGGCAAATTTCCTTCTGTCATTGTTGTCATCCAGATGGCGACCTATAAAAACTTAAATTCAGCACGGCAAAAGAATTCAATAAGATCTGTCAATAGTAAAAAAAATATAGTGTTTCATTCTTGGTGGTATATGGGACAATATTTCATGGCAGGCTGTGTACAGCATGAGACACTACAGAATGTGTTGCTTCCTGCATGCAGTTTACACAGGGAGTGTCCCGCTTTGCTTAACCAAACAATGTAATTATATATACTGCACTGTCCCATTCCCCCCCCCTTCAGGCCTCGGCTTCTGTTGCAGGCAAGAAATAAAGATGTGTATCTATGATCTGCTGCAGTCTTTTAAAGGCATGTGGGCACTGCTGGTGAAGGAAAAATATGTGCTCTTTTGACATTGTTTTCGTTTTAGTGGAATATAGTAGACTAGGTTCATGATATATATCAGTAGCAAACTTAGTTCTCCAAGGAAGCTTGGGCAGAGTGGCAGCTGCCCCCCCTAAATCAAGTAAATAAATAAAAATAGTTAACTAAAAGTAGAAATAATCAGAATATTCAAAATTGAAATGATCGCTGAGGTCACCTGGGTTTTGGGCATTATAGCTCAACTGAGCAACAGGCTTCTGCAAACGGACCAATCGCGTCAGTAACTTCTTAGTTTTCAAATGACCGATGATTTTGACAGGTTTTTCTCAGCGTTTGGGGTCAAAAGGAAGTAATTTAAAGCAACTGTTGAGACATTTCATTCTGAATCTGCTGGACAGACCCAGACAGAGGATGATGGCATTTAAGTGTCCTGCTCCCCATAACATAAATCCTAGCTATGCTCATGCAAGGGTGGATCCTTATGTAAAAACAAAAACCCGCCACAGCACCATCAGTGGGCAAAAGTATCAACCTTATGTTCAAGTCTTACTAAATGTCATTGGTGCTACCATAGTTATTGAATTAGTTATTGACAGATTAGAGAACTGGGCCAAAACAAACAAGATGAATTTTAACAGGGAGAAATGTAAAGTATTGCACTTGGGCAAAAAAAATGAGAGGCACAAATACAAGATGGGGGACACTTGGCTTGAGAGCAGTACATGTGAAAAGGATCTAGGAGTCTTGGTTGACCACAAACTTGACATGAGCCAACAGTGTGATGCGGCAGCTAAAAAAGCCAATGCAATTCTGGGCTGCATCAATAGGAGTATAGCATCTAGATCAAGGGAAGTAATAGTGCCACTGTATTCTGCTCTGGTCAGACCTCACCTGAAGTACTGTGTCCAGTTCTGGGCACCACAGTTCAAGAAGGACACTGACAAACTGGAACGTGTCCAGAGGAGGGCAACCAAAATGGTCAAAGGCCTGGAAACGATGCCTTATGAGGAACGGCTAAGGGAGCTGGGCATGTTTAGCCTGGAGAAGAGGAGGTTAAAGGGTGATATGATAGCCATGTTCAAATATATAAAAGGATGTCACATAGAGGAGGGAGAAAGGTTGTTTTCTGCTGCTCCAGAGAAGAGGACACGGAGCAATGGATCCAAATTACAAAAAAGAAGATTCCACCTAAACATTAGGAAGAACTTCCTGACAGTAAGAGCTGTTCGACAGTGGAATTTGCTGCCAAGGATTGTGGTGGAATCTCCTTTTTTGGAGGTCTTTAAGCAGAGGCTTGACAACCATATGTCAGGAGTGCTCTGATGGTGTTTCCTGCTTGGCAGGGGGTTGGACTCGATGGCCCTTGTGGTCTCTTCCAACTCTATGATTCTATGAATTAGGTAGAAACAAATGGAATGACCCAAAGCCAATAAGGTGCCAGTTTTAATGGTCTAGTTAATAGTACCTATTGTAGTTCCAGCTTAGGAGTTGAAACACTGAACTGAGAGGGTTATGCACAGATGTGCCCTTAGAAGTGCAGGCAACAAAACTATTTCCTTGTTCAGAATCTGCTTAAAACAATGGCTTGTGGTAAGTTGTGCTATCTCTAATTGCCTATTTTCATCACATTTGAATTTATCCTTAGGTGAGGTAAGTGTTGCAGGGCTGTTGTTGTTTAAAATGACCCTTGCCACTGTCCCCAAGTCCTATTGGGTTCAATGGGGCTTACTTCAAGGTAGATCGGCACAGAAGTTAATAACTGTAGTTTTAATTATTTTTGCAAGTCAATCAATCATTTTTATTGTATACAGTGGTACCTTGGGTTAAGAACTTAATTCGTTCCGGAGGTCCGTTCTTAACTTGAAACTGTTCTTAACCTGAAGCACCACTTTAGCTAATGGGGCCTCCCGCTGCCGCTGTGCTGCTGCTGCACGATTTCTGTTCTTATCCTGAAGCAAAGTTCTTAACCTGAGGTACTATTTCTGGGTTAGAGGAGTCCGTAACCTGAAGCGTATGTAACCCGAGGTACCACTGTATAGCCAAAGGCCTTTACAATGGACGGCAGAAAACTTTCATCTAAAATCACACACGTAACCTGTAACATCCACCTACCCACCCAGAGGTGTACCTGGGGTGGGGTGGGGTACCTGGAATTCTTGGCAAGGGAGCTGTATCAGTGCCCCTCCCCCGAAAAAAAAATCACTTTACTACAATAGCCACATTAGAGATTAGGACATTTCATGTCTCCCAAGTACTTGAAATGTCCCGAATGACGACAAGATGGGGAGTGAGGGCGCAGCCGAAGGAGTAAGGGTTTGATCTTGCCCCACGACAGCAGAGGAGCATCAATACACACACACACGTCACCGAGGGGCTATTTTTCCGCTCCGGGGGGGGGAGACTTGGTTTCCCCAACCCCCAGGTACGCCTCTTTACCCACCCACTCCCCTATTCATGGCAATGCTTCCTTCCCTCTTCCTTTAGGGAGCATCCCCGGGTCGTGAAGACCCACCCCGCTCTATTTCAAGAGATGGAGACCCTTACTCCTGAAGGGTCAGGAGCATGCCTTGAAACGTACAAGGGAGGCGGCGGGGGGGGGCGGCTCGCAGACCGGGAAGGGAGGAAGCCGAGCGGCCACACCCCCCCTCCCGTCCCGCGCGCGCACCCGCGCCGGCCAGCCAAGGGAGGCGCTTCCTAACCCCACCCACCACCTGTGCGCTGGCAATCAGCTGCGGCTCCTGCTGTTGCTGCCGCCGCCGCCGCCGCCCCTCCTTCCTCCTTTCCCCGAGGGGAAAACGGGGAGAGGGTGCGCGCGCACACCAGCCGCCCCTCGCCGCCCGGCCCGGCCCTGGCAGGCGCGTGGCGCGTGCGCGGCAGGCGCATGCGCGCGGTGGGTAGGTAGCCCTGAAGAAGAAGAAGAAGAATAAGGATCAGGAGAAGCGCGAGGCGCTACCGCCGCCGCCGACCCCCCCTCCCCTTTTCTATATCCCAAACCCCGCCGCCGTGCGCGAGCGCGCGCGGGCGTGTGTGTGGAAGAGGGTGGCGCGCGTGCGCGCACTCTCTCCTCCTCCTCACTATCTCGTCATTTGCTTCTCCCTTGATTGGTGAGGTGTGTGCGGTGAGGGGGGGGGGGAAACCAAAACAAAAGCGGCCGGGCTGACTGACTGACTGAGGAGGCGGGCGTTGTGAGGGGGGGGTGTCCAGCCGCCATCCCCTCCACGGTCCCCCCCCGTCAGCAGCAGCAGCATCGCCTCCCCGCCCCCTCCTCGCCTTGGCTTGTGTCTGTGTGGAGGGAGGAGGCAGCCGCCCCTCCTCCTCCTCCTCCTCCTCCTCGTCGCTTTCGGGATGTGGTGAGGGAGGCAGGGAAGGCTCCCCACTCCCTCCGCCTCGCAGCCCCTCCCTCACCCCCCACCCACCCCAGAAAAAGAAACCCTCCGGGGCAAGAGGAAGGGAAGGAGGTGGAGCTGCCGCGCCCCGGAGGCAGCCGGACGCCCCCCCCGCCCCACTCACGCCCCCACCCCCGACGCCCCTCAGGAGGTGAGTGTGGGATTGGCGAGAGGGGAAAAGGGGGGGGAGCAGGGTGGGCGCTGGATGGGTGTAACCCAGGCGGGGGAAAGTGGGATTCTGTCACCGTCTCCCCCTCCCCCTCCTCCTCCCAGCTGGCCCTATCGCTCCACAGCCTCGATGTGGAAGGAGGGGATAGGTCGCCCGCGCCGTCTGAAGGAGTGGTTGCGTGACAGCGAGCTCCGTGCACACGCGGGACGTGCGGGCGCGGATGCTGGCTGGGCATCGCTTTTATGTAGATGCCTCCCGTCCTTCCCCTCCCGGGCGGGCGGGCGCACCTTCGCGCGCCGGCCCGACACGCATCCGCGTCCGGCTGCCATTAGCGATGCTCCTGCTACACGCCTAAAGTTATAGGTGGTATGTTAATAATAATTAATAATAACCATACCTTGCTCGTTTGCGGGAGGTCACTTGGCCGGCCGGGTTTAGTCGTGGCAGGGTCGCTTGAGGTGAAAAGCACACGCTCTGAACGTACAGTCTTAATTCTTAGATCGGGGGCGAAAATGGGGTGGCGTTTGGACTGGGAGGAGGAGGATGTTGCTGTTTGGGAGCATGTTTTGCGAAGAAGAGGAGGATATCCTGGGCTGCTGATATCCTTTCTCTCCTTCGCCTCCCCGCCATCCCAGTTTGCGATGGTCTGAGGTCATCTGGTCTTGCACGGTGTATGTGTTTGTGTGTTTTGTGCTTAGTTAGAAGTATGTTATTACAGGCGAATGGGGGGGGCATGAATCATCTCAGTGACTCAAAAGGGGAAGGGGTTGTGGTATCTTATGGGGCAGTGGAATTTGCTGACAAGTATTAATCTAGTGGGGCAGGAGTTTGTGGTACCTTGCTTTTTATTTTGGGTGACAGAGATGCGAATGTGGGAGCCGTGGGGGGCGAACATCTTCGTTCAGTCTGCATATGTAAGAGTTGTGTCACATCAGCCTGGGTGTGTGTGTGTTCAGAGTGGGGGTGATGCCTGCACTACATCATCACTACGGGTTGTGTGTAGATTGGGGGCAGGGAGCAGAAAAATCCCATGATGTACCAGTGTAGACATGAAGCCCTTTGAACAATGATGTCAGCCATGTATAGAGAACAGAGGGTATATTGACATGAAGAGTATGAGAAATCTTTCCGCCATGGGCTGGAAGGTAGAGACATTGAGTCCATATGGGTATTGTAGGGTGAATGGGCATTATAGCCTGGTGATATTGAATTGGCAGTCTGTTGTCGAACTGGAGGGGTGGGTCTCTTTAGGACTTGTTGATATCAGGGTGACAAAAGGTGCTTGTTATACAACATTCATACTCATAAGCCTGGATGTGGTATAGCGATTACAGTGGTCCCAGCTGGTGTGTGGAGGGCGGGAAAGTCCGCTTTCAGTATTACCGATGAGGTAGCAATTATATTGGGGAAACTAGTAATTATTTTAAGAAATCTGAATTCAAAACTTGGTGGCCAGTATTTGTATTGGAGTCAAATAATTCACACACAATAACTGAAAGTAGAGACCAGTCTAATATTATTACCTGTTTCAGTCAGAGCAGCACTAAAACTGTATTAACAGAGGAAAAAGGATATATTGGCTTGTTATGGTTGAAGTGAAAAGAGTTGCTGTTTAACATTTATGTACTAAAAGTGCTACTATGGATGTATTTACTATTTAACTTTACAAGAATCATGGTCAACTACTCTTCCTCAAACAGTGTGACCTATATACAAAAATGAGGACGAATCCCTTTTCCCCCAGAAGTAAATTCCACTGAAATGATGCCTAGCTTTGATAGCTTCAGCAATTTCCTCCTCAATTTTGTTTTTGTTTGTCTTATTATCAACTTTACATTTTTCATTTTTCACTTGGAAAATACTTACTCCCCCCCCCCCCATACTAAGGAGTTAAGACAGTTGGGAATAAGCCCCATTAAATTCAGTGGGACTTGCTCCTGAGTAAAGATGCATTATTCCCTTTTGGGCTTCTTTGCCTTTTCTGGTGGTCTGTGGCACTGAGCCTCCATGATAGTGGCTGCTTAATTCTCCAAACTTCAAGAAGGGTCCCCCCCTCTTGTACTGCGTGTCATCTAATCGTCTAATTTTGATAGATGCCACTATTTGAAATTATTGTGTTGCATATGTTGTAAGCAACACTGTTTGGGAGCTCTACTGTCCCTTGGGGGAAATGCTGAGAATTAATCCATTTTCTATGAATATGATGCTGGTGCCTAGGAGTTTGAAACATTACTTTCAATTCTGCTTTGGTGGGCTCCACTAGAAAATCCTGTGATGTAGAATTTGTCATTTATTGGGCTGCCATTTGTGGCAGGAGTTAGGGAAATAAAGTATAATTCCTTACTTTCATATCATTTTTAAAAAATTAAACTTGCATGTCCTTAAAACTGTTGGAATATAAAGGCCTATTAGAAGGAAATGTATTGGCTGCCATTCTTATTTACAGTACTTTCCCCAGAATTTAATTTTACCTTATGTTCAGCTTGATTTCACTGTCTTGAGAAAGGTGAAGAAAAGTTTAGGTTCTAGTCATACAACTGGCCAATTCTGTGCTAGCCAGCCACTGAATTACTTTCATGTCTGTTCCTGTTGGGATACCAATTTTATGTTGGTGGATCCTTGGGTAATGATATAATTTCAGGACTGCGAGCCTTATTTAGCAGTGTTGTTGTTACAAAAACCAGAAGAATCTTTAACTCAGTTTTCCCATAGCACTGTACTATAGGAAATGTCTGAGGTGGTTTGTGAAAAATTGTTTACTATGCCTTACAGAACATGTACAGAAACATCTCACTGGTTTTTCTTTGGTTTGCTGTTTGCCAAATAGTGATTTTTGAAACTTCAGATTTTCGGTACACTTGTTTGGGTGCAAAGGCAACCATTAGAACAGTTTGGTCTTGAGAGGTTTTTTTTAATAGTCTGTTTCTATATAAGCTTTCATTTTGTAAATGGCTCAGTTCCACCCAATTGCATCTTTGTAGAATGTATTGCTAAGGTTTTGAAATTTTAGAAATTAAGCTTTTACATATGAGTAGCTTTTATATCTTACTGCAATATTGGACTACAGAATGTGCATATGCTTCTATTCTGAATGTGAATATTTAGTTCAATGGTACTATTCATGTTGTGTGTCTTGACATATTTAAGGCTTTAGTTCTTCACAGGGAAGGCTTTGTATGAGGACTAATGGGTGGGGAAATTAATCTGTTAGAGTAGTATGCCTTTCAGATTAGCACAAAAAAGAAGGAAAGCAGATGAATCACGCTTGTTGACATTTCATTTCACTTGTTCTCAGTATATGCCATTTATTCATGCTAAAAATGCATTTTGGAATATCAAAATATGATTTTGCATAGACAACCAGAATTAAAGCAAAAACATCAATATTAAGGTCCAATATTATGTTTTCAGTTATTGTGAAACATGAAAATAAGATTTCATAGAAAATGACAACAGGATAAATATACCTTTAAAAAGATCTGACACAGACACCAAAATTCATACCTATACACGTCTATTTGAAAGTAAGTCCCATGGAATTCACTGAGGCTTTCTCACAGTCAGTGGATATAGGGGTTGGAACCTTCATTTTCTTTGTTGTGCTTTATAGCATTAGGTTTTGACTCCAGTAATTTTTCTTCATATGTGAAGTAGGACAATTACTCCTCTTGGATTTCTGTCCCATCCTGTCTTAGAATAATAGGGTGAGTTACTGTTTATTTGGTTAAGGATGAAGGATTCTGATTTCTACTACATTTGGACAAATTTGCAGTATCCAAGGTCTGCCTTCATTCTGTTTGAGTCTTGTGGAGGCATAATGCTCCCAGTTTGCCTAGCACTTGTGAGCAGCCCATGGGACTGCAACCTCCCTCCAGTCCCTGGAGTGTGAATTCCTGTCACAACTTAATTATAATTAAGCATCACATTGGCAGAGATGTACACCGTGGTCAGGGCTATTCAGCATTCCCACTTAATGAAGATTTCAAACCCTGGTTTGAACCCAGCTCCAAATTATGGTTAAGGAAAAGCCCTAATTAGGCAGGTGATGGAAATTTGCACTCCAGAAAGGAGGGATTGGGAAGGGAGTGCAAGATCCATTCCTGAGCTAACTGGGAGTGTTACACCTGCATTTATTAAACATATTCATCAAAATGTATTACCCTCACTTTCCATTAGAAAGTCTCAAGGAAATTTTAAAAAGTTATGAGAGCAGTAAAAGAGTGAAGCAGTGAACAAAAATTCAGATAAAGACTTGAATGCAATTAACAATTCAGCAAATTATAATTTAACCATTTTATGCCAGTTGTTAACTGAGATCTTGAGTAGACCCCTTTGCATGTTGTGGCCTCCCCCAAAATACATTTAGTTTGGATTAGAGCAAGGGTGGGGAACCTGATTGTGGCCTTCCAGATGTTGCTGGACAACAGTCACCCATGAACATTGAACATCTGCTGGCTGGAGCTGATGAGAGCAATACAGTGGTACCTCGGTTTTCGAACGTCTCTGCTGACGTACATTTTGGTTCCTGAACGCTGTAAACCCAGAAGTAAATACTTCAGTTTTTGAACATGCCTTGAAGTCGAACTTGCCACACGGCTTCCGCTGAGTGCAAGATCCTGAGGCCTGGCTGTCGGCTTTTGAGTTTTCGGTTTTCGAACGTTTGAGAACCTGAACGGTCTTCCGGAACGGATTGCGTTCGAAAACCGAGGCTACAGATTTCCCACCCCTGGACTGGAGAGTGCTTTTGCAGTGGCTGCCCATGGTTCTGGAACTCCCATGTGAGGTCTGCTTTACTGCCATGTTCACTTCACTTCACTTTTTAGGAAAGCTTCTGATCCTTAAGTCAGAGGCGGATTTAGGCTCAGAGTCTTGGGAGCACCACAGGGGGTATCACAACTATGATCTAGAATGAAAGGTAGGAGGCACGGGGCATCAAATTTTGGCATTTCACAAGGCACCGCTGAAATTTGAGGCCTCAAGGTCTGCTACTGCTTGAGTATATGGCGTTCAGGACAGATAAAAGAAAGTATTTCTTAACACAGTTCATAGTTAAACTGTAGAATCTATTCCCCCAGGAGGCAGTGATTACCACCAACTTGGATGATTTTAAAAGAGGATTCAACAAATTAAAGGAGGGGAGAGCTATTAATGGCTACTAGCCACAATGGCTAAGTGCTGCCACCATGGTTAGAGGCAGCAGTGTTTTTTAAATGCCAGTTGCCGAGGGCCACAGGTGTAGAGAGTACTTATGTGCTTGAATCCTTCTTCCTGGCTTCCTGCATGCATCTGGTTGGCTGCTGTGAGAATAGGAGGCAGGACTAGATAGGCCATTAGCAGCAGCAGCAGGCTCCTCTTATGTTCTAATTCTACCATATATTGTTTTAGTAGAAATGGTTTTAGTGGATGCTTTCTATGTTTCCTTTCATATTCTCAGCATTGTTTTTTTACACTTGTATTATAATGCTTTCAGGGACGCAGGTGGCGCTGTTGGTTAAACCACAGCGCCTAGGATTTGCCAATCGGAAGGTCAGCGATTCGAATCCCCGCGACGGGGTGAGCTCCCGTTGCTCAGTCCCGGCTCCTGCCAACCTAGCAGTTCGAAAGCACGTCAAAGTGCAAGTACAGCGGTACCTCGAGTTACATACGCTTCAGGTTACAGACTCCTCTAACCCAGAAATAGTACCTCGGGTTAAGAACTTTGCTTCAGGATGAGAACAGAAATCGTGCTCTGGTGGCATGGCGGCAGCAGGAGGCCCCATTAGCTAAAGTGGTGCTTCAGGTTAAGAACAGTTTCAGGTTAAGAACGGACCTCCGGAATGAATTAAGTACTTAACCTGAGGTACCGCTGTAGATAAATAGGTACCGCTCTGGCGGGAAGGTAAACAGTGTTTCCGTGTGCTGCTCTGGTTCGCCAGAAGCGGCTTAGTGATGCTGGCCACATGACCCAGAAGCTGTACGCCGGCTCCCTCAGCCAATAAAGTGAGATGAGCACCGCAACCCCAGAGTCGGCCTCATGGTCAGGGGTCCCTTTATCTTTACCTTTATAATGCTTTAAGTTTCTCTTAGACTTTGCTTGAGGAAAGGAAGGGCAGAATGATATTTTTCATTCTTGTTTATTGAGAATATTTCAATTAAAAATAAAATAGAAAGTGAAAGTGAATGATTAAAATGTTATACAGTGGTGCCTCGCAAGACGAAATTAATTCGTTCCGCGAGTTTTTTCGTCTTGCGTTTTTTTTCGTCTTGTGAAGCACGGTGTCGGAAAAGTTTTGGAAAAGCTTCAAAAATCACCAAAAACCTCAAAAAAGGCTACCACACCGCGTTCTATGAGTTGCTCCTCGAAGTCAAGTCGCAACTGTATTAACGGTTTTAAGAAAAAGGAAACAAACTTGCAAGACGTTTCCGTCTTGCGAAGCAAGCCCATAGGGAAAATCGTCTTGCGAAGCAACTCAAAAAACCAAAAACCCTTTCGTTTTGCGAGTTTTCCGTCTTGCGAGGCATTCGTCTTGCGAGGTACCACTGTAAATGAAAAGCTGATGGAGCAAAAAGGGTTTTATACTGAGTTGGAAGGCTGGCAAAGAAAGAACAATAGAGGCGTCTCTAGGAAAACTTAGGTGGGGCAATCAAAACAACACTTTTTTGTGCTTTAACCAAAGGCAACTCAAATGTTGGTGGAATGCAAAGGAGTGTGTCTCCAGAAGATTATAATCAACTGGCGGACCTAAAGGTACCGTATTCCCATGTTGTTCAGGGCATTTTGGATTGGAACCAAAAGCGGACCAACAGCCACAGAAACTGTTGCAATCAGTGGCTCAGGTCAACAGATTGGCCACGACATTCTGGACCTCTGAAACTTTCAAATGCTTTTAAAAACGTGAGAGGAACTTGCGTCGGGCTGGCAGACCATCTGTTCCAGCATATTGTTCTCACAGTGGCCAACCAGATGCCCGTGGGAAACCTGCAAACAGAACCTGAGCACAAGAGCACACTCCCCTCCTCCAATTTTCAGCAACTGGTATTTTCAATGGTAGCTCCACATGGAGCACATTGCAATAATACACTTGCAGTGTAGCCAAGCCATGGGTTACTCTGGTAAAATCAGATTTTTCCCAGGAGCAGATATGGCTCATCTACCAGGAAAAAAGGGCAATTTCCAGTGAAAGATACACAGAGACGAAACCTAAGCAATTTCAATTAGCAGGGCATTGTGACATAGCCACAGCAAAGGCACTATCTCTTTTGTTCACTTACCAAATCTCCTGAAATGGTATCCAGAACAAGGTCTTTGACATTAATCTTAATTCCTAGGCAGGCTTCTCAAAGAGAGAGGTCTCTAAGGTAACCTGGTCCTAAGCTGTTTAGGGCTTTAAAACCTATAACCAACACTAGCTTGTGCAGCTGTTTTTAAAAATGTTTGAGCAAAACTTTCCATCCCATAACTGGATTTAAAGATGTATTGTAATATGTCTAGATAATCCGTGTAATCCTGGAAAATTTGGAGTGGAAACATCTCCCTATGCTTGAGCACGTTGCCCCAAAATAGAATATTAGGTACAGTCAAACCTTGGTTCTTGAATGACTCTGTTTTTGAAAGTTTCAGCTCCTGAACACCAGGAAGTAAATGCTCCAGTTTTTGAACGTTTTTCAGAACCCGAATGTCCGATGCGGCTTCCGCTTGAGTGCAAGAAGCTCTTACAACCAATCGGAAGCCGTGCCCTGGTTGTCGAGCATTTCAGAACCTGAACGGTCTTCCGGAACAGATTATGTTCGGCAACCAAGGTTTGACTGTACTTACTATAAAACCTATCTTAACCCTGGTTCTAAGTCTCAACGCCACTTCTTTAAGGCTGGATGGAAAACTCCTTTTCGTTCCTCTTACCAACTTGACCAGATTAACTATGACTGTTTTTATCAGGAAGGCAGAGCAGGAAGAACACACAGATGGTTGGCTTTTCTTCTCCAAGAATCCTGTACACATCCTTAGGTCTGCACAGATACTTTGTCCTGCCTACTAGTACTATTGACCAATTGCTTTCTCCAGTTAACTGAAAAGAAATAACTTTGGTACTGAGTGTGGAGGGAAAGGCCTGACAAGTCAGCAGTGTTGAATACTTCTTATAAAGGAACATGTTTTTGGAAGACTATGGTGATAATATGGAATAATAATAACAACTTTGCATATTTCCAGGAGCCTTTTTTTGTATTCAGATTTTCTTTCCTAAATTGAGATTGTTTACATTATCAATCAGTTGTGAATAACTGACTAACTTCTATGTCAGTGATTGCAGGAAAATGTGACTTTATATGGTATATTGGAAAGTTCTGCCTTTCTTTCACAAGGCATAGAACATGGGTTGGGAACTTCTGGCCTATGGGCCAAATCTGGCCAACTAGGCTAGGTTCCTAATTTGACTCATAAGTCACAACACTTTTCTTCCAGCCTTGTCCACCTGTCATTTGCCTGATGTGTCATTACATTAGATATTAACATTAGATATGGAACAGGTAAAGCTGTGGATGCAAAGGAACAATTGGGAACCTTATAGGGCTCTCCCTTCTGTTCATTTGCATTTGCAATTTGCATTTGGTGCTGTTTAAATTTGATGCTAAATGCAAAATCTGCTGCATTTGGCCTGGATTGCATCCACGTGGGAGTTTGAGTGGATCCAACCAAGCAACACAGCTTGCATTCTGCACCAAATTTAAACAGCAGTGAATACAAACCATGCTTCAAAGGAGCAGTTGGTCAGGAAGGCTCCCAGTTCAGTTGTGTTTCACACTGAATAAAAATTGCACTGCTTTGGGCTTGATCTAATTGGAAGGTCAATAGCCCTGTTAAACTGTTAAAACATGTGGAGGGTTAATCAGAATTGTATCCAGCCTGCTGTCTGAAGCAGGTTCTTCACTGTGGCATGAAAATAACTTTGGTTGGTTTTGAGATCCCACAGTTCAGTATTTATTTATATTTTATATTTATATTATTTATATGTATCATATTTATATTTATTTATGTCCCACATAATGTGTTTTGCAAAGAGCAGCAGCATCTCTTGTGCTGGAGATCCATCTTAAACAGGAATTCTTCTTAGCTGAGGATCTTGGTTTGCTTAAAGAAACAATGTAGTTTTGAGACTCATCCATTTTCAGATGAATTTAAGGTAAGGCTTTCAAGTTGTCGCAGTCAAAATAAAAAAATTCCTTCCAGTAGCACCTTAAAGACCAACTAAGTTAGTTCTTGGTATGAGCTTTCGTGTTCATGCACACTTCTTCAGATACAGATATCTGAAGAAGTGTGCATGAACACGAAAGCTCATACCAAGAACTAACTTAGTTGGTCTTTACGGTGCTACTGGAAGGAATTTTTTTATTTTGACTATGGCAGACCAACACGGCTACCTACCTGTAAGTTGTCGCAGGTTTCTCTGAAAGCAAAAGCAATTTTTTCATCATGCATCCTTTAATAGATGTAATAATTTTGTGTAGTTACATGTTTACTGTCCTTGATTAAGCTAATTCACATAGTGGTGGCATAAAGTAAGAAACTATGATATTAGATATATATCTATACTTTTAATTTTATTAGCTTTCTAAGAAACATGATATAATTATAAGCATAACAATTGGTTTCCCCCCTCCCCCAGAAGACCAATACAGTAAATTTTCCCATAGATCTATTTGCACAGTTGGTCAGTGCCAGTCATTTGAATACTTTATAAAGTGATGTCATATTTTAGCAAAATCGTCTGTATCAGTTGCATCATGGCGTGTACTCTTAGTTACCGTAGTTTCTCAGATAAAGCAATTATCCATACTTCCTGTGATACTGTGATCTCTTTATTTAAAATATCATTTCACCCTTTTGGTGAAAAGAGCCTCCAAAGCCTCTAAAGAATTCAGCGGTGTGACCACAAATACTTATGGGTACTTTAGCTGGAGAAGATGACCCTGTTGTGGATGGATGCTTCCATACAACCTTGACGGAATAACATAGGAGAAACTTGTTAGAAAATCTAAAAAAGGAATGAATATTCTAAAGGCATGGAGGGGGGATGGAGGGGTGTTACGTTTAGTTGTCCTGTTATATTTTGTTATACTTCTATGAAAACAAATAAAATTACTTTTAAAAAAGTAAACACAATTTTAAAACAAATGATGATACTAAATAGAGGTTAAAAACCATAAAGCAATGAAACCAGATCAGTAGCAGCACCTTAAGTATTATTATAAGCATAGGTAAACGGCATGGAATTGACAGTTTATTTGAAAAGTAGTGAAGATGGCAATAATTGAGCTTTCCTGGGTTGAATTCTTGAAGACAGGATGCCTTTGGAAAGACTCTTCCACCTGCCTAGCCTCAGGACTCAGCTACATTGGCAAAGAAAAAGTGCTTTATATGTGTTGTTTATGTATTATAACACTGTGATACCAGATGGCAGTGTAGAGCTCAATTTTTGCTAACCCGATTTCTCATACAAAGTTTACAATGCATTTAACGAGTACTCAGAGAAGATCTTAATTGCTGGGTAGACGCTTGCTTTACACTGCACCTGAACGGAAAAGCATCTCTTGACTGAATTCGGAGAAAGTGTAAATCTTAAAGACAGAGAAACAATTTTAACTTATAATTAAGAGTCCATGTACCTGTAATATTCTGCATGGTTCAATTTGCAATGCCAGCTATAGCATAGACTCTGTACCCTGGGCAAGAGTCAGTAAGTACATTATAATTATTGAATGAGGCTTGGTCATGGACTTGGGGTTAAGGTTCTTGAGTTTATAAATCTGTGGTCTATACCTTTTCAGGCAAATATATTAAAGTATTGACTAGCGTGTCTGTGAATATTTGTATGTTGCATTGTGGCTTGACTGGTGGCTCTGGCAAGCTACTTGCTCAGAAGAAATTGTTACTATTCTGCATTCTAACTGCAAGGATGTCATCTTGGTTAATATTTACATATTTATTTTATTTATTCCACAATATTTAGAGATCATTTGATTTTAACAAAATCTCAAAGCAGTTTAATATTTGTCCACCCTCCTTTACTCTCTTCCACCTGATTTCTACATTGGAGATTGCATATAAATCATGTGGGGAATGACAAGTGATTTCTGATAAAGAAATTCCGATGCAGGGAAGGAAATAAGAGTGAATAGATAAGAATACATAACTGACAGTCGAATACATAATTTGACAGTTTTGGCTATCCTCCCTCAAGAATTTTTCTATCTACTTCAACAGTCACTGTTTAAGGGAGTACTCAAAACTATGTTTGTTATAAAAATATGGGTGCAGCATTAATTTTCATAAGGGTGCCCTGTTAATTCTTTTATATTCTGCTGAGTCTGCTTTCTCCTTTCCCCATCAACATCCCTTTCTAACCTTGATGTAGTTTACTCCTGTGACCTACTTCCTTTCCACTCATTAACATTCTTGCTTATCATTGACCCTTAAACCTGGACTTTTAATAGAATTAATAGAAACAACAGAGCTCACACCTGAGTAATTGTTTCTGGTTGACAGAAGATTGCTTTACTCTGTTTATATTTAGAAATTCATGTGTACCTCAGTGGAATGGAAGGCTTTTTCAGAAAATCAAGCAAAAACATAATGAAAAATTAAAATAAAAAACACATCCATTTAAACTAAGGTTCACAACTTTATTACTAAACTATCTGTGATGGAATAGATGGTTAATTAACTTCCTTTTTCTTCCTATGTGCGTTACCTGCTGCTTAGGTGAGAACCAGAAAATACTGTCTGCATTGTTTAGGTCACCCTATCTTGGCACAAAACATCAATTCAGTGCTAAAATTGAACCTTGCACCTCTCTGCCAGCATCCCTGAAAGGTGTGTCTAGGAGACCATTGACAGCAGCCTGTGAGTTTGGGGTTAGTGAGTCCCAAGGCTTATTCCCTTTCCATGGTGTCTTGGTGACATGTGAGAAATCATTCATTCTTTCAAGAAAAGGTGAATTTCATTGTCACTATAGAAATCAGTTAGTAAGTGCTTGATATCAGGGATGGAGAATGAAAATCTCCAGTGATGTGTCTCCCCCCCCACACCCCAAAAAAATCTGAATTAGAAAATGTCCCAGAAAATTAATTTAACTTAGAACAAGAATGGAAAGAAAGCATAAAATAGGCAAAAGCATTAAAGTCATAAATAGTACTAAAAGTATTCATCCGCCAGCAGTCAGTAACAAGGAAATGTAATTTAGCATGCTTATATTACTTTTATTTAGTACTACTCCAGGGCAGATTTTTGAAAATCCAATTTCTAAATAAATTGTTCCAAGTCCCCTAAACCTTTACATATGCACTCTTGTACATATTGTAATTTCTGTTCTGATTTGAGATGCCATATTATTTATCCTCTTCTGTCTATTTTGCCAGGGAACCCAAATGAAAGATTTGTAATCCCTTGTTTATTGGATAAAGTCTTGTATCACTGGACAGGTGGCTAATGTTTTCAAAATTGCTATATCCATAAGAGGTCAAATGATGGACTGTATTACAGGGACTGCATTAATTGTGTTCTGTATAAACCGGATCAGGTCTTATTACTGTAATTAAGGTATTGATTGATTACTTGTATTTAGTAAACAAAACTAAAAACTTTGAAATAGCCAGGCTTGCCTAGTTTTTATTTGTAATTGGCATTCATTTGTTGTTGCTAATGAATTTAGGAAACAGATATTTTGTGTGCAGAAAAATAAAGCAGTGAAGTTTTTTTTAAAATAAAAAAACTTCCTCTTCACATCACTGACTGTAGCTCTTCCCCTGTCCAAAAAACAAAGGCTAAGGAGAGGATTAAGGCCACATTCATTCTGATAGTCTAGTTGTACCTTAACCTCAACTGAAGCTCATAAAGTTTCTGTATGTTGTGTTAAGATACTGTAAAAAGGTAAAGGGTAAAAGGACCCCTGACCATTAGGTCCAGTCGTGGCCGACTCTGGGGTTGCGGCACTCATCTCACTTTATTGGCCGAGGGAGCCGGTGGACAGCTTCCGGGTCATGTGGCCAGCATGAGTATGCCACTTCTGGCGAACCAGAGCAGCGCACGGAAACACCATTTACCTTCCTGCTGGAGCGGTACCTATTTATTTACTTGCACTTTGACATGCTTTCGAACTGCTAGGTTGGCAGGAGCAGGGACCGAGCAACAGGAGCTCAACCTGTCGCAGGGATTCGAACCGCCGACCTTCTGATTGGCAAGTCCTAGGCTCTGTGGTTTAACCCACAGCACCACCCGCGTCCCTAAGATACTGTACTTGACCAAAATTGGGTGAATGCTGCAATCCAGTTGACCCAGTTGCAGTCAACCTGCTTGTGATGAATGTTCTCCTGGTCTTTGGCATAGCCTCCCACTCTGACCTTGACTTCATGCTCCTTATTCACTCTCCCTTCCCATTTTTTCCCCTTTTGTTGCTGCAGGCAGGGAGTAGCCCTCTTTCCAAAAGAATATTGTGCAACTCTATTAGAGTAAGCATAGTCACTGCCCACCCATCTGTGGGTTATCCCTGGTTCTTGCAGGATGAAGGCATAATGACCTTGATTCTAGCAGGTTCAAGATCCTGTTTCTAGCAAGTTGATGATATGGCCACACCCAGCCATACTTGTTTATATGTCCTACAAGGAAGGCCAAGCTGCTTGCTTAAGGCCTAGAACACCCCCATCCTGCCCTTTAATGTGATATTGAGAAGAAAGACACAGCATCTATAACTCCTGGGGGTTGGTAGGACCCTTATTATCCACTTAAATCAGGGGAGTCAAAACTCCCAAGTCCTCTCCAACCCCCAGCTATGTGGAATTAACCTATTTGCACTAGTGCTGTCTTGTAATAATTATTTTTTTTGTCTTCATTGGATGACCTAGCTGTTCATTGTTTGCTCATTCAAAATCCTGTTAGAAAGTAACTTAAGTTTCTTTCATATTTCCTTCCTTGTATTGGCCTCTGGTTGCCTAGATCAAGCTCTGCTCTATAGGTTGACGTCTGTTTCCCTTTCCTGCTCCAACAGCAGTTGGATTATTATTATTTTTTCCACTCCTTGTCCTGAAATGAAATTAGTTCGGTGTTGGATGAATGCTGTTTCCTGGCAAGCCTTTCTTGGTGGCATGCCTACTGCTGCCATTGATGCCCACTGTCATGAAATACAGAAGGCTGGGTCTCTCCATCGCATGTGTGTCAGAGAGAGGGGGGTTGGGGGAGTTATTTAGGTATTCCCCCCCTTTTTTTGGCACAGCCTGCCGTGCTGGTGTATGCACCTGCAGGCTTCACTCCTAGCTGTCCCTTGTACTATGTGGTCTAAGGGGAAGAGACAAAAATGGTGTTTCTACTGTATGCAGTTTCCTTTAAGGTACTGGGGCAGGGCTGGCAGCAGCCCAGTCAGTTCACTGTCCCTGGACTGGGAAGAACCAAATATATGCTGGTCCAATCTAACTTCTTCAATAGCCCCTTCATCATTAAACAGTTTCCTCTTTGTAGGACTTCTCAGCCATTGCTGTCCTGCTGTGACGGAGGGGAATCCTGAGCACTCTCCAGTCTTTCCACCACTGCCCTGCCAAACTTCTTTTCAGTCATGCTGGACCACAAAGCCTGCCAGTACCAGACAAGCAGCAAAAACAGTGTGATCTTGTTTCTGATACTTCACCTAGAACAGGGTGGTGGATGGACACTGTAAAGCAGTCCTCAAGTAGCACCTGCCTTTTGGTGGCTCATCACAGCACTCTTGCCACTGTCAGCTTGATCTGCCTCTCATACCTTTCCAAGGAGTGGAGGTAAAGATGCTGCTCCTCCCACGTAGAATTCAGCATTTTTATTTTAAAATGAGAAATTATTTTGAAGTGAGAGTTCTGACACGTACATTTGACACACATATTCCTGTACCACTACACTTGATTGTATGGAAGTGTTTAGAAAAGATACACTTGGGAGTATAATGTTTCAGTGTAAATGTGCAAAATACATAACATTTTTATAGAAGTCAAATTATCGCTGGATTAAGCATAGAAATGATGACTGTTGAAATGCTTACTTCTAGAGTATTTCCTTGGTTTTTGCACAAGTTGTTTCAGACATAGTTATTGATTAATATTTGCATTCATAGTATGATTACTTTTGTGTACTGTTGACTTTTTTCAGCTGTACTATTCATGTACTGATGATATATTTCCTCTTCCCTTTAAGTTGCATTCACATAATTGGTGCCATGTTGTTTATCTCTTAAACTATGTTACCTATTTCTGCAGGCTACAACGATATAGCTATGTAAGCAGTCTGAAAGGTGGTATTATTGCCATGGCAAAGGTGCCAATTTGTAGTAGCTTCAAAGTGGGTAAATTAGTAATTGCCATACTAGTTCGTTGAAATGATACCTCAGTGTGTGACAGTGGCCACACCCCAGGAATGGCTTTGACTGGCCAGCTAAACCAGGCAAAGGTAGCCGATTGGTCTCAAACCCTCAGTGAGTTAGAGACTTCCCCTGCATGTGAAGGCAGGCTCCGGCGAATTGAGAGGATGAGACCAATAGCAGGTCCAACAGTTAAGAAGGTGGTTTCTGCACGATCTGTAGAGGGAAGTGAGGGGCAAATGGATGGCTGCTGAATGCTTGAAGCAGGGTTTTGAGCTCCAAGGCCAACTCTAAGGCAAGTTTCTGCTCTATAACCAACCCTTAGCATTTGTTTTTATCCTCTCTTCCATTTTATTTCTTAACTCCTTTCAGTGCTTTGTTTGTTGTTTTAATTTATTGTTTTATCTCATTGTTTTATTGTTCTAACTCCACTAAACTGTGAGGCTGCATGAAGCTGGGCTGGGCTGAGCACTCTGTTAGGCAGTGCCAAACGCAAGGTCGAGCCAAATCAATCAACCTGGTAAGGCATCCCATCTCGGAGAAGGAAAACTTAGTTCCTAAACCCTCTGCCTTTCGGGATATATTTGGGAGAAGAAAAGGCTAAGGAGTAAACTCTATACAAATCCGGAGTGGAGTCCCTAAGGCAGTTGGATGGCGTCTTGTAAGTCTCCTTCCAGCGACTCCTGCAGCCAAGTTGGTGCCAAATGTATTATGTACTCTGCTTCCCTTTGGACCACATTAGTGAGGTTGAGAGCAGGATCTTGTCATCTGGGCAGCCCAGGACGTCCATAGACAGTGCCAAGGCTTGTGCCCTAGGAGGGTTGCTTCAGTACTGCTAACACAGCTGTTTGACTTCACCTCTGGAGGCACACACTATTGTCCCTTGAGACAGACTGATGCCAACAACAGCCTCTTAAACAGCTTAGCTTGGATCACTTATACCCTATCCCAAAAAGTGTTTACCCATGATGTAGTTATCAAAACTGACGGGAAAAATAAACACTATTGATTTATGTTAAATCCAGACAGAGTAGATTTCCTGTGTGCTAGATTAAATTGTCAGTTGACTTGTAGTATAGATAATAATTTTTCTTTGGGGCCTTGGGTTGCTTTGGCATGCTGAAATACTACTTGGATTTCTTCCGGGGAAACACTGAGATGACTCAAGTCCACAAGCTAACCACGGTTTGTCGTCATGTCGGGTATGCAGCTTAGTATGGCTTTCAAACCAGGATCTGAAACCCGGCAAAGCAAGCACTCACACTAAGGGCACACTTTTAATGCTGCCTAACAAAATGCCTTCATTTTAAGATACAGTAGCTTTAGTATACTAGTAAATACATATTACATTTATGCAATTTTAGAAGAGATTATCACTGTGAATCTTACGAAGTTAATATAGATTCTGAAACAGGGGTTGGAGAGAAAATAGATTATTTGCCAGGAAGCAGCACATTATATCTATTTCTCATTTGAGTTGGCTCTTCTGTCACCTTTGCCATCTTGTCTTATAAAGAATAATTTTGCATGTTTGGTGGTAATGAGAATATGTCCATTGGATAGAATCCTAGGGATTTTATTATTTATTTTCCTCAATAAAAATGATAGGAAACCTTAGCCTGGTAATGGATGGTAGAAGGATATATGTGTGTCCCAATGGTTTTTATTTTAATCTTGCACTGATACAGGACTGGATTTAAGCCTATTACTCAGATATGCTTCTGAAACTTTTTGATGTAACCTGTTGGAATATCCAGTTGTGATTCTGGTGCAACAAACTGAACACAGCTTCTACAGTTCATATCTATTCAGTGTAGACGCATCTCAGAAGTAGGTAAAACTGATACCAGATTTAGATTTATCCATTGTTGTAACTTCTGGTCTTGTCTAGTTGAAGGTTGGAGGATGGATGACTGTGCTCTGTGGAGGGATCATACAGTGCAATGATATCATTCACATGCTGAAGTGTGTAAAAGGGTTTGGAAAAGCTCTCCAGGGTCCAGTTGGGTTGGTCATCCTGTTCACCATTGCCCTCCTCTTCCGTGCTTTCAGAGCTGGAACTTGATCTCACCAGTTCCTCCAGATCTTCCAGACTCAAGGCCTGTTGCCCCTCAATCAGTTCCTCTTCCTCCTCCTGGATGAAGTCAATAAAGCCATCGCCATCAACTTGCCTCACCATAATGTTCTCAGCCTCATTGGCAATGCCCGGAAATCCCTTGAAGTCGTGAATGCATTCCTTCCACAGCTTGTGCCAGCATGTTTCATGTTTCAGGCTTGATTGCATCCACTGCCTGCTTGATGTAGGTGACACAGCTGGCAGTGTTGAAGGACTTCCAGAATGCCATGAGGTTGAGATGTAGATCAGCATCCATCATATGATCAGCGAGGTGAGCCTGGTGTAATGAGACGAAGCAGTGAATCAGCCCTTGATCCAAAGGTTGGATGAGTGAGGTTGAATTGGAGGGGAGAAAGGCAACAGTGATGTCGTTGTGTGCAAATGGCAGCTCCTGTGGGTGACCAGGAGCATTGTCCACCACCAGCAGCACTCTAGCCTTTTCTCCTGCAGGTAACACCTCACCTCCAGAATGAAGCACTTGTGGAATCAGTCCAGAAAGCTTGTAGGCCTTCTTGTTGGACTGCCAGAAGATAGGCACCAGATTCTTGTTCTTGCCTTTGAGGACATGGCTTTTTTTTTTTTTTTTAGCTGTACACCAGCTTGATTGAATGCCTAGCCATATTGCCTTCTCTGCTTTATCAATATAGTCTGCTCAGGCATCTTCTTCCAGGACAGGCCTGTCTCCTCCTCTGAAGACCTGCTCTGGAAGGTATCCTTTCTCCTGCAGCAGCCTCTTTAGCTGCTCAGAGTACGCTTCAGTAGCCTCCTGGTCTGTGGATGCAGCTTCACCAGCTGCCTGTACAGTACTTGCCCAGTTAAGTGAAAAAGCAGCTAAATGGAGCCAGACTGGTACCTGGGAATAATCTGCACCAGGATGGACCTAAAAGAGAACATGAAAAAACACTATTTATATTTCTCCTGGGCATGGTCGGCCAAATGGTGCCAAAGAAGGACAGAACTTTTTTTATGTATGCCACAACAGCAGCAAGAATACTTATTGCAAAGTATTGGAAGACACAAGATCTACCCACTCTGGAAGAATGGCAGATGAAGGTGATGGACTACATGGAATTGGCGGAAATGACTGGCAGAATCCAAGACCAGGGAGAAGAGTCGGTGGAAGAAGATTGGAAGAAATTTAAAGACTATTTACAGAAATATTGCAAAATTAATGAATGTTAGAATGATGTCAGAATGAAGTTAAGTGGTTTAAGCAGCAATGTTATAAAGGTGTATGTAAAAATGGATTGTAAACAGGTGAGAATCCAAAGTTATAATATATTATGTTAAAGGACTAAGATAAAAACAAAGAGGGAAAGAAATTGTTGAATTAACTAACTGAATTGGAATACAAAAAAGGGAAGAGTGAGGAGGTCAGGGAAACAAGGAAATGAAAGTAAGGTATGGAAAGACTGATGTATTTTTTTAAAGTGTTTTTTATCTTTTTTTGTATCTTGTATTTTTTCTTTTCTTTTTATTTTTGTCTTTCTTTTTCTTCTTTTTTAAATTCATGTAATTCTTTTCTTTGAAACTTTAATAAATATCATTAAAAAAAAGAAAAGAAAAAACACTATTTATAATCTAATAGCTCTCAACTAAAACCACACATCATCAGTGATCAGCAGCCCATCCTGAATAATCACACTTTCCTCTCTCACAGGCCTCGAGTGTTAGGTCTGTACTTGCTTACAGACAGTGCCCAGCCTAAAACAGGCATTTGCTGTCAGCAACAGGCCATATATCAAGAGAGACAAACACAGAAGCCAGCCTTGCAGCAGGCTGAGATACCAACTTTATCCCCATATCATGCAGGCAACACTATTACAGGGCTTAATAATGTCAGCCACATCAGTGGTTTCTGTGTGTGCTCATATACTTGCCATCATCTCCCAGCAGTGCCTTTCTGCATTCTATATAGGACAAAGCAAACCAATTTCTATGCAAAATAAGAAGTAGACTTCAGCCTAACATTAGAAATAGCAATATGCAGAAACCAACAGGAGAACATTTCATTATACCTGAACACTCCATAACTGATTTTAAGGTGGTCATACTTGAACAAAGGCACTTCAGAGGTAAACTCTAGTCTGAATTATAAGTTATTGGGAAATTAATTTTTGTCACTTGCAGCTTGAATTGAGATTAAGTTTTTGTTTGTTTGTTTTTTTAATTCTACATGTGCTTGTTTATTAGCTTACCAATGCCAGGATGTTTGTGTTCTCAGCAACAGTGCTGTCGCAATCGGTCATTGCTTTTAGATAACTGTTGCTGTCTGTTACCTCTGCATTTCATTTCCCTCTTACCTCTCTTACATCCCACCTCCCCCAGCCATTACTTGGCAATTTAGGAATGCAATTCATGCATCTGATAAATAATTATTATTTTAATTTCTATACTACCTTCTCCTGAAGTTCACGTGGTGGTTTACAGTATATTACACAAAAATACACATCATAATAACAAACCAAAACAATGTCTCCTACAGTTTAAAAGGACATAGATGGTTTAATTAGCCAAAGGCCTGGGAGAAGAGGAATGTTTTTACCTGGCACCTCCCTGGGGAGAGCATTCCGCAAGCGGGGAGCCACCACAGGAAAGTCCTGTTATCATGTTGCAACCCTCTGGCTCTGTCACGGAGAAGGGCCTCATACGATAATTGCAGGGTCCAGGTTGGTTTATATGGGGAGAGGCAGTTCATGAGATATTGCGGTCCTGAGCTGATGGGGACTCTAGTCCACAAATGCTTATTTCATAACGTTTTTTCTTAGTCTTCAAAATGCCACAGGATTCACTGAGTCTTATTTTTAAGCCTGACTTGCATGAATCCAGAAAATCTAATATAAAATAATGCTTGATTTACCACTCCTTTTTAAAGTACCAGGAAGCAATATTCACAATAGCTGTTAAAAGCTTACTCAGCATAGCCAGAGAAGATTTCACAAACCAGATTGGACAGGGATTGAGTGAACAAGTGTGGAGCCTCAGAATTCCAAGAAACCTGTCCACATATTTGTGCAACAACAGTTGCACCCCTTCTTAGGACTGCATGAACTATTATATATTATTGGAAGCAGGTATAAGTGATTTAAGCTGCAAAATGTTTAGCAAATATATAAACAAATCGACCAATGCTGAACAGAAACAGTGGTGGCAGAGTGTTACTTTTTTTGCTGTCATCACTGCCACATTGGGCTCTGTGAGAATATACCAGATTTTCTGAATTTCTATGAAGTCTGGTAATTATAAGATCTTCAATAAATTTATCACATAGTTTTCATAAATAGGATAACAAAACACACCTACTGGTACTTTTTCTCCACAAATGCACAAATCTCATTCCGACGAATTTTCCTGTATTTTCTATCTATAAGTGTCAAGGGCATTGCTTAGAAGGGCAGTCTGATTTTTTTCTCTCCCTTTAAAGATGGAAAAGAATGAATGCCTTTGCTGAAAGTGATCCATTTTGTAGTAACGTTAGAAAGCTCTATTTTATATTCTTTTCAAGTCTAGATCAGGTGCAAAAATCTTTCCCTTTACTTGTTTTTTTTTTTGACCTTCTACTTAGAAGATGATATTATCTGGTCTTGTGACAAATTATATTCTAGCATTAGCTTCTCACAGACCAGTGTCTAATATAATGTATCTGTTTGTTTTAAAGCACACTTTGAATTATATTGTAAGCATGGATGATTCCACAGATTCTACCAGAAGAGAGTCAGTTATCACCTTACTTCCATAAAATTTTGAGAAGAGCCTATATTGCTTGAGGTGCAGTGAATCTGCTTATATATTATTTTTTGAAGACTTTAACTGAACCAAAGGCCCAAACTTTTGAATCTGATATGACTCGTTTCATCATACATTTATGGTATTCCAAAATACCATGACTCTGGATTCTAATTGAGAAAGTGATTCCTGTTGACAATGCAGCCTACATTTTTACAATATTTTCAGCTCCACTTGTGACATTGAGATTAGGGACATACCATGTGTACAGGTGACAACTGATTAACACATGTCTGAAAGGTCCGTGATCACACATGTGCACACAGTGCCAAACCTGTAAGTAGTCGAAAATTTCACTAAACACGTCACTAAAAAGGGTGGAATGGGGGCAGGGTGGGGGTAGAATGGGCTCATATGTGCTCTGCCGATGGGCGGGGGGGCGGCGGAATGGAACCCCTGCATGAAATGGCTGTTGGTTGATTGTATGTTGTTGTTGTTGTTGTTTAGTCGTTTAGTCGTGTCTGACTCTTTGTGACCCCATGGACCAGAGCACGCCAGGCACTTCTGTCTTCCACTACCTCCCGCAGTTTAGTCAAACTCATGCTGGTAGCTTCGAGAACACTATCCAACCATCTCGTCCTCTGTCATCCCCTTCTCCTTGTGCCCTCCATCTTTCCCAACATCAGGGTCTTTTCCAGGGAGTCTTCTCTTCTCATGAGGTGGCCAAAGTATTGGAGCCTCAGCTTCACGATCTGTCCTTCCAGTGAGCACTCAGGGATGATTTCCTTAAGAATGGATAGGTTTGATCTTCTTGCAGTCCATGGGACTCTCAAGAGTCTCCTCCAGCACCATAATTCAAAAGCATCAATTCTTTGGCGATCAGCCTTCTTTATGGTTCAGCTCTCACTTCCATACATCACTACTGGGAAAACCATAGCTTTAACTAGACGGACCTTTGTTGGCAAGGTGATGTCTCTGCTCAAAGTGTGTGTGTGTGTGTGTAAAGGTAAAGGGACCTCTGACCATTAGGACTCTGGGGTTGTGGCGCTCATCTCGCTTTACTGGCTGAGGGAGCCAGCGTACAGCTTCCGGGTCATGTGGCCAGCATGACTAAGCCGCTTCTGGCGAGCCACAGCAGTGCACAGAAACGCCGTTTACCTTCCTGCCGGAGCGGTACCTATTTATCTACTTGCACTTTGACGTGCTTTTGAGCTGCTAGGTTGGCAGGAGCAGGGACCGAGCAACGGGAGCTCACCCCGTCGCAGGGATTCGAACTGCCGACCTTCTGATCGGCAAGCCCAAGAGGCTCAGTGGTTTAACCCACAGCGCCACCCGCGTCCCGTGTGTGTGTGTGTATGTGTGTATATTATATTATATTATATTATATTATATTATATGTATAATATATATATATATATATATATATATATATATATATATATATATATATGTATAAAATAGATATAGAATGAATATGAGACACATGTAAGGAAACTTGTAGAAACATTTACATTCACATCAAAAGTAAACAAGTAGGGGTGGGGTGGGGACATTCATAATGGAAAGAAAGAACATGGTTTATGAAAGTTGATGTTCCAAAATATTTTAAGTAAAGACTACCCTTTGATGAATGCACACCAAATAGGTTTATCAATCTCTTAATTTCCATAAAAGTGCAGTATCCCATATTCTCACATACTAATCAGACTTCAGTGGGGCTACTGTTTCCAGTTTGTAGCTATACATGTTTTTGAAGCCATGAGTAAGTTTACAACTACTTCAACATCAATATCATTGACTGAAGCTTGAAAATGTAGTGGCTAACCTTTTTGGGGCGAGGGCAGCATTGGCACATGGACAGCTTATTTGGGGCTGCATGTCAAATATGTGTCAAAAGTGTAAAAGTGGGCATTTACATTTATTTTTTTAAAAGAAAACTATAAAGAGGAGGTGGGTCTTGGAGGGTCCTAACAACCTTTTAGCATCACAATTACAGCAGGGGAATGGTCAGTAAAAGAATTACTATTGTTTTTTCAAATAAAAAATGGGTTTACAAAAAAACCTTCTTAGTGGGGTTAGGGTTAGGTTAAGTTAAAAAGTAATAATTAAAAAAGAAGGAAAATGGAGAGGAGCCTATCGCCACTCAACAATCTTTTGGTTTTTCGACATCACATAGAAACACAATAACAATAATTTCCTATATTTATTTTTAAAACGGCAGGATTTTTTTGAGTGTGTGTATATTATGCGGCAAAACAAAAACATAACATAACAAAAATTATGCAGAGAGGGATGGGTGCTGCTTATGGGTTATTCAACCCTGCCTGAATGGGATGAATATCAAGTTTTTTGTGTGGGGGGAATTCACAGGGCAAATGGCAGAGAGGAAAAGGTAATGCAGACACATACTGTAGTCTCAGTTTGAACACTCAAGGCTTGTAGGTGTAGCTAACCTAAATCTAAAGAGATGGGAGAACCAGTCATGGATTGCTGTAATTTAATATAGTTCAACCTTTAATCAGATATTGGAACGTTAAACTTTTCTTATATTGACTTGGTTTATGATTAGGTCTGTGGGTACTGTGTTGTTCCAGTTTTTGCCATTCTGTACATATATGCCTGCTTTGCAAAGTTTATTTTTACTTGCTACGGAGAGGAGTAAGGACTTAAGCAGGGCACCAAATGTGTATTCCCTGCAAATCTCATTAAGCAAACCCTCTGAGTTTTGCCTAAGTTTTGCCTCTGTGTAACAGTTGTTGGAAATCACAGGTGAGAAGACTACTATTGCCCTTAAGTCTTACCTGTGGGATTCTCATAGGCATCTGGTTTCCACTATGAAAACAATGGACTAGATGGGACCTGATCTAGTTGGGCTCTTCTAATATTCTTCTGTGATATTGCCTCCATGGTTTTAAACTTACCTTAAACATCTAAAAGACCTGGAAGAATTAAAGGTGAATCCTGCACATGTTCAACATTATTTGAGTTTTCTGAGTTTGTACGCAGCCCTAGGTGCAATCATGTAGAAATCTTTGTACAGTTCAATATCCTTGGCAAATACTAATAAATAAGGTTGATAATGGGAGCCATCCAAGGTCTGTGTAAATAAATTCACCCTCCAAGTATCCTGAGCCTGTTCCACTATTACAGCTTGGTGGATCTTTCATACCTGGTCTGTTTCTTATTTATGTAGGTTTGGTGCTCTCAACTGCCTTTGCAAGACATGGCCTCTCTGCAATAAAATTCTGGATTCCACATTGTTACCAACATGGGGGCTACTTTGCAAATTTTACCCCATTTGCAGAACCCAATCATGGCAGCATTTTGCCCCAAACTATTAAACAGGTGAGGCAGAACAGAATCCTGAAATATGTGCTGACCATGGTTAGTCTCTGGAAGAGAAGAAAAATTACAATAGAAGATTAGCACTTTATTTCATTTACGGGTTTAAGATCTTTTTTTCTGAATGCTTAGTTTCCTTCAAAAAGCCAATTCAGATGTTACATTATTAATACAAATAGCAGTTGCAGAGACACAATGAATCTTTACGTTGTTCCTTGCTGCTAATGACCAAAAATTAGTTAATGGATGCCTTTTATTTTTATATTTATACAGCTTTGGGGGCGAGCTGATTAGACCAGAACAGCCATGTTTCGGAACAGTCTCAAGATGCTTCTTACGGGTGGGAAATCAAACCGCAAAAACAGATCCAGTGGTAAGTGAAGGAAGGAGTATTTGAATTCAGCACAATCATTCCAGCCCAGCAAATGAAATTTGCATGTAGAAACTGGCTGCAAGGTGAGGTAGAATATTACCATGCCAGTAATATAGTGATCCCATTCCTTATTCCGTATCCTTATTGAGACTCAACTAGTGGATAGACTGCTCCCCGCATTGCTAAGATCCCAGACGACTCGAGTTGATGCTGATGATGCTTCTGAGACTTCAGTTATTTTGTCACCCCTTAATATAATGATAACAGTATAACTTTCAAGCCAGTTTCATGCCTGATGAGCTGAATAATACTGAATGAGAAGGGAAGAGGAAATGATTCTGATGATTCATGTGATTCATGGGCAACCAGAAAAACTTCCTCTATATCTTCTAGATTGAAATCCGGTAAGGCCACATTAAAAATTCATATTTAAATGGGTGTGGCTTCAGGCTTGTGTACCCAGATCCTCTGGGCCACGAGTCTAATTAGGCTTGGCAGGGGTCTTAATTTGTGCCATGTGACATGTTTACTGCAAACCATGCCCACCTGTAGCACACCTGACAACATATGTGACATCAGCTGTGGGGCAAGCAAAGATGCAAAAGGACAATGGAGAGTCTTATAGTGCTCCTTGGCAGGCGGATCTTGCATTCACCACATTTAAAATTTGGTTTCAAATGCAAATCCTGCTGGGATTGGTTACACTCTGGAGCTCCTAACTGGAGATCTTGAATACAACCAGTTCCTCTGAAAATCAGAATTTGTACTCAGTTCCAAACTTTTTGCAGTGATCTTCATTTGCAGCTGGTTTTAGCTCAAAGTGGACTGAAAAGAAAGAATTGGAATCTTTTTTCTTTTTTTTTTGAAGTTGGGTCTGTCCTGAAATCATGGTTATGTCAGGCTATTGGTGGGTGGCCCCATCCTTCCATCATAATGGCCCATAGTGGTTGGGGGGAACTTGCAACACTCTTATTTAGAAGTTGGGCACATTGAACTCGGTATGATTTGATTTTGAGTAAATATGCATAGGACTGGGCTGCAAATGAACTAAACCTTGTGTGAATGAGAGCCATTGTGCTTTGAGTTTCAAATGTTTCTGCTATAATATACAATGTTCCTTTTGATCTGAAGAAAAATGTTTGTTTTGTCATATAGTGCACAAAAGATGAATTATCCACAGACTTCTTTGCAGGATAATTTCTTTTCAAATCCTGGCAAGACTTGATGACTTTATTTTACAAAGTGGCAATATGCCTAATGTGCAGTGTTTTATTTATTTGCTGTCCAAGTTGTGTTCTGGAGTTTCTGGAAAAATTGTTACTGTGATTTCCCCCCTGCTACATAAGTCTTTGGGGTTGTAGGAGTGCAACTGAGTGCAAACCTTGAATCAGTGAGACCTGTTGGTTTGTGGATCTACAACAACAGTGTGTTTTTTCTGGAATATGAAATGCAAACTTTGATTTGATATTTAGAAGTCAGAGGAACTATGTTCATTATGCAGAGTAAGCTTGAAAATAGGAAGCCACTCTATGTTGGATATTTAATAGACAAAACATAGTTTAAAAAAAACCTTGTACCTAACCTGCTGGCTGCGTTTTGCATATCATGGTAAGCCATGACTAATGGCTTACCATGAACACACAGATGGCTCTAACGTCACTCCTTCCTGCTGGTGAGTGGGAGCAACAAACTACTATCATTGGCTTAGCCTTATGTCTAAACTAGGGATCATGGTTTGTTTCACTTAAGCAAATCATGATCAATTTTATTTATTTTTCAAGTTTGGTATTATGCCTTTCAGCTATAGTGAAAAGTACTGTAGCTTCTTTCATTTGGGTTTTATTTGTTTTGATTTTTACAATGAACACATTGACTTTTATCAAATTACAATTCTTTGCGGTGTTTTCCCAAACTAAGCAGCTAGCACCAGCAATCAGGATAAATGGAAGTATGCTGAAGATGTCAGTATTTGGTGATGTGGTCCCGTAATTCTGGCTGACTCTTATTTCAGCTTTCTCATTTTTCATCACCCTAGCAGAGTTGTTTTCAGCTTTTTCACTCACAACTTCTTGTTAGTTCTTTTAGATTCCATGATATAGTAACAAAAACTATAACAAAAGAAAAAACAGAAATTGGTGTGTGTCTGCATGTGTGTGATTATATAGATATTAAAAGTTTTATACTTTTACTCAAAAAAAGCACTGCTTTAATATGAAGTATTGGGTTTTTAACTTGCAAGATGAATGTGAAGGGAGGCACTCTCAATTATTCTTAAACACAACACTAGGACTATTACAGTTGTACCTTGGTTCCTGAATGGAATCCGTTCCAGAAGTCCATTCGACTTCCGAAAACGTTTGAAAACCAAAGCATGGCTTCTGATTGGCTGCAGGAGTTTCCTTCACTCAATCAGAAGCCGCAAAAGGAGTGTTGAACATTTGGGATCCAAAGAATGGTCACAAACCAGAACGCCCACTTCCAGGTTTGTGGTGTTCAGGAGCCACAACGTTCGAGTCGCAAGGCGTTCAACAACCAAGGTATGACTGTATAGTGTTTAAGGTTAATGCTATCCATCTAATGAAGTAAGGTAAAGGTAAAGGGACCCCTGACCGTTAAGTCCAGTTGTGAATGACTCAGGGGTTGCGGCGCTCATCTTGCGAGGGAGCCGCCACCCGCGTCCCTGAAGTAAGGGCTTGCAAATGAAAGCTCATGTCAGAAAAGGATTGCTTGTATTTAAGTGCCAAGGAGTCTTTGATGTGTTTTCTATGATAGACTAATTATCTGCAATTTAAATACAGATCAGGTTTTCAGGCAGTATTTAAATTAAGTGGTGCATCAAAGTTAGTTCAGTGAATACTTGTGTAAAACCAGCTTGCGGGGACATCTTGTATTCTGTGTGTTTCCCTGGTGAGAACTTGTGGAAAGAATATGAGGAATGGGTTGAGATTCCCTCTCAGTCAACAGTTGAGCAGGTAGTTTGGGGCGATTTGTGCCTGTAAAGTGAAATAATAGTGACATACCATTCTGGGCAGTTGTATCCTTTTCCATGACCTTTGCTTCTCCAACTCTACTACCATCAGACACCCTGTGAAATGATGTTCTTTTAGCTGTGTTCATTCTTTCTTGCTGCCCCTCTTTACCTGGAAAATGCACAACTCTGATCTGTAATTGGTGCTCCGTTCTCTCCCCTCCTGCCCCTTCAAATCCTTACTTCAATCCAACATTTTATTTGGAAGCCTTTGGTTTAATCTCTTCATCCGCAACCCCATCTGTAACCAAACTTAAATATTTGAAGCTATATTTACTCTGATTCAGTTTCCCCCCACTTTGTCTCCCCGCTGCCTTCCTTCTGTTATTGTTTCCCAGTGTTGCTTACCAGCAGGGATCTCTTTTTTTGCTGATAGAAATCTTTAATGTACCATAATTTTTAATTATTTACTACCATCAGTGCACACACACACACATAGTAACAAGATGACAGATCCCTACCCCAAGAAGCTTACGAGGTCATGCAGGGCTTTGATGATTAAGGTAAGGAGTTTGTCCTAAATCCAGGCTTGGACAGGAACCCAATGTAGAGCAGTGAATTAGATGAATGAATTTGGTGGTGGAGTTCTGGATAGTGGTGAATAATGGAAGAGAAATTGGGTGGCAGATGGAGAGTTGGGGATGGGTTGATTTTTTGTTTGATTGATTGTTTGAAGTAGAGAACAATGGAATGCTTGAATATAGGAGGGGAGGAGCCAGAGGATGATGATAGGACTTCAGCAGCCAGGAGTCTGGAGGGGATAAGATCAAGGGAGCGTTTGGGTGGGGTTAGATGAGGACTAGTCAACTTGTCAAATAATAACACAGAAGAGGGATGTAACTCAAAGCACAAAGGTGGGTCTGCCTTCCCAAGTATGGAGTGAAGATTCTGAGGATCTTAGTGGGCAATGGGAGAGACCGTTGGTGAGGAGAACTATTGCCTTTCATTTCTTCCATTTCTAACTGTAACAACTTTAGTCCACTTGGTAATTGTTTTTTAATTTTTAAATATTCAATAAACTTTTTATAAACAACAACATCATCAACAACAACAACAGATAGTCAACAATACCTGGTACCCTTAAATGCTTCCTTTGATTTTAGCTGCTATCTTTGCAAACCTCAGAACTCTCCAAGGAGGCTTTGGAAGGCACAGTGTATAGAAAGATTTCTGCCATTCCCCAGAGGAAGAAGAGACGTGTGGTGGTGGTAGGTAATTCACTATTGAGGGAGACAGAGGCAGTAGTGTGTGGAGGAAACAGGATGTCCCAGGAGGTGTGCTGGCTTCCAGGTGTAAAGATTCACAATGTGACAGAGACGTTGCCAAGTCTTATAAAGTCCACTGACCACAACCCCTTCCTTCTGATTCATGTGGGTACAAACAATACGGCCACACACCGCTTTCAATGTGTAGCTTGGGACTATGAGATTCTGGGCAGGAAGCTGAAGAACCTTGGGGCACAGGTGTTCTTTTCATCACTCCTTCCTGTTGAAGGTTGTGGCCCAGGAAGAAAGGATAATACTGGAGGTAAACCACTAGCTGCACAGGTTATGTCATCAGGAAGGGTTTGGATTCTTGGATCGTGGTCTCTACTTTCTTGAGGAAGGACTCCGGGCAAGAGATGGGCTGCACTTCACAGTTGTTGGCAATAGTGTGTTTGCTAAGAGTCTCGCGAACCTGATCAGGAGAGCTTTAAACTAGATTGGGGTTGTCAACCTGGTCCCTACAGCTCATTAGTGGGCGTTTCAGGATTCTAGGTGGGTGGAAGGGGGTTCTACGGCACAAGCTGAATCCTCCTTCCATTAAGCACTGGTGGGTGGTGAGGAAATTTTACCATCAAGAAAGATGCATTAGTGGGTGGTAGGTATAAAAAGGTTGACTACCCCTGAACTAGAGGGATACAACATTACAGACGATAGAAGAACATCTGGTACTGTGGATGATAGATTCATTACTGCACAGGTAACTGAGGTGGAGCTCCAGAAACCTGCTAAAGGGCAAGAAACTTCAAGAAGGAAGCAGCTGGAGAGAATGACTAATGGTTTCATTTGTCTCTACACAAATGCACAGAATATGGGAAACAAGCAGAACGAATTGGAGCTTTTAATGCAGGATGGCATATATGACCTGGTAGGCATTACTGAAAACTGGTGGAATGAGACTTTGGAAGGCAGAATAGAATGCAGGAATTCAAGCATGATGGGAGGAGGAGTAGCATTACAGTGGTACCTCGGATTAAGTACTTAATTCGTTCTGGAGGTCCGTAAATAACCTGAAACTGTTCTTAACCTGAAGCACCACTTTAGCTAATGGGGCCTCCTGCTGCTGTCACGCCGCCGGAACACAATTTCTGTTCTCCTCCTAAAGCAAAGTTCTTAACCTGAAGCAATATTTCTGGGTTAGCAGAGTCTGTAACCTGTATATGTACAGGTACCACTGTATAGGTAAAGGATGTGTGCATTTGTGAAGAAATCCATAACCTGGCAGATTTAGAGTATATGGGTAAAATTTTGTAGGGGAGAAAAACCAACATCAAGCTTATGTGGATGTCTGCTTATAGACCGTTAAGCCAGATTGAAGACTTGGATGATGTCTTCCTAGAGCAGATTACCAAACATTCAAAAAGGAGAGATGTAGTAGTCATGGGAGACTTGAGCTTCCCCAATATGTATTGGAAATCAAACCCTTCCAAGAATGTAAGGTCCAACAAATTCCTCCATCATCTTGCTGACAATTTCATCTCCCAGATGGAAGAAGCAACAATGCTATTTCATTTCCCAGAAGCTGGAAGAAGCAACAGGGCTATTAGTCAATGAGAGGGTCTCATTGACTAAGTGAAAGTACTGAAAGATTTGGGAGAAAGTGATCATGTTCTCCTGGGTTTCATGATACAGAGGCAAGGGAAAGTTGAGTGCAATCAGACATGCATTTTGGATTTAAGAAGTCCAATTTCCAAAAGCTTGGATGAGATCCCATGGTCAGAAATACTCAAAGAGAAGGGAATCCAAAATGGACGGGAGTTTCTTAAGGATGAAATATTGAAGGCCCAAATGCAGATGATTCCAACAAGAAAGAAAAGTGGGATGCACCTAAGGAAACTGGCGTGGCTGCATAAGGAGCTTATAGATGAGCTGAGATTTAAGAAAGGCATGTACGTATAAGAAATGGAAGAAAGAGGAAATTGCAAAGGAGGCGTATACATGTATTGTGAACAGTTGCCGGGTAAAAGTCAGGTGGGCCAAAGCTCAGAATAAGCTCAGGCTTGCAAGAGAGATTATAAATTATAAAAAAATAGTTTCTTTGGCTATGTTTGAAGCAAGAGGAAGAACAAGCAAGTGATAGGACCTCTGTGTAGAGAAGATGGGGAATTGCTATTCGGTGAGAGAGAGAAGGCAGAACCTGCTCAACACCTACTTTGCCTCTGTCTTCTCCCAAAAGGAAAGCAATGCCCAACCTGGTGATAACATAATAAATGATGTAATGAGGGAGCTGCAGCCCAAGATAGTTAAGGGCTTAATGAGGTGCACACAAGGGTACTAAAGGAGCTTGAGGATGTAATCTCAGAGTCTCTGTCTATAATCTTTGAGAATTATTGGAGAACAGGGGAGATCCCTGCAGTCTGGAAGTGGGCAAATGTTGTCCTCATCTTCAAAACTGTCAGCTGATCTCTGAATGACTGCCCCAAGATGTTGGTTATTGGGGAGGGCTCCTGGAATATTAAGACAAATTCCACTTCTTGTGGCACTCCTTTCTTTTTCGTGTAAAACTGTAGTTATCCATGAGTACTAGCGATGGAATGAGATACATATCAAGCAGCCTTTGCGTAGAGTGATTTGGTTGTTTTGAATCTACCACTTTGAATGTCCCTGCGTAATGTAAACACCATATAATTGTAAATTTGTATAATATATCACATTTGTACTTATTATCCCCTACCCAGACTGGATCAATATCTCTCTAGGTAAAGGTAAACTCTGGCCAACTCTGGGGTTGCGACGCTCATCTCACTCTATAGGCCGAGGGAGCCGGCGTACAGCTTCTGGGTTATGTGGCCAGCATGACTAAGCCGCTTCTGGCGAACCAGAGCAGCACATGGAAACACCGTTTACCTTCCTGCCGGAGCGGTACCTATTTATTTACTTGCACTTTGACGTGCTTTCGAACTGCTAGGTTGGCAGGAGCTGGGACCAAGCAACGGGAGCTCACCCCGTTGCGGGGATTCAAACCGCCGACCTTCTGATTGGCAAGTCCTAGGCTCTGTGGTTTAACCCACAGCGCCACCCGCGTCCCAGTATCTCTCTATGTATAGGTAAATTAAACATGTTATTGCTTGTGACTGTGTGGTGCAGATTTTCCAAAGTTTGAAAGGTCAAATAAGCATTTTTATTTAATAAATAAATAATAAATTTATTAAATTTCTATCCCACCCTTCCTTCCAAAGGAGCCCAGGCCACTTGTTAAGCCCTTTTTGGTATACCTTTACCAGTGAAACGTAACTGCTGCATTAGCTAATGCTCTGGTATAGTACCAAATTATGTATTGTTGGTGAGGAACCAGTAGAGGGAGTACAAACATGTTCATTCTACTCTTGCACTAACTTCTGAGTTATTTGTTGCCCTTCTGTTTGCATGCATCTTTCCTGGTCATTCTAAAGGTTCTGGACCCTTTATCTCACTTGTTCCATATATATGTTGAGCCTGGACAGAAATGTGGCCATTCCATTCTCTTTTGCACAAGAGCTTATAAGGAATGAAGTTGGGGCAGGCACCATACTGCTTGAACTCTTTATTTCTCCAGAAGACTAGATGATGCAGAAAGGACCATGTCACCATTTTATTAGCCTCTTATGAATGAAAAGTCAGTAAAAGCATTACCAAAATAGTTTTGGAGGTTTTGGCTTTTTACAGGATACTTTCTAGCACACTGGAGCGATTTCACATTTCTACTAGGGCTTTTAGGATGCCAATACTGCATTGCAAAGTGATTTTGAAGTTCCATGTGGATTTGAAAGCTTCTTGTGGGGCGCTGTGAGGGCTGGGGGAGATAAAAAGCCTCTTCAGGCTGTTGGCACCAGTTTTCTATGTCTTTCAATTCTTGCCTGTGCTTGCTGTTGCGGATTTTGTTGTTATTTTTTCCCCCCCAACACAGGATTAGTTTGGAAACAACATGGTTTACATTTTGAGTAAATATTTTGGAAATTGAATTATCTCAGAGGAAGAACTGATGGCTAAATGTCTTTTTTGGAACATACTGGCTGGCTTTATTTAAAAGCAGCTATAAAGGGAAATTAGTCTGTTTCTCCTTGAACAATAAAGGTAAAGGTAAAGGTACCCCTGCCCGTACGGGCTAGTCGTGACCCACTCTGGGGTTGCGTGCCCATCTCACTTAAGAGGCCGGGGGCCAGCGCTGTCCGGAGACACTTCTGGGTCACATGGCCAGCGTGACGAAGCTGCTCTGGCGAGCCTGCACCAGTGCAGCACACGTAAACGCCGTTTACCTTCCCGCTATAATGTGGTACCTATTTATCTACTTGCACTTCAGAGTGCTTTCGAACTGCTAGGTGGGCAGGAGCTGATACCGGACGACAGGAGCTCACCCCGCCGCGCGGATTCGAACCGCCGACCATACGATCAGCAAGTCCTAGGCACTGAGGTTTTACCCACAGCGCCACCCACGTCCCTTGAACAATAGCTTAATAAAACTTACTAGGTGTAAAGCACTCCCGAGTTTCATCTATATTCAAACAGATAAGGTTTTCTTCTCATGGAAGGGCTGTTTATGACGTGGCAGAAGAGCATTATGCAGAAAATAAATAATTCTTCTTTTCTTTTTGCAAGCTCTTGCACAAGGCTTTTCACAAGCAATTGGTCAAATACTTTCCCCAAAAAGCCAGTAATCTCTCTCCCTCCCACCTAAATTAAACCATTCAAAAGCCTTACAAATTTGGGGCCCACAAGAAACCATATTCTGGAGTCCGTACGTTGTAATTCATGGCCAAAGTGCCTATGCGTCTAACTTTCTAGGGTATCACCACAGTCATCCTTTAATTCTTATTTGTTGTAACCACAACATCTACTGTGTATTGAATCAAGAGTAATTGTTTATTTAAAATAAAATACTAGTTATACAGTAAAATAAAAAATAAAATATTTTAAAGCTCTCTCAAGGCAAGTTACGTAAAAAGGAAAAGTTAAAATTGCAGTTAAAACATACCAAAGCCAGCCTCTCAGCACAGAAGGGTTATTACTTTGTAAAACAGAGTGTGCAACATGAAAGCAACTAGCGGAAATGTAAGGCATAATTGAAACTTGGCAACGTCAGTGATTATGCTCTCTGTTCTATCCTAGTTCCTGCTGTACGGAAGCTACTCTGCTTGATAGGACTGTTGCCCCTCCTGTTTAGTCCCATGCAGAGGACAACTAGCATGTCAGTTGTTGAGGCATATTCATATTCAAGGTATTCTTGCAGAATATGGTACATATTTCTATTATTTACATAAGGGGGGGACCCCTTTTGCTGAGTCACTGCACAGTGGTACTTCTGATTACATACTTAATTCGTTTTGGAGGTCCATTCTTAACCTGAAACTGTTCTTAACCTGAAGACCACTTTAGCTTAATGGGGCCTCCTGTTGCTGCCGCGCCGCCGGAGCACAATTTCTGTTCTCAACCTGAAGCAAAGTTCTTAACCCGAGGTACTATTTCTGGGTTAGCAGAGTCTGTAACCTGAAGCGTATGTAACCCAAGGTACCACTGTATATGGATTATAGTTAACAAAATCCCACTCAGTTGCCACAATTAAGTTAGTCGTGTTGATTAACTTCAGTGGCTCTACTCTGAGTAGGACTAGTGTTGAATACTGCCCTTTGTGTGCAGAAGATCTAGCAGCAGTCTGTTGAATGAGTATTAAAAGGATAACTAAACATGGCCTGGTAGAGTTCAGTGCATGAAACCATAGAGACCAACTACCAGTAAGATTAAGCATAATTGTTAAAACTAATATTCCAGCTTGATTACAGCTATCAATTGCAGGAGCACTGCTGGTCATTCCCCAGTATATTGAGGCTCATTTGATAACAATAAACTGAGCCTTTAGTATCATCTACTCAGTATTGTGGAATATTCTGCCAGTAGATATTCAGCAGGTGCCTGCTAAAAACTTCTTTCTTCCATTCATTAAGAATGCCTCTCAACATAATGCTTAGCTGTTTTCTGATTTTTATATGGTTATTACTGTGTGGTTTTGCTATCATTGTTGTAAACCACTGTGATATTTTTCATAAATAGTGGTATGTATATCCATATTTTTTTAACATAGATAAAAATGAGGATCTAACATAACATTTCGGCATATTGAACATCATGCCAAACAACTGTTACATGCAGAACATATAGTGGGGATCATGCAGTTGCACTCACATTTTGCTTCCAGCATTCTCACAGGCATCTGATTGGCCACTGTGAGAACAGAATGCGGGACTAGATTGGTTGAATTGGCTCCAGGATTATTTTAGGACCCGTTAATTAAAAAAGGGGGTTATTGAGAGAGCACAAACTATAAAATCTGAGGTACGTGAGAGTCTAAAGTATGTAAGGAAACTGCTGGCGTTTTAAAACTGAAATTCCCAAAGAGGAAACAAAAGTTTGATTTTGACAACAAGAAATACAGTGGTATACCTTGGGTTACAGGTGCTTCAGGTTACAGGCGCTTCAGGTTACAGACTCCGCTAACCCAGAAATAGTACCTTGGGTTAAGAACTTTGCTTCAGGATGAGAACAGAAATTGCGTGGCGGCGGCAGGAGGCCTCATTAGCCAAAGTGGTACCTCAGGTTAAGAATAGTTTCAGGTTAAGAATGGACCTCCAGAACGAATTAAGTTCTGAACCCGAGGTACCACTGTCTAAAGTTCCTAAACTTTTATCTAGGTTTTTCGCCTATCAACAAAGGAAGACATTGGTTCTTCCCATCTAAGTAACAGCAACCACGCAAGGACAGCAAAACAAATGTCAGGGACTTGCATTTGGTGGGAGACACCAGCTGGAGAACCCCCTAGGGGAGCCCCCCGAGATGAGGAGGGCTCAGAGCCTGGGGAGTGGTGGTGGGATACTGAGGACAGGTTGGAGGTTGAAGGGTTGGATACTGAAGATGCAACAGGCTTTAGTGAGTAAGAAGAACAATGTGCAGAAAGCAGTTCAGACTTGTCTGAGGGTGATGAGGAGGAGGAGTGGCCAGAGGCTGCAGAAGCATCCCAGGAACTTGCCTTTCCTACTGTGCTAAGTTCTCCATCTCCCTTGTCTCCCAGTAGACGGAGAGCTTTGTGTGTTGCAGAACGAAGAGCACAGCTTCCTTCCTGGCGTATTAAGGCAGTTTGAGAAATGTCCAGCTGAGGAGGAGGAGACTTAAAAAGGAGTAGAGGGAGGATTATCATCATTATTCCTGTTCAGGTCCCGCAATTTTTTGAGTACCTGAGAGCTAACGACAAGCTTGCTTAAATGTGCTTCCCATAGCAGAATACTCTGAATGTATAAAGAAAATCCCTTGGAGTGCCAGAGTATTTTTGTGTAATTTGTCGGTGGGGAGAACCTTACACATTTTTAATGGAGTATGAAATGCAAATAGAACTGTAAGCTAAACATATTTTTCCATTATTATTATTATTATTAAAATTCAGAAGGAAATCCAACCATGAGAAATTAGTGTAGTTATTTTACACTAAGAATAGGTATGTCATAGTCAGAACAGCAAAGTGCATTGTATAGCAGCTTTCTAAAAGTACTCTAAATTTAGTGGCCCTAGGTAATGATTTACTTGGTAATTTTTAGCTAGGAATTAATCCTTCTGTACTGTACTGTATGTAACTACAGCAAGTATAATCTAGACTGATGTGTTCGTTTGTGTTTAGTTTTCTGCATAATCCTTTTTTGTTGTTGTATGCGTGCATGATCTCGTTCTCTAGATTCGTGTTCAATATAAAGCTAAATGCTTAACAGAACATATACCCACCCTCCCCTGGCACGGAAATTGTATGATACCTAGTATAACCCCCACAATCAAAGATGATTGGCTTGGCTGAAAAGAAATGTAATGCAACTGATGGGGGGAAATCTCCTGCCTCTCAATTCATTTCTGGAATGGTATGTTAAATTTGCCATTTTATTAATTTTCATTCAAACAACCAATAAACTTAAATTCATTGGAAAATGGACTGTGATTTGGAAAATGGATGTGAGTCTACTGCGAACATAAAGGATACAACTCTTTATTTGCATTGTTTGGGAATAACAAATTTCAATATTATATCCAGACATAGTTCTTTCCATCTTAGTTGTATTTGTAACATTTTATTTTTATTTTTTCTTACTTGCTATATTGATGTATCTATTTTCTGCTTTAATGAAAAAAGAAAGAAAAAGAAAACATTGACTCAGTGTGTGGCAGCTGCAAAAATGACAAATTTCCTGATAGCGTTTATTAGGAAAGGAAAGGCAAATAAAACTGCCAGTATTGTAGAGCCTGCACCAGAGCTGTAGTATGGCCACATTTATAATACAGGCATACCTTGGAGATATTGCAGGTTCAGTTCCAGACCACCACAATAGAGCAAATACAGTGGTACCTCCAGTTATGAACTCAATTCATTCTGGAAGTCCGTTCTTAACCCAAAACCATTCTTAACCTGAGGCGCACTTTTGCTAATGGGGCCTCCCGCCGCCACCACGCCACTTCTGCTTGCATCCTGGGGCAAAGTTCGCTACCAGGAGCACCTAGGTCCGGGTTGGCGGAGCTCGTTACCCGAAGTGTGGGTAAGGAGGACGGTATGTAATCCGAGGTTCCACTGTAGTACAGTCATGCGAGTCACACTGGCTGCAGGAGTGGAAGGGGAGAGACCTGGCTCCAGCCCTAGCTAGCTCCACTCCTGTGGCCAGAAGAGGGGTGGCGATGGCGGGGGGCTTCCTTCTCCTGGAAGCGGCCGGGCTGCCTGCAGCTGCACCCGCGTCCTTGTAAAGAGCAACGTTTGTGAATCGCAAGAAAAGCAAAGTACAAAAAAATCAGGCGTGTCTATACTGTGGACGGTTCTGGTTGTCACATTTCAAAAACAATATTGGAGAACTGGGAATGCTGCAGAAAAAAGGCAACCGAAAATGATTATGGGGCTAGAGCATCTTCTGTTTGAAGTAAAACCACAATGGTAGGCTTTTTTTTAGTTCGAACAAAGACAACTAAAGGACAATGGTAGAGGTTTAGAATATTGTGCATGGTGTAGAGAAAGAGGATGGTGAAGTTACTCCTCTCATAATAAAAAAGGTTTAAAAAAATACTAAATAATGCTAAAACACAGGCCAGCTAGTGAAATTACTTCGTAGGAGATTTAGAATGGACAAAAGACAGTACTCTCACATGATTTTCGGATTTAATTGCCACAAGACCATGAACCTAGATTACTTAAAACGGGTTATGCAAATTGATGGCTTGCAATTCTCTCACTGGCTGCTAGTCATAATGGGTGTGTGGAGCCTCCATGTTTACATTTGGAGAGGTGAGGAAGCAGTGTGGGAAGAATATTGCTCTCATGCCTTGCTTTTATAGGCTTTTCAGGGGTTTCTGGGCAACCACCATGGGAAACAGGGTGCTGCAGCAGGTAGACCAGAGGTGGGAAATTACTAGCAGTGCACAGTGCGCCCTAATTAGGCATGTAGCCCTGGACCCTTGTCAGCCCCTCAACGTGCCCCACTTCTGCTCTCATGAGCCACTGAGTGCCTCCCCCAATGTCTGTGGCTCCTCTACCCCTTGGTAGACTTTTGAGCTGTTCACCTTTGCGTAGTTCATAAGGTTCTATGTCTCTTTCAGAATGTGCCAGTGGATATCTCAGACTAATGATTAACTAAATGCAGTCTGCAACTCAACTTTTTCAAGGTTTTGAACTGTTGACTGAACTCTGTTCAGCTTGAAGATTTGCATTCAGACTGTGAAATGTACTTATTCATTGGTCACTAATTAAATGTTAGAGGCAGTTGCTGTAGCACATCATTATTTAGAGATAGAAAAATGAGAAATACTAATGGCTAGTGCATATTGCAAAGTAGCTGTTCTGTTTGTGGAGTGTGAAACCATGCAGTGTGAATGTGACTAATATGTGCTTGTAAGCAATCCCGCCTACTTCCCACCCACCCTGTTGCTAACCCCCTCCCTTTACACCTTGCCCCAACCCAGGCATAGGCAACCCCCCCCCCCGATGTTTTGAGACTACAGTTCCCATCATCCCTGACCACTGGTCCTGTTAGCTAGGGATCATGGGAGTTGTAGGCCAAAAACATCTGGAGGGCTGAGTTTGCCTATGCCTGCCCTAACCCCTCCTCCCTTGCAGCTTGCCCAACCCCCTCCCTCTTCCCCTCACAGTCAACCCAACCCCTTCCACCATAGCTTCCACAGCTGCTCCTCCCAGCTCGCCCAAATAACTTCGTCATATTCCACCCAACCCCTCCATATGCCCTCACAGCTCCCTCAGCCCCCAATTCTTCATTTCCCCTATCGTTATCACCACTGGCCGTGGGGAAGAGAATGAAGGGGAGACTGTATCAATGACTGCTAGCCATAATGGCTAGACTTCATTCCTCATTTGTCTAATAAGGTCATCCAAGCTGATGGCCATAACCACATAGATTGAAAGTAGAGTCCATTGTTTCACTATGTACTGTGTGAAAAAAACACCTTCCAATATTTGGCTTCATTTGTTCTGGATTCTAGTATCGCGAGAGAGGGAGAAAAACTTCTGTCTGTCTACTTTGCACCATTTATAATATTATACACTTCTATCATGTCTCTCCCACTCTCATTTTAGAAAAACTCCACCTGTTTTAACCTTTCCACGTAGGGGAGTTGCTGCAGCCTTCTGATCATTTTGGGTTGCCCTTTTCTGAACCTTTTTCCAGAAGAGACTAGATTTATTTGGCATTACTCAATTCATCTATCAAGGTTTTAGGTTGCAATTCTATTCATACTTAACTGAGAATTAGTCTCATGGACTGCTGTGGGACATGCATAAACATACACATGATTGCACAGCTGGAAACACAGACTTAATGTGGACTTGACTTTTGGTACTGCAGGATTATTATTATTATTATTATTATTATTAACAACAACAACAACAACAACAACAATAATAATAAATAAAATTTATACCCCGCCCTCCCTAGCTAAGGCCGGGCTTAGGGCAGCTAACAACCAATAATAAAAACAAGTTGAATGATTACAACTTAAAAACAAGATTAAAATACATATTATTAGTGATAATATGACAATCTGGTGATCTGTACAAAAACAACAACAAAAAACTAGCCATTATCATGCTTCCTGATGTTAGTTAGGCTTCAACTATGTTTCTTTTAAGCACACAAACTGAATTAGCATTAGCAGTCTAAATTTAAGTATGCTCCACTGAGTGAAAAGCCAGCTTTTTTATTTTTCTGCCACTGTTGCATCAATAATTCTGACATTTAATTAAATTATTTGATTTCTCCCTCTGCACTTTTCTGACTCATACTTAAGTATACATGACTCATCTGATCATATAACAAATCCTGAATGTGTTCTGTAATCTTCACGGTTTATTCTTATACTGATCACCGGTCTGCCAGTGTTGTTATAATTAAAGGTAGGGGAAAGATATAAAGCCTTATATGTGCTACTGCTGCACTGGTGACTTAAATTTATATTCATGGAAGGTTTGTGAGCTCTGTTAAACAGCCTCTTAAGAACCCTTCTTTCCTGTACCTCCACTGATAAAGACATTTCAAGATTTTCAACTTGAAGAACTGGAATTTCTAGATTAAAGGGGAGAATGACGGGAAGGGCAATTATACAAATTTATAACCTGCTTAGAAGTTTATCAAGTAAGCAGTGTACAAGTTTTGTTAAGTAAAATACTTCAAAGAACAGTGGAGAGTGTAAAACCAACTAGTATTGATCCTTACAGGTTGTAATGGTGAAGTCAACAACAGATGGAGTGCATTGCTCCCAATATGATCTCACTGTTCGATATGCTATGCTCATTTGGCTCTCATTTTTAAAAAGCTGGAAACCAGAAGTTCCCCTCCTTGGAGGCAGATTTTTTTTACTTGCTCTCTAGTGGGATTGACAGCCATTCTTCTGTTTAGGTGCTAGTGATGAAGACAAAAGCTATGGAGTATGTTGCTTCTGTCAGCTCCCAAACCACCAGACACTAAGCTTGGGCATTGTTCAGTCTTGAAAAGAGGGAAGCTGGAAGTATCCTCCCCCCATGCAACAGATTTTCAGCCTGGCATGTTTCCTTCAAGAATTTGAGCTGCCGTTTCCGGCATGTGGTAGTGGTGCAGGCAGCAGCTAATGCAGGCTCCCTTAACCTCAGCCCCCCAGATGTTTTGAGACTACAATTCCCATCATCCCTGACCACAGGTCCTGCTAGCTAGGGATCATGGGAGTTGTAGGCCAAAAACATCTGGAGGGCCGAGGTTGAGGAAGCCTGAGCTAATGGAACATACTTCTGCAGCATTCTCCCTGTCCTGCATGCTGTGCTCAACTGCTTCTCATACTGTACTTAAAAAGGAGGGAAATTGGAAGTTTCCTTCCTGAAAGATACTCATGATCATAAAATATAGTGAACACTGAAAGTTAGATATAAAGTTTAGACTGACCAATTATTGAGGTGGAAGTCCACCTGTATTTAGCCTCACTTTAAGATCAGGGTCTAGCTCCCTGTACAATGGGCATCTAGTGGCTATCTTCTTATTTAGTAAAGTGCAGGGGTACCCAGACCAATCCTGTGCATTCAGAGCATGTTGAAGGGTGATGCAAGGCCAGGTGGCAGGAAACCCGTACCTTATGAACTGCTCAACAAAGTACATCAGGCCTTGGCCTCAGATTTGAGATCATCCTGTTCCGGGCTGTTCTATCCCTAACATTGTTTGGGGCCCTTTGTATGGGGGAATATGTGACAGAAAGACAGGTCACACAAACGATGTCTAATTGATGCCCATCAGTCAGGGATGCTTCAGTTGTGATTTTGCACAATGTGGAGGTTGGACTAGTTGATTATGACTATGATTCTATGATGTGGTATTGCAGCTGAAGGCTGTCACCCTCTATGTAAGATTCTCAGAGTCAGATCAGAGGAGCTGGGGCAACACTGTTTATTTCTTTGTTTTAAAATTTTATATATGGATGTTTTATGATGCCCTATATTTCTAATGCCTAATAAAGGTTTGGGTAAGTAAGTAAGTAAGTAAGTAAGTAAGTAAGTAAGTGAGAGCATCTGGAGAACATTCCTAATAAATTTTTGAGAAATGGTTGAGGAGTAAAAAAAAATTGACTCTTACTATTCCTAAATGGACATATAACTTGTTGTCTGTTTTCTTTGAGAAGAGAAATGTGTTTGGTAGTACCTTGTGACTAACTTTTCTGAACATAAGGTAAAAGGTAAAGGGATCCCTCATCATTAGGTCCAGTCGTGGCCGACTAACAATATAATGAAAACAGATAAAACAGTTACGTGTGTAAAAACAGGTTAAACAACTGGATAAAGTGGTACCTTGGTTTACAAACTTAATCCGTTCTGGAAGTCCGTTCCTTAAACCAAAGCGTTCTTAAACCTAGGTGTGCTTTCCCATAGTGGCGGACTCAATTTACAAATGGAACACACTCAACATGTTCTGCTTCCAAGGCAAAGTTCACCTACTTCCGGGTTTACAGCGTTCTTAATCCAAGTTGTTCATAAACTAAGCTGATCTTAAACCAAGGTAAGGTAAAGGTAAAGGGACCTCTGACCATTAGGTCCAGTCGTGGCCGACTCTGGGGTTGCGGTGCTCATCTCGCTTTATTGGCTGAGGGAGCCGGTGTACAGCTTCCGGGTCATGTGGCCAGCATGGCTAAGCCGCTTCTGGCGAACCAGAGCAGCACACGGAAACATTGTTTACCTTCCCGATGGAGTGGTACCTATTTATCTACTTGCACTTTGACGTGCTTTCGAACTGCTAGGTTGGCAGGAGCAGGGACCTAGCAATGGGAGCTCACCCCGTTGCGGGGATTCGAACCGCCGACCTTCTGATCGGCAAGTCCTAGGCTCTGTGGTTTAACCCACAGCGCCACCCGCAGCCCTTTCTGAACCTAGTTATTGTAAAAAAGCATAAGCTGTGGTTGGCAACAGCCTACTTAATGATATGTAGTATTGGAACTGGAGACAGCAACATGATAATAGGATAGATGAAAGACTTTCAGCCTTTCCACCTAGCCTAGTGCTGTGATGTGGATGCAAGTTGCCCCATTGTGAATCATTTGGTAAGCAGGGAAGGGGTCTAACCTGCGTCTCAGTTGATGTGCACGAATCATTGAGGGTTTTTTATGGGGGGGGGGCTTTATGACCTGTATGTGCATATGAGTGTGGGTTAGCCACACCCCTACTGGCATGTGGACCCTGGAGGGTTGTTCAATAAGTGAATGTGGCCCTTAGACTAAAAGAAATTAGCTACTTTTCCTGCTCCATGTGTCTACATGATTTGCCGTTCCTCAGAGCTAACTCTTAAGTCCTGTCACACTTTCTCCAGGGAGATTAAAACAATCATTTACTGGTTTCTTAGTGTTCTTACTCTTTGTACCTGATTTGTGATCATTCAGTCTTTGCCTTAAGGACCACTTAGTCTTTGCCGATGGACACATGAAGCATGAAATTAAGTTTACTATATCCTGAGATGTTAGGTGTAAGGACCATTGATGTGATGGATTTTCATATCTACTCGGTTTACATATGGCTGATATTTGCAAGATTTTGTTCATAAACCAGAGAAGATGTGTTTGTCCATGGTAAGTAGTATTCAGGTTATGTGAGCGTTTGTCTGTATGCCAGCAGTGGTGTGCCTCCTGTGGTTTCTTTGAGAACAGGATCATTCCAGAAAATAGGTTGTAGTTTCCTTATGAAGCATTTTAAGATGCCCAGCAGTGAGCTGCAGGTAATAATCAACAGGAGGCCTGTCTTTTCGCTTGTGGTGCTTTTATGTTGAAGTAGTTTTCTTCTGAGAATTGAACTGGTCATTGAAATCTGGAGAAAGCTTATTTCAAAAGGTTCGGCTGGTTGTCACAACTCAATAGATATGAACAAATGTGGTTGTAGCGTAAGGCTTGGTTGTGTTGTGTGGCTTGTATAAAACAGATCTTACTGTAAAGGCATAGGCGAATGTGTAATGTTCACTTGGCTTCTGATATAAGCAGACTTGAAGCCCCACATACCCTGTTCATCAAATTGTGGTAACAAGGAAATTAATGTTCAAGGTGGAGTAGATAATGCTCAGATTGATGGTGAGATGGAAAGAACTGAAGGTAGGACAGAACATCTTAGGTGACACTTCAAAGTGGGTCCATATTAGTCATGGTTGGTTTATTTATATACCACATTTCCCACAGATTTGTGCCAAAAGTGGTTAATTAGGCAAGTGTCGTTGATTTAGTTAAGGTATAATAGTGGGGCTGCATAGCAGCTAGCTGGGAATCTTTCTAAATCTGCCATTAAAAAAGATTAGTGTATTGAGGGGGCATACGTGTACCTATTGCAGTAACTTGCAATAGGTATAATAATGAAGGTATAATTTATCATGAATTTAAAGCAGTATGTATCTTCTGAATTTTGTGGACTTGCAGAACGCCTGTATACCAGGTGGGTCATTATATTTTATAGTAGTTTCCTGTGTTGTTATTATAAGTGGTTGATACTGTTAACGCTTTTTGTCTTTGGCTAGACTTCTGTGTCATCTCTATAAAAGCTTTGCTTCTTCACACTATTGCATATCAGTAATAATCACTATAATCCAGAAAATATAATCTGCATGTGGAAATCAGCCTTCTCCCTGCGTACTTGGTGTACTGGATGTATTAAAAACAGGCATGTGGTGGGATATGCACATGTATTTTGGGTGGATATATGTAAATACATTAGACCAGGCTTCCTCAACCTTGGCCCTCCGAATTGTTTTGGCCTACAACTCCCAGGATCCCTAGCTAGCAGGACCAGTGGTCAGGGATGATGGGAATTGTAGTCTCAAAACATCTGGAGGGCCGAGGTTGAGGAAGCCTGCATTAGACACTGGTAGTGCACCCATAACTATGTGCCATTCTATAGAAATATATTTGTGTGCATACTTGTATGCAAGTTTGTGTACTAGAAATTTTGCTTCTTGTAAACAGACTTCTTTTGCTTCTGCAACTCTCCTATGAAAAAACATATTGCTTATATACCATTGTAGAAGTAAAAAAATATCAGTTTTTTTGATCCCTTTAAGCTTACTAAATTTCAGCTTATCAAAGAGAACTAGCAATAGTTCTTTTTGAACCAGTTTGAAATTTTGAAAACCGCTAGCCTGTGTAATTTCTAATCTACAGGGAAATGAGAACTGCCTAATTTAATACTATGCAAATGAAGTTTCACAGAGTTACTTACCACAGTCAACTGAAATATTATGTGATTAAAAATGTGTGGGAGGAAAATGGGACTTAATTTTTTTTAATTTAAACCTTACTTTAGAGGAGAACATACGATTTTCAAAACTGAAGCTAAATGGGTGTAGGTCTGATTAGTGCTTTGGAAGTGAGACTGCCTAGAAATTCCATGTGGACTGCCTTAACTTCCATGGAAGAAGGGCAAAATATAAATGGATTTAAAAGAAAAAGAAAAAGAGAGAAGATATTTCAGCATTATTTTTCTTTTCTTTTTTCAGTTGCATGGAAAAGTTGTGTTTGCTTATAACCTGGCCTTGATTGGTACTGATAACATGGTGGGCTACAATAGTAATTATGAACAACAATTAGTAAAGAAGAAAAATCTTTAAAACTTCAGAAAAGACAACCAAATAGAAGAAGATTTAAAAAGTCACTGATTAAAGACCTAAAACAGTTGGGTAAATGGGTATTGTCTTCACTTGGCGCTGAAATGAGAACATTGTTGTCTCCTGGCATACCTGTAAAGGGGAGGGGGCATTCTAGAAATGAGGCAATATCACTGAGGCTGCATTAACTGAAACTGATCCCAAACAGCATGAGTTGAATATCTTCATTGACTCTATATAAACAGCAGTGTTAAGTTCAGTGAGAATATTAGTGACTTTATCCACAAAAAGTGCCTCACAGATTTGTTGCAGCAGGCTTCTTATGGTTATACCACCTCTCTGCTTTCACCACCTGGAGGTGTTACGCAGAGGCAGAACTTTGGTGGACTTGAGATGCAATGCTGTCAAAAAAGTGAGCTTGATTTGCTGCAATCCCTGCCGCAAAGTAGGCACAATAATAAACCCTTGTATTTGATCATCGTTAATCTGAGACTTGTGTCATTTGTGTTCTAGCTGTCATCCTGCTTGCTTCATAGGCCTGTAGTTGCCCAGAAAACCAGAGAGCCAGTCAGGCTCCACCCTGCAGGAGAGAATGATTGGGAGTGATAACGTCAGTAGCCCTTTGAAACAATCAGATGGAACATTCAGATTAAGGTTTTCACAGGAGTACCAACCTTGCCAGTTGGAAACTCCTTTAGAGCATTCAGGAATCCATGGAATTACATCAGGAATAATCTTGGGTCCCTTTTGTAGGTGTGCTCTGTTCCCTCCCCATATCTTACTGTTAGAAAGTTCTTCCTGATTCTTAGTTGGAATCTCCTTTCTTGTAACTTGAAGCCATTGGTTATCACATCTCCTCTCAGTCTCCTTTTTTCCAGGCTAAACACACCCAACTCCCTCAACTGTTCTTCATCAGGCTTGGTTTCTAGACTCTTGATCATCTTGGTCACCCTCCTCTGCACACGATCCAGCAGAATAGAGTGGTACTATTAACTTCTCTTGATTGGGATGCTATACCTCTGTTGATGCAGCCTAGAATAGCATTAGCTTTTTTGCTGCTGCATCACACTGTTGACTCTTGTTAAGCTTGTCATCTACTTAGATGCCTAGATCCTTTTCACATGTACTACTGACAAAGCAGGTGTCCCCCCACCCATATTTGTACATCTGGTTCATCTTGCCAAAATGTAGAACCTTGCATTTGTCCCTATTGAAATTCATTTTGTTAGTTTGGTCCCAGTTCTCCAATCTGGTACGGTCACTTTAAATCCCGATTCTGTGGCATTGGCTACCCCTCCCAGTTTGATGTCATCTGCAAATTTGATGAACAACTTGGCTTCATCAACCATCACTGCTCACCCCCAACTCTAAACCATTTATGAACAAGATAAAAATTATAGGTGACTTAGGAAACCCAGTCAGATGGGCAGGGTATAAATAATAAAATTATTATTTATTATTATTATTAGGTTCAATATAGATCTTTGGGGTGCTTCACTTTCCTTGTTCCTCCATTGTGAGAACTGCCATTTATTCCTACTCTCTGCTGCTTTTTCTATTTCCTGATCCATAAGAGGATCTGCCCCCTGATTTCACTGTAAGCAAGTGGTTCAACGATACTTCCATCTGATTATCATGTAAGCACTCCCAGTTAAGTCCAGTAGAATGGGTGAAATCACCCACTATTAACTATATTCTGCTGCTTCTGTCCATTCCATCATGCTGCTGATATAGTGGGCATATCAGGGTGGAGAACCTGAGGCCTAATGCAGACCTCCAGGTCTCTATCTGGCCCTTGGGACTCTGTCCAGGCCACACCTCTTCCCCAAGTCATATCTCTCACAGGCTCTTCTCAGCACCCTCAAGTGCTTTTTCTTGTAACTTGAATCCATTGGGTCAAGTCCTACCTTCCAGAGCAGCAGAAAACGAGCTTCCTCCATCTTCCATGTGACAGCTCTTGAGATATTTGAAGATGCTTATCATATCTCCTCTCAGTCTCCTCTTTTCCAGGCTAAACATACCCAGCTTCCTCAACCGTCCCTCATAAGGCCATGGACACAACCTCAGCATCCATCTGTAGGGCACCCATGATTCTTTTGGGAGAGGGTTGCAGTTTCCTCCGAAACACATAAAAGTCCAAGCTCTCAGTCCATTGTTATCTTTACTCATCAGCACCTTGATCTTACCTGGATTGAGCTGCAGTTTCATTGGCCTCTAGACAGTCAAACTTGAGACATCTGTTTATATTGATCTCACAGCTAACTTGATTTGATGACAAGGAGATATAGATATATGTTACCAGACACCATCATCCAAAAAGCCAGATGACCTCTCCCAGGTACTTTGCTGTCTGGTCCTTGGAACTCTGCCCAGGCCATACCCCTCATTGGCCCTGCTCTGCACCCCCCCCTTCAACTGGTTTTACCTAACTGGATTGTGTCCTTTCACTGTGATACTACCTTTTGCTTGCCTGGATGAAAGATGGAGACTGGTGTGTTTGTGTGACCACACCCACTTTTGCCAGGAATCAGACTGGAAACGGCTTCCTACTCTTGCCTTACAGACTACTGTCACACTACCAATTCCCAGATATAAAAGGCCTCCCTCACACTAAGGGCCTAACCACGTTCATCTCTGACTTTGGCACATTCAGTTGTATAGACTCTAGGTGTAGTAATTTGAGAAAAGACCGATAGTAACCAACAAAGCATGAGGACCCTTATGATCTCCTGCTCTTGCCACCTTTGAAGTTGCCCTTGCTGGCAATGACTCACTCTGCTCACAATAGGTTTCAGAGGAGAATACTCTTGCACCCTGGAAATAGCTGCCAAGCAGCCAGGCACCTGTTGTCCTTCATAGGGATGGGGCTTCCTCCTTTGATATATGTTGGTTCCAGCATGGTCCACCTCCTTTTTAGCAGTAAGCAAATAGGCTTGGGGTAGTAGCAGTCATTATGGATGTTAAGTGCCTCTCCCTAGTTTTCAGCTTTTCCAGCTGCTGCTCTTCTGCAGCTTTTCTTTCGATAGATGGATTTTTAATTGAATTTGTAAGCTGGCCTGGGACCATGATATGTAGAAAAATGGGATAGAAATTGAATGAGCGGATGAATGAAATGAAAGTTAAGAACAAATGCCTTAACTACCTGATGACCAAAATAGAAGAGCTATCCTGATCTTTCATCTCCCCCTGTTCTTTCAGTGTCCTCTTCTGAAATCACACTTCGGTTAGCTATGATTGGGATTTATTGCACGTCTGATTGCAGCTTTTGAGTCTTCAGGTTGAGGGAAAAAGCAGAATTGCTTCTGTAGTGGACTCTATGTTTTCTGTCCTTGCAAGAACAAATTATGGAAAATCTTGGTAGGAGAGCGAGCACATTTTGTAACTTCAACCATTTTACTGTACCAAGCATTTTGCTAGATAACCTCCCACCACCATACGGTTTTATAGCTTTCACAGATGGTTTTGAACAGTATTATGAAAGATCTTGTGCCAGATTTTAAGAATATCACCCCTGTAGTCTAGTTTTTTTACACTTCTTGGTTAAAATTGCTTTTTGAGCATTCAGCAACCTATAAAATGAATGTAACCTGTAACATTTCCGAACAGTTTAGGTTGAGTTTGTTCTTTGTTGTTATTGGAGAGATTTGGATTCAAATCCTACCTCATCCACAAAAGCACACAGGCTGATTTTGTGCCAAACACTATATTTCAGTATATGGTTGTAAGGATAAAATGGAAGAGACCATGCCTAAGGCCCTTGGATGAAAGGGTTGTTATAATTTTATTTTGCCGTTTCTGTAAGAAACTCAGGCTGGTACACATTATCTTCTCCCACTGTATCCTCACAACGAACCTGTAATGTAGCTAAGAGGTAGTGACTGACATCTTTCAACTTTTGTGACCTGGGCTGGCATTTTAACCCAGGTTGTCTCAGTCTAAAAGTACCTACTACTACTCCATGGCTGTCAAAAATTGTAATGCCTTGGGCCAAAACCTACTAGAAACTGAGAATTGTAGAGTTGGAAGGGACCTAAGGGTCATATAGTCCAATCTCCTGTGATGCAGGAATCTCAAGGGCAGTGATAATGAGAAGCAACAGGATTAATTCCTTCATGATTCCAAAATAAAAAAATTCCTTCCAGTAGCACCTTAAAGACCAACTAAGTTAGTTCTTGGTATGAGCTTTCGTGTGCATGCACACTTCTTCAGATAGTTGGTCTTTAAGGTGCTACTGGAAGGAATTTTTTTTTATTTTGACTATGGCAGACCAACACGGCTACCTATCTGTTCATGATTCCAGTCATAAGTGAATGACTACCATTGGCCCCAATGAGAAAAAAAAGTGTTGCGGCTGAGGCATTGTTCATTTGTATGCAAAATCTATACCTATCAAGCTGTGGGGATTCCATTTAGGCATTATATATGTATTTTATTTTCAGAATACCTTGGGATGAATTGTATTATTTTGCAAGTGTCCTTGAAGTATGGGGCTTCCTCTGCCATCCATCCAGACATTTTAAACACTAAAGCTGTGTATTTTAAAAACTAAAGCTTTTAAGAAAACGATGGTCATTGTAATGCAAAAAGCTTAGAAGAGTGTGCCTTTAAAGTAACTTAATGCGGTAAGGTAAAATATTCGTAATCCATATGCATACACAGCTGTAATTGTCTGGCCTTCGCCATTGGTTTAGATATCAGGACATGCATTGCCCTGCTGCTGCTTGATATGCATCCTGTCTCCTTAAGTTGAGATTTTGCCGTGAGCATCCTAAGGGGGGTGCTGATTTACCGTGACGCAATGGGTTAATGAAGAATGAAAGTAGAGCACAGACATTCTACTGAGAAGACGTAACAGCTTGCCTGCAGCTGTAGGGCTCTACGTAGGCACCTGTGGGTCTCAGTGTGTTTAATGCACAGACTGCAGTATGAGGCTAGCACTGACATTTGCTGACTCCAGTATACTCCTTTGCCTGCTGTTCTGCCAGCTTCTGCACCATCCAGAAGACAGGCAAAATGGTGCAGTGTGTGAGAGGCTTCCTTAAGAAACAATAACCTTCAGTATGATGCAGAGGTAGGTTTGCAATGCCGTTTAGCTGCACAGAGAGGGGGAGAGCAAGAGGAATTTGCTTTAGCAAAAGCATTCTGATTATACAAACCTATTTAATCCTTATTTTAGTTACAAGGATTTAAATGTTGCAAATAAAATAACATTTGCATGCCAATAGAAATAAAATTGACCATATTACTTACATGCATTATGCAGTATATACTGGTTTTCCTTGTTTTTAAGAAATATTTTTATTCTTATATCAAGCTGTATTCTGTAGCTAACATCACAGCAAGCTTCTTTTAGTCACAAATTATTTTCAAGTGAGGGAGGCAGGAGGAAAGAATAAAGTTTTATTTTATAATAGAGTGGAGGATTCTCAGTTGAGATGGCAGAGGAGGAAAACACGCAGTGGAAAATGAATGCTACACTTGCCACTTTATCTTTTATTGATGAATGCAATACCCTGTTAGGTTTGAATTGCAAATGGTCAGCATTAAAAATAGTGCCTTTGTCTGACTGTTGATCAGATTGATCCTGTTGGAGACAGGGAGGGATATAAAAGAACCCGAGAAAACAAACATTTAAGAACAGTTGGCTTATGCTTTATATTTTTTTGCTCAGAACATTGTATGTCCAAGATAGCTTTAGGTTATTAGATTGATATGAAGATACAACAACCGTACAAACATTTTAATAAAACCTGACACAGAATGATACCTCATTGCGACATACTATTTGTTAGCTTTTAAAGATGGATTTTATGTTTGTTTTTGAGCAACCTACTTTGGCATGACTCAAGCTTTGGTCGTTGGATGCTAGTGATTAAGGAGCATGATAAGAAGGTTAAATTAACTGGCCACACCTGGGCATTTGGGGGCATTTTAAACTCTGATATTGTAAGTTTATAATTAAGTTACTCCCACAAAAAGTGGGAGTGAGAAACGTTTTAAGCAGTGCTGTGTTAACTGAAGGGAAAAGGGACCATACAGATTGCTGTCCTTTGGTTAAAGCAGTTAGAAAACCTTTGCTTAAAGAATTGCTTCTGTCAGTGTACCTCAAGATAAAAACCTCTCATATACATAGAAATGGTGTGGTTCTATGGATTATGATTGTGTGCAAATTACCCAACATGATGATTGCGTTCATGGAATAAAATGGTTACACAGGAGAAGAATGGAAATTTAATGGAGATGCAGTTTAATGCAGTTTTGTATGTTAAGAAGTACAGGCCTGAATGTCACCCATACTGAATACTGGTACTATTTCATTTTCATCCTCTTATTTTGAGGAATGGAAGGCTTTCCCCTTATGTTTCAGTAGCATGTTGCTGCTGACCGGGTAGTCACTGGTGTGTTTCAATTGTATTCATGTTATCACTTGAAAGCAGCAAATTATTTGCCAGAGTTACATATGCTTGCTCTACCTACTAAGGCTTAACCATGTGATAACTTCTGGACATCTTAATGTCTCTAGAATGTTATATAATGCTGATGGAGTGATTGCAGATGAAATGGAGTAATATGATTGGTTCTGTAATAGGATACAGTAACAGTGGGAAGTGTTATACCTTTCTGATTCGACCTCACCTTCAGCATGCTGGTGAGAAACAATCATTTCTGTTAATTTTTAAAGTTAAAAAATAAAGATGAATTGCAGTGAGAGATGTCTTGAGCTGTTTCCTTTAGAGAGCAGCACGTTTTGTCTGGATCAAGAGGTACTCTGTTCTTTATTGTGTAGTGAATATTCATATATTATGCTATGCTCTTTGAGTTGGTTTCTGTTAGACAAATGATTGCGCTATATATTTTGACATACAGGCACTTTGCAGTTTGCAGGAGGAGGTGTGGGCAATCGCTTAAAAATGGGATGTAAAATTTTACGTTCGTGACAGATTAGCTGAATAAAACCGTGGGCCGTTAGCTTCGAAATTGTTTAAATTTATCTTTAAAAAGGTGTAATTTTGGAGATCATTGACACGCCTTGTAATTGGCATTCCTACAGCAGGCTATTGCAGTCCAAGCAGGTGGAGAATAAGCAGTCTTCCTTCGACTGCTTATTAGGTCAGAATAATGTATGCTGGCCTTGATATATTTATTACTTATTGCAAGCTGATGCAGTGAAACACACTTCTTGCTTTATTAAATGTATGACCATTTCCTTTTAACCTAAAATATTTAAAAGGCTAATTGTACTCTGAAGCTTCTTCTTGCAAAAGGTACCTGTTTTGAGATAATAGAATTTAAGCCTTGTTTTTGCTTGTGTTTCAGAGGCTGTAGAATGTAGATGGCTGTGCAGATAAGAGTTGCAGATAAAATGGGATGTTGCAGTGTTAGAAGCAAAATATATTCTGTTATGTAAAATATTTGTTGCTATGTATTGTTTTAGCACTTACATTTCGTGATCATCTGGTATGCTAATAGAGAGGTAGAATAGAGACATCTGCTTGTTAGTCTTTCATGCTCAAAACAAAATGGCTGGTGACTCCCATTGCTGCAAACTGCAGATGAAAAACTGGCTGCAATTAAAATATATTTCCAGTGAAAGGGGAAAGCACAATGATTTTGACTCTATGTTTGGTGCCAGTTGTTGTTTGCAGAGAAGAAGAGTAAAACAGTAGCTTCTTAGAGCAAATTTGCAAGCAAATAGCCTGGACTGTGATTTCTAAACAAAGTTTTAAATGCGAGATTACATGCCAGATGAGTATTTTTAGTTCCGCTTTTGCATGTGTTTATTATCTTTTTTTAGAGCAACTAATGTTTCCATTTATTTAAAATAAAATATCATTTAATTGCTGCATGTGAGGTGCCTCAAATAAAAGTAAATGAAGTTCAAGTTTCTGAATACGTAGGCTTAAAAAATTTATCTTAGGAGGGGGAAAGGCTTTTCATGTGTGTACTCAAAGCATCTTTAGGGGAGCAGCTGTTATGGGTTTAAATGTAGGAAAGTGATGTTACAGAAGATAATTCTTAACTTTCTGGGATACAAGGAATTGTCCTTCTAGCCCTTTTTTCTAAAGTGACAATTCCAGACATGACTTTTCAATTTCCAGCTGGCTGTTAATTGAATATATAGATCCACTCCCACAGTGGAAGTCGCTTGTCTGCTCTGACCCAAGCAAATGCAGTCTCTGTGTGGAAATGATTTGGTCATGCCACACCCAGCAGCCTCTTAAGGCATACATAACTGTGTGGCAGTCTATGCACACACAAACACCATTTATTTCTGTCCACAGCAATACGCACAGAAGCTTCTGCTGCCCCAGGACTGTCATTCTCAAGATGTAGCGTATTTTGACAGTGGGCTAAAGAGATTCCCTTCCCCTGCCCCCAATAGTTATTCTCCTGATGGCTATCGGAAATGTATTGATGATCCAATTTAATTTACATAGCAGCAAAGAGCTTCATCATCACATATGTGACTATAGAATCAAAGAATAGTAGAGTTGGAAGGGATCATGAGAGGCCATAACTCAGTGGTAGAGCACACTAGATGCCGAAGGTCACACATTTTATTCCTGGTATCTCCAGTGAAAAGGATTGCAGATAAGAGACTTGGGAAAGACCACAGGCAGCTAGTTTTGACTGAAACCGCTCTGAATAGGTTGGAGGAGGTGGAGTAGCAGCTTGTACCCATTTTTCACCCCAGAACAAATATATTTTGATATAGTGCTTACCACATTTAGTCATATTTGATTGATTGATTGATTGATTGATTGATTGGTTGGTTGGTTGATTTTTTTACAGCCTCCCATCAAGAACTGTTTCCTGAGCAGCTTACAACAAAACCATATTAAAATACAACATATAACACTTAAATGCAACAATAACCAGTAACGGACAGAAAAAAAACCCTAGCCCCCTCTTAAAAAACAACCTTAAACACAAACAACATAAAACAATATGTAGCTTGGATTTAAAAAAAAACAATTGAAAACCCTGGGTGAATGAAAATGTCTTAATCTTGGTGCAGAAAAGACTAGGAGGCTGAAAAGCAGGGTAAAAATGTTACAAAAAAATAGCTAGACTGCAGGGTGAAGTATGGTCAGAAGCAGCAGGGTGCAAGAAGTTGAAGCGAACCCCAGAAACCCTTGGAATTAGTGTGTCCCTGGATACTTTGCACCGTTTTAGAGGACTCTGGACACATTTGAACTTTTCACAGGGCAATGGCTTCAGCCACAACTTGGGTGTACTTCCTTCCAGCATATCTTGTGTGTCCCCTGTTCCCGCTTGTTGTTGTTTAGTCGTGTCCAACTCTTCCCATGGACCAGAGCATATCAGGCACTCCTGTCTTCCACTGCCTCCCGCAGCTTGGTCAAACTCATGTTCGTAGCTTCGAGAACACTGTCCAACCATCTCGTCCTCTGTCCAGCCACTGGGGAATGGGGGCTGAGATTTGCCACCAGGATTCAACTGCCAGCCCTGGAATAAACAGTACTGGACTGGCTAGACCCGGTAGTCTTAACAATTATAAGACAATTGATGTTCAGAATAATAAAAAAGACAGAACATGGGGGGGGGGGTGTTACATGCTTATTTATTTGCAGATCTAAATTTAGCAAGGTGGATAATGTGCAGGATTAGTACCTCTTGGTTCCATTTCTTGTTTTTTTCTTATGGGCCTTCCACATTTTAGGGGAGAGTCTATAGCTCAGTTGCAGAGCACATGCTTTTGCACGCAGAGGGCCCCAGTTCCCTGTCATTTCCAGTTAAAAGGTTTCAGATAGCAGAGCTAAGAAACATCTCTTCCTCTGACTCTGAGAGAGAGCCCTGCCAGTCAGAGTAGACAATCCCTGGCTGGCTGGAATATTGCTCTGACATTATCAGGCAGCTTCGAATTATACTGCTAGTGATACTGAATTAGCTATTCCAGGTGGCTGACTTTCTAAAGAGGAAGAGGTCCCCTGTTCGCAGCTCATCTCTTTCATGAGATGCTTTGAACTGTTCTGTAAATACACTGTTATATTTACTGCTGTTATTACCGTGTAGTTAATACAATTAACTCTGTGATGGCTATAGGTGACTTTTTCCTCATCAAGCTCCTGTCATATTAGTTTGTTTACATAATCTGCTTTTCTAGACAAGGGAATGGGAATCCAATGAGCAAGGAGCTTATATGAAATCACTGGAATTGTTTACCTTTAAGCATGGTTGATCTTTTACTTTCAAACAGCTGACTCCCCTGCCATATCTCAAAAACAATATTTAACTCCCCAGTGTCTCAAAAGCAGTGTGCCTTGCAGCTTCAGAGCTGCTGTTTTGGGCAAAGCATGTCTAAGGCTGCAATCCTATGCACACTAAACGGTGACTAAGCTGAAATGAATACAAAAAACCCCCACCTTCTGAGTTAACGTGCATAGGATTGTGCTGTAAAACACACTTTTGACTATTTGGCAAGTGAAAAAAGATTTTGAGAAGTTCATTTGCAAAACCATTAAGATAAACAGAAGCAGGGAAGCAACCAGGGAAGCAGCTGGGCCATGAGATAGCAGGTGGGAAGATAAACATTGCAGAGAATCCAAATAAAATATTTCTGTTCATTGAAGCTAACAGGAGTTTTCCCTTCTTGCAAACAGCAGGTGGGTCAGCCAGGTCTGGGACTGCAACAGGGTTCAGAAGGCTAAACCTCCTCTACCCTGATGTCGGGGTCCCAATCAGGACTGGAGATCTGCATGGGCTATTTGTGAAAGCAAAACCCTGCACTTAGAGGCAAACCACATAGTTAATGTAACATGTAGTTTGCCCCTTAGATGCCAGAGATAAACTATTGTTTTACTTGTTCTGCTTATTATGGATAACTTGCAGCTTGTTCAGCTTGAGGATGGTATTTTGAGCTTCCCTGGGTGGACCTGTGCTCAGAAAGGCAGTATATAAATAATTTTACATTGAAGGATGGCGGCTAACTACATGTACCCTTTACCTCGTTCTTTCTGGTTAATTAAAGCTGTCAGAACTAGCTCCCGTACATAGGGTGGAATTCAGTGTTGCACCATTACAAATGTCTTGCCTGTGCAAACATTTTAGCTTGACAGACAGAACAATCTCACCCTCCTCACCCTCTCTGTTGTGGGTTATCTCCTGATACCCTCCTCGAACCATGGGGGAAGGGCAGAAGGGGAGAGGGGGAAAGCCCCACTGTGCAAGTGAAAGTCCTTGTTCATGGCTCAGCTGAGGAGACTCCTTAGGTGAATCTCACTCTTAGACATTGGAGGTAGCCAATCTTCTGCTCAGCTGGTGCCTCTGCATCCCATCTCCGGGTGTTTCTAGATGAAACTGATTATTTTAGACCTTTTATGATCTGAGTTCTAACTTTGTTTGGGGATAGAAAATGACTTCCAGAGAATCCCAGCAGCAGCACCCCAGCACAACCCTAGTGACTTGCACTGAGAGATGGACTGAGAACATGCCAACATGTTGATTCTTGTACACCTCTCAGCAGCTTTTGATACCATCAACCACAGTATCTTTCTAGGTCACCTTGTCAGGGTGGGAATTGCTTTTACATTGTTTTATGTACACATTGCACATACTGGACACACCTCTCACCACAGAAAGTGGGCTTGAAAGAACATTTTGTCAAGCCTAATGCCTGGGGGCAGCAGGAAGAATGAGTGTGCATATGCAATGGTTGTCATGTTTCTGTGCATGTGTGTATGGTGGCTACAACAATTTCTCTGGTTTGCAAATGTACTCATGGGTCCCAAAAGATTGGTGACCCATTTATGGAAGGATGTTCCCAGAAGGTTGTGCTGGGAAACTATTGTCCTTTTATGTGGTTGTCTCTGTCTTGTACCTCATACTGATTCACATCGACATGAAATTTTGGCCAATGTCATCCAGAGGTTAGTCTGAATAGTTACGAGCATATTTTCCTCATCATTGTAGGGAAGCACTGAAAATTTTGAACTAGTGTTTGGAAGCAGTTCTGGTGTGGATGAGGGCAAACAAACAAACTTATTTCAGAAAAGCAGAGATATAGTGTTGATGGTAGACTTCACTGGTCTGGTTGGAAGTATCTGGTTTGTTTTCTGGCTCAAATTAAAGTACTAGAAATGACATTGAAAGCTCTAAAAAGCCTGGGATCATAAGGACCATATTCATCCATTTGAATCTTAAGATACGCATCAGAGGTCCTGCCATTTTCCCTTACCGGTAGCTGGAAAACGAGGACAGGGCTTTTTTGGTAGTGACACTATAGCTGAGCACTTTCCAGGAAAGTCTGATAGCCTTTCTCTTTTTTCCATTTTTAGAGGGCAATTATGAATGCGTTTCTTCATTTTTTTGCTGCTGCATGCTTTTAACTTACATGATTTTTATATTGCATTGCTTTTCTGTTAATGATACCGCTTCAAAAAATAAATATGAAAAACATTTTGTAAATAATTGAAATAAATTGTATTCCAACTTTGTTTTCTAAGTGGCAATGAGAGGTCAGGAAAGGTCAATATATGGGTTTTAAGTAATAGTTGGGGTTTTTTCCAGATGCTTTAAGTATGATTATAGAATAGAGAGATTATTTACTTATTGTTATCAGGCTTCTAAACTATCCCAAAATAATGTTCAGGCAAACATGTTGGCAAAAGATTCCTGCATTCCAGGGAGTTGGATTTTCCTTCCAACTCTATAATTCTATGATTCTGTGTTGCAGAAGATGCTGAAGAGGGCATTTGTGCTCATGTCATGCAAACCAGGCACCCATGAACCTTATAGCCTTACAGTTTGTAATACTCATTTTTATTTTTTAAAAAAATCTGTCCCACCCTTCTAATGCATATGTATTGCTTAGTGTGGCTTATACAGATTATTCTCTCTTTTGGACAGGGTTGCACTCCCCCTGAAGTGTTTGGTTGGTAGTCTGAGGGTTCTCCTTGATCTTTTTTTGTCACTTGATCACTGGGGGTACAGTGGTGCCCTGCAAGACGAATGCCTCGCAAGACGGAAAACTCGCTAGACGAAAGAGTTTTCTGTTTTGGAGGTGCTTCGCAAAACGAATCTCCCATGGGCTTGCTTCGCAAGACGAAAATGTCTTGCGAGTTCCTGCTGGTTTTTTCCCCTCCCCCCTTTTTCTAAGCCGCTAAATCACTTATCAGCTGATCCGATCAGCAGATAAGCCGCTAATAGCGCTAATAGCGCTAATCCGCTAATCCTTCAATGGGCTTGCTTTGCAAGACGAAAAAACCGCTAGACGAAGAGAATCACAGAACGGATTCTTTTCGTCTTGCGAGGCACCACTGTATAAGTAACCTCCATGCAGACTTCTGCATTTTCACCTGCCACATTCATGATGCCCAACGTGCTGCTGCTGCTGCTGCTCTCTGGTGAGCATGGTAGACAACCAACCTCCCACTCATGTTTGAGTTTGCAGAGGCAGGTGGGGATCATACTACCAGATCCCCGGTTTGTGGCAGTTTCTGCCTCCCTCTCTAGCTGCAAGGTTAGGGGGAAGGCTGGGGGTTGCTCGGGTGATTGTAGAAGAGACTCCTGCTGCATCTTCTCTCCAAACAGCCAAGCCAATGAGGGACTATGGTACTTCCTTAGCTGTTTGGAGGAGAGACATCCAACTGTTCTGGAGGGAAGCATCCAGCCAGCATACCTTACTGCTCTAAGTGGCCAACCTGCCCTGCAGGACTCAAACCAGCAAGCTGCTTGGGAAGGCTGGACACAGGCTTCATGGTCAGGCAAAGTGTGTAGTTCCTGCTCCTAGGGGCCTTTACATGTGAGCTATGCAGAGGGGAAAGGCACAGCATGGGGAGAAAAGAGTGTGGAAAGTTATTTCAAAAGGGGTTGTTGAGAGTGGGGCAGCAAAGGAGAAAGGCTAGGGGAAGCTGAGGAGCTGGGGAGAGATGTCATGAAGAAGAGAAAGAAACGATGGAGGGAAAGTGGATGGGCGAGAGAGCAGAAAGAAGAGTGGTCTCTCCTAGACTGAAAAGACCTGCAACAGACACTGCTGTTCAATTAGCAACAGCTGATGGACTTTGTTTATTTATTTATTCCTCAAATCTACTGTTGCCAGGTAACCAGGAGTGATTTGTGTTGAGTCACTGTGGAGTGTGTTAATTGTTCATTAATTGTTAACAGTTTTTATTCTTATGAGATAAAGAAAGACTGTTATAATTCATTAGACACTTAGAGTGATTGCCAATCTGCCCCTCCTTATCTTCATTACAGAACCCTGAGGCATTAGAGGAGGAACCTGGTGACCACAATTTTTGACTTGGGCAAAAAATGTAGGCCTTTGTCTCTGTTGAACAGAGTTCCTCTTACCAGCTTAGGCTTGCAGTTGGAATACCAGCCTATCTAGACAGCAGGAGCATGTCCTTAGTTATCCATGATCCAGTAACCACCAGATTTGGAGTACTATAATGCATTATAAATGGGACTTCCATTGCTGACGGTAGCTTACTGAGACTGGGTGTTATGTATGTTCATATTATATTGGTGCTCCATCCACTGAACAGACTTCTGGTCTATTTCCATACTCAATCCAAAGTGCCAGTTTGAGCTTTTAAGCCCTTCACAATTTGAGATCAGGATACTTTAAGATTCTCTTCTCTTCATATGCATCTGTCCAGACTGTTAGGATCTTCATCTGCCTTCTGTTTCCAGCTGTCCTCATTAATTAAAGTGTAGTGGGTGGCTTCTGGTGAACATGCCTTTTCTGTACTGGGGCCCTGACGATAGAATGGTCTTTCTAGCGAAGCTCACCTGGTGCCCAGGAATCTTCACTTGGTCACAAGTGGCTGATAGTCAAAATGCAAAATGCGCCTGGTGCCTGGGGAATTTCGAACACTGTTTCGGGCTATGATTCTACACTGTGGAAAGAGCATGCAAGTTTTAGATGAAAAAGTGGGGGGGAACAACTATAAAACCCATAAAGCACAGCTGAGGAATACCAAGGCCTCATAATAAATGATTAGCTCAGTTTTGGTAAACCATGGGATGGAATTCTTAAGCACAAACAAGTGACAAATACCTTTCAACATATAAAGATTTATTCCTCTCAGCACTGAGCAATTGAAGCCACTTAGAACTAAAATGGGACAACATACCAGCTCCTGAAGAGACCATCAATGGCCAGAGATAACTACAGTGGTACCTCAGGTTAAGAACTTAACTCATTCTGGAGGTCCGTTCTTAACCTGAAACTGTTCTTAACCTGAGGTACCACTTTAGCTGATGGGGCTTCCCGCTGCTGCCACGCCGCTGCCACAAGATTTCTGTTCTCATCCTGAAGCGAAGTTCTTAACCTGAGGTACTATTTCTGAGTTAGCAGAGTCTGTAATCTGAAGCGTCTGTAACCTGAAGCGTCTGTAACCCGAGGTACCACTGTATTGGACACACTTTTCCTCACTTGACCTGGGAATGCTTAAGAAAAACCTGTGTGCTCTGAGGGAATGTGGAAGCTAGGAAGCCCAGGCCAGGGAGCTTGTGCCACCAGTTCTTGAACAGACCATTAGTTGGCCTAAGAGGACTCTGTTGCTCTATATTTTATAAAATTTATTTGTCTTAGTATTTTAAGACCAAACTGCGGAGGCAGTGGAAGACAGGAGTGCCTGGCAGGCTCTGGTCCATGGGGTCATGAAGTGTCGGACACGACTAAATTGCATTTAAATTGCAGATAATGAGTCTATCATAGAAAACACATCAAAGATTCCTTGGCACTTAAATACAAGCAAACCTCTTCTGACATGAGCTTTCATTTGCAAGCCCCTACTTCAGGGACGTGGGTGACAATGTGGTCTAAACAACAGAGCCTAGGGCTTGCTGATCAGAAAGTCGGCGGTTCGAATCCGTGCGACGGGGTGAGCTCCCGTTGTTCGGTCTCTGCTCCTGCCAACCTAGCAGTTCAAAAGCATGTCAAAATGCAAGTAGATAAATAGGTACCGCTCTGGCGGGAAGGTAAATGGCGTTCCCGTGCGCTGCTCTGGTTTGCCAGAAGCGGCTTAGTCATGCTGGCCACATGACCCGGAAGCTGTACACCGGCTCCCTCGGCCAATAAAGCAAGATGAGCAGTGCAACCCCAGAGTCGTCCACGACTGGAACTAACGGTTGGGGTCCCTTTACCTTTACCTATGCAGTTTTTTATGGTTCTGACACTGAGATTAATCTTTTGTTGTCATCAATTATATGGGTGGGGAAGTTAAGTTGCTTCCTTAAAACTGAGATAATGGGTTGGTTGTGTTTTCCCGGGGACAGGATTTTGGAAGACAGGGCTGCATCATGCCTGTTAAGAGAGTACATACTTGTTAAGAGAAATAGTATCGAACTCAGTAAAACTACTACTCATTTCCTCTCTATTCTGTATGTGAATAACTCATAATCTTTTTGTTAAAGTAGCGATACCCATAAAGCTGCTTATGGCTTAATTTTGTTCTTCTTTCCTTAAGTGCCAAATGAGAAATGGCATTACACCATCTTCACTTAGGTGTGGGAGACAGGGGTGCCATCTCACCCTTAGGATTGTGGGTGCCTGCTACCGCAAGGTGTACATGTGACGTCACATGCGTATGCATGTACATAATAAATTAAAACAATTCTTTAAAAATATAGTTAAAAAGACTCTTCTTAAAAACCTAAAAACTCCCTTAAATGAATCATGTCTTCAAAAAAATTATATGATCTAAGAAAGTCTTTAAAGGAATCCTTCCAAAAGAATTTAAAAATTATAATGTAGCACAGAGACCAGCTGAGTGGTTTTAGGCATAAGCTTTCGTGTGCCTGACCCCCACATTTATATTATTATTGTGGGTGCCCAAGCACCCACGGGACCCTGCAGTTAACTCCTATGGTGGGAGAGTTAAGAAATGCCGGGAGCTCTAGAAGGAATTGTGAGACTGAAGTCCCTAATGTAAGGTGTGAGTTGGAGGGGCACCAGATCTATAGCCTGGAGACTGTGTATTGATGTTTTCGTGGGAAGCTCCACTCCGTCATTTCTCCAGCAGATAGGAAAGCACCACCCTTCCACCAACAAGGTGAACACAGCCAGAGATTCTTTGCAAACAGATTTCCTTCCAACAACAGGAAAAGGCTGAGTTGTCCCAGTTCCTAGAGTTGCCCAGATGTGGCTCATCTTTGTTTAATGCAGTTCCCTGTTGCAGTGTATTTCTCCTCCATGCTGAAGGAACCTTGCCACAACTATATGCTTGTATTTTACAGATTACTGCGTTGACAAAAAATAAACTAAAATATATGCAGTAGAAAAGCGTCTAAAAGATATAAACACAATTTCTGTGGCAGTTTTATAAAAAATACCCAATATCAAATGAGTGAACTGCATTGTTCATTATATTACTATCATGCCCACCTTTCAAGAAACATGAGCATAGGAGGAAGGGAAGCTTAATAATAATAATAATAATAATAATAATAATAATAATAATAATAATAATTATTATTATTATTATTATTATTATTATTATTATTTATACCCCGCCCATTTGCCTGGGTTTCCCCATCCACTCTGGGCAGCTTCCAACAAAATATTAAAAATACATTAAAACATCAGTCATTAAAAACTTTCCTAAACAGGGCTGCTTTCAGATGTCTTCTAAATGTCAGATAGTTGTATATTTCTTTGACACCAGATGGGCGGGCGTTCCACAGGGCAGTTGCCACTACTGAGAAGGCCCTCTGCCTTCAGAGGGATTGACTATACTATAGATACTATCAGATCAGAGGAAGCCAAAGGAACTCAGGAATTCAGCATACGTGACTGTAGCAAAGCAGTTGGTTGATAGCTTTTATGATAGCTTAGCTGATTGTGATCATGGACAAACAGCAAGGCAATTGGACACCAGCTCCATGACACACCAGATACGCTTCATATTAGATAAATTTTCAGACTCCTTGGATTTTTCATTTCCCGTGGAGGCATTTGCTTCCAAGAGCATAATTGTTAAGGGCTATGGAGAATTTCTGTCATTTGGAGTTTGGATGTGGCATTCTCAAATCCACTGTTTGTACATGCTGTTTGACCTTAGTTTTCCCTTGAGTAATACTTGTCACAAATGAATCATTGACTCATACAACCTGTGCTGAATTTAATTTGATCAGCCTTGTATGTAAGAACTCCTTGCAAGCAGGTGCATGGAATTAATTCTGTGCAGGCAAGTGAGCAGGCTGGCATAGGAAGGAGAGATTTCTCAGTCCCTTCTCTGCTATCCCACCAGGTAGAAAGCTTTTTTTATTTTTGCTAGTCTTCTAAGAGCTCTTAAAAAAACAGGCTAGTAACTTTTCCGGCTTGATATATAAGACTCAATTAGACATGCCACTGTACTATTCTCCATTCTATTATGTACTGTACCAATAATACCTAGAGAGGTCAGGGAGCAAGGAAGACTTTGACCAGCCAGAGGGAGGAGCTGGACAGTGATGGCACTGGAGGCAGAGGGGAAGGGCACAATCTTGTCACAGAGAGCTAGGTGCCACCTTCACTGGGGCATCAGATACACCCACCCAGATGAGTATGGATGGGTGTGCCTTGCAGACCCATAGGGAAAGAGAATCTCGTGAACTCGCTCATCTTTAAAAACTTGGCAAGAGGTGTGTGGCAACTATTGGGACATCTTTGTAGCTTTTGTTCAGTTGTGATTTCTGGACCTTGTGATGGCTGCTGAGGTTGTATTGCTATGAGCCTGAATGAAGATCTCTTCCTTATTCTCAAGTAATAGCTGCTCTCATGGCTTTGGACGGGAGCACGACAGTGGATAACCTCAGGCCTGGAGACCACATATGGTCCTCCAGACCTCTCTATGTGTCCCTTGGAACTCTCATGTGGTGACACCCATACCTAGCACTTTTTTTGAGTGCTTCATGCTTGCCTCAATGGAGAATAGAGAGGATTGTGAGTGTGTGAACAAACTAGGCTAATACACAAAGGTAAAAATTTACATTTACTCCTCCCTATTTTGTCTCTGGCCCTGCCTACCAGTTAGCATTTATCCCCTGATTGGCTGAAAAAGATTCTTTACCCCAGCTGTAGCAAAATCCCAAAAATCCTATAGAGACATCAGCAAAACAAATAATGACTGCCAACCTATGAAATGGCTTTTGTGTGACTCATATCATATGCCTTTTAAATAATAGATTTTTGATTAATTGATGGTGAAATAAATTTATGGGAGTCTTTCTGAAGTACGTGTAAGTGATTTTGCAATTTAATACGCAAACTGCCTTCTCCTAAATCTGTTCAGAGATCCCACCTTATCCAATGAAACTAACCTAAGTGTGCCTAGAATTGCAGCCAAAACTACCATTTGGTATTAATTGTCTTTAATTCCCTATTTTTGTAATATATCCAGGTTAAAGCGGTGTTTGAAACTCTCATTGTTCTAGGCGCATTTTGCGACTGGGAGTTTCATTAGCGTGAGCAGTTGCTGAGCCTGGGATATCAGATTGAAACTGCAGTGTGTAAGGAAAGGAGGACTTTTTCTGCCTCCCCCACATCCAGCTATTCTCTGAAGGCTATAGAAGAGACCCTCGTAATAATATTTTGGGGTGGGTGGGTAGGGGAAAGACTGACCATGTGTAAAATGAACATAATATTTTAGCTGCAGTTCATTCATTTTCAGCTTTGTATTCTTGTTATAAAAAAGCGTGCCTAGAGATTCCGTTGTTGTTCCCATAACCTAGGTTGAAGGTGTCATATCTCAGTTTCTAACACTGCATCAAAGTAGCATTGACAAATAAAGAAGCATGAGCTAAAACTGCTTCCCAGCAATGAGGCTATCGAACAAACTGATTTAAGTTTTGTATCTTTTTTTCTTTATTGATCTCCAATTGATGTTTGGCTTGACAGTAACATGATTTTCAGAATTTTAAGTGTTTACTCCTGTAGACACCTTCTAGACTTGGAATGGTGGCATCAAAGATATTTGGGGAAGGTTTCCAAGGAGAATCTGAGGCCTAACTTTCTCTGTGGAAGTAATTTAGCATTGGGTATCTCACTCTTAAGTGTGTGTGTGTTTGTGACTCTTGCTTGGGCAGACTTAGATTTTTAAGGCTATGTGGTAGTGAATATCACACTTGGCATGGAACGCTTCAAGTGTGAAGCCTGTCCTGCTACTATTATCTAGTATTGTCTGCCTCCTTTGCTTTTTCATTTGTAATTAAATTTATAGTTTATATACTTAATATAAGCTTCAGCTAGCTGTTAATGTCTTTACTTCAATGCACATTCTAGTTTGAGTATGCCATTCATTCTGGTATATATGTATTGACATGTTTATCTATTGTAACTAATCTGGTAATTTGATCAATGAGAATGACGTGTGGTTAATTGCATAAGATTTCCATGTCCCCATTTATCCACAAAGGTTTATTTGCATGTTAGTTTCTGCTGCTGCAACTTTTTTTTCTGAACAGCCGCACAATATAAGAAACACTTGTGTATTATGATTGCTTGGATAATAAATTCAGTGTGAAGGAATATTTCATAGAATAAGCAGCTGGTTTTCAACTACTGGTTTTATTTTGAATATTATTAACTACCGATACTTCTTTCGATCAGTTTATCTAAATGGTTTAGATCTCTTGTAAAATTAAATGATGGGCATTGTGATTTTGTCCAGATATTTGTGGAGGCATTGGGAGACTCTTAAAGTAGATTTTGGGGGCCTTGGGTTCAGGGACTAATGACACGAACCAAAGAGATTTTGCTCTTGGGTTGCTTTCTTCCTCTTGCAACCAAAAGAAAACCAGCTGGCCTCCTAGCCTGATAGTGATGCTACTGGAAGAGAAGCTGCGTCTGCCAGATCTATCTGCCTTGCTGATTTACTTGTGCTGTTTTGGTTCCCCTGCAGATGGAGGAAGCGAGGAACCATCAGACCGAAGGCAGGCAAGCATAGACTACTGTCAGAGCCATTCTGGGCAAGGTAAGTAAACCGTGGATTTCCAGATATTACATATGCCTGGATGTCAGGGAACTGCCATCGGAAGGAAGGGAGGTGGAAGGGCTTACACAGGTTGGGAGAGACTCAGCAGCTGAAGAGGGAACCAGTAGGGGGAGAGGAGGTGAGCTGAGGGAAAGTGAGCTGGAGGGATGGCTCAGAGACACTTCCAGTGAAAACAGTGGGGAGGTTTCAGGACCTCCTGTAGGGACACCCACTCCTCGCCGGAAACTGTCATGCAGAGAGTCCAGAAGACGTGTTTCCGTTAAGGAGCTTTTATGTTGGAAGAGATTCCGAAAGCAACCACTGTCGGAATCTGCCAGCGACTGACGGAGCCATGCTTAAGGGTCTCCGTTACAGACAGACGTTTGCGGACTTAACCAAACTCTGAGGGACTTGGATTTTACGCACAAGCAGCTCATCATCCCATCACACTTGCATAGCCCATTTGTGATATTATATTTTAATGTATTTCAGTCTGCAGCGATGCACAATCTTTTTAGAAATGCCAAACATTTAAGGATGAAGATAGACTCCTGTGAATAGTTTTATATATGTACTTCCGTTAAATGCGATTTAGACAAAATAATGTTCTGTTTCCTTGAATTAGTAGCCCCCACTTCTCCTTTTGTAGTGGGCTTTGTTGAGTATACTTTATTGGGAATAGGGAATAAAAATATGCATATCTGTTGGATAATGGGATATGATAATGCAGCAGCAGCTTTCTTCAGGGAAAATACCACATCAGAATGCAGTTCAGTTGGGCTGCTTCAAGAAATCAGTGGAAACATATTCTGAGCACTAACCTGCTTGCTCCACTAAATCAGATCTGTGCCAGCTGTTTGCATACTTCCTCTTTTGCTCCACCTGTAAAAAAAAATCCACATTTATTTATTTTGAAGCATTTAAAATCCACTTGATAGTTTTAAGTTCTCTAAGCAGTAGACACTTTAATATTTCTAGGAAGTAATTACATCAAAATATGAAAGATGAACCTTCGTCTCATATCTTGAACAGAAATCTAATTAAATACCTGATAGAAAGTTATCTAATTTTCTGTCAGTAACTTATTAGCTACACAGATTGTGGAATATCTGTATTACAAGTAAGTTAGCAGGCTGTGACACTGGAGATTACTTCATTTTTATTGTAGGTCTTCATTGTTCCAATCCAGAATATGGCCACTTGGTCATTCTTGTGGCCCTGCTTTGGGAAGAAGGGCAGGATAATGAATTTAATAAATACATTATAACAGTAGTAGCGCTAATGCCTCTCTAAGGCAAGATGAGCCAATGGGTTGTACCCAGCAATGTCAGTTTGGTTTGTGCAGAAAATCTCATTGCACAAGGTGACCCTGTAGTGGAACAAGTTCATTGTTAACTCTCTTTAGTTTAGCAGTACAGTGGTACCTCGGGTTACATATGCTTCAGGTTACATACGCTTCAGATTACAGACTCTGCTAACCCAGAAATATTACCTCGGGTTAAGAACTTTGCTTCAGGATAAGAACAGAAATCGTGCAGTGGCAGCAGGAGACCCCATTAGCTAAAGTGGTGCTTCAGGTTAAGAACAGTTTCAGGTTAAGAACAAACCTCCAGAACGAATTAAGTTCTTAACCTGAGGCACCACTCTACGTTGGATAGATAGAGCCCATGCCTGTCTGTTTTTTGTTTTTGTTTTTACAATTGCTAATAAGTTCTCTAATCTAAACAGTTCTCTAAAACATATACAGGAGGCAATCTCCTCACCATTGTTTGCATGGCTAAATAAACAGAGTATGGCTTTCATTGGAGGAGAAGTAAAGAACGGAGAATGAGAGAAGTGAATGTGCAACACTTAATAGGAAGGACTTGGGAATATATTTTATTTATTTATATAGGGATTTATATCCTGCCTTTCTAATGCACGCAACTTACTCAGGGCGGCTTTCTGTAGTTGAAACCATAAACTCATAATAAAATAACAATATACAAAACCAGGCAATGTGAGATAAGATAGGGACATAATAAATAAAAATAAACATAATTTAATAAAACATTATCTATACTGTAAGGCAAAACCTGCTGGGATAAAAATGAAGTCTTCCAGCTGTTGGAAGATGGCAAAGAGAAGGGGACCAGTTCAGTCTCATGGCGCAAAGAGTTCTGCAGTTTCGGCATAGCTATTAAGGAGGCGCTTTCTCTAGTTCCTGTCAATTGTGCTTCCGCCATGAGTGAAACAAAGAAGAAGTCTGTCTGTCTGTCTGTCTGTCTGTGTGTCTGTCTGTTTGTTTAATTTGTATACCGCCCTATACCTGCGGGTCTCATGGCGGTTCACAGGATAAAATCAGAATATAAAACCAAAAAAATAAAAAAATGAAAATAAAAACAGAAACAGAAACAACCCAATACCTCCCCCCAAACACATTTTAGGGAAGTTTTTAATGTTTGATGCTTATTGTATTTTTAATATTCTGTTGGAAGCAGATGGGAATGGTATAAATTATTATTATTATTATTATGGCATAGGATGTCAGTCAACTAAAGGCCTGATTATAGAGGAGCGTTTTTGCCTGGTGCCTAAAAGTGTATAATGAAGGTGCCAGGCAAACCTCCCTGGGGAGGGCATTCCACAGACAGGGAGCCACTGCAGAAAAGGCCCATTCTCGTGTTGCCACCTTCCAGAACTCTCGAGGAGGGGGCACACGAAGAAGGGTCTTGGAAGATGATCTCAGGGTCCAGGTAGGTTCATATGGAAAGATCTGTGGAAGTGGACAGGATGAGATGGGAGGAATGGCCTCTAATGTATCCTTGATTCAAGCTGTTTAGGTCTCTAATGAAATCACCAACACTTTGCATTGCGCCAAGAAACAGATTGGCATTCAGTGCAGTTGCTGCAGGAGAGGCATGGCTGTCCACTTACATTCTTGTTGATGCATTCTGGACCAAGTGATGTCTCTGAAGACTCTTCAAAGATAGGCTCATCTAGAGTGCATTGTGATAATCCAGTCTGTATATGATTAATGCATGTGTTGGCATGGCCAGGTATGATCTCTACAGCAATGGGTGCAGTTAGTGGCTCAGCCTAAGCCAGGTATAAGCACTCCTGACTGCAGCTGCCGCCTGAACACACATATGCTGAGTTAAATCCAGGAGCATCCCCAAACTCAACCTGGTTCTTAAGAGAAGTACAGTACTACCCCCTACAAAGCACATTGAACCCCAGCTTCAGATTTTTGTCCCTTCTGACCCAGAGCACTGCTGCCTTGTCTGGATTACGTTTCAATTTATTAGCAGTTTTGCCACTTAAGCTTTTTACTGGTTTCAGAAGTTAACCTTATTCCCTGTCCCAGTGGGTTGCTATTTGAACCTTGACTGGGGGATCCAGTTGGTGCATTGACCAGAATTTGGCATGGTATACACTGGCCTTAATTGGATGAATTCAAATGCTCAGTATTTCTTACTAATTTGTATCTGTGCCCAGAAGGCATTCATTCATTTGAGGGATTGGGCACTGTTTCAGTTCTCCTGAACAAGGCAATCCAGAGAAATGAGCTACCGTGCGATGTGCTAAACCCACGTTGGCAATGCAATTTATAAAACTGGCTCCCCAGGCTGAGAACAGGGATGTCCTGAAGGAAAACTGGCTTCTTTTTTATCATAGAGTCCACCTGAGAGCGCAAGGCTTTCACTATGGAAATTTAAAGATTTTCCAGTTTTTGATAGTTTTAGGACATTCCCCCCCCTTGTCAAGGACCAGCTTTCCTCAGAGCTAATACAGTGGTGCCCCGCAAGAAGAATGCCTCACAAGACGGAAAACTCGCTAGACGAAAGAGTTTTCCGTTTTGGAGGTGCTTCGCAAAACGAATTTCCTATGGGCTTGCTTCGCAAGATGACAATGTCTTGCGAGTTCCTGCTGGTTCCCCCCTTTTTTCTAAGCCGCTAAGCCGCTTATCAGCTGATCCGATCAGCAGATAAGCCGCTAAAAGCCGCTAACAGCGCTAATCCGCTAATCCGTCAATGGGCTTGCTTCGCAAGACGAAAAAACCGCTAGACGAAGAGAATCACAGAACGGATTCTTTTCGTCTTGCGAGGCACCACTGTATTTTGGGAGCCACATTAGGGTGAGTAGAGCCAGAGACAAAACTAGAATCATAGGACTGTAGAGTTGGAAGAAACCCCAAAGGACATCTAGTCCAGTCCCCTGCAATGCAGGAATCTCAGCTAATGCATCCATGCCAGGTGGCCATCCAACCTCTGCTTAAGATCTTCCAAGGATGGAGAGTTCAAAACTTCCCAAGGGAGACTGTTCCACTGTTGACCAGCTCTTACTGCCAGAAAGTTCTTCCGAATGTTTAGTTGGAATCTCCTTTCTTGTAACTTGAATCCGCTGGTTCAAGTCCTACACTCTAGAGCAGGAGAAAACAAGCTTGCTCCATCTACCATGTTACAGGCATTGAGATATGATTTATGTGGAGATTGTTCAGTTTGGTTGTGTACTTTTGGATGTTTTATTTATTATGATTATTTTTGTTAAGTTTATAATTATGTAATTTCCCCCCGTGTTGTAAACCAGTACAGTGGTACCTTTGGTTACAAACTTAATTCATTCTGGAGGTCCGTTCTTAAGCTGAAACCATTCTTATCCTGAGGCGCGCTTTTGCTAATGGGGCCTCCCGTTGTGCATGCGCTTCTGGCACACAAATTTCCATTCACATCCTAGGGCAAAGTTCACAACCAGGAGCAATTGCTTCCGGGTTAGTGGAGCTCGTAACCTGAAGCGTTCGTAACCGGAAGCATTCACAACCAGAGGTACCACTGTAATAATAATAATAATAATAATAATAATAATAATAATAATAATAATATTTTTTATTTATACCCCGCCCTCCCCAGCCAAGGCTGGGCTCAGGGCGGCTAACAAGCAATAATATAAACAAGTTGAATGAATACAACTTAAAAACAAGATTAAAATACAACATTAAAATATTGAAACATTAAAATATTAAAATGCAGCCTTATCACAGGAGGAGAAAGGAAAAAGAAAAAAGAAATGGGGAGGGAATCAAATTGGCTCCAAGCCAAAGCCAAAGGCCAGGCAGAACAACTCTGTCTTACAGGCTCTGAGGAAAGAAATCAGATCCTGCAGGGCCCTGGTCTCATGAGGCAGAGCGTTCCACCAGGCCGGAGCCGGTGTTGAAAAGGCCCTGGCTCTGGTTGAAGCTAATCTAACTTCCTTAGGGCCTGGGACCACTAGGGTGTTGCTATTTATGGACCTTGAGGCTCTCCGTGGGGCATACCGGGAGAGGCGGTCCCATAGGTACGAGGGTCCTAGGCCGTGAAGGGCTTTAAAGGTCAAAAGCAGCACCTTAAATCTGACCCTGTACTCCACCGGGAGCCAGTGCAGCTGGAAAAGCACTGGGTGAATATGCTCCCATGGCAGAGACCCCGTGAGGAGCCTCGCTGCAGCATTCTGCACCCGCTGGAGTTTCTGGGACAGCTTCAAGGGCAGCCCCGTGTAGAACGAATTACAGTAGTCAAGCCTGGAGGTGACCGTCGCATGGATCACTGTGGCCAGGTCGGGGTGGAAAGGTGGCATACAAATTTAAGACTTTATGTATGTATTTTAAACAAGGAGGCAATGCTTGGTTAATGATATTTTATTTGTTCTATTTCTCTCAGGTGGCAGCTCCACAGAGAACGACTGTGCTTTTGAACCAGAGTATGCTATCCCAACACTCCCAGTGCCTGAAGGTATGCAGCACATTCGGATTATGGAAGGCATGTCCCGCTCTCTCCCATCCTCCCCATTACTAACACATCAGTCTATCAGTGTTCGGCTCCAGCCCATGAAGAAATTAACTGGTAAGGAACTTACACGAGTTGAGTGAGTTTGAAATGTTGAATAAAGGTTGTTTCCACCATCCCACCGAAAACTTCCACTCAGTTTCTTTCCACAAAGCTCCATTGATAATCCCCCTTGTCTGAAATGGTACAAGTTGAGCAAGTTTGGGCTGTATGCAATATTCATGTTAGAAGTCTTCTACAAACAAAACAAATTGTATTGAGTACCTTGCAATATTTATAAGAAGTGGGATAGAAATCGACCTTTTCTCTGTTCACAGAAGTCTCATATTCTAGTGTGATCAAAAAAGAGAACAGGGATGCCGTTGAGCTCCCATTGAGTTTTCTGGGATAAGTAAATGGCCCATAACCTGGGACATACTACATACTTGAGGGTTCAGAAGTTGCTTCTCTCCCCAGGCCCTGGGACTTCCTGGTGCAGATATGGGGCATAGCCCCTTACAAGCCAGCTGCGATCCTGGTTACAAGTCCTTTTCTTTCTCTCATATAAGCAAGCAGCTGTCATTCCTTTCTGCGATGGAACATAAGGAACTGCAGTTGCAGACAACATTGCATTGGGGTGCAAAACTGTATGCCCTGGCCCTCTGAAATGGGTATGGCACTTCTCTGCACTCCTGGCTTGTATGAACAAAACAAAATAAGAACCAAGTTTCTGAGGTGGAAATTTTCCACCCTTTATATAATTTCAGTAAAAGGTAAAGGTAAAAGGACCCCTGACCATTAGGTCCAGTCGTGACCAACTCTGGGGTTGCGGCGCTCATCTCGCTTTATTGGCCGAGGGAGCCGGCGTACAGCTTCCGGGTCATGTGGCCAGCATGACTAAGCCGCGTCTGGCGCACCAGAGCAGCGCACGGAAACGCCATTTACCTTCCCGCCCGAGCGGTACCTATTTATCTACTTGCACTTTGACGTGCTTTTGAGCTGCTAGGTTGGCAGGAGCAGGGACCGAGCAACGGGAGCTCACCCCGTCGTGGGGATTCGAACCGCTGACCTTCTGATTGGGAAGCCCTAGGCTCTGTGGTTTAACCCACAGCGCCACCCATGTGCCAGATATACTCAGACTTCGCTCAAAAATATAACTCTTTATCTTCTGCTCAGGGCCTGAACCTGAGGTTATATTTGTAGGGAACAGAGGCAAAGGCCAGGTTTGGGAAAGCAGACATGGTCTCGTATTTTGCTTCGTCTAAAGCAGAGGTGTGGAACATGTGGCCCTCAGGATTTTACTGGACCCTTATCTCTTTTCAGCCCCAATGAGCGTAGCCAGTGGTCAGGGATGATGAGAGCTGTAGTCCAACAGCATCTAGGGGGCTGTAGCTCCCCACTTCTGATCTAAGATAATGGCGTCAGTGATGTTGGGCAGGAAGTAAGGGCTAGAACTCTCAATTCCTTCCTCAACTCTACTATTCATACCTGACAGGGCTTGAATTAGTTGTTAATTAGGGCTGTCATGCAATAAAAGAAAACTTAATTGATTCATTGTTTGAGCTTTAGTTGATTAATCAGTTTGCATAAATATGTATATTAATAATGCAGTACTTCTGAAAAAAACTATCTTTTTAAAGATGATGCACTTATCTCACAGCAGACACCATGAGAGATGCTGGCACATCAGCTACAATATTTGTTAGTAGTTAAATTGATTTTTTTTTTTAACCAAAGACACTAAAGTGCAAACAATATAAAAATCATCACAATTCTCATATACTTTATCTTAAATAATGGCAAGTATTTCTTTCTTCACTTTTTCATGTGGTTTGGCCTTTTTTTGCAACCAATCTGAGCCAATATTTCAACAATGACAATTGATTAGTTTTTAAACTCACTTATTTCTTTATTTCACATAAATACCACTTGATAGTTTAAAAATAACAATCTTAAAGTGGTTTACTAAAAGAATAAAGCAATATAAAATACCTTCCCAACCATCTCTACATGTGAATTAGAAGCAGCAGTTTATTGTTTCCTTTGTTCTTCCCACCTGCATCCAGAATGGAAAGATGCCAAAGTAACCATTAAATCTTTGACACCAGTTTGGCTACCCAACCTTTCATTTTTCTACCCTACCAGCCTATGCATTGTGTTGGCTGAGTCAAATAAAAATGCTTTACTTAATTGCATTTCTGGAAGAATATACATGGTCTCCTAACTGCCAGAGCAGATTATCTATTAGTGTGTTCTTCACTTGATGTGTTTTTAAAACAAAAAGTTATCCTAAGGTGGCAATCAGGATCCTAAAAACTTTTTAAAAAGCCCACCACTATTTAAAATGTTAAAAACTAGAAGAGTAGCACATATCATTTCAGACCAGTGATTCAAACAAAACAGTTAAATGTTGTCACACGTTAAAGCATAAAGCAAGAATGATGTACAGTCATACCTTGGGTTACAGACGCTTCAGGTTACGGACCGCCAAAACCGGGAAGTACAATGAAGTGTACTGGAACGGGTTACTTCCGGGTTTCGGCAGTCGCACATGCACAGAAGTGCTAAATCGTGCTTTACGTATGCAGAAGTGCCAAATCGCAACCCGCGTGTGCACAGACGCGCCGCTGCAGGTTGCAAGCTCTGTGGGTTGCAAATGTGCATCCCGCACGGATCACGTTTGCAACCCGAACGTCCACTGTAATAGCGTTATTATTCCTGCTGTTCAGCTAGTTATTTCATAGTTACTTACAAATGTCAGTGATAAGGCAGTCACTTCCTTTTGGCTTACATGATATGACACAAAGGGGAAAGGGGTTGGGAGGGTGGAGGAGGGAAAAGCAGAGGTAGCTCCAAAGGTTGCTGGTTTTTCAGCAGAGTGGATGGAGAGGCGCTGCAGTCCCATCTCTCTCTCTCTCTCTCTCTCTCTCTCTCTCCTACACCCTTATGGAATAGCTATTGTACATGACAGTTGAGGGAGGAGCCTGGTGGAGCTTGTTTTACAGCAGAGGCTGCCATTCAAAGAATAATTCAAAATCCAGCCCTTCATTTTTAAACAAAGGTGGATTGTAGTAAAAGGTCTCTGAAACAATGAGGGAGACAAATTGAAATGGAGTTCCACAGTGACAAGGCCACGACTGAAAATGCCCTGTTTATTATACCTGCCAATGTGTCCAATATGGTGGACAAATGAACATGGTCATTTGGTGATCTTAATGCCTGGACATATTTAGGCTCAGGAAACTGTATAGGGTAGCTTCCCGCAGCCTAATGGCCTCCATATATTTTTGATAGCTCTCATCACTCCTGATGAGGCTAGTTTAGGGCATTAAAAAGGTCAAGACCATTTAGTAGGCTCTGAACACCCGATGTTCACAAGTGTCCATCGGCTGCATTCTGTACCAGAAGCTGCTGGACTGTCTTTAAAGGCAATTCTATGTAACGTACATCACCATAGCTTAATCGGGACATAACCAGGATATGAGTAACTGAGATAAAGTACACCATTTCCAAGTAGGGCCTCGGACTGGTGTTCCACCCAAAGATGGTAAATGACACCGCAGATGCTGCCTGTGCCTCCCCAGATAGCACTGAGTCCAGGAGGACCTCCAATATGCAAAACTGAATGGTTCAGAGAGAGTGGAATCCAATCCAGAACCAGTTGCAGACCTCCATCTACATAGGCTGACCTTTCCTCCCACAGTACCACTGTCTTTTCAGACTGGAGTTTCAGCTTGTCAGCCCTCATCTATCCCAAAAAGGGACGCGGGTGGTGCTGTGGGTTAAACCACAGAGCCTAGGACTTGCCGATCAGAAGGTCAGCGGTTCGAATCCCCGCAACAGGGTGAGCTCCCGTTGCTTGGTCCCTGCTCCTGCCAACCAAGCAGTTCGAAAGCACGTCAAAGTGCAAGTAGATAAATTGGTACCACCCCAGCGGGAAGGTAAAACGGCCTTTCCGTGTGCCGCTCTGGTTTGCCAGAAGTGGCTTAGTCATTCTGGCCACATGACCCGGAAGCTGTATGCCGGCTCCCTCGGCCAATAAAGCGAGATGAGCGCTGCAACCCCAGAGTCGGTCGCGACTGGACTGGTCAGGGGGGCCCTTTACCTTTACCTATCCCAAAACTACCTCCAGATATCTGTTAGTAGGTGGAAATGAGAGGTAGAATTTAATGTTATCAGCCTTATTCCAAAACTCCAGATGACTTCCTTTCCCACCAGTGGCGTCATGTAAAAAGCCTGGGGACAAGATGGTGCTCTGAGGCACCCTAAGGTACCATGAGGTAGAACAGAAGTCCTCTTGCGCCAGCATCTGGATTCATCTTGCAAGGAGGAACCAGATCCATCACAGTATTCTGCTTCCCAGATTCACTCCAGCTAGATGAGCCAGAAATAGACCATGGTTGAGACACCCAGGGAGAACCAGCAGGACTGCACCCCTCCCATCATCCACCAGGTCACTCAATGCTGCTGTTAGGATATTCCTTCAATCTTCTATTTTACTGAACTTTCTTAAAAGAGACCAAATCTGTTCTTCCTCTGTAAAAGACCTGGGATGAGAATTATGCCAGTTGAGGCTTTTGGAATGTTGGAGTGTGGAATTGACACAACAGGATATATTTGACAACATTCTTCTTAATTCAGATTTCTCAGGTGTCCTACATTTCATGAGTATCTCTGCAGTTTCAGGAAGTGTACTTAGGCTGGTAATTTTTTAATGATCTTTTTGTAGTTGTAGAAAAAAATTAATATTTACAGAAAAAAAGATACTACTAAGAAGAAGAGAAGAGAAGAAATGGGAAAACACCCCCCCCCTTAATCTGACTATAATTGAAATATAATTGAAATGTTGTACCTTTTGTGCTTCTCTGGATTCAGTAATCCTATCTAGCACATTGTAGCTTTTACTTAATTAAAATAAATGGAATTAGTTTATTTTATTTAGTAAATTATAAAGTACTTAAGCCTCATATTGACACTTTCCATTGGAGGTTTCCCCATCATGGTAAGACCATGTCAGACTAGAATTGGTGTAGAATTGCAAATCTTCTGGCTATTAAACAATAAACAAAGGTGTAAATTCATGCAGCCATTTCAATCTAATTTAGCTACTGTGATAGAAATGTTGTGATTAATCCTCTCATAAAATGTTGTTGTTGTTTTTGGAATTAATTTTTTAATCCTGGTGTGGCCTGAAATTAATCAAAATGTGAATTTATAATCCCTACGTGTCCTACTTGTCAGATTTGTAACATAACCTTTTTGACACCATCTCTGTCTGAAAAATAGTTTTGTCACTTGTGGCAACAAATTGTCTATGATGACAAAGTATAGAAACTTTATTGGTCAAGTTATAACCTAATTGGAGAGCTAATCTGGAGTTGTTAGATCACAGGGACCTGGGTCACATCTCTTTCACTGTGGGACCTTGAGCCAGTTACTAGCCTTGTCTTTCCTACCACAAGTGACTATTTTGAGAATCAAATAGGATAACTATTACAGGCACCCCTGAGTTCCTTAGAGGAAGGTAAGAATACAAATTTGATAATACGAATAAAATATATTTGGTGACCGAATTAACTGTGTCCCTGTGGAGAAGTGAATCCTGTTTGACAGAAAAATAAGGCAGGCCTACGTGGTGCTTAGATTTTTAAAGTTTCCATTTCTGTATTTTGTAACATATCCATAGACAAAATTAATGGAGGATATGGCTATCAAGAGCTACAAGTCACGGGGGCTATATTAGCATTAGTATTGTAGCCAACTGCAGTATGCTTCTGAATGCCTGTTACTGGGGATCATGGATGGGAAAGTGCTACTGCTCAAGAATTAGGGAGCAGAAGAAGCTGCAGATGGACTCAGGGTTGTCTGATGGTAAAGGTGCCAACGCAGAGAACTAGCCCATCTGAGAATACTGTACTTAATAGGCCAGAGGGTTAGCAGGCTGCCTTTGCAGGTCGAGCCAGGATGTTATAACGGAGGACAGGTTGGGTACATTTCTGTTCTTCACAGGCAAGATAAACTCATAATGCTATCTTGAATAAAAGGACCACAGGGTGTCTTAGCTATCCCTGCCGAACCTGGAATGCAGCCAATTCCTTTGCCAAGCAACTCAGAGCCTTCAGAGAATTGTTGGGGGTGGAAACGGAGAGAGGCATAAAACACAAAAATAGTCTGCTGTGGGTGGAGTAATGCTCGATGAACATATAAGGTGTGTGGTTTTACAAAGAAGCTGTGAAAGAGACTGCATCATGGCCCAAAGGCACAGGAATAAACCTGTAATTCTTAGCTACTTATCTTCACTTGCATGGTGCAAGAAACTCTTCTATCTTTCCTTCAATATGCGTTTGTAAGGGGAACATACCATAGACACATGGTTTGGAAAAATGCAGAACGGTTTGAGAGTCTGACGAGAAAGAGTAATATTGGGGAAAACAGCATTGCTATTGTCACAATTATTTTACAAGCAAGTATAGTGATACCTTGGACTCATAATGAAGGAAAACAGTGCAATGTGATTTTGTAGATCAAATGTGTGACTGATATTCTGGAAAGTCAAAAAACATCAAACATCATTTCCAAACATATAATATAGTAAAGGTAAAGGAACCCCTGACCATTAGGTCCAGTCGTGGCCGACTCTGGGGTTGCGGCGCTCATCTCGCTTTATTGGCCGAGGGAGCTGGCGTACAGCTTCCAGGTCATGTGGCCAGTATGACTAAGCCGCTTCTGGTGAACCAGAGCAGTGCACGGAAACGCCGTTTACCTTCCCGCCGGAGCGGTACCTATTTATCAATTTGCACTTTGACGTGCTTTCAAACTGCTAGGTGGGCAGGAGCAGGGACCGAGCAATGGGAGCTCACCCCGTCGTGGGGATTCGAACCGCCGACCTTCTGATTGGCAAGTCCTAGGCTCTGTGGTTTAATCCACAGTGCCACCCGTGTCCCAGAACACAAAATATAGCCAGTTTCTTACCGTTGTCTGGTTTGAGCATCTTGCCTAGGTTGAGGTTTTGTGGCTCTTGAATGTTGGGGACCTAAAGAAGGTTGCAGGGATATAAGATACCAACCACTCTAAAGCAAACATGGGAGCAAGGAGCTGTCCTGCCTTTAAAACAGGAATGTGCATTTTATTAATTCCATTTGGGAGTTTTAATCTGGTGTGTCTGTAATAGCAGGGATAGAGAAAGAATATATTGTTGGACTATAGCTCCCATTATTCCTGGAGACTACAGGTTCCCTTGGCCATGATACACCCACTCACCCACCAAGATATATATATACGTGTGTGTGTGTGTGTGTGTGTGTGTGTGTGTGTGTATATATATGTGTGTGTGTGTGTATATATATATATATATATATATATATATATATATATAGAATGATATGTTAGAATATTGATGCTATACCTGCTCTACTTGCTATCCTGGCTGTTGCATTCTGTACTACTTGAAGTTTCAGAATTGTCTTCTGAGAAAGCTCCTCATTAAGCTCCTAGCTTGTGTAAAGGTGTATTTAAAGCAACATGTTCTGATTGGTATGGTAACCAGTTAAGGTGTGTACTTGCTTTGGAAATACAGTGGTACCTCGGGTTAAGTACTTAATTCGTTCCAGAGGTCCGTTCTTAACCTGAAACTGTTCTTAACCTGAAGCACCACTTTAGCTAATGGGGTCTCCCGCTGCGCCACTGGAGCATGATTTCTGTTCTCATCCTGAAGCAAAGTTCTTAACCCGAGGTAATATTTCTGGGTTAGTGGAGTCTGTAACCTGAAGCGTATGTAACCCGAGGTACCACTGTATATGAATTTCAAATTGGAAAATTTGAGTTAAATTACTTTCAGTTTGTCTTCCCCCTCACATCTGGTGGTTGTGACCTAATGTTCGGAGTAAGCGTTGCTACTCCCCTCCCCTGGCTCCTGCAGAAGAGCCTCAAGGGTGGCCATAGCCTCTGTCACCTCTAGATACCCCAAGCAGCTGCTGTGGAGTCACGGGCTATGCGGAGAGCCAGCACAGAACTACAGGGGAGTTTGTGAGGAGGAGACAGAGCAGAGCAGCAGTGGCAGGCTGAAAAGGGAGTCGCAACGAGCTGGTAGGGAGGTGAGGAGATGGGAGGCAGAGGACAAGCAGGTTCCTGTGAGTGGAGGAGGAGAGCAGGCATGGCAGGAGCCAGATCAAAATCTTGAGTGAGGAGGAAGGCAAAGGAGGAGAGTGGAATGTAGAAGAGAATGGGCAGCTGGAAGAAAGAGACATAGAGGAAGAGGGCAGGGCAGGTGGCATTGAGCCAGAGATGCCAGAGGAAGAGGAGAGAGATCAGGCAAGTGGAGGGGCTAGAGAAAGAAAGAGGCAAGGGTTATTGGTGGAGTGGGGAGCAGCCTCTTGCAGGAGAGAAAATGAATCCCAGGACCAACCTGTGAAAGGGCCAACTGTGAGAAAGCAAGGATAGTACGGGGCAAAGCAATGTGGTGATGGGAATACCTTTTGGAGGTGGTCCTCAGCCCTGTTGAGAGGATTGAGGAGAAGCACATCAAAACTTTTCAGAAAAGGTGCTGCAGGCAGAAGCAAGACTCCCCCCCCCAAAAAAATATTATGAAATAGACGTCAGTGGAGGCCCCCTCCTTTCCCAAGCTGCTGCTGCTTGCCAATCACATTTGGATTAGTATATTTTTATGTTAACAGAAACTGTCAAACTCTCATACTAGTGTCGCATGTTTTTTTTTTTACTGGCATGAGGTTGAGGAGTGGCTGTTTGTGATGCCGCTGTTGCCCAAACACACCATAGTGATTTAAATTAATCATTTAAATCAACCATTTAAATCGTTTGGGTTCAAAGCAACTCATCCTGATCAATTACTAGGATCATTATGTCTTGCCGGTTTCTGATCCCAGCTGTTGCCTTTCGTGTGTGTAAGATCCACTCTGTGCTTGCCATCATTGTAGCAGAGTAGGAACCCAGCAATGGCTCTTGAAGAGGCTTGCAGCTGACACCTGGGGTGGGTTATCCCAGGATTGGAGCGGAGTCTCCAGCCAACCCTCTGACATGCTGAGCTGCTATTAGTCCTGTTTTCTGTTCCAAACATATGATTGATAGAATCCCAATTCTCAGCCAAACGTTTTTCTCCCTTTTCCTTGCCTAAGCACCGCAAGAGGAGCCTTTGTGTTATTTCAGTGTTACTGCTGCTACTGCAGTATTCCCGGTGCAAACAGTTTTTCTTTTTGAGGTGATTATGCATGTGACAATTTGTTGTGACTGAAAATGAAGGCTGCACAGACACGCAATAGAGAGAAGGTAAGTGTTAAAGGGTTTATTGCTTTTTAATATAAACCATTCCCGGAATCCATGTCACAGTTCCTTACATGGTAGTGCTTTTTCCCCCTGTAAGTTGCCATGACAACAGCAGCACTGCACCATTCATCAGCTCTGGACTGGGTTGCATTGCTAGCCTTCGTGTTACTCCTGAATGTTAAGGAGCATATCAGTGAATCATTCACTTGGTATACTGCGCCATTACCTTCATGTCCCTTCTGTAATTTACTCCGACAAGGGGTAGGACAAATTAAAGTGCGCCATAGAGAGATTCCGTATGAAAATACTTAATTTAACCCCCAGGGAGCTGCAGAGTCTACTACTTGTGTGGTAGTCTAGAGAAGAAGGGTTATTTTGTGCTAAAGGACTTAATAGCGAGAGAAGCTTAGCATTTATGTCAGCTCTCCTGAAATTGACCTTGAATTGGCTTTCCTTGCTCACCCAGAAAATGCAAGCACTGTAGGGAGATTGGCTTTTGGGATCAAACCTCACAAGACACGTAACATCACACTGATGCTGTCAGCAGTGATATGGATCTAGCGGCAAACAAACCAAGAGGGTGGATTGCTGGCAACATTGCCTGTGAAAGAGCAGGTTTTTTGTCTTACTGGCAGAAAGATTGCATTCTACCGACTAATGGGGAGGAAGAACTGAACCCTGTAAGTATATGGGGAGGAACATTTGCATCTTGCATGTACTCTAGCTGAATATTTTTATTAATATTTTCAGGCCTGCTTCAAACATTAAAAAAATATCATTGCAGCAAAAGGGTTTTTGTCTCTTGAAAACTCTTGTCACAGAAACCATCAAGAGGCTGCTGTTGTGAATCAGAGGTGTTGTTCTGAGATTTCTGATTGCTTGCTTACAGCTCTTATATAATGTATTTAGTATTGCCTTTTAAAATAAGATGTTCGCTTTTACATTGAACTAGTGAAAATTTATGTTATAGTAATATTTTCTTTACCTTAATAGAGTATTACTAGTTGCATTATTTTTTTGCATTAAGCTGTTGAATATCCTATTACTTGGAACATGCTATCTAATAGATTGCTGCTGCATTCAAAGATGTTTTTCAGTTCATGTTTTAATATATGGCTGGATTATGAAACCTGCAGCTCCCAAGAGATTTTCACCACCCACAAAGGAAAAAATAGACTTGCCACTTGCAGAAGTTGTTTATGTACTAATAAGCTACTCCAATGTCAAGAAATGCAGCCAAGGTTATGTGTTCTAGATTTTATTGCTAGAAACAGTAAATGATTTCATTTAGCATAACTGTTTACAAATTTTGAGTGCAGTGCAAAACATGAGTAGCAATTTTTGCATTTTCAAACCAATGTATTTAGGTGTTGTTGTTTTTTAAATACTTTGTTGAATTGGAATCTTCCTTGTTTGTGAACTAGACAGATAAAAGTATGTACAGTATTGAATTTTCAGAAAAAATTGTGAAAATACATAATGTTCCCCTTCTGAGCCTATTCTGGTATATTTGCTTGGAATAATATTTAAATGTGTAAAGTAGCTTGAGAGATAGGTCAGGTCAAGTGAATATAAATTTTATAACTTGTTTAAAGATGGGGGAACCTTGGACTTTAGCCATAAAACTTAACAACTATAGAACTAAGCAAAAGCTGTTTGGCTTGCTGCTCATTCAAGCTCGTTAGGTTTCCAGCTTTAAGCCAACTGACATGGAGAGAGAGTCCCTTGAAATCAGTATGGCATTTTCTTATACGTATATTGCTGGAGTGAATTAATTTTATTTCTTGTCTTCACATTAAATAATTTTTCCTCTTTGGGATGTTATGTAAACGTTTTGCCCTTCACAATTAAGGCGGTACCTCTGTGAATTACTAATGATAGAAGTGCAACTTGAACTGAAGGAATTTGGAATATAACCTCAGTTCAAAATGCCTCACTCCAGTGCAAGGTGAACCGAAATCGTGACAAATTTGGGCCTAGGCTCATACTGGAGTTCACTCAGAATCATCACCACTCCTGCTAACCAGAAGTAGACATACCTGGCCATGGGGTTGGGGCAGCAGCAGCAAAACCTCTCTCCCTCTCCTCCTGGCATAGTATGAAAGTGGAAGGCTTGGAAAACTTTTATGTATGAGATACTGCTTCCTTCCCTGCCTTTTGGCTCTTTGGCAAGCAGCTCATCTAGATGTCTGCTTTACCTCCAGACCTGGACAGGTAATCTCCATCCCCGTTTGATGTATGCATCAATGTAAATGAGCACCACAATGGCACTACAATGGTAAATGAGGTAGCCACAAAATTGATGGAACAGTGAGGAAATTTTACAGCACAACTGCCATGTCTATCCAGATGGCCAGTTACTTGGCATGCACATCAGCCTTCTCTGAGGAAAAACTCATCTTGTTCCTGAACCACCTGCCTCAAGGGAAGGAAGCATTCCAACTTGTGAAACAAGTAAATGCAAAAATTCGTGTCACTGACTGTTGGTCCAAAATGATTGCCAGAGTTGTGTGTCTCTATGGACACGTGGCTACTTTCCTAATCCCAGATACTGGCAGTTTGGTCTCGCATCAAGAACCTTCCATTTGATGACAGAGATTGTTTTGTGACAAGTCTGATGGAGTAAGTCCAGAAATAAAAATCAACAGAACTTACAACATTCCAGTAATTCTCTTAAATCCCATTTCTAGTTTCATGGCCTCTGCCCAATGCCAGAGTCTAAAGTCACTTAACAAACCCCCCTTATTGCATTGGGCTAACAATTTTAGGTCTTGGAGGTGTAGCTGTGCTGGTCTGTTTAGTAATCCTCCTCCTCATCTTGTAGCATCTAAAAGTCTACCAGATTTATTATGGCATAAGCTGTGTGGTCTGGAGTTCACTTTTATCAGATGCATGTAGCAGTGTCCTCAGTTGGCCATGTGTATACATGGTTGTAGAGGGGGGCGGAAATGTAAATGTTGAAGTTACATGACAATGAAATGTAGAAAAGCAGGTTCCCAGCAATCCAGTTAAAGCTAAACAGGATGCAAAATAAGCACAGTGATCATCCGTTGCATATCATGCTAGTACTGGGCTGAAGTATTTGCCCCAGACTTTTTTCAACATTTTTGAGTGGTGAAATCTCAGAAATTTCAGGCTGAGGTTTGGGCAAATAAGGTAGGTTCCCACCTGAGGGTTCTCCCTCCTTCTCCACCCCCCCCCCTTTCTGTCTTTCTCTATCAATAGAGGAAAAAATCCTTATGGCTCCTTCTGATAAATACTAAACTGTCAGCAGCCCTGTAGCAGTCCCTTCTAATATGAGACAAAATTCCCCTATGGGGATGATACTGTATCACTTTCTTGGGGAAAGGTGGCTGCCACCAATGGGTCCTGGTGTTGACAGAAATATGCAGTAGGTTTCTGGATGAGGCATATAACCTGTTTTTCACACTTGGCCCGGATCCTGATTATTGATTTTGTAAGAAAGTAATACACAAGTAAAATGCCTAGCACAAGCATGTCAAAGGTAAAGCTCACTCTGTTGTATGTGACAAATCAGCCATGACTTTCAGTCCATCAAAGCTTGATAAGCCCAATTTATGGCTCCGTGCTGGCCACAAACTACCGCATACAAATTTGATAGACAATTTTAAGAGGGTTGTGTATTTTTACAATATATGTTGAGGACATTGAATGTATCATGTGAGGACTGAGCTTTATTTCTATATTATTACATTTATATCCCACTTTTCCTCCAAGGAGTACATGGTGGTGGATATACTTCACCACCACTCAGTTTCTTGTGATGTAGATGAGGCTAAGAGACAGTGACTGGCTCAAGGTCAGGTCACCCACTGAGCTTCACGGTTGTGTGAGGATTTGAATCCTTATCTCCCAGGCCCTGGTTCAATATTTTAACCACTACACTCACACTTCACAGGCCTCATTTAGCCAAATTTCTTTAGGAAGAGTTTCTGCTTGGCTCTTTTTACGTATGCTCTGATCCATATTATCTCTGCCTCTTGTGAACAAATATTATTATTTCCCCCCTACAGTAGAAGTGATTTTTATTTACAACACTGACAAGAAAGCATTCTAGCAAGTTCTGCAACGCAGTGGGAATCCCTGTATCTTTCAGTAGAGTCATAGCTGGTTATGTAAGGCAGGAAGCAATTTGTTCTTGTGTACAAGATTAAAGCACACACACACCTTGCTTTCTGTATTGGAGAAACAAAAAAGAAAACAATATTTTCAAGGGATCTGCTTAAACTAGCTTGGCAGGCTTTGTTAATGGTGCATATTTTATTTGTTTTATGTAAATACTCTTTCCCAACTTGTTCTTCTGATTGCTTTGAAGTATTAATTTCCTTAAGAAAGAAGGTCAAGGCAGGCCACTTACATGGGAGAGCAGAATATTTCTATGTGGTGTGCCATAACCCATGTGCTGGATTATTACCGTATTTTTCGCTCTATAAGACGCAAAAACAAGACGCACCTAGTTTTTGGAGGAGGAAAACAAGAAAGAAAAAATCTGAATCTCAGAAGCCAGAACAGCAAGAGGGATCGCTGTGCAGTGAAAGCAGCAATCCCTCTTGCTGTTCTGGCTTCTGGGATAGCTGTGCAGCCTGCATTTGCTCCATAAGACGCACACACATTTCCCCTTACTTTTTAGGAGGGAAAAAGTGAGTCTTATAGAGCAAAAAATACGGTACTTTCTTCAGTAAGCGCAGCTACAGCAGCAGCATCATGTCTTGACCATGAAGGAGACAAGAGGGAGAGAAAAATATCACCAGACCTAGATGTATGGAACCTACTAATGGCAGCAGTTTATGTGCGATGGTAGGATAGGCTGCAGGTCAGAGGATCAGGGTTGCAGGACCTCCAAAATCTCTGAGGTTGACAACTTTGTCTAATGGATGTCAGAGTTAGACAGAACTTTGTTGGTATGAGATCTGAATTCCAAGCCAGACTCTGCTTTCTTGGGTGAGTGAAGAATGCATCCTTACTCTTGTACCCCTGTATCTGGCATCTCTGTTAAATGGAGATAAGTGATAGGTAGGACAGTCATTCTGGTTGTCTGTCCAGGTAGACAGTGATAGTGGATCCAAGTTTTGTGCCCATATGCATTTTACTGATCCTACACTGTTCCGTTTTATAATGGGCACTCTATACTGGTTCAGGGTGGCTGTGAAGCTACTCTGTGGTGGCCTAGTAGTGGTCAGTACTGAAGCCTTTTGTAGGCCCAGACAAAATGCTTTCCTCTCCCCTGCAGGATACAAGAGAGGGAAGTGAATAAAAGGCTCCACTAATTGCCATTTTTGTTATAATTGAGTTTTATAATGGAAAACCAAGACGAGCTTTTAAAAGCAGAAAAACATGATATTCCTAAACAATGATTTTGAGTACAGTATTTTGCATTGGGCTGTGCTTACAAATATTAAGTATCTAATGATCCATTTCTGTCCCCCCCCCCCCCGAAGGGTTGAATATATGAGTTTGCCCATGCATGCATGTTCCACAAATTGTATTTACTGGGTGTGTAACCTAAGAATCACCGGCCTATAAGAAAACGGAAACCAAGAGAGAAGAGTTCTTTAAATAGAATTGATCAGCTAGAGGGTCTTGTGGTTAGGTACTGTGAATATATATATAGAGAGAGAGAGAGAGAGAGAGAGAGAGGTTGAATCTCATAACTTTAGAGTTAATTTCAACATTTACTTGGTTTCTTTGAATAAATATAGCATGCAGTGGCAGGTTTATTTTCAGCTTGAGTCTTTTAATGGAGTAACTTGCGAAAGCTGTCCATACGCCTGACTTCTGTCTTGTGATATTCCACATTAGCTGCATATTTTTAGAATCATTTTAGGCTGTAATTCCTGTAGGAGTGAAAGTGTCTCCTCCTTTTGTTCCTACAGAAACAAGAGTACTTATAATAGCAGGCATGGTGAGTTATGGAACGATTGTGTTTTGTTTAATGCAGTTCCTTTGCAGTAGTCTCTCAGAGTCAAAAAGAATTCTAAGAATATATAGTATAATTTAGCTATGGTCAGTATCTTAAGCTTTGATACATTTGTATTATAGACCTTGACGTATAGATGTTATAGAACAGGATGTATAATTTTGTGATACAAATGAGTCAGTGTTTGAGAAGTCCTGACAGATTCAAAGATTTCTGAGGTTTTAAAAAACATAATGAGCTTGGATGTCATTTGGATTTTATTTTGTGTTTTTCCCATCAGGCTTTCAGATAATGCCACTTCAATCCCCGAGGGTTACCAAATATATAAAATGAAAGCTCGGATTCTACTAAAGAATTCATTTGTTACATAAATGTGCTTTGTACATATGCAAATGTGCCTCCAGATATGTTATAGAATCATAGAATCATAGAGTTGGAAGAGACCACAAGGGCCATCGAGTCCAACCCCCTGCCAAGCAGGAAACAATGTTAACCAACCCTCATCTCACCAAAAATTCAGAAAAAACAGAGGCAGTAAATACCCTAAGTCAAACAAATGCAGTGTTCTGTCTGTTTCCTTGGAAGGTAGAATGGTTCCCTAAACATAGTTTTGTCATGTTGGCATTCAGAACGCAAGTGATATTTTTCAGCATTTAACAGTGTTGTGTAAGTTGGTCCTTAGGGTGGATTGCTAGAAAACTGAGCACACTACAATAGACATGGGTCATTGTGCTGTCTTGGAGATGACATTTTCGGTAGAACATAGTCCTGTTCTTCTATAGCTTAGACCATAATATGGCTTGATGCTTATACCCTAAGTAAGGCCTGTCCATGCCTCTATCTCTCCTTTCCAGAAAATTTAAGGACAGACTTTTTCTCTGTCCAGGATATCCCTTGCAAATAAACCACCAGGACTTGTGGAGGGGCAAATTCTAAGCACTGAAAGTGGAAAGGTTGTATCTGATCCAGTGGAGTTGCATGTCCTCCTGAACATCAAGATGTTGATCTAATTACCATGATAGAATGACTGTGAATCCTCACCCTCCTTGCTGGTGGAAGAATAGGGGACATTAAAACTTCTACTGCTATCATGGAGATCCTAGCTTTCAATATTTGTACTTCAGTTTGTAGGGCTACTTGCTGTGCCTGCGGTGTCTGGAGTGTCTGCACCATGCCTGGACCTGCCAAGTCACCCGAAGAGTTATTTGTCTTATTTATGCTCAGGACCAGTTTGCTGCAGCCTGGCAAACTGTCAGAGCTAAACCGTATATAAGTGTCAAATGGGAATCAGTAATAGGGAACCAGAGGAGTCACTGTGAATTTTTGTCCCCATGAATTTGTCAAAAACCTGTTTGAAAAGCCATCTAGGTAGGATCCTTAACCACAGTCTTTGTAAACCCCCAGTATACCATACTCAGGGATATAGAACTTCTGCATATAGAGGTTCCATTGAGATACACTAGCTAGTAATCACCAAGAGTCCAAATCAGTGTTAGAGGTACACATTTTCTGAAATGGAGATTCCATTAAGTCGCCTAAACCATCACTCACTAGAAGCTTGTCAAAGACTGTTCATTCCCGTTTTACAGTATCTTGGAGGCTGGGACAAAGAACCAGTTACTAGCTGAAAGCCATCATCTATATTCATATCAGAGCCAACCTTAAATGTACTACAAAGACCTACTAAGATTACTGTATTATTCATCTGATGAAGTATTTTTTTTGGCCCACAAAAACACACACCCAAAAGCCTGTGCTGCAATTATTCTGTTAAATGTACTGCAAGACTCTGTGCTGTGTTTGTTACAACAGACTCAAGAAGAGTTACGCAACATTACATACCCCTGGAATGTATATTGTATGTACGATTAGAAAAGTTCTTGTTGACTGGGAGATATTGTGGATTTATTTTGCAAGACTGTCACATGTGAGTGAACAGTTCTTGGGTATTTATTATTGGGTGTTTATTTCTTCTTTATGCCATAATGTGAAAGTGCAGCTTTTAGCTGAAACGGAAGTATTAAATGAATTGATTTCTTCAGGGCAGAATACATAAGATGGGTAGGTGTAAGCCGCCCAGAGTGGCTTGGGAAACCCAGCCAGATTGATGGGCTATAAATAATAAAATTACTATTAGTATTAGTATTATTATTATTGCTTCTACCCCTACTACTACTACGTGTTTCCTTATCTCTGGTGCCTGGTGAACACCAGTATATCCCCACGAATGAAAAGTAAAACCATGTATAATTAGAAGTTTCTAATGGTACACAAAAATTCAGAAATTAAAAGTAGAATCCCAGATATTTGATTTTTGTGTTCATATTTTATAAGCTTAGCCTGGAGTTTATTAGACTACTTCTAGGACTAAAATCATTTGTGAAAAATAGGCAGTTCTCTATTTAAAAGAGCCTAGCCTTTCAATAGTCAAGATGCTACTTCCTCTAAAAGTGGGTGACTTACCATGGAGTTAACATACATACACGCAATAAACATTAAATAAGGTATGTTTAGAATAATTTAAAATTGGAAGTCATTTGAAAAATCTTGACTAGCCAAAGAAACCATCACATGGTGCAGCTAAGCATTCCAGTCTACAAAACTTTTATAATTACCTCTACCTTTTTTGCTTAGCATAGTGTGTGACATTCAGGAATACATTGACAATCATAAAGTTGAAAATACTCTAAACGGCCCTTAAGTTGTGCAAAATGAACACAAGTACACACCCTTTAAATCCCATAGAGCAAATGGTTCCCATAAGAGTGTCACTGTCTCCAGTTTCCAGAAACAAGTGAATACATTTTTGTTCTAACAGGCTTTTCCGGCTAGATAAATAGGTTTTTGCCATGAGTGGCTATACTGTATTTTGTGTTGTTTTAGTTCTCTTCTAAATGTGTCAGCTTTTTGTGTTTTTAACTTGTTTTGCTGTTTATATTGCACATCACCCTGAGATGATAGTGCAGAAGGCGATAAATAAATTGATGATGATGATGAAGTTGATGATGATGATAATAATAGCATGTGTATATGCTGAAGGAGCGTCTCCACCCCCATCGTTCTGCCCGGAGGCTGAGGTCCAGCGCCGAGGGCCTTCTGGCGGTTCCCTCATTGCGAGAAGCAAAGCTACAGGGAACCAGGCAGAGGGCCTTTTCGGTAGTGGCGCCCGCCCTGTGGAACGCCCTCCCATCAGATGTCAAAACGATAAACAACTACCTGACATTCGGAAGACATCTTAAGGCAGCCCTGTTCAGGGAAGTTTTTAATGTATGATATTTTAGTGTGTTTTTGTTTCTATGGAAGCCGCCCAGAGTGGCTGGGGAAACCCAGCCAGATGGGCGGGGTACAAATAATAAATTATTATTATATAAAAAAATAACCTCTTCCCCACCCACTGGATCATACCAAAGCTCATATGGTCCAGAATCCTATTCTGACCATGGCCAATCAGATGTCTATGGGAAGTGCTCAGGCAGGACATGAGTGCAGTATCACTTTCCTGCTAGTATCCAGAGGAATACCCACCTCCCAATATGGGAAGACACACAGTCATTGTGACTAGTAGTTATTAATAGACTTATTCTTCATAAGTTTGTCTAAAGGTAAAGGGACCCCTGACCATTAGGTCCAGTCGTGACCGACTCTGGGGTTGCGGCGCTCATCTCGCTTTATTGGCCGAGGGAGCTGGCGTACAGCTTCCAGGTCATGTGGCCAGCAGGACTAAGCCGCTTCTGGCGAACCAAAGCAGCGCACAGAAACACTGTTTACCTTCCCGCTGGAGCGGTACCTATTTATCTACTTGCACTTTGACGTGCTTTTGAACTTCCAGGTTGGCAGGCGCAGGGACTGAGCAACGGGAGCTTACCCCGTCACGGGGATTCGAACCGCCGACCTTCTGATCGGCAAGTCCTAGGCTCTGTGGTTTAACCCACAGCGCCACCCGCGTTTGTCTAATCCCCCCTTTAAAACCATCACAGTGGTGGCCACCATGACACTGTGCAGTTATGAATTACATAGTTATGAATTACTACTTTTCCGTAGTTCAAAGTAGTACTTGTTTGTGTCTGTCCTTCAGGGTGGTTTTTAGCTTGAGTCTAAGCACTCTTGAGTCCCCTAATTTGTTTTCAGGCCCAAGCATCCTTCAATAATTTTGTGTTGTTTTTTTCAGTTGAGATTTTGTACTACGGCAACCACCACTATTGTTTCATAATTGTGATTTTTAGATGCAACAGAATAAGGCTCGTTAAGGCTCGCAGAATAAGCAGGTCTAGAACCTGAGCTATGTTTGGAGTGGTCTTGCTATTTAGAAATGGATTGCTACATGTCTTGAACTATTTGAATCAATAGCACTGCAGCACTTAAAACATTTTAACACCAAAGGCCCCTCATTGCAGTATTAGATAGTAACTGGTTAGTGTCCAGCATGTGAGTCAGCTTCTGGCAAGAGAATTCATCATTATTTAAGTGGAGGGGGGCAGGAACACTTAGCTTAATCTGCAATGGCTGGATGTTTGCTTTATTTAAAATCAATAAAAATTATCCTGCTGTGGTCAGCAATAAAAAGCCTTGTGGTGAAACTTGAGGAGAAGTACAGGATAGTGGGGCAAATTTGCTGCCCCACATCCAAGCAGCCTGCCAGAAAGTCTCATTACCATTGCTATCACTGTCCCCATACCCTTCTTTCACCTTTAGTACAACTAGAGAGCCAGATTTGGCTCAGAGGCCGCTCAGCTATTGAACCTTACACAATGCGGAAACCTTATACTGCAGAAAAGCCAGAAGCAAATATTAGACTGCATGGATACACTGTTGCCCAGCTCCTGTTCAATTCAGCAAATAGGAGAAAATTCGCAGAAGGTTTCCTCCTGAATGCCTTAATTTGTCCCTTTCAGTCACCAGTGCAGATGTAAAGCTGGGGATCCCTTAATCGTGGGATTGCTCACTTCCTCCTCACTCTAGCGTCTGTAAAAATGGTAATATTCCAGTAGACGTTTTTGATAAATTGACTTTTGAAACTGACTTTTACTCTAGGCTGCTGCTTTTAATATTTTGGTGTAACTTTGTTTTCATAATTTTGATTGCATTGTTGATATTTTGATATGGTTTGTAAGGTATATTGTTATAGAAAGATAGGATGGAATGCCACAGCAATGCCCCCACCCCACAAAAAGCAACCTCAAACACAATTCTATTGTCAGCTGTAGAATTCCATGCAGAGTGAGAAGGTTGAAATCTCATATGTATATTGTGGATTTCAATACTTCTTCTGTTGATGTTTGAGGCTTTTCACATACCTCAGGTATGTGTGTTGTCGATTAGACCATCAAGCTACAAAGCTCTTTTTAAAAATAAATAAAAATACCATGATTAAGCCTATTTCTTTTGAGAGCTGACATGCTATTTTTCAATTGTACTTTATTAATAATGTTTCTAAAAAAGAAGTCTAAATAAATATTTCCTAATTAAATACCAGCTCAATCATAAATGGCATGCCACAACAAAATAATGTAAATAGAAAATGCAATTATATTATTAGCAAGCTAAATGGATTTAAGTATGGAGTAAATCACATAGAATCAAGAGATTAAACTACTTCAGCAACAAAAGCATTAAAATGTGTTTTTGTTCTCGCTTCTTGCATTAGGAATGGTTCCGAACGTGATCTGCTATTCAGCCAAAAAGGGATGGGTGGATGGAATAATGGAAGCAGTGCCAAGAAATAGTCACTGTTATCGTATTGAGTAAAAGTGCATCCTTCTTGCAGACCTCTGCTTCTTGCTTCTTGCTACACTGCAGGCCTAGATCCTCTCCCGGGCCGTTGTCCTTGATCCTGCCTTGCTCTTGAGTCTTGCCTAGTTACTCATTCCTGGCTTATCCTGTGGCTTCTGGACTGCTGCCCATGGCCCAGACTTGTCGCTTTTTACCTTCGCCTGGTACCCTTCGTTTATTAGGCCACAGCAACTATGCTGATTGGAGTTGATGGAAATTGTAGTCAGACAGCATTTGGAGGGCGCCAGATTGGCAAAGTAGGGATGCGGGTGGCGCTGCGGGTTAAACCACAGAGCCTAGGACTTGCTGATCAGAAGGTCGGCGATTCAAATCCCCGCGACGGGGTGAGCTCCCATTGCTCGGTCCCTGCTCCTGCCAACCTAGCAGTTCGAAAGCACGTCAAAGTGCAAGTAGATAAATAGGTACTGCTCCGGTGGGAAGGTAAACGGCGTTTCCGTGCACTGCTCTGGTTCGCCAGAATCGGCTTAGTCCTGCTGGCCCCATGACCTGGAAGCTGTACGCCGGCTCCCTTGGCCAATAAAGCGAGAGGAGCGCCACAACCCCAGAGTCGGCCACGACTGGACCTAATGGTCAGGGGTCCCTTTACCTTTACCTTAGATTGGCAAAGGCTGCTTCGCCTCTTATAGCATTGACTCTCTCCTGAGGAAGGACGGAATCCCAATTTCTCGGGCTAGGAAAGTGCAACAGTTTTGATGTAGAGGAAGACCCACCAATCCCATGTTTGTTGAATGGGGTCTCTTTAATTCAAAGCATGAGCTCTGTGTCTGAGCTACAGCTCCTTTTCACTAACTTAAGCTGGGCTTACCCAGTTTCCTCAGTGCAAAGCCTAGTTCTCATCTTGCTGATGCTTTTCCTCATGGGAACATGGCTGGACCCTCCCTTAGTGTCATCACTGAGCAAGGCTTTGAGGAAGTATAAGCAAAGGACAAGAAGTATCCCAGCTTTGCTAGTCTCAGTTATACTTTTGTTGAATTTCTGGTAGTGATTGTAATGGATGCATTTTTCAGTGCGGCTTGTCATACCAGAAGGGATTTTTAAAATCAACTGTTAACTTTCTCACACTGTCCTATTTAGCCCTAATTGGTTGCTGTTAACATATGTTCTCTCACATTTGTACACCATAATGAGGCTTTTTGAGGTTATGGTTTAGGAATGAGATTTATAATGATTAATAAAAAAGTGCATTTTTAAAAAAGATATTGGTCTGATATAATGCAAAATGAAAGCTCACTAATTCTAAGTGAGAGATGCTTGCCATCATTGCTTTTGGGAAGCAAGGTCTCTGAAGTTGTTTCTTTGTATTCTTACTGTTATGTACTGAGTTGAATAGGATCCAAACTGCAGCAGTCTGATTGGTCCTAGAACAATAGGATCCAAATTGCAGCAGTCTGATTAGTCCTAGAACAATAGGATTCAGAATGCAGCAGTCTGATTGGTCCTAGAACAATGCAGCAGTATGATTGGTTGGCAGGAACCACCCAATCATGCTCCAGATAGAAGTGAATCCACAACCTGATTGGCTTACAGTAGAATTCCGGAATTAGCCAATCATGTGCAGCCCATTGTGTAAATAGTGTATATAAAGCAGATACTGTGAGGGGACTTTCATTCATTCCTCCTCACCACTATGAGCTGAATAAAGAGCATGAAATCACTTTGCGACTCTGAGTATATTTCACTTACTATATGAAGAATTCTCATTTAGTTGCTTATGGTTATCCTAATGACTTTTACCGACAAGTTTTTGAGAAAAGGAGATAACTATCACCATAACAAATCTCAGAAGCCTGTTGCCTGCAACTCTTGTGTACATAGCTTGTGCAAGGTCTTGCAAATTCAGATGTAGAATACAATATAAAAAGATGAAAGATATAAAAGTGTTGTTTCTGCATTTCTTGTGGCCCCCTGATTCCTGTTAAAAAGGACCTGGATTCTAAGAGAGGTCATACTGAATCATGGGTGAAAATAGATGGGAGCCTCATAAACAGTTTGTGTTGTGCCATTGTGTGGGGGTGGGGGTGGGTAGGGTTTCCTGTTCAAAAGAAAAGAAAAAGCACACAGAAACACACAGATATCCATTGGGCCCACCCAAGGTTTTCAGAAGCCCAGCCATAGTAAAATCATATTGAAAACCTGTTGGGATTTGCCTAATTTTGCACTTTAAAGAAGTCACATTCTGCAAATATTTTCATGGGGATTTATTGCAAAAGAGAAAGTGAGGAAAGAAAAATGTGATCCCCCACATATGCTTTGGAAATGTTTCCAGTCAAAATTAGAATCCATGCTTCATAAAGAAAGGGACATTTTTAGCAACTTTTGGGTGGGGATGGCAGAAATCCATTACTTTTAATTGGTGTCTGTGTGTGTATGTGAACCTTGTTTTCAGTTGAGGTAGCACAAGGCCACCAGCTTCGCTGCTCTTTCATGTGCTGGTGGAATTGCAGTTAAATCAGCCCGGCAAGATTCCTTTTTGGTGCAGAATGGCTCAATCATATTGACATTGCATTGTGACATTCCTTTGTTGCTGGATGCCCAACTGACATCTATGGTATAAAGTGCCTTTCACTATAAAGTGCACCAGCTAGAACCTCTCCACCCCACCCCACCCTGACTCCTGGATAGGTCTGCATTATCCATGCTCTGATAATCTCCAAACTGTACGCGGTTCTAAATGTTATGTCCAGAGCAGTATTTCTTGAACAATCTGTAGGTGAAACTATTTGTCTGATTGTGGCAGTCGTTTCAGCAGGGTTTACACAGCATTCTGCCTCTTCCATGGTCTAGAACCAGATAGAGGCACGCGTTATTGCTAGATGCCATCTGCCAGAGGGGATTTACTGAAAACATTTTCTGGAGAGAGCTTAGGAATGCCGTTACCTGCATTGAGTCTAAAAAGAGGGCAGGTAATACATTGAAATAAAAAAAATGGTAGAAATAATAATAATAATAATAATAATAATAATAATAATAATAATAATAATAATTAATTATTTATTTATACCCCGCCCATCTGGCTGGGTTTCCCCAGCCACTCTGGGCGGCTTCCAACAAAACACTAAAATACAATTAAACATGAAAAGCTTCCTTGAACAGGGCTGCCTTCAGATGTCTTCTAAAAGTTTGGTAGTTATTTTTCTCTTTAACATCTGGTGGGAGGGCGTTACACAGGGCGGGTGCCACTACCGAGAAGGCCCTCTGCCTGGTTCCCAGTAACTAGGCATTGGCAAGGGTGGGTTAAGTGTATGTGAGGGGGGAAGGGAAGCGCCATCGCCTCCCCCCACTGAAAAGGGTAGTCCGATAAAGGACTCCGGGGGGCGTTGCCCTGTCTGAAGCCTATGGAGGTGTGGGCCCAAGGCACGCCCCCAAGCGGTGACTCCGGGGCAGTTCCTAGTTGACGTGCCTCAGCAGGACTCCCTCTACTGGTCAGGGAAGTTTTTAATGTATGATATTTTAGTGTTTTTTGGTTTCTATGGAAGCCGCCCAGAGTGGCTGGGGAAACCCAGCCAGATGGGCGGAGTACAAATAATAAAATATTATTATTATTATTAACCCTTGCTGGTCTTCATGCAATCGGGCTGAAGCTGGCTTGTCGATAGGGCCAATGCCTAAGCCAATACCGCTCATTCCTGTAATCAATAAAGTTGTGTCCTATTTCGCCCATTAACCTTAATTCTTGGTGTCCTGTGTCTTTATTTCTTCCTGGAAGGGGGCGTGAACTCGCCACGCAACTAAAAGATGCTATCTCTTATCAATTTTGGCACCAACTTAAAGACTTACTTATTTACCTCCCAGGCCTTTGGGTGATTCATTGGTCTCTGCTGCGGTGAAGCTTATTTTATTGTCCTGTTATTTTCTATTTTCAGCCTGTTAATGTGTTAATTGGTGCTTTATTTATTGTTGGCAGTTATATTGTTGGCAATTATTTTATTACCAATCAGTTATAATGCACTCTGGGTTCTTGAAGAGTAGAATAAAAATATGTTAAACAAACAAGCAAATAAACTTACCCAGGAACATGTCAGGATGCAAAGTTTGAGAAGCACGAAGTTTGTGAACCTCTATGACAGACCTCTCTACTTAATGATGAAAACTATATTTATTTATAACATTCTTCTTTACCATAAAGCCTATGGTTTATTTTATTTTTAAAATAATCCCTGAGGTGACTGAGGGCAAAAGAGCGAAAAACTAAATTTGGGGGTGAAAATGAGTTAGTCACAAATATGCATCAAGGATATTTGGACACTTTTAGTAAAATATTGAAATGCATTCATTTAAACAAGATGCTAAAAACGCTTTTATTGTATCCAGAGATGTAAAATGGGAACAGAGGAGTACAAAGCAATGCTGGAAAAACGCCCTTGGTTTGTGTTGCTTAATTTAGCCATTCTTCTGCCTAGTGACTAAAGTGAATCATGCAAGGTTTAGCTGTATAATTTGGAATATGAACATTTGGTGTGCTTCTACTACTTATAAAATTATAGTCATATTCTTAAAAACAATTGTGATTCTGTGATCCTTAAATAGTTTGTAAACCCTAACTCTTGGCTATAAAGTCAATTAGCAGCAAACTACTAGCTTGAACTGCAAGGGACCAAATACCACAAATAGTTAGAAATAGATTTAAAAGCAAATGTGAGGAAAATAACCCAGTGCAAATTGGAAACTTCTTTTCCTTTCTTCGATGCATTTTCTAATTCAAACTAAAATATTTGTAAGATTGTTTGCATTTCTAATTAAAAGCTAAAGGTTGTATTTCAGCCAGCAGAAAAAGAGCCTTTGAAATTGGTAGTTAGGCAGTATTTTTAATTAATGCAGCAGATTTCTGCCATCCCACTCTGTCTTCTAAACAGATACCTTCCTCAGTTTATTTTTAAAACTAAACTTATTTGGCTAATAGAAGTGTTTAGCTCTGAGTTATATATCTTGCCATATTTTGGATTTTCTCACTAGGAATTAAGAGCAACGTGGCGTCTGCTTGTGATAGATTCCAAGATTGGAGCAGATCATTCCATGGGCAGTTGAAAAAGGAAATAAATCACCCATTCTTATGACCTTTAATGAAGGAACATAATACCAACATGTGATTTAATCATGAATTTTGATTTAAAATAATGAAACCCTAGTGTAGCTTTTCCAAAACCTATGGGCAGTGCGATTCAGTGATCCAACATGGGGGGACGGGACCTGAATCTGCGAAGTACAGTGGTGCCCCGCAAGACGAATGCCTCGCAAGACGGAAAACTCGCTAGACGAAAGAGTTTTCCGTTTTGGAGGTGCTTCGCAAAACGATTCTCCTGTGGGCTTGCTTTGCAAGACGAAAATGTCTTGCGAGTTCCTGCGGGTTTTTCCCCTCCCCCCCTTTTTCTAAGCCGCTAAGCCGCTTATCAGCTGATCCGATAAGCTGATAAGCCGCTAAAAGCCGCTAATAGCACTAATCCGCTAATCCGTCAATGGGCTTGCTTCGCAAGACGAAAAAACCGCTAGGCGAAGAGAATCACAGAACGGATTCTTTTCGTCTTGCGAGGCACCACTGTAGACTCTTAGCCTATGTAGACTTGTGCTACGAAAGCATAAATTGATCAAGACAATATCTGTGCTTATAGAGTAAAATAATATTGCTGTGCTATATTAGAAGCAAAAAAACTTGTTCTGATGAATTGAAAGAGCCGCAAAAAGATTCCACTGAGCACATGGATTGACAATATGGACAGACTAGCCACATACGAGCGAATTGCATGTCGACACAAATTAAGAATGGATAAATATGAAGAAATCTGGAAGGAATATTTAAGCGATAAGGGGGACGGTGGTGGGAAGTAGGGGGATGAGAGGTGGAGAAATATTGTTAAAAAGGTGTAGTCATAGGTATATCAGTACTCAAATCTGAAATGTTAAATTGTGTTATTAATGATATTGTGGTTTTTTTGTGTGTTTTTTGTTGTTGTTTGTATTGAAAAAATGATTAAATAATTTTTTAAAAAATAGCTGGCTAGTAGAAACTAATGCTTGCCTACAAGGCCAGCCATAACTTAACACACCCCTGTCTTTTATACATAAGCCTACCGAGTTCTGTAAGTAAAGAAATTGCCCCAGGAGTTTGGATCTTAATCAGAAGAGTAGGTCTGGGATAAAATTTGAATCTCATGTTCCTTAATTTTATTTGTCTCTTAATATTACAGCATTAGCATTTCATGTTTTCTTTAGATGGCATTCCACACCATTACATTTAGGTCACATTAATATAGATTTTTCTTCTTTAAATTAGGGGGGGGGGAGCGCAGATTTATTCCCCTGGAACATTGTTCTGTTGCTGAGAGAACTATCCAAAGATCTGTTCTTTTCTGGTTTCAGGTTGTTCAGTATATCAAGAACATTACAGATTTCAGAGTGCTATTTGAATCTACAGGCATTATATTAGGAAGCTTGATTGCCTTACTCCTTGTTGCAGTCAAATATGTAATCACAAATCAAGGGATCTCTTAACTGGATACCTGCAGATTATTTCCTGGAATGGTGGTTATCTTTTCTGAGTAATATAGATTCTACCACTTGTCATATGCAAGACCTTAGAGGGTTAAAACTATTTTTATTTTGTATGCCCTTATGTAATGGGTTGTGATGCTGCCACGTTTTCCTTGTAAATGGTGTTCCTTATTGATGTTCCTTAGTCCTTTATATTCCGACTTCCTGGTGCCTCTATTGCTTACCTGTTATGCTCTATTGCTATTTAGCTTTCTCTTTTTTTTTTAAGAGTAGGCACTTCCAATATGTAGCAGAATAAGGATCTTGTTTTTTGTTTTTTGTAATTATTGTATGACTTATTGAAATAATGTAAAATTAACAAGTTTTTTTTTAAAGGAATGTACTCTTAGCCTCACAATAACCCCAGAGTTAGGTTATGCCACAAGAGGATGTCTTTTCCAAAAACCACAGAGAAATGTGCATGGCTGAACAAGTCCAGCACTCTGTTCTTTACACCATTCTGACTCACATTGTTTAACGTCTGTAATTGGATCTTACAAGTTGATGATGTGTAACTAGCAATTAATGTGCTGCTTCTCTGCAGTGGATAGTAGAGTTCCTTTAAAGCTTTGCTGGGGTCACTCAGGGACTTGTTCTTGATGTTAAGATATTCTCTCTCTACACATCTCTGGGTGACATCATAAGTCTCATAGGTTTCAGTGTTGCTTATAGGCTGATGACACCCATCTCAGCTGCTCTAACGTAGAACTCCCCACCACCACCATATCTGTTGCTGGCTCTCTTTATATTTTTGTTGTTGTTGTTTAGTTGTTTAGTCGTGTCCGACTCTTCGTGCCCCCATGGACCAGAGCACGCCAGGTACTCCTGTCTTCCACTGCCTCCCACAGTGTAGTCAAACTCACGCTGGTAGCTTCGAGAACACTGTCCAACCATCTCGTCCTCGGTCGTCCCCTTCTCCTTGTGCCCTCCATCTTTCCCAACATCAGGGTCTTTTCCAGGGAGTCTTCTCTTCTCATGAGGTGGCCAAAGTCTTGGAGCCTCAGCTTCAGGATCTGTCCTTCCAGTGAGCACTCAGGGCTGATTTCCTTCAGAATGGAGAGGTTTGATCTTCTTGCAGTGATCCATGAAGGGGCTTTATATTTTATGTAAACTTTATATTTGGGTGCTTGATTGCTTTCCCCAACTCTTCTGTTCTGCCTCATGCTCATGCTGCAATTTTGAACACACTTAGTTGGGCATAAGTTTGGAACGTAAGTCCCACTAAGGGTAAATATGTTTAGCTGGGTGCTGTTATATGTTTGGTTCCTGCAGGTTTTGTCTACAGAGCTGCTCACATATTTTCAGTTATTTTTGCTGTTTTTTTGTTAGTAATAAGTTCCATGCCTGCCCCTTTCATATTCTGTGTGCTTTGTTGCCTTTATGTGTGTTCTTAGGTCCAGTAACAAGCTTATTCACAGGGATACATGGGTCGAGTCATCTTGACCATCGTTGTAGATCCAACAGTTATAATAATTGCTCAGAAGAGTTTCACTGACTTACAGTCTGGGGTACTAAAATGCCACGCTTCTTCTAATAATAAGAGGCTAGGACAGGAAACATGAATGTGATGAGTGCCACTCGTGTGCTTAAAGATCTTCACTAGCTTCACGTTTGCTTCTAAGCACAAACCAGAGTGTTTGCTTTGACCTGTAAAGGCCTAAACAGCCTAGGACCTGGGTATCTGATGGAATGCATGCTCCTATTTCCCCGTTTTTGTTTTTGTTTATTACCATAAGAAACATACAGGAATATACATCACTCATGTGAACATGTTAGCAAAACGCCTCTAGAATGTCTCCAGAATAAAGCAAAAACAAACTCTCTTGCCTTAATCATGCAATATTTGATGAAGCATGGCTACTTTTCTCTGAATTTTATCCTTCTTTCTCTTTGTTCTTTCAGTTCAAGATAATAAGGTAATTCTGTCATCATTGCATATTCTGACATTTTGTTTAACTGCTCTTTCACAGAAGGTGTTTATGTTATTTCACATACAAAACCACGGTTGTCATATAAAATACTATTTCTTCATGTCATTGATGGACATACCCATCTATAGAAATTAAAACATTATTTTTGATATCAGTATTCTAATTGGAGTAATTCTTTTTGAAAACATGTATAGTTTTTTCATTGCTTGATCAGATGTCAATTTATTAAAATGAACTCCTCCAATTGTTGAGGACTCTGTTAAAGGTCCCACCTGCAGAGTTGAAGTACTTTGCTAACATGGGCATAGCCTTCTCAGTTGGCACCCTGTTTATGGAATTTCCCCCAAAAAATGTCCATCAGGCTCATATTTGACCATCACTTTGGTGTCAGACACCAGTGTCAAACACCGCTTTATTATTTGTTTAAATGTCTTGACTTTTGAGATTTGCCAAGTGGGTTCAAATTATTGTTTGTAAACTGTCATAGGGACTGCATGGTCAAAAGGTGGCATAGAAATTATGAGCAATGTTTATCACTTCACCCCAAAGTCTCTTAATTAAGTGTTTTGAAGCAGTCACATGATTGCTTTGTCATGAGCTCAACTCAGCCTACAGATTTGTCACACCAACTTTTGTCCTGTGACTTGCAGGGCGAATAAGCAGAAGGCATGCTTTTCTTAAATTTCAGTCCTAGTGCCCTGGTGTGATAGCCTAAAATGCACAGAGGAGCATTTTAGGCTATCACAAACAGAGGTAGGTTAAGATGAGATTGCAAACTTCCTCAAGATCTGCCAGTGGGACTCACGGTGGAAGAGGGATCAAACAACAACAACAACAACAACAACAACAACAACAACAATAAATTTTATTTATATCCCGCCCTCCCCAGCCGAAGCCGGGCTCAGGGTGGCTAACAACAATCAAATAATCCAACATTCTAAAAACATTTCATTATAAAAATTAATTAAAATCAAATTGATGGCAACCGTTAAGCAAAATTCTGTGCAGATTGCCAGAGGAGGGAGTCAGGCTGCGCCCTGACCAAAGGCCTGGTGGAACAGCTCTGTCTTGCAGGCCCTGCGGAAAGATGTCAGGTCCCGCAGGGCCCTAGTCTCTTGTGGCAGAGCGTTCCACCAGATTGGAGCCGCAGCCGAGAAAGCCCTGGCTCTAGTTGAGGCCAGCCTAACCTCTCTGTGGCCTGGGACCTTCAGGATGTTTTTATTTGCAGACCGTAAGTTCCTCTGTGGGACATCCTGAGTATTTCAGTTAAACCTAGTACTCTGGCTTCTCTCCCAAGCTAGTTTTTCAGGTCTAACAGATGCTTGCTTTATGAAATAATTTGTGTATTATAAAACAATGGAGTAATTTGGTTATGATTTTATGTACTATCAACATAGTAACTTAGTTATAAATATCTTCAATCTGAATTCAGCAATCAGCACCATTTCTTTCATGGTTGACATGTTTTAAACAGTAATTATGAAGCTCTAAAAATTTATTCTAGAAATCTGTTCATTACCCACACAAATGTGTAAGTCAGCCTTTGGGAGGCTTGCGTCTTCAACCTGCGATGAAGTGGAATCTGTTTAAATACTTGAGCTACCTTCTTTGGCATGCAAGTTCACATGATAGGCTGCCTCCCACATTGCTTCCTTGCTTTAATTCAAAGAGGTGAATGATTTAATTCTTCTTCTTTTTTTAGGAAACAAATTTTCCCATAATTTAATCATAGCAAATTAATCTTCACTAAATGTGAAGATCGTTTATTCTTCCTAAATTGAAATTTGCACGTGCTGTTTTCCTTTGCATAAACTTTCTCCTGGGAAGGTGGTGTCAGGCTAGGTAGCTGCTGGGTTGCTATAAAGATGGTAATTTTTCGGATGCTTGAAAGCTCTTCAACGTTGGTTTTAGAACATTTGTTCAGATACTTTTTTTTTATCCTTCTAGGGTCTTTGGCCAAATAGGTTGTGTGGGTTTTTGCACGTCCTACGGGAAGAGATTGCTTTCATTTCACATATTAATGTGACTCGGTTATACTGTCTTCTGTTATCTGAAAAAGCTAAAGTCTGTTTAGAACATCAGAGTACAGTCTCATAAGGCCTCCATTCAGTAAGCAGAAATTGATGGTATTATTTGCAGAGTTACATATTTGTGTGCCCTTAGGATTGTGCGGAAGCTGTAACTGGAAGGAGTCTGGTGCGTGATTCTTTTGTTCAAAGTGGCTTATAGAATGGACAGTGAAATATGGTTCCTTTAGATTACAATGGAGGATGAATTATTCCCATCACTTGTGCATGTGCATAATCTGTCCAGGAGACATAACCTTTAGTATGCAATTCTAACCATACTTATATTGATGTAAACCCCATGGGACAGAGTGGAATTTGCTCCTGAGTAAATATGTGTAGGGTTGTGCCATTAACTGTTTTTATTTCACCTGGAGGTGGTTTCTTCACGTAAGTTTTCTCAAAAGACAGTGTGGAAATTTGCATTTTTAACATGATCCACCTCTTTTCTTAGAAACGTGGAGTTTCCTTTTTTGGTTTTACAAAAGGGAACATGATCTGGGCCTGACATAGTTTGTTTAGCTAAATGCTTCCATGTGTTATTTACTGTTCACTTTCTCATGACCTTCCTTTGTGTTTCCCTTCTTCTTAAGCTCCTCTAAGGAAGGCAAAATTTGTTGAGAGCCCTCGAATTCCAGAATCTGAGCTTGGCTCACCAACTCTCACTTCTGCACCAAAACTGGACCTTGATGCCTACTGCCCTGGTAAGCATGCATGCAAAGCGCTTACTGCGTTCGAAGAGAGACACCATTTAGACCTTGATAAATAGCTTACAGGTTTTATGTGCTTATCAAATCTGGCAGTTTTAAATTTTGGCAGCAGTTGCTTACAGTACTTGATGCTTGAGTTCTTAGGTGTTAAATTAAGGCTTTCCAGAACTGAAATTACTTTACAGCCAGCATTATATCTCTGCTGGCTCATGTCATGGAGAATGTTTGGAAAAGTTACAGCATTCATTTTTAAAATTGTTTTTTAAGATACATTGTGTTGCTCATTCCCTCTGTGGCCTTGGCTGTTGGAGGTTGCTACAGGGGCTGCTTGGGTGTTTCTGGGTCAGGCTGCTACAGATGTGAAACACTGGTACTGAAAGCAAAGACAAAACAGTTTTATTTGCCTATTTCCCAGCCAGAGGTGGGGGACATGTTGTGCTCCTTCTGGGGTAGCTTGTCCGTCTTTGGTCCCCACTTTGCACTTCGCTCTCACCTGTGGCTCCTAGAAGCTGTCAGCATGTGACAGCAACCACACTATAGGAAACGACTTCAGCTGGCCAGCTAAACCAGGTGAGGGTAGTCAATGGATCTCAACCCCTTGGTGAGTTAGGGATTTCCCCTGCATGTGAAGACAGGCTCTGGTGGATTGAGCAGACAAGACCAATAGTGGGTCCAATGGACAAGAAGGTAGTTTCTGCATGTTCTGTAGAGAGAAGTGAGTGGCAGATGGAGCTCATCAACCTGGGAAGATAGCCCATTGGGGGGAAGGAAAACTCTGGTCCTAAACCTCCACTGCCTTGTGGAATATTGTTGGGAGAAAAAAAGACTAAGGAGTAAACCCCACACAAATCCAGAGTAGAGTTTCTAAGATGATTGGATGGCGCCCTGTACGTCTCCTTCTGGCAATTCCTGCAGCCAAGCTGGTGCCAAACGTATTGCTCTGCTTTCCTTTGGACCACATCAGCGAGGCCTGGAGGGGGTCTTGTTGTCTGGGCAGCCCAGGACCCCCATACACACTACTCCATACAGTTTTACCATCTATGCAAAAGCACAGGATGAAGTCATATGAATTGACAAGCTGAAACAGAATCCAAAGAAGATGAATGTGCTTGTACTCAAACATACTGGTGATCTAGGTGAAATGTTCAACGTGTCTTGGATGGAGTGGTGTTTCTGATGAAGCAGGTTTCTGTCTTGCAGTATTCTTCACTGTGTCATTTTTCCTGGATACTCGGGTGAGGGTGGCCATTAGGGTGCCTTTTATCTACTCCAGTAGATAAACTGGCTGTGTGTGATCTTTCCTGGAGAAGTTGAATTTGGCTTCAGTCATCGGTCCTTCACTTGCCTCAAGGATGGACTAGTGACGTTGGCCTGGCAACCTCATTAGTCCAAAGTGTGATAGCCAGACCTTTGTCTGGCACCTATAGGTGGGAAATTATTACAGTGGTACCTCGGGTTAAGAACTTAATTCGTTCCAGAGGTCCGTTCTTAACCTGAAACTGTTCTTAACCTGAGGCGTGCTTTCGCTAATGGGGCCTCCTGCTGCCGCTGCACCACTGGCACGCGATTTCTGTTCTTATCCTGGGGGAAAGTTCTTAACCTAGAGCAACCACTTCCTGGTTAGCGGAGTTTGTAACCCGAAGTGTTTGTAACCCGAGGTACCACTGTACTGTCTATTGAATATCAGTTTGTTAGCATCTTATCCTCTTCTGGGCTCAATTCAAAATGCATGTTGAAGTGTTGGCTGTAAAACAGTTTAGGACTAATTTGCCTTATGGATCAATTCCTCCTATATGGACTTGCTTGGGAATTAAAGTCAACTGCATAGGCTTTGCTCTTGGTGCTGTCTTAAGATAGCCACAAGTGCCTGTGAAAGGCTTTGCTTTTTATGTGGTGGTGTCATAGCTCTACAGTGCCCACCCCACCCCCCGTCAAAATCCATGAGACTCTTTCTCTGTGCCTTTTCCACCAGAAATTGAAGATATTTTTGTTTCAGTTGGCTTTTAAGGTATAACTGCATTGTTTTAACAATTTTATCTTTATTTTATGATACCGTACTATCTTGATACCTATACAGTAGCACAATAGCAGCATAGAATAATACATTCTATTATAATACAAGAGTGCTCCAAAAGTGCGCCCTCCTCCTCACACAGAAAATCTCCCAATGTTTATGTGAGCAGACTGAGGAGTGGATTTGGGCAATGGCCAGTTGCTAGGGCACCCTCTGCACGGGCTTTAGAAAGATACCTGCACCTGACCAATCCCCCGTCCCGCTCTCTGCCATGCTTGATGCTCATGGGGCACTGAGGCTGCCACTCGGCTAGGTCGCTGAGCTATTGGTCCTTTGTTCCAGCCTATCAGCGGGCAGTGCCGAGGAGCTCTGCCCTATGCCACTGCCCCCTTGCCAGCTGGTGCTGCTGGCAGCGCTGGCGACAACATGGAATAGGAGGACAAGCAGGTTATCAGCTGCAGACCAGTCAACAGGGTGGAGTTACAGCTCTCCAATCACCTGGACAAAAATAATTGAAGTTTTTATGTTATGAAAAATAAATATTAGGCATCACATTTGGTTGTGTGGGGGCCCCAGTGGAGAGATTAAAGCAAAATACTTTACAATTTGACTGAATAAATGATAAAGAAGTGAATAATTAAATGTATAGATTGAATATATAATCTCCTAGGAGATACAAGTAAGAATACCTACACTGGTTATTTTAATACATTAATAAATATTTTACAGTGTTGCCCAGATATGTGTGGATTTGTATTTTCCTGCATCATATTATACCAGTAAGACACTCTCCAATTCTATAAGCATATTGGTCAATTTGACCACATATACTATGTGCCATACGCCAATTAACCAGTCATCCAGTGTCAGGGGCCTTAAATTAGAACAAATAGTTGTTCATTCTGCTGTCAATAAATGTTGGAGCGGTTCCCTGTCATCTGCTAATTCCAAATCTTTAATGCACCCAAATAATATAACTAATGGATCTGTTGGTAAATCTGTTATTTCAGTTTCTTATTTACTATCCAAAGATTTGCTGAATATCAGCATTATGTACTTTATACCCTCAGCATGAACTACTTGCTGTTCTGTAAATACAATTAAGATGTAGTACGGTTAAACACCATTGAAACAGAAATTTATAAAAGCTTCCTTTAAAACTGATACTGACTATACATTTTGAACAAAGCAGATACTTTCTGTCTCAAACATTTGTAGAACTAGATATGTCAACTGGAAGCAGGGGTGACTGTAGGTAAGAGTAATCTCATTCTCCATTCTACATCTAAACAGGGTTTTGACTATTAGCCAATTGAATTGCAAAGATATTTCTTTTCCAGGAACAGGTTACGCCCTTTCAGAGATTTCTGGGCGATAATCACTTTGGACAAGGGAGCGTTGCCTGGAATTTAAAAGGTTATGCTATAAAGCTTATTCGTGCTCTTTTAGACGCACCTTCTGTGGTTTCAAAAGTTCAACTTCAGTTATGACTTCAACAGGAAATAATGGGGTCTAGTTCAAAAAAGTGCAGTGAAGGTTTTGCTACCCATTTTGTAGGGGAGGAAAAAAAGGAGAAAGAAAAACACCTGTATTGGATACTACAAGGGTCAAAACTACAAAACTTGGAACTGCTTTCATAAAGGGAATTCCTGCTACTGTTAGACAGGAATAATGTTTACAATAATGGATTTATAAGATGTTTGTTCTCATGTCTTTTCAATAAACAATCCAGAAGTTTCCCTTTCAAAGCATTAATTCTATCATGCAACAGCAAGCTATCACTGTGCTTTGGAACACATAAAAAGAAAAGCCTGACTAGCTTTTCAGATACCTTTTAATTGAATAACTTTCTAAAGAAATGCCTGAAGTAACTGATATCATAATTTGAAGTCTTGTTTATTCTGTTATATTTTATTCCAAGAAGACCCATTTATCCTAAATAGAACCCAATAAGGCAGGCATGTATGTACAAAGTGCAGTGGTACCTTGGTTGTCAAACTTAATCTGTTCCGGGAGTCCATTTGACTCCCGGAACCATTCAGAAACCAAGGCATGGCTTCTGATTGGCTGCAGGAGCTTCCTGCACCAAATCGGAAGCCGCGTTGGATGTTCAGCTTCCGAAAAACGTTCGCAAACCGGAACACTCACTTCCAGGTTTGCAGCATTCGGGAGCCGATTTTTTCGGGAGCCAAGCCATTCAACAACCAAGGTACCACTGTATTTTTTTTTTTTATGTGATAACTTTTAAAGGCCTGCTGAAAATGTTTCTATTCCACCAGGCCTATGCAGGCAATGAAGAAAACATCTTTCAACAGTAGTTATTCAATGTCTAATTTTAATTACTTTTATGGTTTTTATTGTATAACTTTATGTATTATTGTAAACCGCTTTGATTGTTTTTAATGAAGTAGCAGTATGTAAATATTTTATAAATCAACAAAAAGGAGCACAAAATTTGGCAAAAGAAATGCAAACAGACAATAAGAGATGCTAGAAAAGAGCCATTGCTTGAAAGATAAAGACCAACTACAAAACAATTATAAATACATTATTAGTAGGAAACCGGCTAGAAAGGCAGTTGGACCTTTGAAAAACAAGGGATCAAAGGTGTGCTAAAGGCAGATAAGGATTTTGCAGAGAAGCTGAATGAATTCTTTGAATCTACCTTTTCAGTGAAGCTATAGAGTAGATCCCTGTGCCTGAACTAACTTTCACAGAAAGGAACAGAAGCAACTAGCGGTGACAAGAGACAACATTTTAGGCCTTGTTGGCAAAATAAAAACTGATATATCACAAGGTCCAGATGGCATCTACCTGAGAGTTCTGAAAGAACTCCCGTGAATATTACTCTGTGCGACCCTCTGTAGCTTCTTATTTTATCTACTGATGGATTTCCTCCAGAGTTCAGAAAGGAACTGGGAAGGAGATGTGGTATTCCTCCACTCTTCAATATAGGAAAGTGGTCAAAGCCACCAGGGGAAGTGTCTCATGTGTAGAAGGGGTCTAGAAGACTCTCTGCAGCCGACCTGGGTATGCACGACTCCTAGGGCTGAACTGTATGGAAACCCATTTGATAAGCATCAGTTACAGATAACAGCAGTCATGGTTTTTTCCTTTCTCTTCTTTGTCTTCACCCTTATTTTGGAAAGGCACTATGGGCACTACTGTTTGGGGTCAAAAGCGCCCTTAGCTCATTTCCCGCAGACACAGAGATAAAGATTTTGTACTTTGGGGCAGGACATTCCTTTCTTTAAAATAAAACAACAACAACACCCTACCCATCTGGCTGGGTTTCCCCAGCCACTCTAGGCAGCTTAGGTAAAGGTAAAGGGACCCCTGACCATTAGGTCCAGTTGTGACTGACTCTGGGGTTGCGGCGCTCATCTCGCTTTATTGGCCAAGGCGTACAGCTTCCGGGTCATGTGGCCAGCATGACTAAGCCGCTTCTGGTGAACCAGAGCAGCGCACGGAAACACTGTTTACCTTCCCGCCGGAGCGGTACATATTTATTTACTTGCACTTTGACGTGCTTTTGAACTGCTAGGTTGGCAGGAGCAGGGACCGAGCAACGGGAGCTCACCCCGTTGCGGGGATTCGAACCACTGACCTTCTGATTCGCAAGTCCTAGGCTCTGTGGTTTAACCCACAGCGCCACCTGTGTCCCTTTACAACATCTACATCTAAAAACATAATAAAAACATCAATCCTTAAAAATCTCCCTAAGCACAGCACATACTTGTAATTATGTGGAACTTGCATCAAAATAATGGCCTGTATTCTCACCTTTTAGCATGAATATGCCTATTCAAGCTTCCAGCCAACCACCCAAGCATTCTTCAGGATTTTATAACATGTAAAGAGCTCAAAGGGGGCATTCCCATCCATTTCCCCCTTTAGTCCTCCTGCCCTTTTATGCAGTCTGTGATCTTTCAGTGGCTACTCAGCATGATCAATCACCATTGATCTCCTTCCCTCCCCCTTAACCTTTGGAGGAAAAACACTACTGCCAAAATTGGGGCTCCCCCCAGGTATATTAACACTTCTTTCTTATTTCTCTGTGGCCTCATTTTGGTTCCATTTCTGTCAGCACTCACTTCCCGAATTTACTATTACAGTGGTACCTCAGGTTAAGTACTTACAGTGGTGCCTCGCAAGACGAAAATAATCCGTTCCGCGAGTCTCTTTGTCTAGCGTTTTTTTTGTCTTGCGAAGCAACCCTATTAGCGGCTTAGCGGATTAGCGGCTATTAAAGGCTTAGCGGCTTAGCGGCTAAAAGGCTATTAGTGGCTTAGCGGCTTAGAAAAAGGGGGGGGAGCGAAAAAAATCGGAACACTCGCAAGACGTTTTCGTCTTGCGAAGCAAGCCCATAGGGAAATTCGTCTTGCGAAGCAGCTCAAAAACTGAAAACCCTTTCGTCTAGCGGGTTTTCCATCTTGCGAGGCATTCGTCTTGCGGGGCACCACTGTAATTCGTTCCGGAGGTCCGTACTTAACCTGAAACTGTTCTTAACCTGAAGCACCACTTTAGCTAATGGGGCCTCCTGCTGCTGCTGCGCCACTGGAACACGATTTCTGTTCTCATCCTGAAGCCAAGTTCTTAACCCGAAGCACTATTTCTGGGTTAGGGGAGTGTGTAACCTGAAGCATATGTAACCTGAAGCGTATGTAACCCAAGGTACCACTGTATAAGGAGTGATCAGGGCTTTTTTTCAGCTGGAACGCACCAGAACTGAGTTCTGGCCCCTCTTTGGTGCATTCCGGCAGCTCTTTAGGTTGGGGCTGTGCGCCAGCGGGCGCAAAGGAACAGGGGTTGTGCGGTGTGCCAATCAGGTTGCCGCGGCAATCGTGTTGGTGCGGCGATTGTGGCTGCACAAGGTGGAGGTCGGCAGCATCATCGCCGAAAGTGGCGGTGGGGGGGGGGGCGCGAAGAAGAGAAGGTGGGTGCCCCCCTAAGAAAAGCTCAACAACTTTGGGCGGGTTCTCAGCAAGCTCCACCACCTCTTTTTCTAGAAAAATAAAAAGCCCTGGGAGTGATAATGTTATTATTAATTGCAATAATGATGACATGCCAGCTCTATCTAAATTCTGTGAGCTCCTATGGCTGCACTCACGCCATAGGCTAGCAGCCTAAACCACCATCGCCCTCCCCACCCCAGCCCACTGTGAGCTATTTTCAGCCATCTTTCTCTGTGACTGTGGGAAAACTGCGGAGAGGAAACCAGAGGCTGTTCACCTGATAGAGTAGCACTTTCAGTGTTCCTGCTCTTCTTCCTCTTTGTAGGAGTCCTCCTTGCTCCTGCTTTAGATGGAAGAAATTGAACAGGTGGCTGCTGACTCTGCTCTTATTTACCATCCTCAAAAGGGAAGGTTCCAGTGTTCTCATAGTGTTTAAGTGTTTCACAGTTGCTGCCCTGCGTTGCTGTAGCATGTAGTTTGTGCATCTGCAAAGAGATCCCTTTGACTTACAGATCCAGGTACGTAACATGTAGCTTGGTGGTGGGGTCTGCTTTGAGGCTCTGCTTTTCATTCCCTTCTGTTTTGCTTGAAACCCTAGCACAGCAGAATGCAAATGGCTGTGGATTTGCATGCCAAAACGTACGTTTTCCTAACTTGCTAGTTTTGATTTTCTGCAGATTTTGATGAAATGTTTGCATCTCCGTGTAGTCTGCAGAAAACGGCATAGTTCGAAAGAAAGGGCCTCCACGACTTAACCTGATATGTTCCTTGACTCTTCTGTTCATCAGTTGACTTCTTCAGTATCTTGAGGGACTGCAGGCTGTTGCAGATGTGAGAATTCCATTAAATCTTTATTTAGCTGCAGCTCGCTTGCTTGGCTGCTTCTGAACTTGGACTAGTTGCTTGGCAACCTCATGTAGGCTGTGCACAAAGGGAGCACAATGCAGGGAGACAAGACTTTTATCTGAAGAGTTGGGGAGGATCTATTTTTAGCCGTTTTCTGAAATTTTGACTGCTGAGTTCTGTTATATGCACAGGTATTACATGGAGATTGTATTCTTGTGATGTGGACACTGACATATGCAATACTTTGATAAGTCACACAGAGTTTTCCAGTTTAAAACTGGTTCTGAGAACAAGGTCAGAAAAAGAGGCAATGGCAAACGCCGCGGTTTCCCCTAGGAGAAGGCTGACTTCAATTTAGCCGGTGAAAAAATGTTGAAAACCAATTGTCGCAGTTTAGCACAGGCTATGTGTAAGGATGCATTCCTAATCCCGTCTGAGACCTGGAAGGTTAATATTACTTAAAGAAGCGTTTTGGAATAAGATAAAAATAAATGGCAAAGTCACAAAGCATATGGGAGAGTCATGGAGAGAGCTGTTTATGTGTCAGCAATGCAGTTCCATATGTTAGGATATCTTTCAGGGGAACTTGACTCCCTCCTTCTCCTCTCACCCCTCCCTTCTCTTCAAAGAGGACTGCAGTTCATTGGAGAGAAGGGAGCAAAGAATCTGACTTGCTGGGGAAGTTTGCAGCATGTTTACATACGCGTGTTTGCAGATGATGAAAGGAAAAAATAGAAGAAAATAGGCTTTTTAAGGTTTCTGTTGAGAATACTGGAAGCCAAAACTCACCAGAGGGAATTACTTTGACATAAAAAGGTTTGTTTTTCTTGCTTCCCACCACCTCTCTCCACTCCCTGTTGTGGAACATTCCATATGAGGTATGTGCTATTTTCTCCTGTGATGAAATAGGGTTAGTCCTCAGAAACCTCAGGTAGGAGAGGGGGAGAGGAACTTCGTGTTGCCGTTCATACTTAACATTTTGAAGTTAAAGCCAAGGTCTCTGGCCTTATTTTTTCTTCTCCTCACACACTGTAGTTTCTCATTGCACTCCAGAATAGTTAAGTCCTTTGTTGCAGAGGTAATATTTCAATTATTGTAGTGAAAATGTTGACCCTCATTTCGTAATTTGAAGATTATTGCTGCATGCTGCCTCCCCCCCCAAAAAAACCAGGATTCTTTTCATACTGCTATGTTTTCACAATACATTTGTAATGTTTTATAGAGAGAATTAATGGAAGAAAATGCCAAATAAGCAGATTATGTTTTACTTATAACCTTACATCATGCCATTGCTTTCGTATCATGAAGATTTTATCTGATCAACAGTGGAACATTTCTCTGTATTATATTTGAAGTAGTCCTGAGATTTTCAAAAAAAGGTCTTTGGAAGCCTATTAATTTGACCCTGGACGATATAATGAACCAAAAGGCCCAAGGTGGCTTGAATACTTCAGTTTACAGTGGAACCTCGTGTTATGGATGGGATCCGTTTCAGAGGCCAGGCTGTAACATGGACCTGATGCAAACTGAAGTACTGTGTCTGTGCACACGCATGGTGCAATTTAGCGCTTTGTGCATGCGTGAGCGGCGAAACCCGGAAGTAACCCGTTCTGGTACTTCTGGGTTGCCGCGGGACGCAACATGAAAACATGTAACCTGAAGCGGACGCAATGTGAGGTATGACTGTACTTGGGACAGCCCTACAAGATCTCAAGGGGAAGCATCTCAGATGCAAAAGCTATAGCCTTACCCCTCTTATTTGCCTTGCTGTGGCGGGCTCTTGGTTCCAGTATCCCAGAGAGACTGCTACAGTGGAACCTCGGGTTACGGCAGGGATCCATTCCGGAGGCCCTGCCGCAACCCCAAAATGACGCACATCAAAGCCCTGTGTCTGCGCATGCGCGATTTAGTGTTTCTGCGCATGTGCGAGCGGTGAACCCAGAAGCAACCTGTTCTGGTACTTCTGGGTTTGCTACAGACGTTTGCTGAAGCGGATGCAGGTGGAGGCGGATGCAGAACAAGGTTTGACTGTAAATGCTTGGTAGAAGATGTTGCCCTTGTGAAATCTCACGTCCTACCTAGAGATTTTAGTATGATAGTCTTCCCAAAATAGGCAGCAAAATGTGAGAGAAGGGATGTGCGCACCATTACATTGTGACAAAATTATTTTTTTTTACAACAGCTACATTTCTAAATAAAATTAACATTGAGTAGAACGTGGTTAAAAAGAACCCTGGAATGCCTTCCCACAAAGATGCAGAGAGTGAACACATCTTTTAAGATGGCTGTCTTTTATTAGCTACCACCCAGCCAGCATTGTTCCTTTTCCTTGGCGGCTGGTGCGATTCTTCAAATGCTGCTGTTAGCATGGTGCAGCCAGTCACCTTACAGAGTTACTTTAAAGAGCTGCAAACTACTTTGGACTCTTTGAGTCTGTAGAAAGGAGTCAAACATAAGATATGGCACAGAGGCAAAAGGATCTTAAGAAATCCTGTAATCTTAGTAAAGGGTTCAGAGAAGCACAGATGGGAATGGGGAAAGGAAGGAGCTGTTTCTGTGTGTCAGAGAGAGAGAGAGAGAGAGAGAAAGAGAAAGAGAAAGAGAAAGAGAAAGAGAAAGAGAAAGGAAGAAGTTATTAAAAGGAAGTAAGACACAAATGGGACGCAGGTGGCGCTGTGGGTTAAACCACAGAGCCTAGGACTTGCCGATCAGAAGGTCGGCGGTTCGAATCCCCGCGACGGGGTGAGCTCCCGTTGCTCGGCCCCTGCTCCTGCCAACCTAGCAGTTCGAAAGCACACCAGTGCAAGTAGATAAATAGGTACCACTCCGGCGGGAAGGTAAACGGTGTTTCCGTGCGCTGCTCTGGTTTGCCAGAAGCGGCTTAGTCATGCTGGCCACATGACCCAGAAGCTGTCTGCGGACAAACGCCGGCTCCCTCAGCCAATAAAGCGAGATGAGTGCCGCAACCCTAGAGTCGGTCACGATTGGACCTAATGGTCAGGGGTCCCTTTACCTTTTACCTTTTAAGACACAAATATGTATGTGGAGAACTAGGTAGAACATAAGTGTTCTTGAGAACCTAAAAGTTTATTCAGAAATATGAAATGTATTCAGCATGTACAGATTTTTAGTTTAAAGAGAACAGAAAAGAAAGCGCTAAGGTAACAGATTATTCCATCGCATTGCTTAATTTGCAAAATAAAGGAACTGGAATGGTTCAAGCATGATTGAGCACCATGCTCTGCTTCGGATGCCTGGCACCAGTTAATTCTATGCTAACCAGAGTAATGTTTGCCCATAAATCCCACTAATTTAAGTGGAGCTTATTTGCTGGAGCATCTGTTTAGGATTACAACCCAACACTCTTGAAACAGGCTGAGGTAGCTTAATATTCCTGGACCCCAAATCTTACTCATACCCCAACTTCCACTCAATACAGTAGGACGTAATTCTGAATAACATGCAGAGAACTGAACCGCAAACTGCAACCAATATAATACAATCGTACCTCATGTTATGTTTGCTTCATTATATGTTTTTTCAGGTTGCGTCCCACGGTGACCCAGAAGTACCGGAAAGGGTTACTTCTGGGTTTTGTTGCTCGCGCATGCGCAGAAGCGCTAAATAGCGCTTCGTGCATGTGAAGAAGCACCAAATCACACCACGCACCTGCGCAGATACGCCGCTTCAGGTTGCGGGCTTTTCATGTTGCGAACAGGCCTCCGGAATGGATCCTGTTTGCAACCAGAGTTACCACTGTACCAGATGACAGTTATGCATTATTTTACATTTGAGAATGCAGTGTGTGATTTTCTGTGCTGTTCCACTGCAGTGAAAATGTCATGTGCCTGCTCTACTATTCATGAAGTTATTCAGTATATGTTTCTGTGGGGTTTTTTTTTTTTTTTTTTTTTGATGGGTCAAAATGATTTGTCTGTTGCATTGACTATTGCTTCTGTGCTATGTCTATCTGCTCTGAACCACCTGCCTGTAAGGAAGCTGTGTGAATGAATAATTACCCTGTAACTTTAAGAACTGGTGTCTGCTTTCTTCCTCCTCCCTCCCCATCCCTTTTCCCTTTTGTGTTTTGTCTTTTAAACTATAAGTCCGAAGGCTGGGGCTGTCTTATTTTTTATTCATCAGTAGAACCATTCTAGGAGCGTTTTCAATTGAAGATAAGGAAAATGATTTAAGTAAATAATGGATGCACTGATAAACTTAGGCAAGTCAGCCTTGACTAGCAGTAAAATGGGAAAGTAGGGATGAAGGGTGTTTGTGAACAGCCGTTGATATGGTAGTCGGTGGTTAGTAAATTTTTTTTGCTATAGATTCACTAGAGAGCCAGTGTGGTGTAGTGGTTAAGAGTGGTAGACTCGTAATCTGGGGAACCGGGTTCGTGTCTCCACTCCTCCACATGCAGCTGCTGGGTGACCTTGGGCCAGTCACACTTCTCTGAAGTCTCTCAGCCCCACTCACCTCACAGAGCGTTTGTTGTGGGGGAGGAAGGGAAAGGAGAATGTTAGCCGCTTTGAGACTCCTTCGGGTAGTGATAAAGAGGGATATCAAATCCAAACTCCTCTTCTTCAGTCTTGGGCTTGTCCTCTCAGTTTCAGTGTTTCCCACTTGTAAAATGAGACAGATGCTTTTACAATGGCTTTCACATTATTAATTCCACAATAAAAGTACTGTGTGTGTGTGTGTGTTAGAGATTTGTGTAGGTTCTCTGTGCGGCCCAAATTACAAGAGGCATGATTCAGGTGAGGTTTTTGGTTATCCAGGTCAGATCATGCTATTAACAAGGCATCTCCAGTCAAATAAGGGACTCCCTTAAAGTCCCAAGTTGCTCTGTTGGCTTGGGTGCCCAAAATTTCAACATTTTGCCATTTAAAATAAAGCAGCTACTGCATCTTTTTAAAAAAGAAAAGCAAAAGCAATCTATTTATTTTTATTCTGCTGCTTTTCTTTCTCTCTCTTTCTCCCCACCGGATTAAGTTAGTTTTGTTCTTAGCTTGTAAACTTTTTTAAAAGCTTAGGGTCCTTCTTCAGTTTATCTCTGTTCAGTTGAAGGGCTCTTAATGTGATTTATTTCTGTGCTTTTTATTCTAATCCCTATAGGTTTTCCAGCAGAACACGTTTGATTCCGCTTATTTTTCCTTGGGTTTGGGCTAACTTTTCCGTTACCCCTGCTGCTGCTGCATGTGTGCTGTTTGTTGTCCAAACTATATACATTTACAGTTGTTGTTTTCCTTCCAGTTCTAGTTTGCTAACTTAAAGTTTCATCCTGCTCTCTTTGGTTTCAAGGTACCTGTGATTTCATCACATTGAATTACTATTGTCCAATATTATAAATAACTGATGTATTCTCCCTTCCGCTCTGTAGGCCTCATACTTTCCCAACACTCAGATAAGCCTGCTTGTCTCTGAAGTAGGCTCCCAGTAGTGTTAGGGACAGGCAACTCTGTCTTAGTTTCTCATTTTTCCGGTTGTGTTCTACACATTTCCACATCGTTTGCTGGATTGTTTTTTAAAATGTCCTCATGAAAAGTAATCAGCACTTTTATTTCTCACAATGCACACATTTTTACATGCCGTTTTGCCTAATACAGTCGTACCTTGGATCTCAAACGCCTTGGCTCCTGAACAAATTGTCTCCCGAACAATCAAAATCCGGAAATGAGTGTTCCGGTTTTCGAACGATTTTTGGAAGCTGAACATCTGAGGGGGCTTCCGCGGCTTCCAATTGGCTGCAGGAGCTTCCTGCAGCCAATCAGAAGCAATGCTTTGGTTTTAGAACGTTTTGGAAGTCGAACAGACTTCTAGAACGGATTCTGTTTGACTTCGAAGGTACAACTGTATACTTTTTTTTAATTTTAATTTTTTTGGGGGAAAGCAGTTTCCCCTGGTAGAATTCAAAGCAATTTCCCTAAAACATTTTTTACTAATATATGCATTTGTATGCACAGTTTACCCCAATAGACACATTTTTTACATATTACTTGGCTGGAGAAAATTTTGAAGGTTGGCCATGTTTGGGTTCAGATATTTTTTTCTAAAAGTGTAATATTTACTTCCCTTCAATGGAGAACTTCTCCATTGTCGCCAAGAATTGCTGCAATGAAAGATTTTCTGAAAAACCACAGCAGCCCCCTGTCTACATCTCAGACAGTCATGTCAGGGAGGGGAGGCTATCTAGCATAACCATTCAGCTATATTGGATCCCCCCCCCCCCATTTGACAACTTCATGGCTATGGAGGCTCTAGTAGATGAGGGAGCTTTGTCTGTTACAGAATTATTAACATATTGGGAGCCAAAACAATTACCGTATTTTTTGCTCTATAAGACTCACTTCTTCCCTCCTAAAAAGTAAGGGGAAATGTGTGTGCGTCTTATGGAGCGAATGCAGGCTGCGCAGCTATCCCAGAAGCCAGAACAGCAAGAGGGATTGCTGCTTTCACTGCGCAGCGATCCCTCTTGCTGTTCTGGCTTCTGAGATTCAGAATATTTTCCCCCTTGTTTTCCTCCTCCAAAAACTAGGCGCATCTTGTGGTCTTGTGTGTCTTATAGAGCGAAAAATACAGTATTCTGGTTATTGTTTTTCAGACTTTTGAAATAAATACGAACTAGGGCACTTAAATCTTCCATTTCCCCCGAAGTGCTACTCTAGGCTGTAAACCATAGAGAAAATGGATCGGAAGTTAATTTCTAAATGAAATAAATCAAAAGAAAAACTTTGGATTTTACCATTAACTTAAATGATAAAGAATGTTACATTTAGCCTTGTTGGCCTCTTAGGAGACTTTGCAAGTTGGGAAATTAATGCATTCTCTGGGTTCTGTGACGGGGTGGGAGCAGATATATCAGAAAACAGGATACCAATGTGGTTTCAAAATGTTGAGATAAGGGGATTCCTTTTATCAAAATGTGGTGTGCAGGGTATTGTCACTCATTTGCTAATCTGCAGGAAGTGTACAACATATGGTCAACTTTTATCTTTGTATAGCGTAACCACTCAAAGAGCTCCCTTGTCAAGTAGGAATCTGGTAAAAATGCAGCATACTATCTACTACAGTGGTACCTCGGGTTACATACGCTTCAGGTTACAGACTCCGCTAACCCAGAAATAGTGCTTCAGGTTAAGAACTTTGCTGCAGGATAAGAACAGAAATCGTGCTCCGGCGACGTGGCGGCAGCAGGAGGCCCCATTAGCTAAAGTGGTGCTTCAGGTTAAGAATAGTTTCAGGTTAAGAACGAACCTCCGGAACGAATTAAGTACTTAACCCGAGGTACCACTGTACTTCATTGCACTGGCTCTCTGCAACTTCAGGAATATATTACCAAGCTGGACGTGTCAGTGGTGGAGAGATTTTTCAGGAACTTTTTCATCTGAGAGCATGCCATTCTATAATGGCAAGTCTGAGGAGAGATGGGCATAAAGGTTCCCCAGTACTTATTTGACTTATGTTTATGATATCAGCATTTTTCCTTATTTAGCCATCACCTGAAATGGGACCTTCTGTCTGTAGGCAAGGCCCCCACTTCTTATAGCTACTGCTTATATGACCCCAAAACTCCTTTATGCATATGGGTAAGAGAGCTATGAGGGACACGGGTGGCGCTGTGGGTTAAACCACAGAGTCTAGGACTTGCCGATCAGAAGGTTGGTGGTTCGAATCCTTGTGACGGGGTGAGCTCCCGTTGCTCGGTCCCTGCTCCTGCCAACCTAGCAATTCGAAAGCACATCAAAGTGCAAGTAGATAAATAGGTACTGCTGCGGTGCGAAGGTAAACGACGTTTCCGGGCGCTGCTCTGGTTCGCCAGAAAGTGGCTTAGTCATGCTGGCCACATGACCCGGAAGTTGTACGCCGGCTCCCTTGGCCAGTAAAGCGAGATGAGCGCCGCAACCCCAGAGTCGGCCACGACTGGACCGAATGGTCAGGGGTCCCTTTACCTTTAAGCGAGCTATGAACTTAAGTTGCCATCTTGACCACTGGCAAACATTGCCCTCCTGACTTGGTCTGTGTTTCCTTTTCAGTGCTGGATGAAAACCTTTTTATTTGTTACACTTTTTAGTTGTTTTAGTGTAGATATATGATATTATGCTCGCCCAGTGGCGTAGCGTGGGTTGTCAGCACCCGGGGCAAGGCAAGTAATTTGCGCCCCCTAACCCGTGGATTTGCGCCCCCTAACCCTAACCCCCAGATGTTGCGCCCGGTGCTGCCGGCCCCCCCCTGCACCCCCCACGCTACGCCACTGTGCTCGCCTGCTGTGTTTCTGTGATTTATTTATTTTTTGTAATTGTATTGCTTGGTGATTTATTTTTCGTAGGCCTCTGAACATTTCAGTTGAAGAGAGACCAATAAATACTTTTAGTAACATAGATATTGTTGACTAGAGCAACAAAGGCGGTTCGAATCCTGAATAAATTTAGGGCAGAATAACCAAACTATTGTGGGAATATAAAGTATCCTGAAGTTGCGGACTCAGTTTGCCAGTCAAGCTAATGCTGGGCATCTTCATACTTAAAATGGCTCAAATATTTTGCGCAACATATTTATTCAGTAAGGAATATTTAGTCCTAATTGTGCTTACAGTGTCCACGCTTGAACCTCGGGTGTGTAAAGTAATAACGAAAATGTGAGTTCATTGCAGCATGGAGGACAATTTTCCTTCTTACTCATGAACCACAGTCAGCCCACTCATATTTAATATCTAGGGGAGGACCTTCCAAATGAGAGTATGGGATATTTCAATTTCTAGTGGAGGCCCAGCACATCTCCTGCGGGAAATTAAGTATCACAGCAAATGAAAGCAAAACAGTAGTTAAAAGCTCAAATTTGGGAAACTGTTAAATGAAATGTGAATCGACTGCAGTGTCTTAGCCAAAGGTTTGTGGCTGGAAGACTGCAACTGTTAACTGAGCTGGAGAAAGGAGGAGTTTGTACCTTCCCCAGCCCCAGGTTTTTTTTTTTCCTCTTTAAAATGTTCCAAATTAAGTTTTAATATTTCTATATTTCCTCCTGTAGTAGTGCTTTCATGATCTTTTAATTTATTATGCTAAACAAAGATCATTACTCTGTTGTCCCAACAACTGTGTATGAATAATGAGAGCAACTGTGGAGATTCTAGGTTGCATGATTGCTGACCTTCCACTAAAACTTGCCCCCTCTAATCAAGCCCTGTCCATGTAAAGGCCAAATGATCCAACAGAGCTGGGTGTGGAACATTGCAAATTATTCTGATGAAAATTACTGATAAGCAAAGTACGTTAATTTATTGAGCTGGACTTTTATAAGCAGACAAAAGGAGACATTCTATGTGGGACAGAATTCTTCTGCCAATAGGGAATACAGCTAAAGAAGAGTACTTGTAGAAAATGAAAGAATCTCTTGCACATCCCTTCCCCAAATAGGCGACCTTAACTTTTCCCCACACTCCTGTTTTGCTGTGAACTGTTTGAGCAGGGATCAGACAGACTTCTTGTAAATCCTCTTTTGCATCTTAGCAGAACATAAGTCACTTTCCGGCCATCAGTGGACAGGGGCAACACTGTTGTGTCCTAAATGTCAAGATCGCAGAAAGAAAAGTAATGGTATTGTCAGGGAACTGCCATCAGAGGGAAGAGGAGAGGAAAGTCGTTCCAGTGATGCAGGGGAGGGAACTAGCAAGGAGAGAGAGAGGGTTTCCACGGGGGAAAGAAATCCAGGGGACACCAGGGAGAAAGGGGAAGCTGAGAGCAAGGCGGAGGGGAGGCTCAGAGACTCTTCCAGTGAAATCAGTGGAGAGAGCACAGGACCTCTGCTTGGCATGCCCACGCTGCGCAGAAGGCTTCCACGCAGGGAATCTAGACGGAGATTTGGAGTCAAACAACTCCTATGTTGGCGCAAATTTAGGTCCCGCCCACTGACGGATTCTGCCAGTGACTAAGACAGTCGCGTTTCAAGGGCTGTCAACCGGGGAAAGTTTTAGCTACACGGCTAGCTTGGAGCAGTTTGCAGTTTACGCACAAGCAACCCCAATTCCCATTACAGGTATATTATTCATTCATTCATTCATTCATACCCCACCTTTTTCCCTGACAGGGACTCATAGTGGCTTACAAATAAAATAGGAACAGCTAAAAATATTTTTTATCGTTAAAACAATCAAACATTAATAGAAATAATACCGTATTTACGCAAATCTAATGTGCACCTCAATTTTCAAAACCTTGAAACCAAAAAAGTATTTGCTGGCAAATGTAAATGTGCCATCAAATTTTATGTGCACCCTCATTTTCACAATGTAATTTGGCCAAAAATAGCGTGCATTACATTCAGGTAAATACAATATATGTTCGTTCTCTCTCTCTCTCTCTCTCTCTCTCTCACACACACACACACACACACACACACACAACAAACAGACATGGCACCAGCCCTCTCATTAAGAGCAGTCAGTTCCCCAACGTCTGTTGGAACAAGATGATCTTTACCTGCCAGCAGAAGCACAACAAGGAGGGAGACAGTCTTCACTTTTTCTAGGGTGTGAGTTTCAAAGTCTGAGAGCAGCCACAGACAATATGTGTTAATGACCGTAGTCCAACAATTGCGAGGGGGGATGAGGCAAGTGGGAAGGAGAGCTTCTTTGGGGCAGCATTTGCCCCTCTCTTGAGCTGCCCATGTGAATGAAGTTCATTGAGCTAGTTGCTGGGTGAACTAAAGGTGAATTAAGTTTGTTTTAGGATAGAATTTTAAAGGGTTTCTAGTTAATCAATCTTTATGTTCAGTCCCTCACCACCCCCAATAGGAGCCCTGAACTCATAGCCTACATTTTTTTTTAAAAAAAGAAAAGTAAGTCAATCAGGCATCTTTAAAGAATGTTAGAAAGCAAAATGTGGAGGCAATACTCTAAAACTTATTTAGGCAAATATGGAGGCGCTGCTGTTGCTAAGGTTGCTTAGTCACTTAATCACTGTTGCTAAGCAATCCGAAAGAAGTAATGTATTCTTCCTCCTGGGGAGATTCACACTCTTCCAACAAGAGCACTTTGCAGTGAGAAATACAGGAACAAAGTAAATGATGACTTGTCCTTATCAGCTGCGTGGAAGGCAGAAATTAAACAGGGTAATACAATAATTGGGAAAAGCCTCACCTTTTCACATTCTGCCAATCACATATTATATTATTTCAGTATAGCACCTGATTTACTTTTTTACCCTGTACTTCAGCACAGCAGCCTGTAACATTCTGGATGCTATTTTTGTTGTGTATGAACTGAACTAGCAGTTCACTTTGTTAAAGGAAGAGCTTGCTCCTTTTTGGGCAGGGTGAACCTGTACTAGAAATAATAGCTGAAAATAGTTGATGTGCTTTGAGTACATTTTGGTTAATAATCCAAAGAAAGCATTATCACAAATGCACCACCTGTTGTTGCATATATATAGAATGGTTGAGTTAGCTGGAGAAATGGGCAAGAAATCAACGAAATGGAGTTGCTGGAAAAGAATTAAACTGTTGATGAGTAAAAACTTAATTAAAACATACTAGAATGCACTGGAGTCAAATTGGAGAAGCTATGATAACATTATGGAAGAAATACTAAGTTTCAAACCCAAAATATTCTTGCTAAGCATTAACAATATTTGGAGAGAAAGAGGGGGTACTGTTCCCAAAACAGCCAAGATAATATATGCCAAATATTGGAATATTCTAGAAATACCTAAATTAAGGGAATGGTATGTAAAGTAATCGAATACATCTGTTTTAAGTCAACTAACAAAGGCACTGTAGAGGAAACAGGAAGCATGTAATTAAAATTTGTTTGAAACAGAATAGAGGGTTGTATTTGGTGTAGCACTAAAGTAAATGTCTTATTGGTGCAAAAACAGATAGGGGGGTTGACATGGAGGGAGGAGAGGGGAAGAAATTACGCTAGGGCCAGAATTTTGTTGCATACTTCCCAGGGTTGTTATCTAGTACAAAGATGGGGTGCAAGGTAAAGTATTCTGCAGTTGGAGCTTTGTATGACACTGGAATCAAAGGTGTGCTAAAGGAAGAAATTTAGATCACAAAGAAGCTGACTACATTGTCTGCATCTGTCTTCATCGCAGAAGATGTAGGGCAGGTCCCTGTGCCTGAACAAACTTTCTTGAGAGTTTGAGGAAGTAATGGGGCTCTAGGCCTCACTGACAAATAAAAAAATGCACAAAACACTGAGTCTTGAAAGTTCTCAAATTTGAAATTGCTGATATTCTAACCAAAGTAACTTGTCCCTAAGGTCAGCCTCCATCCCTCAGGATGGGAAAGTGTCCATTGTAACACCAGTTTTTTTAAAAAAGGGATTGAGAGGGGATGTGGGAATATTAAAGGCCAGTTGACATATGTTATGAGAACACTGGTGAAAACCATTATTGAAGATTAAATTGTCAAGTACAGTGGTACCTCGGGTTACATACGCTTCAGGTTACAGACTCCGCTAACCCAGAAATAGTACCTTGGGTTAAGAACTTTGCTTCAGGATGAGAACAGAAATCATGTGATGGCGGCGCAGCAGCAGCGGGAGGCTCCATTAGCTAAAGTGGTGCTTCAGGTTAAGAACAGTTTCAGGTTCAGAACGGACCTCCGTTCTGGTTGCCGTATTCCCAAAAGTGAAAATCTGGACAAAGTTGTTGATATTTTATTTTCTATCTATCTATCTATCTATCTATCTATCTCTATCTCTATCTCTATCTCTATCTCTATCTCTATCTCTATCTCTATCTCTATCTCTATCTATCTATTATCTATCTATCTATCTATCTATCTATCTATCTATCTATCTATATCTATCATCTATATCTATCTATCTATCTATCTATCTATCTATCATCTATCTATTGCCCTACTTGCCATACGTCCCGGACATTGTGCTGATTCAGCAAAAATCCGCTGGATATATGGCAGCCCTAATATAGATAAATAGATAAAAAATGACTTTTGCAAAAGTAAGTCTTCACGGATGCTGTTGCACCTATGTGTGCACTGTAGGTAGCTTGATTCCATTTTTGTTTGACGTGACACATATTTTTGAGGGAGATCTGGGAGAACATCCAAGCACATTTCAGTTTTATTAGTGTCCATGTATTGTTTACTCAGCAGGCACCATCCAAATACGAATCCTTCCACCTTGAAAGGAGCTAAATGGTTGATGTGTGTAACACCCAAATTGTTTTGTTACCTTTAAGCCCTAAACTGTTTGGGGCCAAGTTACTTGAAGTAATTGCTGTGCATATAGGTCCTAACAGACCCTGTTAGCAGACCCAGCATCAAAATCAGCCAGACCTAGTAGCTAGAAAAGGTTATGGCCCTCTCACTTGAACTCCCTTCCATGTTGTTGTTGTTGTTTAGTCGTTTAATCGTGTCCGACTCTTTGTGACCCCATGGACCAGAGCACGCCAGGCACTTCTGTCTTCCACTGCCTCCCGCAGTTGGGTCAAACTCATGCTGGTAGCTTCGAGAACACTGTCCAGCCATCTCATCCTCTGTCGTCCCCTTCTCCTTGTGCCCTCAATCTTTGCCAACACCAGGGTCTTTTCCAGGGAGTCTTCTCTTCTCATGAGGTGGCCAAAGTATTGGAGTCTCAGCTTCAGGACCTGCCCTTTCTTTAGTCTCTTTTTAAACAGGCTTTTAAAGACTTTCCTATTTCCGCCTACTTCCAGTTACTGTTGATCTGGAGTTCTTGTTGCTCTTTCTGGATTGGGAGTGATTGCTGATCTGTACTGGGTTGTTTTCATTTAACTGTCTTATTTTAATCTTTTTACATGTGTACTATGTTTTTAAATTGTCTTTGTTTAAGCTGATACTAGTTTTACCTTGCAGAGTCTTTTGCTTGAATTAGCTGGATGTAACTACCTAAAGAAATTAATTGCTCTACAGAGTTCCATGCAAAGATATTCAGAGTTTTAAAAAAGTGCATAGACACTTTTTGTTATGTTTACCCCTCTTTTGTAACTGCATAATTAGCTGTTTTGGGCTTTTCAAAGGAGCATAGGGGAACACAATGGAATGCTTGACTTGAATACGTTGTTCTTTCATCCTAGAACTATTAAGGCCTCTTGTGAAATAGTGGCTCAAAATCTGAGCAGGTGTGGTGAAAATTCTTGTCTCAGTTTTATTTTGTGTGTATGAAATTGGATGCACAATAAAATGGTCTTCTGCTATGAATGAATTTCTCCTGAAAACATCTTGAGAGTATGAAAACCCCTTTTGAGGCACATTTAAAAGACAAGTCACGCTGCATTATTAATATTCCGGTTGTTCGTAAAACGGCACTCTCTGCTTGCACTGTATATCATTCCAGGAAACAGCTGCTTCAGCCAACGACTGTTGCTTAGAGCTCTCAGACATTTTCCTTGTGAGTCAAAAAATAGTTTCTCCTCCTCCTGAGTGTAGCTAAGCTGCTGCAGAGATAGAGAAGATGGTATGTCTATTCAGCACTTACTTGAGAAACTAGAAGTGTTCACTCATATGATCTGATCACGCCAAGGCCAAACCTCAGTGGCCCCCTAGAATGGTGCCACTTCTGGACTCATGGCCAGCCCCGACCTGGGCCCCCATTCAGCAATGATGCCACCTTCATAGGGACCATCTGGTTCTTCTGCTGTTGTCGCAAGTGCCACCACTACTAATCACTCACTTACCCTCCTCTCCCTGGGCCCAGATGTGTCTCCTTGATGGGCAGACAGACAGACAGTCATGCTTTGTAGAGCTCTTCTCTGTGTCAAGCCCATCAGCTTGTACCTAACTATGCTTGCCCCTATGCCAGTCCTGGATATCATCATTTATATCATCTATGCTAGATACCATTGAGCGGTTGTTACATGAGATAAACAACAGGATGTGCACAGTCTGCGCCTCTTGCTCATTGTCATATTTTGTACATTGCTGGTGTCTCTTGAGGAAAACTCGTTTGCTTTGCTACAAATACTTGCCTGCTTCACTGAAAACCCTGAGGAAGTTCTGAACTAAGACCTCCGGGAAGATAAAAAAGGAGTGGCCACTGTTTGTGTTAGGATCACAGGGTACAAATATCTGCAGAATGGGGTGAGGTTTGTTTTGTTTGCCTGTGTCACAGTGTAGTGTGATAATACAGCGACAAGACATGCTGCTCTTTGAGCCTTCACCTATCTGAATTCAGAACCATCTCTCAGAACAATCTAGCTAAAAGCAGTTCACCCCCTTGACTGCTGCTTTTATGTTGAACGTTTAAAAAATGCTATTTATTTGTTTTTTAAATTAACGTAAGCTGCCATGGGCCAGTTTTGATAAGTATATAAAAATTGCACTGTTTAAACATGTAATCCAGGAGCAACTCTCATGAGCATATGTGTGTATAAACATTTCTTGGCTTGAGATTTATGGATGTGTTTCTAAGTTTAAGTTTGTAACACTGAAAACAGTAGCAAGGGCCTAGTAGAAGTAGAGTTTTCTGTACATACAGACTCAACCAGTTTTGTTCAGAATTGTTCATAGGGGTTATTTATTTGCTTGCTTTGTAATTGTGGACCTGCAGAGTTCTCTCTAGGAAATCAGAATCTTAAGTATTCGGTAACTTTGAAGAACTTTTCTCTTTAATTATTAAAAAAAAGTTTCTGGTCCTTATAACAGGCAGTTGGATTGTTTCTATCCTATAGGTGCAATGAGATAATTGGTTTAGAAGCGAGCAAACACTCTTGGTGGGAGAAAATGGAACTATATATTTGGTATATCATCATCATAATCTACAGTGGTACCTTGGGTTACATACACTTCAGGTTACATATGCTTCAGGTTACAGACTCCACTAACCCAGAAATAGCGCTTCAGGATAAGAACTTTGCTTCAGGATGAGAACAGAAATCGTGCTCCGGCAGCACGGCGGCAGCAGGAGGCCCAATAGCTAAAGAGGTGCTTCAGGTTAAGAACAGTTTCAGGTTAAGAACGGACCTCCGGAACGAATTAAGTACTTAACCCGAGGTACCACTGTAATTTGAATATTGGGAAGAGATAGTGAGGTGGGAAAGACCTGGGAAAGATTGGATAAAGATGTTGTGAAGTATAATTTTTACAGTTGACATCCTATTTCCTCCCCTCTCTGCAGGTGAAGCTGAGCAGGAACTGGGACCCCCTCCATCTGTAGATGAGGCAGCAAACACACTCATGACTCGCCTGGGCTTCCTCCTGGGAGAGAAAGTCACGGAAGTGCAGGCAGGGCAGCAGTACAGTATGGAAGTACAGGAGGACAATCAGGTGGGCTTCTTTTGTGCTGATTGATAGTGATTGGACTGTGTCTTGTTTCTTGACGTAATGCTTGATTTGCAAAATGAGGGGTTCTGTTAAAAATATAATCCCCGGAAGCCATGGCTCATAATCTAAGATTCATCGGAGATTACTTCATAGGCTCTCTCTTCTCTAGTGGCAGAGGTAGGAGAACCATGTCCCAATGAAATACAAAATGCTGATTTCGAATTGTGCGGCAACCGTAGTAGATTGGGACACAGCTGAAGTGGGTGCAAAGCTTGTCCCCTGTGGCCCAACTTGTTCCCGCAAGCTCAGATTAGTGGAGCAGGAGAGCTGAAAATATTGCCACATCTGGCAACCAATGTGCCCCTTTGGTTTCAGAAGTACATTGGTAGGGGAGTCTAAAAAGCCCAGGACACAAATTTTCATGGCTCTCTAGCGGCTATAGTGGTTCGTTTATCAGAAGTAATGTATTTAGTATTAAATCTGTAAGTGTATATGTGATTGTGACCAAATTAAGCCTACTGGGCCTCCTAGACTGTGGAAATTTGTGCCTTTTTGGTCTGGTCTACCCATGTACTAAGGGGCGCGGGTGGCGCTGTGGGTTAAGCCACAGAGCCTAGGACTTGCCTATCAGAAGGCTGGCAGTTTGAATCCCCACAACGGGGTGATCTCCCGTTGCTCGGTTCCTTCTCCTGCCAACCTACTAGTTCGAAAGCACATCAGAGTGCAAGTAGATAAATAGGTACCGCTCCGGAGGGAAGGTAAACGGCGTTTCCGTGCACTGCTCTGGTTTGCCAGAAGCGGCTTAGTCATGGTGGCCACATGACCCGGAAGCTGTACGCTGGCTCCCTCAGCCAATAAAGCGAGATGAGCGTCGCAACCCCAAAGTCGGTCACAACTGGACCTAATGGTCAAGGGTCCCTTTACCTTTACTTTACCCATGTACTATCTGAAACCCAAGGGTCACTTTGTTTGCCAGCTGTGATTTTTCCCCCAGCTCTCCTACCCCACTATGAGAGCCAGTGTGGTGTAGTGGTTAAGAGTGGTAGTCTCGTAATCTGGGGAACCGGGTTCGCGTCTCCGTTCCTCCACATGCAGCTGCTGAGTGACCTTGGGCCAGTCACACTTCTCTGAAGTCTCTCAGCCCCACTCACCTCACAGAGTGTTTGTTGTGGGGGAGGAAGGGAAAGGAGAATGTTAGCTGCTTTGAGACTCCTGAAGGGAAGTGAAAGGCGGGATATCAAATCCAAACTACTACTACTACTTCTTCTTCTTCTTCTTCTTCTTCTTCTTCTTCTTCTTCTTCTTCTTCCCACTAGAAAAATATTTTTCTATCTGCAGATGCCCCCCCCCATTTACATTTTTAATGGGGGGAGGGGGGTGCTCCCATTTTCAGGCTAGTAATGGCTCTGCTACAGGCAGCAGAGTTCTTGTGGAGCTCCCAGTACCATGATCTACAAACTAATTTTAGAATAGAATGAAAATAAACTTTTGATTTTTGAATGTTTATTAAATAAGCTGAGTTGTACATTCTAATGATGTTAGATAAAACAGGATAACAACTACCTCAAATAATAATTAGTAGCTAGGTTTACATCGAATAACAAAAATTAAAAAATATATCCAATCAATATTAAATTACTTAAATTTAAATCAGGTTAACCAGAATCACACACAGTTATTCAGATCATTCCCAAAATAGAACAGAGTTGCTCTACATCATTCCAATATTGAATAAAAAGGCTTCATTTGTCAATGATATCACTGTGTTGCCTTCCCTCTATAACCTATCAAATTTGTAAGTTTAATTGAGTAAACTGTATCTCATACCCTCAGGCACCCGTTCTCTAAAGACAGTGGATTGATCTTTTTCCATTTATGACTGATAGTCATTCAGGCAGCCATTAATAAATGAAGTACTATTTCTGTGCCCTCAGTTTAAAACGATGCCCTTGACAAAGCCAAATAAAATTAACAATGCAAATGAAATAATTTGTAGACATTTCTTCCTCCTGATGGCTCTAGTTAAGGCGCTTGCAAATATCTTAGGATTGCCATATTTCAAATGGTAAAAAATCAGACGCAAAAAGTTTTTGAGCTTTTTTAGGGCAATTGCCTGATAACCACTCAGCCACCGCCGAGCCAAAGCCTGGGTCACCCGAGCCTGAACCAGAACTGCCTACGCACCATTATTTTTTATATTGAAAAACGCCCCAAATCCAGGACATTTGCTTTAAAATGTCAAATCCCCCCTGGATGGGCATGTAGGACCCCCAAAAGAGGACATGTCCAGGAATTCCCAAACTTATGGCAACCCTAAAATATCTGCCTGTGGATCAAGCTTTCTCCTCTCCTCATAGTGGCTGCAAATGAGCCCAGCTAGAAGTGCTTTCCCGCCAAAGTTTAGGTCGACCTTGCATGGATATCACTATTTCTTATTTCAACAATTTATATGCTACTTAATCACAACAGTCTCTAAGCAGTGTACAAGAAACTCAATGCAATAAGAATGAAAATCAGTTAAAATCATAAAATTAGAATTGTTAAAATGCCTGTTGGAATAAAGAAAAAAGTATTCACGGAGCACCAAAAGTTCAACAGGAAAGGGGGCCTGCATGACTTCAGCCAGGAGTTCCATAAAGCATAGCTGTCAACCGTCCCTTATTTGGCGGGAAAGTCCCTTATTCTAGCGCCGTGTCCCGCTGATGTCCCTTATTGATGATGTCCCTTAAATTTCCCGGGTTTCAAAGGAAGCAGCTCATCTCCCTCCCTCCCTGACGGCTAGAGAGGAGGGAGGCTCCAGCTGTGTTGCTTGGCTGCGTTGCTCACCCAGTAAGGAGTCTAAGAATGAATGGGGGGTGGAGCTTGCATGCCTTGTGCCGATCAAATCGGCCGTGTTGCCTGGGGAATCGCCTTTGCTCAGCGCTTCCCAGCAGAGAGGTGATGGTGGTTTTCCTTGCTGCATCCCCTTTGCCGGGTTGCTGCGCTATGGGAACCACTGTTTGAGGCTTCGTTTGGCTGCTGGCTGGGCTTTCTGCCTTTGGCTTGGAGGGGCTCAGAAGTTGAACATACTTGTGCCCAAAAAATCCCTTATTTTGGCTGCTGGTCCCTTATTTTCGAGGCTGCTGGTCCCTTATTTTCAAATCTGTAAGTTGACAGCTATGCCATAAAGTTGGGCTCGAGGTTGATATGAGCTGTGCCTGTGAGTCATGGGGCACCATTAACATTGACCCCCAAATACCTCTGTGATTGGGAAGACTCTCAGAGCAGACTGTTTGTTGCACAGAAATCCACTTCCTCTCCTTTAGTCACTCCAGGCTGAGTCGGTATTGAACAGTATATGAGTGCAAAAGCAGGGGCAATGTTTCTTGCACTCTCAGTACTCTAGCTCTAGATTTGGTAGCTAAAAGTCTTCTGTACAGATGGTATTCATACCCAGTTCAAGTCATGGTACCCGGAGTTCATTCAGATTGACAGTCCTGCTACCAAACTCAAGCCTTGGGGCATTTCTTGGAAGGGGCAGTTCTGATATCTAGCTCAGGCCCTGGTATCTATAGTTCCTTAGTGCTGGCAGAGATTCTATTCCTGATTCCAGCTGTCAGTACAACAGTTTTTGATACCCAACTCAAACCTTGGTAAATGGCATTTTACCAAGACATCTTTCTGAAGTCCTTTTGCAAGTGGTTTGCTTGCAGACAGACTTCAAATGCGAGCCCCTTTCAAGTTGCCACAGGATGTCATAATGGCATCAAGTGATTGACAGGTGACGTTGGCCTGCGTGGGGTAGAGTGGGAAGGATCTGGCGTACCATATGGATGCACTTATGCCCTTCAGCTTAAATTGTTTTGAGATTTTAATCGTAATCTTTTGTGGAGTATATAGACATTCTTATGAAAAAATAAAATGCGTTGGGAAGTGGAATTTCACGCAGTCCCACCTTTAAGGTCATTCCATTCCAGCTTGAAAGGTGTCCTCAAATGACAGCCTCCCAAACTGGGATTGGTTGGCTGGCTGTCTTTGAAGGCACAATCCCCATCCACCTCTTTGAGATGCCTTGTAGGTTTGCAAGTGGGAAATGTCTGAACTCTCAGCCCATGCAGTCTCTACCTGCAAATTCACCCTCTAGCTGGTTATTTGGTGGCTCTGCACTGGGTGACGTTTAAGGTGAGAATCACACGGAGCTAGCTGACCTGACTGGAAGAATCCACGGCCAGAAAGAAATTCGAGGACTATTTGAATAAATATTGTAATATAACAATAAAAAATATATAAATATATATATAATATTATAATATACCGCATTTTTCGCTCTATAAGACGCACCAGACCACAAGACGCACCTAGTTTTTGGAGGAGGAAAACAAGAAAAAAAATTATTCTGAATCTCAGAAGCCAGAACAGCAAGAAGGATCGCTGTGCAGTGAAAGCAGCAATCCCTCTTGCTGTTCTGGCTTCTGGGATAGCTGCGCAGCCTGCATTCGCTCCATAAGACGCACAAACATTTCCCCTTAATTTTTAGGAGGGAAAAAGTGAGTCTTATGGAGCAAATAATACGGTATATAATATATAAAAATTAGAAATTACTTGAAAGAAAGAAATAGGCCTAGGATTAAATTAAGTTATAATTAAATAAATGGGATTTAGAATGTTAAGAAAAGTGAATAAGAAGGACTATAATTGGAAATTGTTTTAGTTTAATAATGATATTGGAAAGCTGTTACTTTTAATTACAAGGAAACTCAGAAGGGAGGGATTTGAGGAAGTCAACCAAGATGTTTAAAAGGTCGGATTTGTGGAGAATTAAGTTTGTTGTTATTGTTTATCTGTTTATTGTTCCCCCCTTCCCCCCTTTCTTTTTTCTTTTTCTGTATTTGTGTATCATTTTGCTTTGTGGTTTGTGTTATCACTGTGGAAAATCTAATAAAAAATTTATATATAAGAAAAGGAGAATCACACGGGCTGACAACTATCACAATCTCCTCTTTCAAAGCCACTTATTTTCTGACTGTCAGGGGCAGCCTGATAGCCAGGGAGGCAGTGTGCCTGGGTAGCGTTGAAGGCAAGGATGTATACAAACATCCTTTTTCTTTAGCTTATTTTTAATGGGCACTTAATTGAATAGATCGAAGCAGAGAGCAGAGACTTCCGTTATAAGTGGTTCCTTGTGTTCAGGGATTAAAAAATAGATTCCATCTTCATATAAAAAAGCAAATATGCTTCTGGAAGGCAAGGACAAGAAGGTATCTGTGGAGGAATGGTTGCATTCTGTAATAGATTTATATCTCTGAGCTAGTTTTTGCATGAGCAGGTTTCTGATGGGCTTTGAATACTTTCTGTGTATGTAAAGGAAAAATAATACCTGTAAAAGCTGTTTTCTGTGAGTGGTACTTTCGTTAAGGGCAGTGATAAGGCTGTAGTGAGGCATGGGCAAATTGGGGTGGTTTTGTTAAGAATTCCTCTTGTCCCAAATCAGTGAGTGAACGTAATAACTTTGGCCTAGATGCAGTGTGATGCCTTGGAATTATATAGCAACACAACACAAAGGCCCTAACTTCAAATAGCCTGGTTGAAAACTCAATGAGACTTAAACATGAAAAACAGCACTTAAAATGGGCTGAAGCACTAAAAGGACCTGGTTAATTAATGTCAGACACACGAGATAACATTCATGTTATATTTTGCTGAACTAAAATTTCCTTTGCTTTGCCATCTTGAAATATATTAGCAATTTGGTCCCTATGATGTACATGGGTTATATGTGCTTGAACAAGAGACTGATAGCTGCTTCAATTTAGGCCTGGTGGAAGGGGGCAAAAAAAGAGTTTTCCAGTTGAGATTCCTTCCTCATGCAATGAGCAATCTGTAGGAGAAGATTATAAAGTATGATGGTGCTCTGAATCAGCTAGCAGGAGGTTGTTATATTAATAGCACTGTTACCCCTTTCCTTCAACCCTCTCCAAGTCTCTTTCCACTCATTGTAGCTTACTGCCCACTACACATAGCAGCAAACCTACCACTGGAACCTGTCTGTCCTGGGATTGATTGCTCGACATAATGAATCATTGTGGGGGAAATTGTTTGGATTACCAACCGTTGTCTTGCTAATCATAGTATCTGGTGTTTGGTTGAGAATCGAGTTATTAATTTCCCCTTAACTTTCAAATCCCATTAAGTAAAGAAAACCACTCTGAGACACAAGAGCTTGCAGACTGTCCCTTTTGCCGCTGGGAGTTTCTTACATAACCAGAACTCCTGAAAAGCCACTTACAATCAATAAAAAAAATAAGAGCCCTGTTGGTTCAGGTGGGGTGCTTGGGCTGTTGGCAGTGGTTCTCTTGCCTCTAGTCGTTCTGTGTCGCTAACAGATTTTGTGTTTTGCTATCTAGTGTAAAGGCTTGTCTTTCTTTGCTTTATTGGGAAGAGGTGCTCTGCTTCTTGCCACACTTATGTATTTGCTTTCCGAAGACGTGAGAATTTTCACAAGCAGCAGTAGAATTTCTGCAGCAAATTATATCGCTTCCCTCACAGATACCCAAGCAAGTGTCCTTCTAAATTAATTCTGGCTATATTTTCATTGCCCTACTTTAAAAGAGTCAGTTGCAGACATTTCTCACATCCATAATGCTTAAACAATTTTTTTATATCATTAAAAAATTAATACATCTGATTTAAGATTCATATAACATAAGGGACATGGGTGGCGCTGTGGTCTAAACCACTGAGCCTCTTGGGCTTGCTGATCAGAAGGTTGGCAGTTTGAATCCCCACAATGGGGTGAGTTGCTGTTTCTCCATCCCAGTTCCTGCTAACCTAGCAGTTCGAAAGCATACCAGTGCAAGTAGATAAATAGGTACCACTGCGGCGGGAAGATAAACTGCGTTTCTGTGCGCTCTGGCTTCTGTCATGGTGACTGTTGCACCAGAAACAGTTTAGTCATGTTGGCCACATAACCTGGAAAGCTGTCTGTGGACAAACGCCGGCTCCCTTGGCCTAAAAGCGAGATGAGCGCCGCAACCCCGTAGTCATCTTTGACTACACACACACACACACACACACATATATATGAAGAAAACAAATGAAATACCAAAGTATTCCTGATTACTAATAACAGCACTCCCAAAATTGTTGAGTTATGTTTCATTTGGTTCCCAATTTCATTGTTTGTATAATTTTTGTATAGTTACTACCCTATTTTTCAATGCTATTCTATTTTTCAATCATATGAAAGTCTTCCACTTAGTGGCAAGGGTTAATCTGGCCATTGTTATAAAATATAATACAGCTTCTTATATATTTTCCGCTTTTATATTTGCAGATAATTAAGCACACATTCTAGTAGGTTAGGAGTGACGCTATTACCGAAAATTTCTTTAACATTTCTGTTAACTGTTTCTGTATATATTGGTGCTCTTTATATCGCCACCACATTTGGTAAAAGTCTGCTGTTATAAGACAAACGTTGGACAGGAAAGGCTTTGAAAGTTTCCCTAGTAAAGAGTTTAACATTCCCAGGGTTTGTTTGCTTGCAATCGACATGTACATCTGGACGCCTGTGGGAATGGTCTCACAAATACATTAAGCAAGACAAGATCATTGGTGCACTGATGGCTGAGGAGCAGCACACATGCTATTTGATCTGTTTCTCCAATGTTACAGATTCAGATAATCAGGGCTCAGAGCACTGGAGAGCAGTAACAAGTACCAGCACCAATTTTGGTTCTGAGTTGGCATGTGCATTTTTGGTAGGAACACTGTCACAGACTGCAATGTGGGTGGCCTATGATGGCTTTTAAAAGTAACTTATTTTAAATGTGCAAAATTAAAGCAGCTGGCTTTTTCAGCACGCTATAAGCTGAGCATACAAACTCTCTTCTTCAACAGAATCAAGATTATTTGTCAGATTAGACATCTTGAAGCCACTCATCTCTGTGCATGGTTTTGCAGACAGTTAAAGTAAAATAAATCTTCCCTTCTTGATCAATACCAACCTCATGCGCCTTCAGCTTTGGATTATTCTATTATGCAAAGGAAATACTTTATTGGTTGCTCTTTTTCAAAAAATTAAATTTGACATGAAAAATGTTCCCTGTGAGAAAAAGGGGAGCTGTTTTGATACGTCCTTCTTTATCTGAGTACAAAATCATTGTCATATTTCGTTGAATGGAAGAAGCACTTACAAAGCAAAATCAGATGCCAAGAGAGCTTCCTGAGCAGAGTCATTGGGGAAAGTGCCAGACTGCAAGTCTTTATTGGATTTCCTGTATATATTGTGCCAGGGATGCTAAAATAGAAGGAAACTCAAATAGTCTTCTCGGCTTTCACAGCTGTCTTGCTTGTGTAGAAAACCATTTTTGCCAATGTTCTGCAAAATGCTGCCATTCCGGTACTCATATCTAGCACAAATAATGACATTATGCTGGTTAAAATATGTGTTGCTTACTACTGGGGGAAAGCAGAAAATAGAATTAGGTGTGTCTTTTCTGTGGCTAGCTCTCAAAGTATCAGGTATGTGGGATACAATCGAAATACAGCATTTTAAATAGGTATTATGTGAGGAGGCTATCAGTTCCAGATACAGTGCAACTTCGGGTGTACTTTCAAGTATTACACCAGCGGCCTGTACTAATTTTGCAGGTTTTTGTTGAAAGAATGTGATTTTAGTGCATTCGGCACCAAGAGAAAATGGTAGGACTTAGAATGGCCTGGAAGTGTAAGAGAGGTTGCTTTAGAACCATTGTCTTAGTCCAGATGACATTCCAACAGCCAACTACTGTATTTTTCGCTCTATAAGACTCACTTTTTCCCTCCTAAAAAGTAAGGGGAAATGTGTGTGCGTCTTATGGAACGAATGCAGACGGGAGGCTCTGCTCAGCACTCCCTTTAAAGAGCTGCGTGGAATGTGTGCGTGGCTCTTGGGGGCTGCCCTTCTCCCTCCTTGGGGAAAAGCCCCCAAGAGCCGCACACACGCTCCACGCGCTCTTTAAAGGGAGCACAGCTCTTGGGGGAGCCTTCCTCCTGCTGCCCGGTAGAGGCTGCGCACGGCTATCCCATAAGCCAGAACAGCAAGAGGCAATCCCAGAAGCCAGATCTCTTGCTGTTCTGGCTTCTGGGATTCAGAATATTTTTTTATTGTTTTCCTCCTCCAAAAACTAGGTGCATCTTATGGTCTGCTGCATCTTATAGAGCGAAAAATATGGTATATTTGTTGTTATACTATATAGATGCTGAAGTACGAGCCAGAGTTAAGTGTCTGAATGCTATACTAATAGATTGCAATGACTGAATTGTTCCCGTTTCCAATTTTGCAGACCTCAGCAGTGTCCCAACGAATAAGTCCTTGTTCCACGCTGACCAGTAGCACTGCTTCACCACCTGCCAGTAGTCCCTGCTCCACCCTCCCTCAAACTAGCACCAAGGATGTTATAGCAAAAGACTGCAGTTATGGAGCTGTCACCAGCCCCACTTCTACTCTTGAGAGCAGAGACAGCGGCATAATAGGTGAGTCATGTTCATGGGCACCAGTAATGCTATGTGTCTTGGAATCATGTTTAATAGAATGTTAGTGACATGAAGAATTGGCATGAAACTGCTGAATTAAAGCTTACTAAGACTGATTCTTATTTGCTCAGGCATGAAAAGAAACAATACTTTCCTACTACAGGATTAACTTAATAATGAGAGGATGATTGTATTAATACAAAGTGCTGCTGTTATGAATGGTCACTGTGCTTATTTTGCATACAGCTAAGCATCAATTTAATAGTTGTAGAGTGTACTTTTTGCATTTCATTGCCATTTGATCCCACTATGGACCACTTACACCCACACCCACACACCCTGAGGATAGTATTTAATTCATTGGGTGGACTTTAGTCGATTAAAAGCATATGCCATAATGATCCATTAGTCTTTAAGGTGCAACAAGACTCTTTGTCATTCTAACCTTTCTTTGGGGTAGAGTATTATCCATGGGATGCTCAGTAGATGAGCCCTCCAGTTAACTTGCAGAGCTTGGATCAAGAGAAGCAGTCTCTCAAAATAAATGAATTTCACAGAGTCATGATCAACTGCAGAATCCCTATCATAGCACTGTTTTGTTTCTCCGGTTAGCAACCAAGTGCAAAGCTTCTCCAGGTCCTTGTGCCAAGGTGCAAAGGGGACCTAACTGCTGTTGTCACCTTGGCTCAGAAATTTGCTTCCATCTGCAGTAACCCTGATTCACAGAGTGTTCAGGAAAATCAGAACTGAGAGAGTAGATATAATCTGTGTTACCTCTCAATAGTACCCGCTAGTGAAGCTATTGATGTGATACCAGAGAGACTTCCATTGGAGCGCAATCTTATCAACTCAGGGACTGGCAAATGTCTGCCTCTTGGTTATCTGACAGAAGTGATCTCAACAGCTTTCTACAACACAGTTTATGAAGTAATGTGGAAGGTGTGTATTTTGTAGTGCTGGAGGAAGAGAGCCATAGCTCTTCGTACTTCTTTCAAGTAGAAATTAGAATTGCCTTAACTTGTCCTGTCACTCCTCTGTTCCCCCAATCATTAAAATACTTAACCAGCTTTTTAAAAGATGGAGTTTTGACATGGGAAAGAGGACAGGTTTATGTGTATCAGTATAGCACTATCTTGTCATATTCAACATTTTCTGTTGCCTTAGTAATAAAAGTTTTAGCTGCCAATTTCTCTGTGTAAAACATTTACCTCTCAGCCCTTACTCTATTCTCTGCAGTTGAAAAGTTATCAAAATAATTCCAATATATACTTCCCCATTATAAATTGTTAGAATTTCTTGTTTGGAATAATGAAAGGCAAAAAGGTTGATACAAGTGTGGCTAGAAAACAGATTAGAGTTACCCTTTTCAGTGCAAGATGGATTAAGAGCCGCGTGTGTCCAAAAGTAAATTCTAAAATAGCAAACAAGTTTGTAGTATATTTGTTTCAAATGAGAAAAAAGAGAGATTTGTGCTCACCCAACACCATTCCTTTGATGAACCACATTTCTTTAACCAGAGGCTGCACCAGAGGAGTCTGTTCTTGCAGAAATATTCACTGCTTGGTTCATTTCCACGAGGATCACGTGAAAATTCTAATCAAATGCTCATTCAGTGATCTGTTTTGCTTCAGTGGCATCTTGGTAGGTCTGGCTCATAAGTCTCTCCAAATCCACTGCAACTTCTCTCAGAGAGTCCTCCTTTTTCTTTCTTCCTCTTGTCATTCCTGCTCTGGTTTCTGGCCCACTCTGACTGGTGGTTTGATCTAAACCTTTGATCAAAAGCCCTGAAGTCTTCATCTGGGATGAAGTCTTCATCTCTTGCTGGACCTGAGAGGTTGAGCCATTCAGGCTAACTGCCAGTAGTTTCTGTTTCTTTCTGTCATCTCCATTTTCCTGAGCATGGTCTCAATATGAGGCAGATATGCTTCTCAGACTGCTTGGCTTCCACAGGCTTGTGAATTAATCCTACTGTAAGAGATTTGATCCATCCCACCAAGGCCTTTACATGAGGCTTTCACACAAGGTGAAAAAGTTTAAGGGTTCCCCCCTCACCAATGGCTACAGCTAAATCTCCTTCAAGCCACTATTAGAATAGGTTGCACTTTCACTAGTCAGCAGCTATTCATATAGCTTTTTGCTCTTGTTTGCATTGGAAGGTCAGAAGGTAGATGAAGCCTGCTTATTTTCAGCGTCTGACTGTAGCACTCCAGTCCAAGCTCATTAAATACTCATACATCTTGTGGAATGTCTTAACCAGACTCAGATGGGATCTGTGCAGCTGGGCTTTTAGGTCAGCTTTGATCCCTTTAGCTGCTGAGCAAGCAAGGCTTTCACCTATTCCTGTGCAGCCTTCGGGGTTGCTTTAAGTCATCTTCATCTCCTAGTGGGATACCCTGATTCTACTAGAAGCGCTGCGGCAATTTTCTACATATTGGCCAAATCACATCACATCACAGTTTCTCCTGAAAGAAACATTGCTGTACTTCTGACGCTAGGGTTAAGCACTCCGTACTTTCTCAAGTATGAGAAATCCAGGGAACTGTACTATGGGATTTAGCTTCCTTTGAATGAAAGTACTCTACATACTTAAGTTGTCACTGAAGTATCTGTTTTATTTACAAGCGTAGTAAAAGGAAATAGATTTCAAAAACAGGCAGTAAAACTGGTGACCCAAGGCAGCTCTCCAGCAGAAGCCAGTGCAGATGAACTCACATCTGCCTGACTGTCTACCTCCATCTGTGTCCAGATCTGTCTGACCTCAGCATCTCTCCCCCATCTGCTTCTAGTGTTCATCCTGTCCTTCCTCTAAACTCTGATGGGTGCCTTATTTCAAAGGCATGGGAGAGGAAGTCCCTGGCTACCCATTGGTTTAACAATAGGTCCATTTGCACTAATCGAGGCAGCCAAACTCATAACAAAGATTACTAATGGAAGCAATAGAAGCCTCAAAGGAAATTTGTTGCAAGCTAAGTTTATCGCTCTTAGATTTGTCGGTCCATGTTGAGTCTGCATATTATCTCACTTCAGTTGCAGTTTCTCTCTGCCTCTCTCATAACCCATAAAGCAGAGATTTTCAGCCTGTTTGGGTCCACCGCTCCCTTGACCACTACATTCTTTCTGCATTGGATGCCTGCCCCCCAGCCCTCACACTTCCTTTCTAAAGCAAAGCTCTGGTAGGGTCCTAGAGTCCTCCTTCCAAAGCATAGTTAGTGCGTTCCCAGATTTGGAAAGCTCTAAGACCCTGCCGGAGCCTCTCTTTGAAAAGGGGGGGGGTGGAGTGTCAAATTGTGTGGCCTGTGGGTTCCATGTCAGAGTACTCTTGCGGCCCACTTGGTATGAAAAGTTGGACTGCCCTTGTTTATAGCTTGCTAAGATAATTTCATACGGTGATGTATACGCTAAGAAGATCTAGAAAAATCTAGTTGACCAGATTTGTGTAAGACGTTCCTCTGGTCATGCTCATAATTGGGCTTAGGTAATTGGTTTGTTTATTCCTTGGCTAGCTGCGAGCCAAATTGGACCTCATCATGCACACTCCACAATGTCTTTGACAGTGCAGTGGGCTCCAATCCCACCTCCAACTGTTCCCCTTCCACCCCACAAACTTCTTCCTTGCTTGCTCTCATTCACCCATGTTTTTCCAAACTCCCTTCTAACGCATGATGCCGCCCATGTGCCTGGCTGCTAGATCCAGTTCAGAGGAGGCAATTTCAGGCCTCTCCTCACCCTCCACCCCAATCTCCAGTTCTGGTGCCTGCTGCACCAGGTACAATGTGCTGGGAAGATGGAGAGTCGAGAGAAATGTCTATCACTTATTTCCTCACTCCTCCTTTCAGCCAAAGCAGCAGGAGCAGCCAAGTAAGTGGATGGAAAAAGAGGAGGCTTGGAGGATCATACGCATTGGGGGTGGCAGGGACATGGCTTGAGGGCTGTGAAGGAGGGCAAGTGTTGAATTCTCCTTTGCCTCAGATTGAAATATAAACTGCAGAGAACAGACTCCAAATTTCGTATTTCAGGGCTGGGTGATATAATGCCTGCATACACAGAAGCCCAGAGCCAATGGCTGGGAATCAACCAATGAGTCCTGTCAGCAGAATCCCTGTGCAAAGGTTCCTCTTTGCACAATGGGGATTCTCTCTCTTCCACTGCTTGCCCCCCAAAATTGGTTTGGGGGAGTCAGGAAAGTGGGGATCGTTTAATCTAGCAAGCTGAAATGCTTGCCCTGGCGGAACAAATTGCCTTAGTGCAGTGTTGAGTTCCACCCAGTGATTGTGTCCTGTTTGAATGATAGCTAAATTAACCCCGTTGGAGGTAATGTGAGAGAATGACAGAGAAGTGGGAAGTAGCCGTCATCTTGAGTTCACTGTAGCAATGAACAGATTGATGAACAGAACAGCTGAGAAGAAAAGTCAGGGCTCCTGTATATATTATGTTGTAAGAGCAAAACTTCTGCTTAATGATGAACTCCAGCAACTAACAGTTTGGCCTTTGTGACCTTCATGTTTCCTTAAATACAATTTGTGTTGTTATATTTTTCAAACTTCAAATGTATATTTGCATATTCATCTCCCCTGTAATTCCAAATCTTGCATTTATGTGGCAGAATAGTTGCCGTATGTCATCTTATATTCTCTTTCTGATTGTCAAGGGAAAATATACATGCTTGCTTAGCCACAGTAGACAACACTCATGCATAAGAAGAAGGGGGAGGTATCAGCAGACTGAACTTCAAGGTTTGCAGAAAACAAAACAAATAAAACCCAAAAGGTATCAGCAAAGATCCTGGTCTTTCTCGTTTAGGATTTTTTTTACAAAATCCAGAACAAGTGCAAATAATTGTCCATATTGCAGGTTGGAAGGGCATATATATGGGAGAGAGTGGCTTAACTGCAACATTTTGTTGTGCGGACCAATTTGGATTCCATAATCTTTGAATTTACAGTTCACTTTTTGATATCTGAATGCAATGCAAAATTATGTTAGGGTTGTCAGATTATTAACTGAGAGACCACACCTAAAATTTGTGCCTGAAGGCTCTGCGGCACCACCTCTCTGCTCTAGCCTTAACCCTGTTGGTCCCATCGCTCACCAGAAATCAATCTAGGCTTGCCCCACAGCAGACGGGAGTGGATAGTATGCAGACCAGCAGTGGGGTAGCAGGCCAGAAAGTGCAACGGCTGCGTTCGTACTCTTATAAGGCAGCTGAAGAAATAGACATTGTTGAACCATGGCAATCCTTGCCTTCATCTGTAGAGTCACACTTGAATTAACCGCCTCCTTTGTTATTCATGTTCTGTGTTTGTTTGTTACAGCAACACTGACAAGCTATTCTGAAAATATGGATCGTGCTAAGTATGGTGGGGAAAGCAGTAAAGAATTAGGATCTGGAGGAAACTTGAAACCTTGGCAGTCTCAAAAATCCAGCATAGACTCTTGTTTATATCGAGTGGATGAAAACATGACGGCCTCTACATACAGTTTGAACAAGATCCCTGAAAGGAACTTAGAGACTGTTTTATCCCAGTCAGTACAATCCATTCCACTCTACCTTATGCCTCGCCCAAACTCTGTAGCAGGTAAGAAATTCTCATTAAGTGCTAAGGTAAATTGTAATTAATGGTGAGCCAGAAACTCGTTACTTACATTTTTATCACCCTTGTAAAAAATTGTGTGAATGCTTCAGGTGTTTAAAATATTATTTCTGAAATAACACCCCACACTAACTTTACATTTCAAGTTATCCAGTGTCTTCTAGTTTTGTGTCTCACGGATCCTTCCTATCTCTACCTCAGTTGTGTCCTTGGCCATGAGAAACTTGCTGAAGGATTACACAATGCAACATCTCCACTCCTGATAGTTCCAGAAGTGCTTGCACAATGTCACTTGCTCTTTCTTCAGTTTAACCCTCATATTTAATTAAATCACATAAACTTCTAAATGTGCTAATGAGAGATTAATGAAAAGCTGCTAAAGAGTGATGCTGCGTGAACCAAGTAGTGAAATTGGGAGCGGAGGAGAGGCAAAATAAGACTGTACAAGGCCACTGTTTGCAAAACTACGAACTCTAATCTTCTGTCATTTCCCCTACTGCTAGCAACAACTTTAATCCAATCTGGGTCTGCCTTACTTCCTACTAGCTCTAAGTCAAACATTTCTATTGGGTAGTCGCCAATCCTAAATTGACGAGTAACTCCCTAGAAGAATTTCATATGCAGACAGCGACCGTTTTAGGCACATCCACGTTGGGCGATAACGCTGAGGCCGGTGCCTCCCTCAATGAAGCGTCGCCCGGGATTCATCACTCCGATCTTGTCACGCTGATGTGACCCATATCCAAGGACATGAGCACACGACTAGCAGAGTCCAAACAGAAACTCAGCCTTGAGGAGTAACATCTAAGCCTAATTTATTACAAATTAAATCAAACGTAACAGAAACATGGCTTCTCTCTCTGCGTATCTCCCTTTCCACTCACAAGACTCCAGTAATCAGTGCTGGAATGTAAACAGACATGTGACATGTAACGGTCCCACACATCTGCAGCACGGGAGGAATGGAATTCTCAACAGTCCAATTGCTGACACGTGGGTCCTTTGGGACCCGGAAGAGGGTAGAACCAGGGTGGTGGTGGTGTAATGGGATGCAATGGAGGTAGGGCATGCTTATGTCCATTCAACAGATGCACACGGGAGCTAGGAACAGAACCCACACACAAAATGGTTGGTGCTTGTAACAGACCTCAACCTCAAGTGGTACCTGGAGAACCACACAAGGTTTATATCATTGATATTGCAGAAACTAATAGATACTGGTTTGGGTCACAGATTTGCTGAGCTTTGTATGCTTGGGAGAGGTGCCCATCAAACATTGCTTTCTTCATAATTTGCCTTCAGCTGAGAAATGAAATTCTCCACATGGGTGAGGGACATTTCTTCCCAGATGTCTCAGTGCTGGACACAGAGGCATTGGAGAAAAGTCTTTTGTTTCATTATAAAGGAGAGGTGAAAACATAAGCTAGTGTAGGGGTTCCCAAACTGGTCCACGGGCCACCAGTGGTCTACAAATTTCATACAAGTGGTCCACAGTGTGTTGATAAAAAGGACAAAGTTCATACAACATCTAGTGCACTACAGTTACTACAACAGGCAGAAAAGGACAACTAAATAGTCTGCCAGGACCCTCAGCAATTTTCTGGTTTGGGAATCACTGAGCTAGGGGAAGCTAGCAAAGCCTGTAATAAAATTATTTGCAAATGCTATTGGTTGCTTGAGTTAGGAAGCTTCCTAGAACTTACTAGGTTAAACAAGCCTAAAGGCTACATAGCTTCCCCCCCCCCTCGAAGTTTGAGAGCATCACTAGACTTGCTCACCTTGTCTGTGAGTCTTAAGCATCCCCCTTTGGGGCAGGGTGCACTTGTTTTAGAGCTGAAATTAATATTCAGGGCTTAGGACAAAAGATAGGTGGGATTTTGAACCAATCTGATATAGTACATTAAAAGTCAATTTAAAATAGCTGGTGACTCATTTCCAACCTGAGCTGAGGGAAGTTTGCCCATCCCTAGTTTATATCACAAGGGCTTTATAGCAGCATTAAGTACCTTTAATCCTAGTTAAGCTATATTTCCTTCACTCTTGGAAAGTTTTATCGCAAGCTCTACTTTCTCTTTTCTTTTGCGAGAACTTGTGATTAAGTGTTACCTGGAAACTAAATCTGACAGCATGACCTGAAGACACATGATCCAGAAGTCTTGCTTCTGGATCAGGCTTGGATATGGTATGATTTCGTGGGGGAAAGTCATGATGTCAGTGAAATAAAATGTTTATCTCAGCACCCCCCTCCAAACTCCAATGGACCCTAGACTGCAAGGCATTGACTAATATAATTGGGGGGTGGGCAGTAAAAGGTTTAAGATTGTAGGCTATACTGGTTTCTAGATCATGATAACTTTCATTTATCCAGTCTTTGCCACCCTCAGCTGGCTGAAGATCTCCTGCTCCCTTAAACAGTTCCAGCACACCTTTCCTCTGTTCCTACCAGAGCACCTTACTTCTTTCAAAGACCCCCTCAAAATCTACTTTTTTGTGAAGCCTTTGACACAGTAGTCTGGTTTGCATGTAATGCTGAGTTAAACTGGCTTACCTTGAACAAGAAAATTCTGGCCACCTGGCTGATCCCTCGCTCCTCTGCCTCCTTCACCATCAGGAGCTAAGTGATTTGGCTTAGCGTTATGTCTGAAACGGGGCTTGCGATTTGTCTCACTCCAGACAAGCCATGATCTGTAACCAAGCTTTGTTCATGGCTTGCCATTTGTGGTTTGTTTGGGAGAGACAAGTCCCAAGCCCGGATTTGCTTGTAATGCTAAGCTCCTGGCTTAGCTGTTCGCAGCACAGCAGCAGGGAGAGAGAGGAGCGTAGCAGCTGCCAGTTTCGCATGGTGTGATCAAGGCCCGTCTCCTAGTTCTTGTGCCTTACTGTACCTAAGCCTAAGTATCTTTAACTGAAGTAGCACATATTCTTTTCCTGTTTTCCTCTGCCTGCCTCCACTTCCCTCCCCTTCCTTTGTTGTCTCCATTGTGTCTAATTATAGATTATATCCCTTTGGCAAAAGGACATTGCCTCTTATAACTCAGCAAAGCAACATGCACACCAATTATGCTGTATAAATCAGTCATCTTCATTGCCCAAAATAGCCTCATATCTATAGAAATCTTTGACATGCTTCTTAGGACAGACAAAGAGGTCATTTTTCTCTCCTTTGACCATAACTGTTCTCCATATATTCTCCACCTTTCTGCTGAAATAATACTTCACCATTTATTTATTTTTACTGTGGAACTGTTCAAAACAACATTTTAAAAGCATCTAAGCAATTTACAATTGTTTATTGTATTTATTCTTTCAATAAAAACTCAAAGTATTTTACAAAATGCAAATGCAAGTGACACCTTTTGCTTTCTGTGGTTGTATATTATACTTAAAATTACATATACATTCTGTGCCGGTTTTCTTTTTCCTGTTCCATGCAATCTGAATACCTCTCTTGCAGTTCTCCTTTGTGGGCTGAGTAAAAGGAAAATATAGATTGAGTGATTTTTGTGTGCATTGGGCCTTAAGTATTTTGCATTGTTAGTGACTGAAGCCATTCAGCATTCCTTAATTTCAGCTGAGAATATTTACAGTGTACAACATCATTGTTTTCTATGTAAGCCTTCTAAAGAACTAATCAGGCTAAAGGTACATTGCAGTATGCTGCTATATCATTTTATTCTCACAACAGCCCTTTGAAGTTGGCCAGGTGGAGAAATAATTACTTGCTCCAGGCTATGGTTTATGGGTGAGAAGGTATTTTTGACCTGTGGTTTCTCTGTAATATATATCTTAGCCTTATGAACAAAGAGCTGCCTACACCTAGTTATCAGGATTGAAAGGCATCTATTTTCAGGCACTGCATACATTAGGTGACATGAAGGCATTTTATAGCTGGATGGAAGTATTCATGGCAATGAAGTGTTTGCTTCATCAAACTGCAAAAGGGTCAGTGAGAGAGTTGGGAATCTATTTACCCACAAGGTTTCAGGCTCCAATATACTCATAAACAAATCCCAGGAAAGGAAGGTCCAACCCTGTATTAACTCTAGATATAGTACCTGACATGATATATATTCTCTTGGAACTACTCAGTCTAGGGCCAAAGAAATAAACAAGTGGCTACTTTTAGGTCATTTTGCTTAGGGAAGTTAACATAATTAATTTAAGGAATCTTTCTCCCCATTCTTTAGAAACCTTCAGGTTTACATTTCTATCTTTTTCTAAATTAATAGATATTAACATTCTAATAAGCATGTCCAACATATCTGATGAAGAGTTTTTGTTGACTTTTCTTTGGTCCTGTGTTAAAGAGCATGAATTATTTGCTTTGATCCAATGAGCACAGCTCAGATGCTATACACCAGGGGTGGAGACCCTCCAACCTGTAGGCCAAATTAAACTTGCCAGGCCCTGGAGGATGGCCCACCCAACAGTTTTGGGCAAAGCATGCCCACGTTTGTGGGCCTGGCATATATGAAAGTTCAAACCGCAGGTTAAGGAAGAAAAATCTCCAGCGCACTTTCGGTATGCCTCTGATTCTTCCTTTTGAAGACGAAAGACTACAGTTTTGAATATGGCGCCTTTTCCCGTCAGCCTTCAATATGTATTGAATGACGAGTGCTGTATATTTACTATAATGTCTTAATACCAATCCCAAAAGTGTGTCTCATCAAGCATTCTATTCATTGGCAGCCACAAGCTCAGCCCATTTAGAAGATCTAGCTTATCTAGATGAACAGAGGCATGCTCCCCTACGAACATCTCTACGGATGCCTCGTCAGAGTATGGCTGGTGCTCGCACACAACAGGACCTAAGAGGTAAGCATTATATGTGTGCAGCTGTGACATATCTTGGGGTCTTTAGCAGCTACTACCCTAGTACAGATGCCTACTGAAGGTGTCCACATTCTGAGAAGGAACCTAGTATAGTCTGGGCTATCTCTGGCTGTGCTACAGTAAGTTATCCCGAGCTGTCCAAAACATAATTGGAGTTGCTTTAAAGCAGGGTTTCCCAAACTTGGGTCGCTATTTGTTTTTGGACTACAATTCCCATCATTCCTGACCTGCTGGCTAGGGACGACGGGAGTTGTAGTCCAAAAAATAAACACCAAAAAACAAAACAAACAAACAAAAAACCAACTGAAGACCCAAGTTTGGGAAATCCCGCTTTAAAGTAGTAAGATTTAAATAAAAAATATTTACCACCTTTTTGGCCACTAATAGGACAGTATAAATGGTGCTATCCACATACAGTATGAGAGCTTATACGTACTGGGGGATTTCCCAGCTATGGCAAAAAAAAGACTGTATATTAAGAAAGATTACTTTATATATTTTAGAAAGAGGCAGAGAGAGATACCTTTTCAAATGTATGTGTGGTGGTGGGCGGAGGCAGGAAGCCCTTTGTATCTGCAATGTCCTTCCATAGTAACAGAATCTTAAAAACAGTTAAAAGCTCCATAATTATTGAAAGACAGAGCAGAATATCCAAAACAGAGGAAGGAAAATCTGTCCACACCTATTTTTTATAGTCCGCATTCAAAAAGTGAAGGTGGTATGAGGCTGTTGGGGACCCCACCCCCAAAAAAATCCCTTCCCATTGAATTACATTTCCTTCCGCCTTTTCTGAAATTTCCCAACTTCTCTGTATTTGAATAGAGCAGTGCTATAGTAGCCAATGATACCTAAGTTCAAATGGATCCCTTGAAAAGCTCATCATTGTTCAGGACTAGAAGGTGGCACTCGGTGCTTCCTTGACCATAACTAATTATAGTTACTGAATTGTACACATGTTTTCCCCCCCTCTGCAGTACGCTTTGCACCTTACAGACCTCCTGACATCTCCCTGAAACCGCTGCTTTTTGAGGTGCCCAGCATTACCACAGAATCTGTATTTGTCGGCCGGGACTGGGTGTTCCAAGAGATAGATGTACAGTTGCAGAGTGCTGATGCCAGTGTGAACAGAGGTGTGGTGATCGTTGGAAATATAGGCTTTGGCAAGACAGCAATCATCTCCAGACTGGTTGCGCTGAGCTGCCATGGCACACGGATGAGGCAGATTGCTTCTGACAGCCCCCATGCATCCCCAAAACGTAAGTGAAGAGATGTACTAACTGGATAAATATGTTGTGTGCTTATATAGGTAACATATTATCTAATGGAGATGTGCTCCTATATCCTGTACGCAAGCAGGTTGGGACAATTCCTTGCATTTGTAGGTGTGAGAAATTATAGGGATCCTGAACTATTCATTTCCCAGTCATATACTATAAGAGCTTGGAATTGCTACAAATTCAGCTTTTATTTCCATTGAATCTAGACTTGTCTTTCCACTTACTACCGCACAGATAAGAGTGCTGGCAGCTATCTGCCTATATACTGAAACATTTGGGTGCCAATCTTTACAATGAGGACGGAAACAAAGAGTTCTTAGTGACTTCTCCACAATTAAGACTTCTTCCTCTGGAAATCATACTGAGTTCAAGCCAGAGGATGCTTTGGAAAGCTATTTTTAGTGGCCAGGAATATATGTCAGCTTGGGTTTATTTAATGTACAAAGCTTTGAATAGGTTTGGTAGTACTTATGCATCAAGAGCCTTCAGGGTGACATAAAAAGCCTAATAGAAAAATGCTTTTATTGATGGTGGAGAGGTACTGTGGTAATTTCATTCTGGGGACTGTAGGCTATTCTAGTTTTATATGGTGCCATTTTGGCTGCATTGCCTTAATGTCCAGCTGCCCACTCCTATATTCCTTTATTTGACTCCTGTTTTTTCCATAACCTGCTGCTTACAAATGTTGGCTTGTGTAAGGGAAATCGAGCTGTCCTTCTAGGGTGCATAGATGTGATTTGCTTGCTTCTCACTCTTTCCAGTCTAAGTCCATCTTTCCGCCTTTTCTGCATTGCAGATGTTGATGCAAACAGAGAGCTCCCCCTCACTCAACCACCTTCTGCTCACTCTTCTATCACAAGTGGAAGCTGCCCTGGAACCCCAGAAATGCGCAGACGTCAGGAGGAGGCTATGAGGAGGCTTGCTGCCCAGGTATTACTTCCCCACCCAAACTTTTCATTCTGTTTTTCTTTCATATGGATGAAGCAAACCAAGGGAAAGGAATAGTGTACTTTAAGTCCTGCTACAGATACTTAACAACTATTTATTACACTATAAGGTAAAGGTAAAGGGGCCCCTGACCATTAGGTCCAGTCGTGGCCGACTCTGGAGTTGTGGCGCTCATCTCGCTTTATTGGCCGAGGGAGCCGGTGTACAGCTTCTGGGGCATGTGGCCAGCATGACTAAGCTGCTTCTGGTGGACCAGAGCAGCGCACAGAAACGCTGTTTACCTTCCCGCCGGAGCGGTACCAATTTATCTACTTGCACTTTGACGTGCTTTCGAACTGCTAGGTGGGCAGGAGCAGGGACCGAGCAACGGGAGCTCACCCCATTGCGGGGATTCGAACTGCCGACCTTCTGGTCGGCAAGTCCTAGGCTCTGTGGTTTAACTCACAGCGCCACCCGTGTCCCTTTATTACGCTATGGCCATGCTAAAATTCCAAAAATATTCCTTCTGCTTGCACAGAGGTTCCACTAATGTCAGAAGATCTCTTCCACCTCTTGGGGTTATTCCTTCACCAGTGTTGAGTGGGAAGTCTTTCCTGCAATGTGATACTATGAAGATACTCGCAAATGCTCCCTTTCTTTGGTGTTTGGCTGGTTTATTCTGAACAATGAAGTCACTGTGTGGAAGTATTGCTAAGTTAAATGACCACTGTTTGGTTTTGTGGGAGGGGAAAGAGTTAAAAATACACAACTGCATCAAACCATTATCTAACCCAGTGTTTCCCAAACTTGACTATCCAGCTATTTTTGGACTACAGTTCCCATCATCCCTAACCATTGGTCCTGCTAGCTAGGGATGATGGGAGTTGTAGTCCAAAACCAGCTGGAGACACAAGTTTGGGAAACACTGATCCAACAGATAGACCCAAGGTGGCAAACCTCCAGCCCTCAAGCAAACCTTTGTTCACCAGGTGTTCCAATTTGGCCTGCAAGGGCATTTACTATAACCACTTGTCACTTAACTGACACCAGCTAACTGATGCCAGCTCATGGACAGGAGGACAGAGTTCAACTCTGCCTTGGCTGCGTGAACAGGTGTTTTCAGCCAAAGCAGGGTTTAGTGGGGGGCACTAAAGCCTGTTCAGTTTGGCTGTGCACACGTCTTCCTTACTGGGAAAAGACTCCCATAGCCAGTGCAAACATTCCCAGTTTTTACAGGTCTCAAGTGCGAGAGAGACTTATTCCACCACACTTGCAAACTGCATCTATCGTGTGATGGGGAGGGGAGAAAGAAAGTTTCCTTTTGCAAGCATTAGTAGAATGTGGGAGAAGTCCCTCCTGCAGGTAATGCCTCTAAAAAAGGGGGCACCTTGCTCAAGGGTGGGGGAAGCAGTTTCCTGCAGTCCTTGTAAAGGACACTGAAGAGTTAGGAGACACCCCCCCCCCCGAGCTACAAGTACCCTTAATAAAGTACAGTTCCTCAGATCCTATAGGGGAAGCCATGACCATTAAAGTACTTTAAATATATGGTCTAGGTGTGAACCTAGTCACTCTGCCCCTCATGTCAAAGACTTTTAGCACTGGATCCTCCTCCTTGTTAGACTGAGAGAAACTAGCAAGCAAATGTGGCTATTTTTTAACGTCTGTCCGCTGAGAAACTGATGTTTGTTTCCCCTTTTGCAGGTTGTTGCGTACCACTACTGCCAGGCTGATAATGCCTACACCTGCCTTGTGCCAGAATTTGTACACAACGTGGCAGCCTTGCTCTGCCGCTCCCCACAGTTCGCTGCCTACAGAGAGCAGCTGTTACGGGAGCCCCATCTACAGAGCATGCTCAGCTTACGGTCCTGTGTTCAGGATCCCTTAGCTTCTTTCCGGAGAGGAGTTCTGGAGCCCTTGGAAAGCCTTCATAAAGGTAGTGAAAAGCATGAGTTTACCTTGATAGCAACGCACGACTGCGGCTTCATTTTAAAAGCACAAGCTGAACCTTTCTGACCATATCTTTCTCCCACCTCCCTATTCCCAAACTCTCAGAACGAAAGATCCCCGATGAAGATTTCATCATATTAATTGATGGGTTAAATGAAGCTGAATTTCACAAACCTGACTACGGGGATACAATAGTATCATTCCTCAGCAAAATGATAGGGAAATTTCCATCCTGGCTGAAGCTGATTGTGACAGTCAGAACAAGTCTACAGGTAGGTTGGGGACTAGGTTTTTCCACTTTTTCCACTGTTCTGTTCTGATAATTGCTTTTCTCTGAATGGGAGCAGACACCTTACGTGGCCTCTGCTGTGATGGGGCTATCTGTTTGGAAGCAGATGATTCATGCACAGTTTGCAAGGCATATGCACTGGTTGGGAGGAAATTTGGGACGCACAAATGTTTATTAACCACTGCAACCTTACAGTATTAAGGTAGCTGTCTTGTTTAATATTACCCTGACAATTTCTAACTAAAAGAGAAAATAGGCAGCCACCTTCATCGTCTACAGCTGCAAATAGAATTAGTTCACTTACTAAAGCTGAAACGTTGACTTCTTAGGAAATAAAAACTGTTACATTTCAAAGGAAGATGATGTTTCCAACCAGTATTTTAAGAAGGCAAGGCCACAGTTAGGTGCACCCAGCTGGATTTCCGGTCTTTTCTCATTGTGCCTCTACATGAACTGCTTTTGAAACTCCTCCAGCTTTCAAGAGTACATTGAATGCAATGGAGAAGATTGATATATTAAAAAGAAGTAAATCCCCCCCCCTCCGACATTGTGGGTAATCCTATGATTCTCTGAATTGTTCCCAAGACCAAAACAATAATGGCAGTCAGTCATTTGCAGCTGCTACATTTGGATAATGAAAGTACATCTACCCACCTGCTGGTTTACTGATGAATGGTTTGACTTCTTTAAAAAATGGACTTTTTCAGCAGCAGCAGCAGATTTCCCCCCCTCTTCATTTTTTAAAAATTAGTTTTTAACGAAAGTGCACTTGTTACCTTTGAGACTAGTAAATTTATAGTGGTGTGAATATTTATAGACAACATAACATGCGTAAATATGGTGGAAAAGGTGATAAAAGAGTTAAAGTACAAAGGAGGATAAAATACCTTCATATGGCTATCAGGGGCATAAAATATTAATAGAACACATTGCTAGAACATCTGCTTGCGTTTTTAAAAAGTGCTGGAGCACTGGACTTGCAAATGGAATGTGTAACTTAGGGGAATACAGTTTTCTCAGTGAGAACCACCTGTAATCTTCAAACCTTGAGAAAGAAAAACATTTATTAGTTGATTCTAACACTGGCTTAGAATAGCGCTGAACACTTGACACCTTTCCTTCCAGCCAAGGTTCTCACATTGTTATGGCAGAAAAACAGGTGGAAAACATAAGCACAACTCTACTGCTACTTCTAATCATGCCTTTCACTGTGGTTCCCATACCTTGGACTCCACCCAGTGTGTTGTTCCATCTTTACTTTAAAAGTGCTGATTCCAGCCTCATTCCAAGGAGAAAGCCCATTTTTATTTATTATTACTATTTAAATTTATATCCCATCCTTCCTCCCTGAGGGGGATTCTCTTTTCTATCCATTGCTGTGCACATCAAAAAATCCTGTTCTTTTAAAAAGATGGAAGAGTAGCACTAAAGACATCTACACCTTTGGAGATCATGCTTCTCTTGGGCTCTTCTGCGGGGGAATCAGACTTCTGGCTTCTGAAAAGAAGACTGATGAACCATGATGAAAATACAGAATGATAATGATGGCATGACATGGGTGCCCCATAAAAAGGCGAATGAACAAAACATGGCAGTTCCACACTAAACTGCTAGTGTAGAAGCACCCTAGGTCAGTATATAAAGGGCAATAACAGACCAGAAACAAATCTGTAGAAACTGTTGATTCCATTGTCCCTTTGCTCTCTTGGTTGTGGTTTTGAAAGGCAGTTTGGAAATTTAGCTTTGTGTTTATTTCAAAGTCAGTTTAACTGAGCCACCCAGGATTAACAAGCGGTGTAACCTCATTTGGAGCCAGTATGACAGCATGTTTGGCCTATAACTCATAACTATGTGTGCCAATATTTATACTTCCAGTGGGAGACTGATTGTATTTCTCCCATTTTTAACTTCTCCATTATTTACTTTATTCTTGTTTTTCTCTTATAGGAAATAATTAAGTTATTACCCTTCCATAGGATATTCCTGGACAGACTGGAAGAGAATGAAGCTATAGATCAGGATCTCCAAGCCTACATCCTACACCGAATACATAGCAGCTCTGAGATACAGAATAACATCTCTCTTAATGGCAAAATGGACAATACAACCTTTGGCAAACTTAGTTCTCATCTCAAAACCCTGAGTCAAGGATCCTACTTGTACCTTAAGCTCACATTTGATCTAATAGAGAAGGGCTATTTGGTGTTAAAAAGCTCTAGCTATAAGGTAGTCCCCGTCTCCCTTTCAGAGGTGTACCTGCTTCAGTGCAATATGAAGTTTCCAACACAGTCTTCCTTTGACCGGGTGATGCCACTCTTAAACGTGGCTGTGGCATCTCTGCACCCCTTGACCGATGAGCATATTTTCCAGGCCATCAATGCAGGAAGCATTGAAGGTTCCTTGGAATGGGAGGACTTTCAGCAAAGGATGGAGAACCTCTCCATGTTCCTTATCAAGCGCAGAGATATGACCCGAATGTTTGTCCATCCATCTTTTCGAGAGTGGCTGATCTGGAGAGAAGAAGGAGAAAAAACCAAGTTCCTCTGTGACCCTAGGTAAGTAACGCATCACCTTGTGACAGGAGAAGACAGATACGAGATCACTTCATTTTTCATTAATATACCACTGAGTAGTGTTATTGAGATGTGGCTAAAAAAGATGATCCATTTACAATAGGAAGAGAACCAACCGGGTGGGTGTGTTATTGGGTTGATGTTGTTTTCATTTTGATTATGTATTTTGTGGTTTTATAATCTGATTTTATTCTGTGAACCGCCCTGAGACGTGCAGGTATAGAGTAGTAGTAGTAGTAGTAGTAGTAGTAGTAGTAACAGCAACAACAACAACCACAGCAGCAGCAGCAACAACAACAATTTATTACTTATACCCCACTCATCTGGCTGGGTTTCTCCAGCCACTCTGGGTGGCTTCCAACAAGAGATTAAAAATACCGTATTTTTTGCACCACAACACTCACTTTTTTCCTCCGAGAAAGTAAGGGGAAATGTCTGTGCGTGTTATGCCTACGGGTGGCATGCCTACGGATTTTCCTCCTCTAAAAACTACGTGCGTGTTATAGAGCAAAAAATACGGTACATTAAAACATCAGTCATTAAAAACTGATATCTTCTAACATCAGATAGTTGTTTATTTCTTTGACGTCTCAACTAGGGCCAAGGCCTTTTCAGTACTGGCCCTGACTTGGTGGAACTCTCTGTCACAAGAGACTAGGGCCCCGCGGGACTGGTCATCTTTCCGCAGGGCCTGCAAGACAGAGATGTTCCCCCTGGCAAGACAGAGATGTTCCCCCTTCCCTTATGGCTTTGATCTATGGGCTACTATTAAAATGAAGCTGCATTTTAAATTGTATTTTAACCTGTATTTTAAATTGGTCCCCCCCTTATGTTTTTATTGTAATTTTACCGGTGTTAGCCACCCTGAGCCCGGCTCTGGCTGGGGAGGGTGGGATATAAATAAATTATTATTGTTATTGTTATTGTTATTGTTATTGTTATTGTTATTGTTATTGTTATTGTTATTGTTATTATTTGATGGGAGGGAGTTCCACAGGGCGGGTGCCACTACCGAGGAGGCCCTCTGCCTGGTTCCCTGTAACTTTGCTTCTCGCAGTGAGGGAACCACCAGAAGGCCCTCGGCGCTGGACCTCAGCGTCCGGGCAGAATGATGGGGGTGGAGACGCTCCTTCAGGTATACTGGACCAAGGCCGTTTAGGGCTTTAAAGGTCAGCGCCAACACTTTGAATTGTGCTCGGAAACATACTGGGAGCCAATGGAGGTCTTTGAAGAGTGGTATCTATATTCAGTAAATAGCGACAACAACAACACTAAGTTAATCATTATCTGATCACTTTCTCTATTATGTATGGAAGTCTGTGAAAGTAGGCAAAGTCTGTTTCTTTGGATGCGACTAAGGAAAATGATCACGTGCCAAGATCCTTAGTGATTATTCGTTGTATTTATTTTTGAGTCAATACCTCCACATTTAACTTGATGTTAGAATTTACTTTGACTCTGCTTAATAATGATTAAGCAGAGTAAAAGAGTTTTATGTACATTTTGCTGTTGTAATCTTTACAGAACAAAAAGGGGAACAGGCTCTGTTATTCACTCATGCGCAACTCTTTATTGTAGCTCAAAATGTTTCAGAATATAAAACTCCTTCAGGAGCTTGAACAAAGCTAGAAGGTTCTTAAAATACCCTGTTCTGAAAATCTTGAAAGCTCAAGAACCATCTTGAAAAAATGGTAGAGCTAAATATTTATTGTCTTGAGATCAGTTGAACATAGATCTGGAGGGCTTTAAAGATGGAAGAAAACTAGTAGGGGGAAGCTAACACTTTGAAAGACAGGAATAGAATTCAAAATGACCTCAATAGAATGGGAAACTGGGCCAAAACTGGCAAAATGAAATCAACATAGACAAATGCAAAGTTATGCATTTAGCCAAAACAACATAACTAATTGAATGCACAGGTATAAGATGGGGGCCACCTGGCTTGACAATAGTAGATGTGAAAGGGATCTGGAGACTGTAGTCAATCGTAAGCCAAATAGGAGTCAGCAGTGAGTTTTTAGCTGCAAAAAAACCCTGAATATGATTTTAGGTTGCATTAATAAAACCATCTTTTGCAGCCATCCAAAAACTGCTGCCCCTGAGCTGGATTCCACTTGTTATTCGTGACTTCATTCTCTACAGAACCCACTTGCTAATGCAGCAAGGTGTCTACTGAGAAATAGCAGAAAGGCAATGGAGTGCAAGGCTCTGGGCCAGAGAACTGCATGTCCAAGGGTCAGAACTCCTCAGCAAAGGAACAGAGCTTTGGGGGCGGGTTGGGGAATAGTCAGGCACAGGGGGTATATAAGGGCTCCATGGGGACTAAGCACTTGTCTGAACAAGTCATCTATGATCTGTCCAGGGTGCTGAAAGTCCTGTCTGTGACTGCCTTTGCTGTCCAGTGGTTCCTGACCTTGAATGGGACATCTGCATGGTTTTTGTGCCTGCATTCACCTCAGTTCAAACCAGTTTACTGGACAAGCTTCTTCCCAACACTACCATGGTCTCAGCCACATCTGAAGTGGAACATGACTCCTCCGTAGTGAAGTATCTTTAAAGTTCTATCAATAAGATAGATTCATAAGTTTGCTTCCTCTCCCCTTGCAAGAAAAGAAAAAATGCTCTGCTTCAACCTCCACCTCCTCTTATGACTGCAGAAACAAAGGAAAGCATTCCCTGGCCTTTTAGCACCACCGACAACTTCAATGCCACCTGGGAGGCTCCACCCAGCCTCACTGGAAGAACTTGGTGACAAGAATAAGATCAATCTGGCCCCATTCACTGGCTATTGAAGCAACAGCTGCTGCAACGCTTGCTTTTCTCTTCCATTCCTTTTTCCTTTTCCATCACGTTTGCCAGCCTATATTAAAAGCCTTATGATTGTGATTTACAAGGACTATTGTTATTTAACCATATAATCTCTGATAATCTTAACAGAAATATTAAATTATGAGACTTCTTTGATTGCAGGTAGCCAAAAGTTGTAACGATAAAAAGGCATACCGTAAACTGCCATGTGATCCTCAGATGAAGGGTGGTACAGTGGTGCCTTGCAAGACGAAATTAATCCGTTCCGCGAGTCTCTTCGTCTAGCGGTTTTTTCGTCTTGCGACGCAACCCTATTAGCGGCTTAGCGGCTTAGCGCTATTAGCGGTTTAGCGGCTATTAAAGGCTTAGCGGCTATTAAAGGCTTAGCGGATTAGTGGCTAAAAGGCTATTAGCAGCTTAGCGACTTAGAAAAAGGGGGTGGGGAAGCGAAAAAAAATTGGAACATTGCAAGACGTTTTCGTTTTGCAAAGCAAGCCCATAGGGAAAATCGTCTTGCGAAGCAGCTCAAAAACGGAAAACCCTTTCGTCTAGCAGGTTTTCCGTCTTGCGAGGCATTCGTCTTGTGGTGCACCACTGTATAGAAATTTTAATAATAATAATAATAATAATAATAATAATAATAATAATAATAATAAATAGCCAGTCACTGCAGCTATTAAACGCAAGTCCCAGCCTGGAAGCATGAGTAGTGGTGGTTGATTGATTCTGTCTGCTATCTTAAAAATAGTTTCTTGTGGCACTTGCCTTGATTTCATTGGTTGAGCTCTTCAAAGGGGTGAACTAGATGGATTTTATAGTCACCAAGTTCCCCTTCTTCAATAGGGTACATGCAGAAATAAACCGCTACTGCTTCCAGCTCCAGAAAATAGGTATTGCCCACAGCAGTGGGTAAGAATTATTATTATTATTATTATTAGTCTGTTTATATCCTGCTGTTCTATTAAAAGTACTCACTCAGAATAGAATCCATCATTAAGTGTAGCTTCCTACAAGAAGGGGTCACCTCAGACTTTGAAAGATCTTTGCTTCTAATATCTTTCCTCTATGTTAGTTCTCCTAGAGAGAGGAATGAGCTACAGTGCTATCTAGTAGTTCAGCAAATGTTTCATCAAAGCTGATGAACAATTAAGGACAACGTGGTCCTGATGTGCATCAGAGTACAACTAACAAGGGTTATGAGGAGGAGGGATAAAAGGTTTATCTCCTTCATTTCACAATCTGAGTGCTAACTGTCAAAAGATACATTGGAGTTAGAATTCTAACTTCCTCCATGTTTCTTCTTTTCTCTTTTGCCCAGGAGTGGCCATACGTTGCTCGCCTTCTGGTTTTCCCGTCAAGAGGGAAAACTCAACAGACAGCAGACTATTGAGCTGGGCCATCATATTCTCAAAGCACACATCTTTAAGGTAGCAAAAAATTGTGCAGTGATATCTTCACTTTGGATTTGAATGGTGTGGTACTGGTGTTTTCAGAGTACATGAAGAATGTTAAGTTTCTGAGATCCTCACTAGGACCTAGCCTGGTCAGCCACAAATTGTGGTGAAGGCCAAGGCCCTGTCCTCAGGTATCCTCAAAACAGGAGGAATAAGTTATGTGAGGACGCTGTCTCACAACAGCCGTCCATGATTTTCTGCTGCTACCAGACAGCTGATTCAGCAGAAGGTGACCAAGGGTGAGGAAGAGGAGGAGAAAGAAAGGTTCTTCATTCAGTTTCATGGACCTCTTCAACCTTTTCTTTCCAGTTTTGGGAGAGAGAGGGGAAATAAGAGAGAAGGTCTCTCTCTTCCTTAGATCTTAGGGTAAGCAGCTGGCAGGAGGAAGATATTGGTGCCCCCAAAGGGAACTGAATTTGGCCTGGAACTGCTAGTTAGTGATCTCCACCCTCCCTAGATCTGTATCATTATTCCATTCTTCTCATACCAAACATGGCCTATTGATCGGAAATGAATTCCTTTGATCGGAAGTGAAAGCCCTTTGGCATGAGTGGCTTTAAATCCCTGAACACTAAGGAATGTTTGAGAAGTAATTAATTATTAGAGGTCTCATTAGCACTCTCGATTTCTGTATGAGAAGTACTAAGTAGTAATATAGAGTATGTTCTAGTCTAGGGACGCGGGTGGCGCTGTGGGTAAAACCTCAGTGCCTAGGACTTGCCGATCGCATGGTCGGCGGTTTGAATCCCCGCGGCGGGGTGAGCTCCCATCTTTCGGTCCCAGCTCCTGCCCACCTAGCAGTTCAAAAGCACTCTTAAGTGCAAGTAGATAAATAGGTACCGCTTACTAGCGGAAAGGTAAACGGCGTTTCCGTGTGCTGCGCTGGCTCGCCAGATGCAGCTTATCACGCTGGCCACGTGACCCGGAAGTGTCTCCGGACAGCGCTGGCCCCCGGCCTCTTAAGTGAGATGGGCACACAACACCAGAGTCGGACACAACTGGCCCATACGGGCAGGGGTACCTTTACCTTTACCTTACGTTCTAGTCTAGTTTAGGATTTTCCATTTTCTGAGTCAAAAGATTGCTCAGTGCTGCAACCAACTTGTTAAGAGCACCTTAGGAACAGTCGCTGTTAATTGTAAGCCCCATGTCTTGACATACTGTCCCAAGGAATATGACTTACAGTGTGCAAGTTTTATTTTTGGAGGGGGCTGTAGACAAGAGCTTGGGTGACCTTCCCAGGAAAGGTTCCTAAAAGAATCCTTGGGGGGAAATGGAGTATTAGATTGCATTGCCTTTTTCAAAAAAGTTAGGCTATTTATGATATTGATTCTTTTAGAATAAATGTTCTTTATTCAGCACTGGCTCACCTCTTTCTTTGATTCTTCTATTTTTTGTTGTGTCTTTTTGCTAGTACTTGTGGTATACAGCCCACTAGATGTAGGGCAAAGGGATTACATCACTTCTCTCCCTTTCATGATGGAATGCTGCACCTTGTACCCAAGAGTTCCTACTCATGTGATTTGGTTGGAGGTTGGGGTTGTTATTCGAAATGTGGTAGACTTCAGAGCATTTACAAAAGAGTAACTCTTTGGTGCTCTGACGTAACTTGCACCGAGTAGTAGGACTTAATCCTTGGAGTTGCGTCCTCTCCAACACTCCTACTTTCTCTTTAGAATACAATATTTTTGTAAAGTTGACAGTGACTCCTTGCTAGTCAATTGGGGTTAAATGAGCCGTGTGTTAGTGATGTGTAAAATAAAACCAGTACCTTGGATTATCAAATTTAAAGTGTGTCTTTTGCAGGGACTGAGTAAAAAAGTTGGGGTTTCCTCCTCAATTCTCCAAGGGCTTTGGATTTCCTACAGCTCAGAAGGTCTTTCCATGGCGCTGGCCTCTCTCCGGAATTTGTACACCCCTAACATAAAGGTACGAGAGGGGAATAATTTTTATTGAGACTATGGCAGGCAAGGAAAAGTATTAAGTATTTCTTCCTTCTCATGGTGGGGTGGGGCTACAGCTGTTGTTTACATCTTTTATAATGTGCATGTTAATTGATGTAACGTCACATCTAATTCCGCCTTTGGTCAACTTTGACCCTTCTTCACATCTGTACAACCCCTTGGGCATCCTCATAAAATGTCTTTCTCCATTCTTCCCATTCAGTAAGAATTTCGACTTCTCTTTCTATCACTGCCTCCTCTTTTCAGCTTTCATTTTATTTCCAAATAATATTTAAAATGCAGAGAAAATGTAACGTCTATTCTAAATAGGCTTGGAGTTATAAGGCAGCATACTTCCAGGTATCAGGTGTTTGGGACAGACAACAGGTTTTCCTTGAATATGGGCTTTTGCGACGCATCTGGTTGACTCTTGCCTGGTAGATATCAAGGCAGATTGGGTTTTTTGTTTTGCTTTAGAACATTTCTGTAGCACTCTTCAATTTGAAATACAAGTATTGTTCGTAAAATAGCATTCAAACACATTTTTTAAAAAATAAGGAATACCGTATATTTTCGTCTATAAGACGCCCCCATGTATATTTTGGGGGACTTAGATTTAAGAAAATGGGGGGCGGGGAGAGATGGCCCTGTGTATAAGACGCCTCCTCATGTTTTTCATTTTTTAAAGGAAAAAAACCTAGTCTTATACATGGAAATATACAGTAATTATTGGCGCCATACATTAAAAGAGGAAGTAAAACAAAATATTAGTACTTAGATTGTAATGTCGTAGGTTAAAGGAACTTAATATGAATCTTAATATCAAAATTCCTTCTAGATCCATAGATAGATGTTTTCATCCTTTTCCCTGCTACAACCATCAAAAATCTGACTCTAACCCAGTAATTTCCAAACAGTGTGCTGGGGGGCACACTAGTGACATCTGAGCTAATCACAAATGAGTTGTAAACGTAAATAAAATAATTGAGGATCTGAACGTGCTTCCTTCTAATCGCTATCCTCAGAGGGCAGGTAATTCTGCACTCTGTCTGCATCTGATTGATTTAGTCATGCCTGCTGCAAAGGAACACCAGAATTCCTTAACCTCAAAAAAGAGTGCCTACTGCATCTCAGCTTGAGTCACAGCTTTGAGAACAATTCCTCCCAGTCAGAAATAGCATCAAGGTACACAGAAACACACTAGTGCATTGGAAAGCACATTCAGTGGTGATCTCTGGAGAGTGTGTGCTTAGGGAGGCAACATCAGAGCATTATTGGAAGTTCCAGAAAGTAAGAAATTGTTCTGTCAATTGAAATAACCTTGCCCACCATAGAATGTCAGTGAGTTTGGTAAGACTCTGAAGATTTTGCAACATTCAAGGTGCTGGAAAGAGGGCAGGGGAAGTAGAAAGAGAGAGAGAGGACGAAACGTCTACCCCCTTGTTAGTGCCAGAGGACAGCGGAATGTGGGGAGCGGAGACGGCAGTAGCAAATTTAGAACTCTTATGGAAAAAACTAACATTTTCCTGTGTATTCTCTGCTTTGGCTAAGAATTGCTAGACAAATCAAGCTTGTGGCAGGGGAGGGAAGCTGCTAATCTCTACTACACGAAACTCTTTCGCTCCGTTTTTAATTGAGAAAATTGGCTCGTTTAGAGAGTGCTGATCTCATCCGTTCCCATTTCTTTCTGTTCAGGTCAGTCGGCTACTGATCTTAGGAGGCGCCAACATCAATTACAGAACTGAAGTTCTAAACAATGCCCCAATTTTATGCGTCCAGTCTCACCTTGGTTACACGGAGATGGTAGCTTTGCTGTTGGAATTTGGAGCAAATGTTGACGCCTCTTCGGAAAGCGGCCTAACGTCTCTTGGATATGCTGCTGCTGCTGGGTATCTAAGCATTGTTGCCCTCTTGTGCAAGAAGCGAGCGAAGGTGAGGAAGGTGGCTGTCCTGTTCTCAAACCTGAGCAAGCAAGCCACGGTTGGGCTGCCCATGTCCCGTAGACTCCAGTCCTAATTGCTTGCATGCTTGTAGCTGTGTCTTCTAGCTGCTCTCCGGGGTAGTTACGCTAGCAAGAGCACGAGCAACAATTTCATTTCTGTTTCTTCATAAATGTACTCCACAATCTTCACTGGTATTGTGGTCAGCAACTAAAATCCCAGAGCAGTTCATTGGCAACTCAGGTTTGGGTAAGGATGTTGCTAAGCTGCTGAAGGGATAGGGTGCTAATCTTGTTTGTCTCAACGTTTAAAGTTCTCCTGTTTTAATTTGCTATCACTCAGATACAGAAAGCAAGGCTAGAGTTCATAATCTAGTTTTGCACAAACATGGTAAATGCCAGCTGTTGGAGAATATGCCTTTTCCCTTTTTACACGACACTTCGCACCAAGTGAGTAGGAGTAGCCAATATCCCTCGGATGGTATTCCAGAATCGAATACATCATGAAACATATCCTGGCAAAACCGGGAACTTGAATGTAACATGGATTAGGGATATGAGATAACTATTTGTTCAGGAACATGTCTTTTTAATTGTCATACCTGTCTTCATAATAAAGATGGCTAGAAACTTGTTTTCATTTTAGGTTAAGATTAACTCTTTCAGGCTCCTGAATGTTGTAAAAGTTCCTGAAGGTGGTCCTCAGACAAAGACTTTCTCTTTACCTGGGCTTTTGGCCCTTAAATTGGGGGGGGGGGGGCATTGTGACCTTTTTTTAATGGGGCAGGATTTGTTCATCCCACCTTCTAATTGTATAGCTCTGTTTTTAGGAGGTTTTGTTGTTTTTAATGTGAGTTGTTTTTGCTCACTCTGTAAGAATATATCTATAATATAATACATAAGTATAAATCAGAACAACAACAATAGTCTTTGGCAGATTCTTCGCTTCTAGTATGGTCCATTTTGGCTAACCTCAGAAAACATCCAGGAACCAACACCTCTCCAGGAGCCTACAATTTTATACTGTCTCACTAACCAGCTCAATGCTTTAGGTGACATTTGTGCTCTATAAGATCACTATGTCATTCTGTCTTGTTGCCGAATGACAGTGTTTGCTTCTAGAGAGCTACTGTGGTTTTCAGTGAACATTTGTGTTTCCCAAAAGTAACAGCAAAACGTTCACTGAAAACCATAGGTTTAGAAGCAAACACTGTCATTCGGTAACAAGACAGAATGGCACCTAATTCCCGAATTAGATGTAAAAAATAGATTTCTTCAGACCAACTTTGCTTATTGGAGTGGGACTTGGGGGAATGTAGCAAAGAGGTTTGCAGATCACTGCCGGTGCACATAGCAATTGTGTGTTGCACGATTTGTCCTGAGTTTATATTCTAAACTCCATTTTAAATGTCATTGCTCCTTGCAGATGAAATCTGTGAGAGTGGTTTGTGCTACATGTGAATAACGTACTTGTGGACACAGAATACAGTTGTCATCACAAAACTGGCTAGCTCTGCATATATGGCCAGAGAAACATGGAGCATATTTCCCATGTGAATGTGGCAGTGTTAGAAAAGTAGGAACTGAAACACACAGCAGTTAAGTTAAATTTTAATCAGCCATTTTTTTTTCCTTTTCTTGAAAAGGTGGATCACTTGGACAAGAACGGTCAGTGTGCCCTGGTTCATGCAGCTCTCAGAGGCCACCTGGAAGTTGTCAAGTTTTTAATCCAGTGCGACTGGACAATTGCTGGGCAACAGCAGGGAGTGTTTAAAAAGAGTCAAGCCATCCAGCAGGCACTGATTGCGGCTGCCAGCATGGGATACACCGAGGTAAGTTGTCGCTCAGCCTTGTTGAATCCTCCCTGGCCCAGCGGCCTTTGTGTTAAGGCAAAATACTGAGTAACTGTTTTTAAAGCTTGAAGTGCGAGGGAGGGTTATGCAGTTGCCACGGGAGCCTAGGTACGCCTTTGCATGCAGCGAACCTTTCTGACCATCAAGTGGCTTGAGGGAAGTCACCACACCTATAGCTCTGCAGCCAAAAGCTGTGGACAATCTACTGACTTCTTGCTGTTTAAAATAATTTGCTTGCCTCTCCTGTACTAGAAATGACATACAAGGTGGCTAACAACAAATCATTAAGCAGCATAAAAAAACTGCAAGAAAGCAAGAAATGATAGAAAATAAAAATTAAGGTATGCCAGTAAATTGCAGATAAAACATTTCAGGCAAATTATGCAAATTGAAGCAATTCCAGCAGCCCATACCATATAGAAACAATGACCGGGAGAAATTAATGCGAAATAGAACAAGGAAACGAACAAAATACGAAAAAGCCTGAATAAGTAGGATAGAATTCTCCTAGTATCTAAAAGAAAATTAACATGGCTCTTCTGTGGGCTCAAGTTCCATAGACAGGGTGCAACCACAGAAAAAATATTCTCTTGGGTATATAAGAGCATAAGAATGGTAGGCCAGTGGTCCATCTAATCCAGCATCCTAGGTTCACAGTGGCCAACCAGGTAGAACATGAGCATCAGAGGACTCTCCCACTCTCCCATTGCTGCCTCCAACTGTGGAGGCAAACCATAGCCATCATGGTGCATAACCACACATCCAACCTCTGAGGCACCTGGGGAAATGTTATCAGGCAGGCTTAAGTGGGAACAGGCAGTCCGTAAGGACTGTGTTGTCTCATTAGCTGGGGTAGAGGGTAGGGAACTTCTTTCAGTCCAAAGGCCACTTTCCCTCACAGCCAACCTTCTAGGGCTTCAAAGGAAAACATAGTTGTCCTGTACAGAACTAGCTCAGGTCTAAGAAGTTTCAAAGTCAGCCGGAAACATTATACACTCTTAATATAATATCCAGTAATTAGTCTGGATGTTCACACATGGATAACTGATGGCACAGTTAGTATACTGTATTTGCTCGAGTCTAACGCGCCATCGAATCTAATGCGCACCTCAATTTTCAAAACCTTGAAACAAAAAAAGGTATTTGCTGGTGGATGTAAATGTGCTGTCGAATCTAATGCGCACCTTAATTTTCGCAACGCAATTTGGCCAAAAAAGGGGAGCGTTTGGTTCGAATAAATACGATACTAATAATCGTTGAATGTAGGCTAGAATTTTGGGTGTATAGTGGACCCCTCATGAATCTTCCCTTGCGGGGTTTTTTAAGGTTATTAAGTGTATTTAAAAAAAAAAAAACAAAAAAAAACCCATTGTGACTTGTTTGTTTAGTTGGATACTGTTTAAGATTTATGTCCTGATACTGTGTGCTATCTTCTAAAGGTGTTTCCAAATAAATAAATAGATTATGGTGGGGGTGACGGTGTGTGTTTTTGTTGTAAAGGCAGATAATTATTTTAATGGGGCTGGGGAGTATATTTCCTTTGTGCCTGGGAAAGTGCCTGATAGGGAATTTGTTCACTCTGTTTCCATTTGTTTTGTTCAAAGCAGTTACAGCTTCAGATTATTTTTAGACACGCAGAGAGTTCAGAAACTGACAGATTTCTTTGTTTTTAGATTGTCTCCTACCTGCTTGATCTTCCAGAAAAAGATGAGGAGGAGGTAGAACGAGCACAGATCAACAGCTTTGACAGTCTCTGGGGAGAGACAGGTAAATTCTGTAGACTGTTTGTGGCTCCCCTTGCATCCATTGAATACATGTGTGATGTGCTGAAAGAGATTGGTTATCCTCTGGGAAATTCACAACAGTGCCAACATAAACCTCTGTCCCTTAATTTTCAGGGTGTTGAGTATTGGTTGTTCCTTCTGAGTTTAAGGAGGAAAAGCTTATAAATATTTTATTTATTTCAATATTTATAGGCCGCACATGAATAAAATTACAGCAAGGCAATATGCATAAGAACGTGACATCCCAGTAAGAGCAGTAAAAACATCAATTAATAAATACTGCTTGCTAAAAGAAATTCACCTCTCAGCAGCTTGTCTGAATAACACAATTTTCAGGAGATGTCTAAAAGAAGGCAGGGACAATTCTTGCTGAACCTCTACCAGCTCAGTCTCTAGTAAAATCCAGCTGAAGTGGCTCATCAGAGGGTGCCAGTGATCATGCTGGAAAATATGGAGTCAGGAATTACTGTATTTTTCGCTGTATAAGACGCACTTTCCCCCTCCAAAAATTAAGGGGAAATGTGTGTGCGTCTTATGGAGCCTCCATAAGCAGCGCGAAGCCTCCGAAGCGCAGAGGGAGCGCTCCCTCCGTGCTCCGGAGGCTTTGTGTTGCTTTCGCTGAAGCCTGGAGAGTGTGAGGGGTCGGTGCGCACCGAGGCTTCAGGGATAGCCGCCTGAAGCCTCCGGAGCACAGCAGGAAGTCCCACTGCACTCCAGAGGCTTCGGGTTCCTTTTGCTGAAGCCAGGAGAACAAGACTCCTGGTTTCAGGGATAGCTGCCTAAAGCCTCCTGAAGCCTGAAGCCGGAGGCTTTGGGTTGCTTCGCTGAAGCCAGGAGAGCCAGAGGGATCAGTGCACACCGATCCCTCTTGCTCTCCTAGCTTCGCTTTGCTGGAGAGGTGCTGCACAGCTTTCCCTCTCTGCGCAGCGCCCCTTCAGCGAAGCGGGAGGAGAAATGGAAGGGGCTCTGTTTCTCCTGCCGCTTCGCTGAAGGGGCGCTGAGCAGAGAGGGCGAGAATTTTTTTTCTTGTTCTCCCCCTCTAAAACAAGGTGCGTCCTATGGTCGGGTGCGTCCTATAGAGCGAAAAATACGGTAACGCAGGAACCTTGAACCTGTCTTGGTAGTGAATTGGTAGCCAGTGTGGCTCTCTTAGCAGAGAAGTAACATGTTGCAAGTGACCTGCTCCTCTGAAGTGGAGCTGCCACTGCGTTCTGCCCTAGTTGCCGCTTCAGGACCAGATGCAAGGGGCAGCCCCACGTAAAGCGTATTACAGTAATTGAGCCCCTTAAGGTTACCAGTGCATGGACCTCTGTGGCCAGACCTTCTCAGGCCAAGAATGGTCGCAACTGGCATTTCAGCCAAAGCTCATACAAGTCAATGAGTTGACATGGGCCTCTAATGAAAAACACAGATCAATGAGTACCCCCAAGCTGCGAACCTGCCTTTCAGAGGGAGTGTGACCCCATTCAGAACTGTCCATCCCATTTTAACGGAATTCTCATTGTATGGTCTTACCTGATTTTTATTTCATTGTATTGTATTCCTTGAGCACCGCTTAGAGACTATTGTAATTAAAGGCATATAAATTGAAATAAAAAATAAGATGAACCACTATAACTCCTACTCCTGCAGAAGTTATACTCTGTTGTACATTTTGCATGCTTGTGGTCAATTGGCTGCCTTGCTTATTTTCATTATCATGTTGTCTTCAAACTGTGCTGCTAAGTTGCATCCTAACCCAGGGATGCTAACATGATAACAAAAGTCAGCCCTTGAATTAGCATTTATTACATGCGTTTCTGAAGTAAATATCACAGATGGTGCCCTACTCCCCAGTCCTGCTGCTCCCACATTACCGGGGTGTGTGTGTAAATCAGGATCAGACCTTGGTTACAGGTCATGGTTCAGATTTAGAGCTAAGCCAAACCATGGTTTAGTTCTGGGTCGTGTAGCAACAGCAGGACTGAGGAACGAGCACAGTGGCCATTTGCCCTGAGCCATAGTTCGGTTTAGCGTTATGTGTGAACCAGGTCAGTGTGTGCTCTTACTTATCTCTGAACAGTGGTGGGCTGGATACTCAAAAGAACATCCTGATAATCCACTACAGCAGGTGCCTCCTTATTTTTGGCAGAGAAATGTGGCATTATAGAAGACAGTTGCTTCATGGCTTCTAATTACTAATTTAAAATAGGTTCATTTTGCACAGCTAGCAGATTCACCTATCTCAGTGAACTTCTGAGAGATCTGGATCAGGGTTATTTTACAGAAAATGTTCATTTGCATGGAGAGAGGATTGGTGTGAATGCTTCAAATAGCAGAGAGAGAAGCCAGGCCAGAATATTCAAAGAGGCAAATTTAAGCAGCACAAGACAAAGGACTTGGTCTGCTGGAGAATGGGAGGGCGAGGTGGTGGTTGGGAAAGGAATTGCTTTGCCGGCAGTTTATTGTGTCAGTCTGGGAAAGAGCAACTTCAAAAAGTGCTTTCGTCTGTTTTTCAGGGTGAAAGTGTCTCCTCTAACCCAGACAGTACATTATGCCAGGCACAAGGCACTTCCATGTTACACAAAACTCTTGAAGTCTTGAGAATGAATGATCGCTTGGTTGTACAGAAAAGGCTTTTGCTGTCTGTGGGCTTTGCCTTGACCTAAGAAAGGACCCAAGTTTGCATTTAGATGGAATCGTGTCTGTTTGATGGTTGCATCACAGGCTTTTCCCTGGTGCACTCTCAAAAGTATTGCAGATGAAAATGCAGGGTTTTGTTTTGTCTTCTTAAAAGCATCTGTCCAAATTGCATTTTGGGGACCAGGGAGTCAAATCATTCAGTGCTTTGGTTCAGTTTCAGTTGAATTTGAAGTTCTTCGTGCTCAGCCCAATAATTTTAGAAACACATCCAGCACGCCTAATTTAGTTCAGTTCTAATTCACGTGAGAAAATGTTAATGCTATTCACGTGGTGCACATATGAACAGATGACCCATGTAATTGTACTGTTCTATATGGTTAAACACACTAGACAGAAAAGTCTGCCAATTGTACATAAATTTGAATATGGGTAACATAATAGGTTGATTTGGGATTATTACTTAATATGTAATACCATGAGAAATGTAGCAGTTCAAAAATTTAAAATGTATTCACCCACCCCCATGCAGACAGAATTTCCCTCTCTAATCCTTTGGAACCAGGGCTGGTCCACCCATGAGGCAAGGTGAGGCAGGATCCCCGGGGACAATGGATGCAGCCTGCAAGGAATGTATCACCCACTGCTGCTGCCTCGATGGCGACAGCAGCTGTTGCCCACTCATTGGAGGCTGGATCCCTTGCAGCTCCTGCCCCCCAGTGCTGCCTCTGCAGTGGCCTTTAGAGAATAGGAGGTAATGCTGGTCTCCTCTTCCCACCCATGTTCCTGATGTAGATATCCATCTCCCGTCCCCTTCATCCATCCATTCTTCCCTGGCCAGTTGGGGTAAGGGGTGGGGTGCCATTTTCTGGTTTGCCTCAGGTGTCAAAATGTCTTGGGCTGGCCCTGTGTGCCCTGGAGAATTACCGTGCTCTGTACTGCCAGCGGTCCTGCACACCTGGCTACTGAAGATGCAGCCTGATGGGAAATTTACTTTGTAATAATAATAATAGCAATAAATATGTGTGTAGATCTATGTACAGGGTAGGGGTTGCTACCCCAAACAAAGTATTCTCTCTGATAACCTGGATGTGGAGAATTGAACTTCAGTCTTTCCTCGTCGCTTGTTACTTAACATATATCAATTACCATGAATGATGCAGATTAAAGAACAACAACCCCATTTAATGTGTTTTCTAGTCAGTTAAGCATGCGAAGGGAAGCCGTGGGAGTGAGCACGCTAACTCCATCCTGTCCCCAGTTGAAGGATGATCTTCTGAATTGGGGAGTTTTCTGTGCTCATAGAGGCTACCCACACATATTTTTTTTAATAATGATATTTATTGAAAAAAGAATTTTTAAAATTACAAAGAAAATGACAAAATTACAGAGAAAAAAGACAAAAACAGAAAAAATAAAAAATAAAACCATCATTTTCAAATTCTCCACTTTCATTACCTTCTTTCCATGACCTCCTCCTCTTCCCATTTCTTGTATCTTGATTAATAATTGTCACAGCAAATCCTTTCCATAATTCATAATATTCTGTCATTACCTTACCTTGCTCTATTTTCATCTATCTTATAAAAATCCTTAAAACTTAAATCTTATTTTTACCAGCTTCTCATAACAATCACCTTTTTACCTAATTCTTTAAACATTCTTACAAGAGCCAAGTAATTTCATTTCAACATTTTAGAAACTGGGGAAATGCATGGGGGAGAGGAGCCTCCCTGCTTCCGGATATTACCCTCCAACATGGAATGGTAGCAGGAGGTGGAATTAGTGTGTTCGTTCCCTTGGCCACTGGATAATGCCCGAAGAGGGCTAAAATCTTTCCAGGTCTATGCTACCCTTTATGTCTTGGGCGAATCTTGGAAATTGTAACCTAAAGCCTTTTTTATTTTTGGACCACAATCCTTTTATCATGTTCTTTTTTTAAAAACAAGAAGGAAGCCTGTAGGCAGGGATTATTTCCACTTTAGCCATCGCACAGCACTTAGGTGCATACCATGGCTGGAAGTCCTGCAGCAGCAGCAGTGGCAGACTTTCTTTTATTCTGATTGGTCTTTTCTCTCTTCCAGCCCTGACTGCTGCAGCCGGACGAGGCAAGCTGGATGTTTGCCGTCTGCTTCTGGAGCAGGGAGCAGCTGTAGCCCAGCCCAACCGACGGGGAGTCGTTCCCTTATTCAGTGCTGTTAGACAAGGCCATTGGCAGGTAAGGGGAGTGGGAGGGAGGAAAAAGCTGCCAGTCCTTCTCCTAATAAGGTAACAAGTATGTATACAGCTTGGATTTTTGGAGCTGCTTCCTGTATCATTTACCGTATTTTTCGCTCTATAAGACGCACCAGACCACAAGATGCATCTAATTTTTGGAGGAGGAAAACAAGAAAAAAAATATTCTGAATCTCAGAAGCCAGAACAGCAAGAGGGATCGCTGTGCAGTGAAAGCAGCAATCCCTCTTGCTGTTCTGGCTTCTGGGATAGCTGCGTAGCCTGCATTCGCTCCATAAGACGCACACACATTTCCCCTTACTTTTTAGGAGGGAAAAAGTGAGTCTTATAGAGCAAAAAATACGGTACATCACATGGGCCTTTTGGTGGGATATCCTCAACAACGTGAGAGAGGTTTCAACATGTGTCTCCCTATGGTGAAGTCCTGGGAGGATCGCTAATCGATTTTCAATACCTTGGTGTTGCCACAACATCTTAAAAAATAGATAGGTGCCTGTCTGAAGTTTTCTGTATTTTAATTACGGAGGCTTTTAGATGTATGTGAGTTCTTCAGGAATGCAAGATGCAAAACAGGGAGCAAGGGAACCAATAACTGCGGCATTCATAGGAATGCAGAAGGAAAGGAGATTGCTTTGACGTACTGCCAAAGAGAGCATTTCATACCAAATGCTCTCCCTCCCTCCTTTAAATGTGTGTGATTCACATGTAAACAGTGCCTGTGATGGGATGATGAGCTGCTTGTGCGTAAAATCCAAGTCCCTCAGAGTTTGGTTAAGTCCGCAAACCTCTGTCTGTAACGGAGCCCCTTAAACATGGCTCCGTCAGTCGCTGGCAGATTCCGACAGTGGTTGCTTTCGGAATCTCTTCCAACATAAAAGCTCCTTAACGGAAACACGTCTTCTGGACTCTCGGCGTGACAGTTTCCGGCGAGGAGTGGGTGTCCCTACAGGAGGTCCTGAAACCTCCCCACTGTTTTCGCTGGAAGTGTCTCTGAGCCATCCCTCCTGCTCACTTCCCCTCAGCTCACCTCCTCTCCCCCTGCTGGTTCCCTCTTCAGCTGCTGAGTCTCTCCCAACCTCTGTGAGCCCTTCCACCTCCTGTCCTTCCGATGGCAGTTCCCTGACAGTGCCTAACTCTCATTAGATGAAAGCTTATGGTTCACAAATGCTGGTGGAGATTTATTGGGCTGGAAGGAACATGTTTTACCCCAAAGGTGTCAAATGTTCCAATTCAAATTTAAGCATTTTTTTCTACATGTAGAAAGCCCCATTAGCCTATTCCAACATAGGCAATTCACTCTTTATCTTCCGTATAGCCCTTTTGGCTTCTCCCACACACCTCAATAATGCCCCTACATGCCTTTTAGCAGTCCACGATTCCAGTCTGTTCCCACCTAATATTTGATAAATAAGTGTGTTCCCTGGTTGGCATTGTGTTTTCTGGTTGGTATGACGGTTGGTAACACAGACGGTCACTGCATTAATTTAGAAATATGGGGTTGCCAGTGTTTTTGCAGCAGAGTTATTCCAAGACAGCCCAACATGCACAGATATAGATAAAGAAAACATACATTATGAGAGGGACCAGATAGCTCATGGTAAATGACATGGAGGCAGCAGGATGGGAGCTCAAATCACCCAGAATCTACCCGAGAGTGTACCTTAGTAGCCTATACCACACATTAGCTTATACCATTGGTGGGGAACTTCCATCCCATGGGCTGGGTGCAGCCCCTGTGAACTCTTAATGTGTTCTCCCACCCTCTCACCAACTCTGTTCTGCTTCCAGAAACTCACTTAGCAGCCTCCATTGAGAATCAACATGGAATATGATGCTATGGAATATGCTGCTATGTCTTTCTCTATTTCTCCACTCTCTCTGCGGTTTCCCCTCTTTCTCCATTCTCATCCATGGTGCAGTTGTACACATGATGCCTTGCTTGAGCGCCTTGGCGATCTCTCTCTCCATCTCTCTCTCTCTCTCTTACTCTCTTTTTCTCTGAGCTTTCCCTGTGCAACCTCCAATAATTTGGGGTGAGCAGATTTAAACAAGTCTGTACGTCTACTGTTGTATGCTGTCTCTCTGGAGGGAAATGGCGGGGGACCTTTTACAGGGAGGGGCTCTAGAGAGACAACTTGCTCCAGTAAGTAGGTGATGAAAACATGGATCACTTTGGAGGTGCCCCACCCCACCCCGAGGAAGAGCATTCAGGCTGCACAGGTGTCCTTTCAAGGTGTGCTGAGGGTGAGCCAAAGCTGGGCAGAGCCACAGAACCTATTTTCCAAGGAAGCCCAAAACATTTGAATGTTGCTGTTTGAAAATCCCAACTGGCCTCCCCTTCCCCTTCCCCAGCAGTAAAAATAACATAATGTATAGTCACTGTGTGTGTGAATGAGGAGCAAATGTGTGAAGAGAGGCATTTCTGTGAATAGGGTGTGAAGCAGGTGCGGTTGTGAGTGTGAATATGTTGGGTTGAAAAGGATTCTTCACCCCTTATCTAGAGGAAGGATGTGCAGAACATTCTGAAAACTTCACATCCATTTTAAATAAAAGTATTTCTTAAATGCAAATCCAATGGATATATGAGGAATGTTTGGAGGTGGAAGATTTTGAAAGTACTAGACTTAAGTAGGTGTAGCATAGTGACATTTTAATTGCAAACTGAAACTTGTCGTGAGTACAGAGCGTAGGGGCTTATGCATTTTTTTCATGGCTCTCAAACTGTGCACAATTTGTACTCAATGCATCCTTGCTTTGTATGCTTTCAGATTGTTGATCTCTTGCTCACCCATGGTGCAGATGTTAACATGGCAGATAAACAAGGCCGGACTCCTTTGATGATGGCAGCTTCCGAGGGACATTTGGGCACTGTAGAGTTCTTACTAGCACAAGGTTAGTTTGGAGTCGTGTTGAGATTAAACCCAAGTATGTGTAAGCAGACTCCAAAATTACTGCAAAGACAGACCTTGACGTTCGCTTTCCACAAATTTCATACCGTTGGATGAAATCATGCAAGCTAGACTCAAATCCGAATTAGGATGCTGTATACGAATGTTTCATTTACAGTGGAATAGCCTTACTTAGTTGATTGACTTTTTACAGGGTCGAAACTTTGTGAACAAAACTTTCAAAATGATTTCCCAGTTCAGGTGCCAATCCCACCCCCACCCCCAGCTACAGGTTCAGAAAATCTCAGCTCAGCAGAATAGCTGTTGCCGTAAATGACCAAAATCATGCTGCTATTCTGGCTGGCCACAACCTATAGAGATTGCACCAGCCGTGTGTTCCTCTATCCTTTGTTTCTTCTCTCTAGGAATCAGATCTATCACGTCATTCTTTTCCAAATGGTATTACCTTTATGGTCTGACAAGTAAGCACTTCAAATGTCAGCAAACTGGCAATTTTTCTCCAAAGATACCTGCACAGCCAGTATATGGAATATTGCAGAGGACATAAGAGTCTCTTAAATAAGGCACACACTTCCATGGAAGAAAAAAAACAACTTCCAGGAATGAAACTCTTAAAGAGGGGCACTGTGAGTTGCAGGTGGGTTTAGCATATTTGGAAATACCCTTAAGTAGTCTTGCTCTGTGTTTTGTTTTTCCCCAGGATCCTCCATTTCCCTAATGGACAAAGAAGGACTTACTGCCCTCAGCTGGGCTTGCCTAAAGGGACACCTTTCAGTAGTACGAGCTTTGGTGGAGAGTGGAGCTGCTACAGACCATGCCGACAAAAATGGGCGCACTCCGTTGGATCTAGCTGCTTTTTATGGTGATGCAGAAGTGGTAAGTGCTTTTTTTGGGGGGGGGGGAGAATTCAAATCCAAGAGAGGAGGTTCAGGATAATGTCAAGCCCTTGGCAAACTTAGTTTCATTCATTAAATTTGTATACTGCCCTTCACCTGTAGATCTCAGGGCAGTTCACAACATAAAAATACAAAATAAGAAACACAGAATACATCATAAAAATGAGAACAAAAACAAACCAACGATTCCCTCCTCCACAACACATTTAAAAGGGCATCAGATGTTAATCAGCCAAAGGCTTTGATGAAGAGGACATTTTTGCTTGGTGCCTAAAAGTGTATAATGAAGACCTCCTTGAAGAGAGCATGTCGCAAATGGAGAGCCACTGTAGAAAAGGCCCGTTCTCATGAAGAAGGCCCTCAGGTGATGAGGGTCTGAGTAGGTTCATCTAGAGAAGCGTGATCCTTGCGGGATTGCGGTCCTGAGCTGCTTAGGGCTTTATAGGTCAAAACCATGGAGTTTTCTTGGCAGGGATACTGGAGTGGCTTGCCAGTTCCTGCTCCAGGTGGATCACGTCTAGTCAAAACTCTCCACTATGACCTGTCCGTCTTGGGTGGCCCTGCACAGCATAGCTCATAGCCTCTCTGAGTTATTCAAGCCCCTTTGCCACAACAAGGCAGTTTGACCCAACTGCGGGAGGCGGTGGAAGACAGGAGTGCTTGGCGTGCTCTGGTCCATGGGGTCACAAAGAGTCAGACACTACTAAATGACCAAACAACAACAAGGTCAAAACCAGCACTTTGAAACTAATTGGCAGCCAATGTAATTGGGCCAGGATCAGTGTAATATGCTCAAACTGAGCAACCTGGCCGCTAAATTCTGCACCAGCTGAAGTTTCCGAACCGTCTTCAGAGGCAGCCCTACATATAACTCGTTGGAATAATCTAACCTTGAGGTTACCAGAGCATAGGCAACAGTAGTTAGTCTGGCCCTGTCCAGATAGGGGCGCAGCTGGGCCGAAGCAGATGGAAGGCACTCTGCACCACTGAGGCCACCTGACCCTCAAGTGACAGCAGAGGTTCCAGAAGTACCCCCAAGCTGCATACCCACTCTTTTGGAGGAATTGTAACCCCATCAAGAGCAGGCAAACTCCCATCCATCTGATCTACAGGGAACCAGGCAGAGGGCCTTCTCGGTAGTAGCACCCGCCCCATGGAACGCCTTCCCACCAGATGTCAAAGAGAAAAATAATTACCAAACTTTTAGAAGACATCTGAAGGCAGCCCTGTTTAGGGAAGCTTTTAATGTTTAATAGGTTATTGTATTTTAGTGTTTTGTTGGAAGTTGCCCAGAGTGGCTCGGGAAACCCAGCCAGATGAGGGGCATAAATAATAAATTTATTATTATTATTATTATTATTATTATTATTATTATTATTATTATTATTATTACTATTATTATTATCATCATCATCATCATCACCATCATCTAGGGAACTGCCCACTAACAGTGCCTCAGTCTTATCTGGATGGAGCTACAGTTTGTTGGCTCTCATCCAGTCCATTACCGAGGCAAGACAAAGATCCAGCACATCTACGGTCTCACCTGCAGATGTAAAGAGGAAGCAGAGCTGTGTGTCGTTGGCATATTGCTGACAGCGTACTCCAAACCTCCAGATAACGCCACTCAGTGGTTTCATATAGATGTTAAACAGTATAGGAGATAAAACTCAACCCTGAGGAACTCCACATTGGAGGCTGCATGGGGCTGCAAAACACTCCCCAAGCATCACCCTCTGGAAATGTCCAGCCAAGTAGGTACCACTCACCCATAACTTGTACAGCTGCTCCAGGAGGATATTGTGTTTGATTTCCAGAGCTAATTGAGGAATGTGGCCCCAAACCACCTTCAAATTCTTATCCTACAGTAGTGGTCAACTTTTTTGGAAAGCACACCAAGGGAGTTTTGCTTCTAATATACTGAGCTGAAAGAAAAAGAAAGAACAGGCCTTAGCCCAACGGTATAGTGTCAGGCAAAAGTAGACATCGCACTTCAACACAATGAAGTCTGCAGCTATTTGCTGTGTGGCATACATGCTCTCTCCAGTATGGCCTGGAGTGTGTGGTTGGCATATATGGGTGGTTTTACCTTTGAGCCGGGGATTGGATCTGATGGCTTTTTTATTCATTCCAACTCCTAAGTGCCTTCAGGAGTCAAATGAGGTGAAGGAATAAAAATAGTTGCCATTTTAGCTCAGCATCCCACTCTCAGTTCTTTTGAGGTCAAAAACCCGCACTTAATAGCATGATCATAATGCCTATGACTTCCAGGGTGATGCTGATTTCAATTGATTGCTTATTTGTAGGTTCAGTTCCTGGTGGATCACGGTGCCATGATTGAGCATGTGGATTACAGTGGGATGCGCCCCCTCGACAGGGCCGTGGGTTGCCGCAATACTTCTGTTGTTGTCACACTACTGAAGAAAGGAGCCAAGATAGGTAGGGAACAGTCAAAGAAAAGAAAACCCACCTTGTGAATCTCTCAAGAGCCCTATTTCCTCCCAGGTTGTGCAAACTTGCAGCACTCCTATGAAAAAGGCATGTCCGCTTTTGAAAGAATGCTGCTTCTGTTTCACCAGCAGAATGCCAACATTCCTGTGCGCTTTGGCTGCTGTGTTGTGTTAATCGAACATTGGATTTCCCTCCTGCCTAGCTCTGGGCAAACTGGGGGAGTACCTCTTAATGAGGTTATTCCTCTGAGAATGACCACCACTTCGACGGTTCTGCTGTGCTGATATGCTGCTGTCAGCTGTTGCTTTCCTTGCTCTGTAGATGCTTCCAGGTTTGGGTATTGCCTGCACTGCTCTACTCCCCTACAACCCCTCGCGTCACAAGGGAATTTGCTGGTGCCTTGGCTGCTATGCTGCCTGCCTCTCACTGCTGCTTTTTCCTTTTTTTTAAATTCACCGTCATCCATTCTTTCTCCCTCTTCTACAACTTTTTTGTTTTCTCCTTTTCTTCAAAGGCTGTCAGACGCTACCGAGTCGACCACGAGGTATACATCACTGCTGTCATCATCCAGCTTGGTGGTCTGACAGCTCTGCTTTCTCTTCTATGGTTTTGCCTGCCTGCATTCTCTCCCTCTCTTTTCATTTTTTCTCACCTTCAAACAATTATTTTCCCCCCTTACTGTTGCAGAGAATAACTTGACCTCAAGACCTAATTCACTTTTAAAATGCTGCCAATTTATTTTTTTACTCAGAGCCTTCTGAAATGCTTCCCCATGCCTTTCTGGCTGTTTGAGAACTCCCCTATTTGACAATTAGCCTGCCAAGTTAGACCATGAAGGCTTGGTGGATTTGTAAAGGCCTGCATAAAACAGCTGTAGAATTGGGCTCTTGGACTGCAATAGAAGGGGAGTGTATCCAAAGTACTTCGCAGGTATAAGCCCTGTTTGAAGTGAGCCTTGTTTTGAAACACCAACTATTTTTTAAACTCTGTTCTTGTTGTGCTGACACAAATACATCACAAATAAATTTTCAGCCCCAAATACATCCAGAAAGCTGTAGCATACCATATTTAAAGTTTACATGAATTGATCTATATTGTTTGTTAAACCCTTTGATTTCTCCACTAATCACATTTTCCAGAACGTAACTGTCTTTACTTCCCACCAATGCTAATTGGTGGATATTGATGCCTTCTTCTCCAACATTTGCGAATCATTTCAAATCAGCTGAAAGAAAAGGTTGCAAGGGAAAGGCGTTTTTAGTTTGAAGCATTCTTGCGAGAACCCCACGCTCCTTGGGTGGCTGCACCAAGTTGTTCTCTCCAGCAGAAATTTCTCCCCCCCCCCCCAGGATGTTTATCCACCTTAGCTTTCCTCCCTTACCACCTTTTGCATTGTATGAGTTTTTTACCCATCATGCATCCTGTACACTACAGGTCCAGCAACCTGGGCGATGGCCACCTCCAAGCCAGACATCATGGTCATCCTGTTGAGCAAGTTGATGGAGGAAGGAGACATGTTTTACAAGGTGAGAGATGGGAAACTGAGCTTTTCACCAAGTATCAGTTAAACGACCTATCAGTGTTTATTTCTTTGCTGCTGCAATTGCATCAAAACAGTTCCTGAGCTTTCACATTAAAAAAAAAAAAAAAAACATTTCCCCCCCTTGCTCTTCTGACTATGCCACAGGGTGACTGAGTGGGTGTCAAGTCTATGATGTTTCTTTATTCTGCACTCTCTCAGTGGCTAAAAGAACCTAACTTGAATAATTTGGATTCAAATGAGCAAGTATTATAAATGTGCTTAATTTGCACAATTCATGTGCATCAGTTAATTTGTAATTTTTAGCACAAGCAGTCCTGACAGTAGCTTGAATTGCTGAATGAATAAAAATCCCCTAGCCTCAGAACCTGGCAGCAGGTGCCCATTACTCCAAAACACTGCAGTACATGTAAGTGAATGGTTGCCACTGTAGAACATCTCTTTATTTTTGATGTTTGGATCTGGTGGCACTGCCCATGGCCGTTGGGATTAAATGCATACAGTCAGCATGTCCATAGAACTTAAGACCCCATTGAGCCCTGTGTCTGACAGGGTTGTCCGCAGCATCACTGTTTGACTAAATTGCTGGGCTTTGTGAAGCAAAACAGCAGCAGTAGCAACAACAACCACAAAACACTTTTATGTTCTCCAATATCTGGAATAGCTTTCTTAGAATCAAGGTGGCTCTCTTAATTCAGAATCTTGAGCTACTGCTTGGCTACAGTTTATACCTTGCACTAAAAATTAAAGTTCTGCACCACGTTGCTACTTGCCTTGGGAGGAAAGCCTCTGCTGGTGCCAATGGGATGTTGCCGTCCAATGTAGATATTATGATATGAGCAGAAGACACAAAAGGATGCACTAAGCTTATGGAATGCCTTGCTCCATGAAAGTTGTATAGTGGTACCTTGGTTTTCGAACAGCATGCATTCTGGGTGTCCGTTTGACTCCCAGAACCATTCAAAAACCAAAGTGCAGCTTCTGATTGGCTGCAGAAGTGCCCTTCAGCCAATCGGAAGCCGTGCTGGATGTTCGGCTTCTGAAAATTGTTCGAAAACCAGAACACTCATTTCCAGGTTTTGATTGTTCAGGAGCCGATTTGATCAGGAGCCAAGGCTTTCGGCTTCCAAGGTACGACTGTAGTTGGTTTCCTCCCTTGCTATTTTCTGCTGGTTGTTAACCATCATATCTTGGCAGGGTTTTGCTGCATCTGACAGATAAACCAAACAAACCTACAAAATTAACTGATTCTCATGGGTTTTTGATTGATAAGTGTATATTGTTGTTTTTATAAAATTGTAATTTGTAGATATTGTAAGCTGTTTCTCCTTTTGCAACAGCAAGGGGTGGGATATAAATGGTTTCATAAAGTAAAGGAATAAATAAATAGATGAATAAAAGGAGATGCATTGGAAGCAATAGGCCTGAGATACAGAAACTAGAGTCAATGGGGGAAAGACAGGTAATTTAAAAGTATGTGCCTCTTACGATATTATGGAGGTCCCTGGGCACTGACCCCTCCATTTCCAGGACTGGAAGTGGTCTTGTGGGCAAGAGGCTCTTGCCTGCCAAGTCCATCCTTGAAATCCTTCTGCTTCTATAGTGGGGAGGCCATTAATAGTTCAATATTTCCTTCAGCTGGGAAATCAGCCATGTGTGTGGGGGGGGAAACATCCACTTTTTTCTAAGCCTTATGTCAAAGTAGTACAGGAAGAGGTTCTGTTTGGCAGGAACCTTTGGGCAGTTTATATTACTGTCAGGTACATGTTGTTAGTCGGTCACTTGTGTTCTCATTGGTCCCCTGTCCATGGTGAGATGGACAAGTAATTGACCAGGTCACTTCAGACTAGTACCAATGTGTGCAATACTTTTGGACATACTTCCACGATGTGCCCAATCATTCTTTGAGCTAACCTTTACCCAGTGTATTTAGTATTTACAGTCAATCCAGTGGCATCTTAAGAAAACCCACCTAACCATTCTCTAGGGTCTGAGCTTTTCAGCTGTGCTAAGCTTTCTCCCTCCAGTATCAGAACAAGAAACCTAGAAATCAATTTACAGTCTACAGAGGAAAGCTTTTCTCTTAAAGACTTCCATGCAGCCAAATTTCATTCGGCAAGGAACGACAGCTGCCATGCTTATTTCTAGATCCCTCTGATGCAACTGTGTAGGCACATTCAGCTGTCTTCAGTGATTGTCTTAGAACTGCTACAATGCTGAAATAGAAAACTGAGTGGTGCATTTTGACCTGTTTGCCGTTCTGCTAGAAAGGGAAAGTGAAGGAGGCTGCCCAGCGCTACCAGTATGCTCTGAAGAAGTTCCCCCGAGAAGGGTTTGGAGAGGACCTGAAAACCTTCCGGGAACTGAAGGTCTCACTCCTCCTCAACCTCTCCAGATGCCGGAGGAAAATGAATGTAAGTGGCCTCTTTCTCAAAGCCCCTTCCTGGCAATGATCCTTTCCCAGCTCCCTTTCCTGTTCCTAAACCACTCCCTAACCAGACTCTTTCCCAGACTCCTGGAATGGCCTTGAAAACCTCCACCTTTTTGTAACCTGGTTGTCCTTCACAGAGCACTGGCGTTTTACAGTTCTGAAACAGCCAAGCCAATGGTTTGAGATTAATTTCAAGCAATTAAAAATTCATCGCTATATAAAAAAGAGCTGTTATAGCTCTCTTTGATTTATTTTTTCTCAATGTCTGTATGTGTGCAGATTGGAGGATGCTGTCGGACTTGTAATGCTGTCATAGCCTTCTGAAGCTCTTGCTTTCTCTTAGAGCAGTCACTCAGAATCAGAAACACATACCCCACACCCTCCCATCTTCCTCCTGGAGATGGGCAACAACTTGCGTTACTTGCAATCTGTTCCTGTGTCTAAAAACATAGCATGGGAAGTGTTTTTACAAGTGCGTGGAAGAGAAACAATACTGTTTATGCTAGGAATCCAGTAAATGTCTCAGCAATATAGAAGCCAACATATATAATAAAGCTTTGCACATTTGGATTTAAAGTCAAGGATTTGGCATGCAAACATTTTAAAGAATAGACATGTTTTAATCATATCTGTTACGTGTGGCCACAGAGCTAAGAAACAGAGTTAACTTACATTAGCACTTTGCAGAAATTGTTTAGGGAGTGATTTAATAGGGAGGAGAGAAGAAAGAAACTAAAAATGTATGTATAAAACCAAACATACCCATTGAGCATATCCAGACCATTTTGAAGGGTTTTCTTAACCTTTCCAAGGTTTGCCTCTTCTTTTTTATTGGTTAGCAAAAAAAATTCAGAGTTACTGTATAAGAAGAGGCTTACTTGAATGCCCTCATCGCATGGTTGTGTTGCATAGCTTCACTGCAGCCATTCACTCCAGCCAGAGTCAGCAGCCGTGTTAAGGTACCCTACACCGAAACATTAAAACTGGTAAGGGGCAAAGCTGTGCAGCTGTGAACCCCTTGACATGTTCCTTTAGCACACAGTTCAAGAGAACCCCCCCCAAAAAAAAAGGTCATGAGAAGAGCAGATTGATGGAAAGTTCTGTTTCCAACAGTGCCAAATGTAAAGGTCTAGGCCGCACTTTTAGATTAGCGGTGCAGGGAGAAGATCAACAATAAGTACATACACTAAAGAAGACCTGTCAAATTGACAGAATCCTATATCCAGCAAGGTTTCCAGGGCAGACACAGTGACAGCAGACCGATTGAAGAGACACACAAGGAACGAAGTGAGTCCTTATAGGCCCAGCCTGGGAGTGGATAACCTCGTAACTTCACAAAACAGGGTTGGATCTCTCGATACCAGCTATCTGTGACATGACGTCAGTGTTGGAAAATACCAAGTCCACATATAAAAATATTTCCATGTCATATTCTTATTTTTTCTTCCCAAATTCTCTGTGTGTGTATATATTCAATGACTTATCTACGCACCTATTGTGATGGCAGGATTTTGGAATGGCGGAGGAATTTGCTACTAAAGCACTGGAGCTGAAACCGAAATCTTATGAAGCTTACTATGCAAGAGCAAGGGCCAAACGCAGCAGCAGGTGAGAGGAGAGCCAGAGAGAAATGAAAGGTTCTGTTCTCCTGAGGTTTGGGTGTGACACATTCCAAAAACGCCCCCATTCCACACAAATGAATCGACAGCAAGGGATTGCCCAAGGGAGACTATAATTCTAACCCTCGGAAATACCAGGTTAAGAAACTCGCCCTCTTCCATTAAGCTGAGCACCTTCCACAGTTCCATATATAGTAATTCTGTAAGTTGGACCATAGTGTCCTCAGAGCATTCTGTCAGTGCTAGATTTATTCACATCGCTGAAGCATGCAGCAGCTGAGCTTCTGGAGGGCATGTTTGGGGGTTAACTAGTGACTGCTCTGCTCTGTGCTCGAAATTAGTTGTTGCTGTGGGATGAAAGCATTGGGATCCAGTTGTATCTCATCTGTGTTCTGGTTGGTGCTTAAAGGGGCCTAGCTCATCTGCTGCAGGTGGGATCACATTTCAGAATCCTGAACTGACTGGAGAGCTTTGCCTTTCAGCCACTGCTAGCCTCTTTGCTCAGCTCATGGAGTAGGGTAGTACCTGCTGTGACTGTTTGGAGCTTTGTTTTGTTCCAGAGTTTCTTTTGTACCTACCCATTTGATCATCACTGCTGAGCTGGAGGCCCTGCAGTTCAACCTCTCAGCTCAAGGAGGACCCACTGAAGTGGCAATAAACCCTCGTCTGGGTCTCTCACTGCTATAATTAAACTTCCATTCCAGAAACAGACCTCTATGAATTGAGCCACACTTTCCCTTCTTTTATGCATTCATATTCGGCTCCCCACTGCTTGCAGTAAATTGGCAACCAATTTCCTTTCGGGGACTTTCCCACATTTCTTCACTCAGGGTCCATTATACCACTTTAAAAAAGAAAAAAGAAAAAGCCTTCCCTTGCCATACCATGCCTTGCCTCCTAGCATCAGCAGTCAGGGGAGGTCAAAGTTTTGGGGCTTGGGGGAATTGTTGTGTTTTAAAAAAACCAAACAATAAAACGAAATGCATGAAGGGCGTAGAGGATATTCTCTACCAATCGCAATCACATTCGAGTAGATGACTGTTTTGTTGAAAAGCTACCAGTGTCCCTGTAAATGACAACCCACCTCCCCCCAAACTCCCCACCCTTCTGTTCCTCCAAAGATAGACAAAGGCATTGTGGGCTTGTGTCAGGCACTCTCTCCCTTCCTTGTTCCCTTCATTCCCAAGAGCAGAATGCATTGGCTGCAGGAAGGCCAGAGCTTGCCATTTGCCTGGAGCATCATAAGGGCTTAAGCTCAGACCTTAAATAGTTGGAGGGGCACAGCTAAACCTACCCTGCATACCATAAAGTTGCCTTCCTTGTTCCCTTCATTTCCAAGAGAGCAATCTTGGGAAAACTGCCTTGTGTCCTCTGCCGTGGAAATGGAAGAAACAGCCAAAGGCTGAAGAATCTGGTTCTTACAGGACTCGGAACATCCTCCCCACCATGGCTAGCAATGCTTTTCTTCGCAAGAAACTTGTTGCTTAAGTCTTCCCAAATCCGTTCTGATCCAGAGTAACTTTGGTTCTTCTTTTTTGTCCCCTCTCTTGGGTCGAGCAGGCAGTTTTCAGCAGCGCTGGAGGACCTGAACGAGGCCATCAAGCTCTGTCCGAACAACCGTGAGATCCAGCGGCTGCTGATGAGGGTGGAGGAAGAGTGCAGACAGACGCAGGCGCAACTACAGCAAGAGCCTCTTGCGGTATCTGAGCCTGAAACGCAGCACGAAGAGTTGTATGCAGTGCAGGACATCTTGGAAGAGGAGTACCTTGAGCAAGATGTAGAAGAAAACATTTCTGTTGGCTTGCAGACGGAGTCACGGCCGAGCCAAACTCTGCCCATCATCCAGAGCCCACCTTCTTCTCCTGCCCACCGAGACTCTGCCTACATCTCCAGCTCACCACTTAGTTCACATCAGGTGTTTGACTTCAGGTCAAATAGTTCTGTGGGGTCACCAACAAGGCAAGGGTACCAGCCCACCTCCCCAGCACTCTCCCCAACACACCAGAACTCCCATTATAGGCCTAGCCCAGCACACACATCTCCTGCTCACCAAGCCTCGTCTTACCGCTTTAGCCCACCTCCAGTAGGTAGCCAAGGTAAAGAGTATCAAAGCCCACCTCCTTCTCCCCTTCGTAGAGGCCCTCAGTACCGAGCCAGCCCTCCAGCAGATAGCATGAGTGTCTACAGGGCTCAGTCCGGCTCACCCGTACGATATCAGCAGGAACCCAGCATCAGTCAACTTCCCAGCCGGCCAAAGTCTCCACTCTCCAAAATGACACAGAGGTCCTTCCAGATGCTTCCGCTGCCGGTTGCAGTCCCCCAGCAAGGGCTCAGGTTGCAGCCTGCCAAGGCACAGATCGTCAGAAGCAACCAGCCGAGTTCGGCCGTGCACTGCAGTACGGTGATCCCGACGGGCACTTACGGCCAGGTGGCCCATTCAGTGACCAGCAAATACCAGTCGGCGTCAGCGGAAATGGCTGCTGGCCAAAACCGGCTGGTCTACCAGAGCTCCATTGGGGGGATAGTGGGGGATGGGCGGCCCATGCAGCACGTTCAGGCTAGTCTCAGTGCAGGGGCCATCTGTCAGCATGGAGGGCTGGCTAAAGAGGATCTCCCACAAAGGCCTTCCTCTGCCTATCGCGGCGGGATGAGATACAACCAGACCCCACAGATTGGGCGCAGCCAGTCCGCTTCCTATTACCCAGTCTGTCATACAAAGCTTGATCTCGAACGTTCCTCCCTTCCCACTAGCCAGCTTGGTTCGCCAGATATCTCTCACTTGATACGAAGGCCCATGGCAGTAAACCCCAATGAAATCAAACCTCACCCGCCGACCCCAAGGCCTCTGCTTCATTCTCAGAGTGTTGGCCTCCGATTTTCCCCTTCCAGCAATAGCATCTCATCCACTCCCAATCTGAACCCCCCCTTCCGCCCTTCGGCTTCTATTCAGCAGATGGAGATCCCCCTTAAGCCAGCCTATGACAGGTCATGCGATGAGCTTTCCCCAGTCTCTCCAACGCAGGGCGGTTACCCCAGCGAGCCTGCCCGCTCCAGGACCACGCCTTTCATGGGAATCATTGATAAAACGGCCCGGACTCAGCAGTATCCCCACCTGCACCAACAGAACCGAACCTGGGCTGTGTCTTCAGTGGATACCGTCATAAGCCCCACGTCCCCAGGAAACCTCCCCCAGCCAGAAACGTTCAGCCCGCCTTCCTCAATCAGCAGCATTGCCTTTTATAACAAAACCAACAATGCACAGAATGGCCACCTGCTGGAAGACGACTATTACAGCCCACATGGGATATTGTCCAATGGCTCCCGAGGAGACCTCCTAGAGAGAGTTAGCCAAACCTCTTCGTATCCCGATGTTAAGGTGGCCAGGACACTGCCTGTTGCACAGGCGTATCAGGACAACCTCTATAGGCAACTCTCCAGAGACTCCAGGCAAGGACAGACATCCCCTATCAAACCAAAGAGACCATTTGTGGAGTCTAATGTGTGAAACGGACGTGTCTTGGAGCAAGAGCCTTGTTTTCAGCACACTTTTCCCGGCTGAATTCCCACATTACACTGCTGTTTTTCTTCCTCCCTTTTTAAATTTTTCATTCACCTAGCAGGCCACCATCTAGGGTTTTTTTTCTGTGTGGTGATGAGGCAGTCCAAGACATGCTCCAAACCCTTTGATGCACACAGCTGACCTCAGATAAAGCCAGCACTGTACATGTCTTCAGCTGTCAATTAGGCAATGTTAGTAGACGGTGTTGGGGCTGACCTAGAAGGAATCACTCGAGAGAGGTAACCAGCTCTTTGAAAAAACAAAATGCGAATTTCAAAATTCAGATTGGTTTGAATATAGGCTTTAAAACACTTACTAAATTTTCCTCCAGAGTACTGAGCCCTTTTGACTTGGAAATTGCACTCTTTCAGTCAGCACAGTGCTGTCCACATTGTTTTGTTGTGTCCAAAGAGCTTGTTGACCTGCACAGAATGCGGCTTTTATTTTGTTCGTAATACAGTGAGGAGCTATGCATAAAACCCATCCTGCTTTATCTGGTGTGATCGGATTGAAGATTAGTATTAAGGGTTCATGGTTGTGAATTTTGAAAAAATCCTTTCCAGCCAATCTCTTGGTATGGACTTCCACGGGTAACATTGCTTTGAAAGGCATGTTCGGAATGATACTGTTTGGATTTCCTCTGAGGCAGTTGAACAAATATTCAGGGAGAAATCAAAGTTCTCTCCACTTCAGCCAATCAGTGGGCGGCTACCTCGGTCTGTATATCGGACTTCCTGTCCATTATCAGTGGGCTTGTCCTCCAAATGGAACAGCACCTTACCGATTCACACTCCAGGTATTGTTCCCAAATCAAGAAAGCTCATTATAAACTGTGAGGTGTCCTATCATTTGAAAGCGTGATGGGGGGAACTGAGAAAGAGAAGCAGAATTTGTACAGGCACTCCCATGGTGACGGTTAATGCCCTCCCCCTAGAAGTCAGTATTAGTACACTCGTAGCAATGCTTCCTGAGTTAGAGACCCATTGAGCCATCTCGGCATTCCTTTTCCGGCTGACACTTAGAGTGAAGCACTTTCTTCCACTCTTCTTCTCTGGTTGTGGGGCACTGCGACTTGGGTCATTTAGACCAATACAATACTGATGTTTGAGGAATATGCTCTTAAGTGTTAGAAGCTGGAGCTGTTTTTCCAGGCCAAATTCAGAAGGCAGAACTGGGTGGGAGAAGATCAGATGTTGACAAAAAATGATGGCGAGGAGTTCTGAGGGCAATTAAAGGTCATTCCTGAGTAGCAAGGGCTTTTCAGATTCATGCAGCTGTAGGTAATCTGTGAATGTATGCAGGTGCTCAAAAGGTCATCAGAGGTACAGTGAAATGGCAGGGACACAAAGGAATGCAAAATCACACCTTGCCCTTTCTTCATTTGGGCTGGACAAAGGATAAAGCTGGCTTCCTGTTAATTAAGCAGGGTTATTTTCCTCCATGCTATGATTGCACCAGCCGTGGATGGCTAGTCTTTTGTCCCAGCTGAAACGGAGTTCCTCATTTCTCTTATCAGGATGTGCAAAACAATACAATGGTTTCTGAAACATAAACCAGGTATATACATACCCTTTGCTTCCTATGATTTACTTTCAGTACTTGGCTTCTTTCTGAAGTCTGTTTGCTGTCCTCAGGAGACCCTCTCTATAAATAGAAAAGTGATTAGAAAAGGCATTTCCATTAAACAGCAAGGCTTGCACCTTCAGGTGAGGTTGGCGGGTTCCATACCTGGAAGTATTACTGACAATATGTTTATGCTTTAAGGTCCTGGAATTCAGAGACGCAAAAGAGATTCATGTAACAGTTTCAGGAAATCTTTTCATTCTCAGAACGAGTAGTCCTTGTTTGAGTGCGAAGGGGATGTTTTCAAGGGTTTGTTTTACTTCGGTTTTTACTTTGATCTTTGCATAGGACTCTTTTTGTACATCTTTTTTCCAGCTCTTAACTGTTGTATTCCAGAACCTGCAGTAATAGGAAACACTTAGCAAAAGAGGTGTTAGCATAATTTCTTCTGCTGCTATGGGGCTTGCCAAGGTGTACTGGTGCCCAGCAAGTCCAGAAATTGGCAGCTACATTTTTCGGGAATATGCTTTTCCGCTGTTTCAACTTGCATGTTGAAAGGGACAGTGTTGTGCCCTCTTGTGAGTGTGCGTAGGAGAGAGGGGAGAGCGAGCTTTCGTACATAACCCACGATATAAAGAAGGTGCAACTTGAAATTTGCTTTCTTTTATTTTGGGGGTGGATAAAGCTACTTCCTGCTTTCCCCACACATTACTTTTGTAATGTGTAAAAGGGTTGATAACCTCCCCCCCTGCACTTGCTAGATGTAGGGAATCGTCCTTATGATTTTAGTGTTGTCTTAAGACATTTTTTTCTGCTTTATAAAGACAGATTACTTTAAACTCTTAAAAACTGGAAGACACACCACCAAACAAGAATATGTTTGCATGTGTTTATCGGTGATTTTTCTTTCCTTAAGAGATTTGTGGCAACTACTTTGGAACTGCTTGTATCATGCAGAAGATAGAACCCATTTTACTGCAGCGGACAGTGGAAGGTCAAATTAATCGTTTCCGTTGTTTGCCTTTTGGGCTACGATAAAAGATCCTCGCACCAAATTGTTTGGTATGGCTGGAGTGCACTGAGGCATTAACTTGCTGTCTTTCCCGATAAAGCAAGTAGAGAAACGCAACCAAATTTAGCTGTCTCCACCATGCGGGAGGCGGAGGAACAATGTTGCTGTCATGCCGATCCGATCACCTTTGCAGTTCCAACATACGAATCTTCTTGATGGCATAATGCTATAGTTCTTGAATCTGGTTGCTTTGCTCTGCTCTTCACTGCCATGGGGTTCCCAGTACCATATCTGTTTACATTTAGTGTTTAGTGGAAGAAATGGCATGCACATTCAAAACGAGGTTTTAATACTTCCATTGGGCAGGGTTTCCCCCTCTTCTTCTTCTCTCTCTCCCCCCCCCCCGGTACTGTGTTGTGATTTCACAGGATTTTTGCACTGATGGGTTTGTCACCTGCTCTCTTTGTAAATGGGGGGGGTGCACTTTACAGTTTCATTTGTCACTATGATAAATGCTGGTTATTTAAGTGTGATCAGTGTCTTCATTAGAAATACAGCAGAACAGCTCTCGTCTTTCAGTGTATTAAAACAGAAGCAATGACTCAAAATATATAGCACAAGTATTAGCTGTTGTACATAAGCATCAAAAGGCGAAGTACTTTTATCAATATAAAGAGAAACATTTGCTGTGACTTATCAAACTGATCTCCTAGCAATTCTCTTTAGGAGCACCTGAGGCTTAATTGTGACTGCTTTTAGTTACCAGGTAACACAGATCTCAGCTGAAATAGGAGCCGTTTTTTGTCTTAGAAGTTGGCAGGAGGCAGTTCCTTCTGATTTTGCTCTTGGCTTAGACCTCTGTTGCTCATTGTGTCGTCTCCTGAAATACAATGTGATAGAGCACAAAGTAATTTCTTTCGCTGTCCTTTCTGCAATTGAAATGCCTTTTCAAGTGAGGCTTTTTCTACTCAGGAAAGTGTGATAGAATGGCTTAACGCTCAAGAGAAGGCTCCCAGATGCTTTTTTTTTTTTTAAGGGCCATGTAAAAATAACTGCACCTGTCTCCCTTTCTAAGCTGGAGTTTTAGAACTCTCTTTACCCGCACAAACACACCAAATAGTCTAGTGGCATTTCTGCTTTGAATGTATGCCCGCGTATGCCACCGTTCCATGTCATTCTAACACTGCAGAAAGCTTCTAGGCTGAGTGGAAGGCTTATTCTAGAGCTAGAATCTAGTTGCAGGTTTATGGTGCATGTGTTACGGCTCTCGAAGCAGTACCAGCTGCTTCTGAGGACCAAGGTAGACCTGTCCTTAATTGCGTGAACACAGTGAAGAAGCACATTTTTGTTTCTTATGTTAGTAGCTGCCATATCTGATCAGCCTCGGAACCACAGGGACCAGGAGGGGGAGTTCCACTTTACTCACCATGGTCCCAGCAACAAGTTCTAGAAAGCTGCCAATGGAGTCTTTCTGTGAAATGTAAAGAGCACCTTCTGGACTTTGGCACACTTAGAGACTTCTCTCCACCCTCTGCCACCATCTCAAGGTTTTGCAGGCTTCACCATGGCTGCTATTTACATACCAAAGAAATTTGTGTGCTGTACTTTAATTGCATTCAAGCAATTAACTTGACCCTGGTTTGAGTCTGCCTCCTGGGGTCTTGCCACTTGGGTACCGAAAACTGATCCTGGCACCTGGAAATTTGAAACAGGGTGAAATTCAACACTAGGCCTACTCAGAATAGGCTCGCTGAAATTAAAGAACATGACTCTATTAGGTCTTTTCATTTCAGAGGGTCTACTCTTGAGTAAAAGTTGGCTGAATTCCACCCAACAAGTCTGAGCTGGCTCTTTAAAATAGGATGGGAGTCTGAATACATTGCAAGGTCTGCTTTGCTCCAGGGAAAGAGAGCTATCAGCTTGGAACATGGCTCTACTGCTAGCTGTAAGAAATGTACTTGGAGGTAAAGAGTTTATTTGAGAGTGGCTGAAAATGTGCCTGTTGTTGCAGTTTCAAAGAGGCAGAGGCTGTCCACATATGCAGAACATTTGAGAAGGAGAACATTTCCTTTCAGATACTAAGCCTGAAGGCTGTTTTTCTTTTATTACATAGCATTCGACTGCGGAGAAAGGGGGGAGGGCGAAGCCTGCACATATTTTGAAAGCCCAAGTCACTGGCCTGGCCTTTTGCAGCAGTTAACAAAATTGCTACCGTTCAAGATCCACACAGAAAGTCATCTAGTAAAAAACCAAAGTGCCAGCTTCTCCACGCCTTACATAAAGCAACGAACATCACTGCGTGCCTAGAAATTATTCTCCTTCTCTGCTTAAGGTGGCCCCTTGCAAACTCTTGGCTGGCAGGCGACATCTCTTCCCATTTCCCTCTTCTTAAATACACTGGGAGTCCCAGGGCCTTCATCTACCGGAATTCAGCTTATAAAAAGGGCTTAGAAGGGGACAAGAAATAATGTACCTCCTTTGACATGTTAGATGCCTTCACTAAATGTATGGTTGCTGTGGAAAGCGAAGGAAGAACTTGGGGCACAAGCACAAAGGGGTGGAAAACCTGAACTGCTCCCCCCCCCCCCGAATTACTTGAACTCAATTGCTGGATGATTTTTCTCCCCTAAAAACAAAAACATATTAAGGGCTGAAATTACATAGCAGGCTATTGCGTTTGCAGTTCTTGATTATAATCCACCTGCTAGACCAGACTAGGCCCCCTCCTGGCAAATAAAACCCTGTAATCCTTGACAATTCTTTGGGATCTTCTCCAGAGAACTGCTTTCCCCACAGAAAGGCAGACACCGCTGGCCTGGGGCTGCTTCTGAGTCGAGAGGCTACTGGGAAAACGGAACGAGGTTTTTGCACTTTTACGCTTGCTTAGAAAGGGAAAGAGAGAGATGATGCTTTTTCTTCTGGCTGCCATCACACTGGGTCCGTGAGCAAGGTGGGGCAGTTCAGCTCTGTTCTGCCTGGACATGCACCGGACCCCGAGTCCATTTCCTAGGAGTACCCACTGTTATTTACCGATACTGACATTTCCACAGAGTGCAAGGCACTGATCTGTATAGGTCCAGGGTTTGGGGTATTTTTGGAGGGGATGAATGTTTTGCACCAGTTCAAACGTGTTTTCCATTCCGATGGTGTTCTTTCATTTTGCATTTTCTTCCCTATGAGCATTGCAGCATTTTGCCTGCCTTGTCTGCCTCTGTACAGTAACACAGCACTCCTTTGTATTAAAGAAAAAGAAAAAACCTTTAAGGTTTGCCATCCTTCAAGACACTTGCTGGGAAGACACTGAGTTCTTTTTCCTTTTAGCTTTTCTATAATTCCGATGTAAAGGATTTTCTCTGTACAGTATAATAATATTCAATTGCATGTTCTGTTCTCTTACTGATATATTGAATCACCAACACAGTTGTGATCTTTTGCAGCAGGGCAGCCGCACAAACCCCTGCGCTCAGCTAAGACTCTTGGCCACTCCTGTATAAAAGGAAAGAAATGTGTTTCTTTCCCTTCACTGTACTTGCTTGAGCAGAGTTTTATTGTCTGTACATGTGAGCTGTCAGATAGACGTGGAAAAAGTTCAAAAAGAATGCATTCTCCCCTGCCCCTCCCTAATGTATACAGATTGTAACCTGTACAATGAACTGTATGTATGAAAAAAAATGTACTTATTTATAAATGGTTAACACTTGGAAATATTGGGTTGACTACTGTGTTCAGCACATCTGCTTCAAATATCTAGCTGGTGGAATGGGGGGGGGCGGACACATGGTTTCCAGGCGCAACTCCTCAGCTAATTTGCCAGTTTTAGTTTAGACCTTGACTTATGAGTTGATAACACACCATGTAACTTGGCTCCTTGCAAACCACAGTGGTACCTTGGGTTACAGACGCTTCAGGTTACAGACTCCGCTAACCCAGGAATAGTACCTAGGGTTAAGAACTTTGCTTCAGGATGAGAACAGAAATCGTGCTCCGGCGGCGCAGTGGCAGCAGAAGGCCCCATTAGCTAAAGTGGTGCTTCAGATTAAGAACAGTTTCAGATTAAGAACGGACCTCCAGAACGAATTAAGTACTTAACCCGAGGTACCACTGTACACTTCTTGGCTTCATCAGCTCCCATTTCAAATACTTATACCATTGGCATATTTGTGCTCAAGGGAGCAGTTGGCAAGACATGATTTGTTTTCTGATTGTGAGTTTTTATGTGGCCAGGGGGACTGGGGTAGTAGTGCTTCAGTTTCCATTGGTAAAAGACGGCACAGTTTGTTTAAGCTAGTCTTACAGACACCTCTGGTTGTTGGCTCTCCATGTTGGAGTTGTAGAGTTGGAAGGGACTCTGAGGATCATCTAGTCCACACACACCCACACCCACACACACCACAGTGCTGGAATATGCAGCTGTCCTGTATGGGGATCGAAGTTGTGACCTTGGTATTATCTGCACAACACTCTTAACAAACTGAGCTATCCAGTATCTAGATAAGAATCTCATACACATACAAATGAAAACCATTTTACCTTTGTGTTTGGGAGGCTGCTAAAGAAAGGAACCTTGACAGAAAAACTTCGAAGTAGAGATGTACTGTAATTAAATGAGGGGTTGAATCTTGATGGATATGATTTTAGACCTCGCTGTGGAAGTTTAGTCACTGCATTTGTGCTAACACTTCATCTTCCCAGGATCTGAGATAATCTCTAGTCCTGGTCTTCAGTAGAATCTGGATTTGTGTAGCACTGATTAGCTAGCCCTTGCGTAAGTTGCAAACCTACATGCATACCACTGTTGGGACAGAGCTGTGTGAAATAACCACTGAAAACTTTTAGAACTGTAAAAACCTGAATGGATGAATATGCATATACTGAAAGAATACAAGAGCAAGTGTAAAGCACTGGTGGGGTAATGAACCACAAGAAGCAATCACATGTTCAAATTGGAGGTTGTATGTGTGTCTTTACAGGAGCAAAGCCAAAGTGAAGCTGAGATCACCCCACAGCAAAATGAACCTCACATCTGTTCCTGCTTACAGGTACGGCCATACAGAGGATGACTGCTATGTCCACAACACATTTCAGACAGGATTACAGTAAACATAGTTGCTGTAGGGTGGAGATTGTAGAGAGGCTTGTTTCTGGAGGCACGCTACAGACACACAGTCCGATGCACCCACTCTTCAAACCTGATGTTAATCCATGCTCTAGCTCAGGCACAGGCAAACTCGGCCCTCCAGATGTTTTGGGACAACAACTCCCATCATCCCTGACCACTGGTCCTGTTAGCTAGGGGTGATGGGAGTTGTAGTCCCAAAAACATCTGGAGGGCCGAGTTTCCTACGCCTGCTTTAGCTGCATTGCAGTATATAGTTAACATGCCAGACTATGTTCTTAAGCATTTTCGATATGCTTGGTGACTTGTGAAATTCAGACTAAGTACTATGCAGCCTAGTTTTTTGTATGTTTGGAAGCAAGACCCATTTAGTTCAGTGAAGCATTCTTCTAAGTAAACATTAGGAGTGCATCCTTATGTAATCCCAACCACTGCCTACATCTTGCTGCAAATACTGACTGAAATCAAACTCGTCCACCAAACACAAAATATATGGCCGATACAAAAACAAGTTGGCCTGTGCTGAGACAACATTTAGGTTAATGCTTTTGTTACAGGGACTGAATTGTTTTTATTTTCATTCTATTACACAATCTTCCAATGGAGAATTTGTGGTGCTTGCAAAGAAAGGTAGCATCTTAATCAATTTCAGTGAGTTTCCAGAAAAATGAATATATATGTGTGTGATGCAGATACTTAGCATTTTCAAGCACCTTTCAAATACCCAGAGCTATAACAAAATAATCCTCAAAATGGCCCTGCAAAAGTTGGTCAATAGTATCCCCTTATTACAACTGGTGTATTGAAACGCAAGTCAGTAACTTGCAAAGCAAAGACTTCCATTACATAAGAGACTTAAACGAAACTTAAATGTCCTATCTAACATTGGCTTTTCAAATCCTATAAATGGGTATCTTTTCTCTGCCCAAAGCAAATGAAGATTTATTGATTTATAGCAATTTGAACCATTGGAAGACTAAAAGGAATTCCACCACCACCAAAGACTCCCAGAATAGTTCATTTTCTGCATGCAATTGCCAATCTCAGAGGAAAGGCCTCGCATCAAAAATCCTTGAAAGATGATGGATTGTCAGATTCTGGATTTCTATAAAAACTCAGTGAAATAAGAGAGGTTAGATTTTTAAGTCAAATCTCTACAATTGAGGAAGAGGAGACAACTGCAAAAGCAACACTGTTGACTTGGTCTTTCCACATGCTGTGTTTGGTCATTGCTATGAAAAGAAATGGAGAAACTATCAAGTCTTACTTAAAGGCCCTTATTATTGGGGGCATCAGAAGTCTCTCAAGTATCATTTTGAAACTTATACGCAAGATAATCTTTTAAATAAGGTAACCTGCTGCCTTCCCAAAACCCAACAACTTTTGGATCCCATCCAAGCTGGGATCAAGCCCAGAAATCTCTTGTCCATCAGCTATTGATTATTTTTTGCCCATTGCAGCAAAAGCCTGAGTGTGAAGAAAAGCAACTTCCAGGGGTTGGTGGGAATGGGGGCTCAATTGTCACCATGGCTTTTAGCCACAGGTAGCAGGGCACAATCCCCATTTGCACTCGGTATTCTGATGACACCCTCCTGTACACAGTTTTGGAATGGGAGCGCTGCTCACAATGCTGTATTTTGAGGGGCCAGTGAACATATCTGTACAAAAAGAAGATGTACTGTGGTTGTGCAATGGTGAAATAAGGATTGCTTACCTGCGTGCATGCTGCAAAACAAATCACACTGACAACACCTTCTGCTGGCTCTACTGTTGGTCCTGGGTCAAGATGTAGCCCTCGGCTGTTCCAAAGGCGACCTACCAGGAGGGGAACCAAGATATTGACAAGGATGCTCTTGACAGAAAGAACTGTAGGTTCCCTTTAAAAAGTGTTTGCAAAGGGAGCGTGTTAAAATTCGCATGGGTTCTGCAAATGTTGACATGGCAAATATTTTCTATTATACTTTTGTCACGGCCACAGACCCACCCCACCCCCTCGCTCCTTCCCCTAAAATGATACTGGATCTGGAGCATAATAGCTGTACAAAATAGTGGCTAGCATTTAAAAAAAACAACCTGGGAAATATGAGAGAAGCTGTGCATCAAGTCACTGCTGATACTGAGTCTCACCCTTGGGGAAACTCAAATTACCCCGCATGGAGAAATTTGGTGAAATTGTCGCCCCCCCCGAATTTCTCTGCCTACAAATAGGATGGAGAATTGTAAGAGGTACACAACTCTACTTTGCTGGGCAAGGCAGAGAAAGAGCTGCAACGAATGGGATAATAAACACTGGTGGTTTTTATGTGTGCCCAAATTCGCCTCTTCATTCTTATGCTACGAAGATTCCTTTCCCAAGTCTGATGATCTTTAGAGAAACTGTTTAGCAGCTTTGTAACTTGTGCTGCAGTTGCCTGTGCTCCTCTTGCATCCATAGCTCTCATGTCTGTGTTTGTAGAAATCGGGGGTGTTTCAGCAAGGGCTGCGGTGGTTTTGCAACAGAGATAGGCAAGCTCCCTGCAGACTGAATTGAAATTAGCTTCCTGGGGGCAAAAGCTCATCTGTACTGAGAGAGTCCTCTGCCTGCTTTGTAATGCTTTGTGTGTAGCTGTTAATTGGTACTGGGCACATATACCATATTGTAATCCCCCACCCCCACCCAATTTTCTGAATTTAGCTAGAAGTGAAATAAAAATGGCTGTCCTACATGGTACTTAATACTGTGCAATATTATCCTGCAGTGCCCACCCCATGGCAGGATCCTGGCTTCCTCTTTGAAGCCAGAGCAGTTTGCTCGTCGTTCCCCCCACCCCCAGATGATGAGCACAATTTTGTAATTTCATAACTTCGTAATTGCACTCATAAAAATTAATGAGAGTTCGCTCTGGTTGAGATGAAAGCCCCTCTCCCTGAACTGGGGCATAAGATGCAAAGAGGAAGCCTATAATTAAAGGAGCCCTCCGCCTTGAAAGGTTTTTCTTGAGCGTTTCCAGTCCACACTGGGCAGTCTAGTGCTGCAATAGTGTTTCATGGCCAAAAATACTGCCCAGAATTGGTTCAAGAAAAAGGCAACAGCACAGCTCAACAACTGGGTGGCAACAAGAAAAATCTGTGTTCCAATTCCAGACTAAACAGCTAGTTTGGCTTCACCTGCCTTGCACTCGCCCCAACAGCATCATCCATGGCAGGCAGCTGATTGGAAAATTTGTCCCAAATCTTCAAACACACAAACAGTACGTTTCCGAGCACAATTCAAAGTGTTGGTGCTGAACTTGAAAGTCCGAAATGGCTTTGGTCCTGTATACCTGAAGGAGTGCCTCCACCTCCATCGTTCTGCCCGGACACTGAGTTCTAGCTCCGAGGGCCTTCTGGCGGTTCCCTCCCTGCGAGAAGTGAGGTTACAGGGAGCCAAGCAAAGGGCCTTCTCGGTAGTGACACCCTATGAAACATCAGATGTCAAGGAGATGAGTAACTATATAACCCTTAGAAGACATCTGAAGGCAGCCCTGTATAGGGAAGCCATTTAAGGTTTAATGTTTTATTATGTTTTTATATATGTTGGAAGCTGCCCAGAGTGGCTAGGGCAACCCAGTTAAATGGGAGAGGTACAAATAAATTATTATTATTATTATGAACAAAAGAAGGCATTAAATCTAGATGGGAGATAATAGTTCCTTGAAAACATTTTATGTTATTAAGTGAATTGGCCTAAACAGAGAAAGTTGTCTGCAAACAGCAAGTTGCTTGGTCTGGTCAGGTGGTCTCGGCATGTATAGAACAATCAGCAAGAATTTCATTAATGCTTAAATTTAATGACTTTCTGCACACGTTGACTCTGCACGTGCAGGATCTCATTCAACAGAGTAAAACAAATGAAATGGGGTTTGGTTCATAAGGCAGCTGAGCATTATGAGCTTGACAAATACATAGAATGAACAAGGTACATCTATATTGTATTAAATCAGTCTGAGTTTAATTAAATGGCTAAAGGCTATACTAAGTGACCTTTACTACGTAAAAGCATAAAAGAGCCCTATTGGATTGGACTAAAGGTCCATTTTTGTCAATATTCTGCTCCCACTGTAGCCAACAAGATGCTTCTGAGAAGCCAACAAGCAGGAAATCAACACAATATTGTATTTATTTAATTTGTTAGTCGTTTTAACTTGCCCAGGGCAACCCAGAGCATCTTACAACCAACCACCAAACAAACAAACAAACAAACAGCCCCACACAGATACAGTAAAACCAAGTGGGGGGGGGGGAGATACATTAAACACACCCAACCCAGTTCTAAAAGGCCACATATAGTTAAAGGCCAAAGGCCTGGTTATCTAGGAATGTTTTTGCCTGGCACCTAAAGATATACAGTGATACCTCAGGTTACAGATGCTTCAGGTTACGCGTTTTCAGGTTGCGGACTGCGGGAAACCCGGAAGTACCGGAAAGGGTTACTTCCGGGTTTTGCTGCTTGCGCAGAAGCACCAAATTGCATCATGCGCAGACGCGGCGCTGCAGGTTATCAATGCTGCGAGTTGCGGACGTGCCTCCTTCACAGATTACGTCCGCAACCAGAGGTTCCACTGTAGAAGGAAGTGGCAAGGCAAGCATTCCTGGGGAGAGCTGTCCACAAACAGAATAGTCCTTTCCCAGCAACCAGACAGGAGGTATAATACAACTGCTATGGCTAGTAGCTATTGATAACCTTATCCTCCATGAATCTGTCTAATCCCCTCACTTTATCAACCTATTTCTTGCTTCTACTGACACGGAATTTTGGATTTAAACCAAAATCAGAAAGAGACACCACTGTAATTAGATGTAGATAAACACTGAAAAACATGAAAATAATGTTTTATTAAGCAGCACAACATCCAGATCCCATGCCTCCCCATAACTCATTTTACTTGTAACCCTTTCTTTAAGAAATCAGGATGACTCCCAACCTCAGGGAGGTTCATTAAACTTTCTTGAGGCAGCAGCCCTGTTCTAAACATTACTGAGGAAGAACTAGATCAGGCATAGGCAAATTTAGCCCTCCAGATGTTTTGGGACTACAACTCCCATCATCCCTAGCTAACAGGACCAGCGGTCAGGAATGATGGGAATTGTAGTCTGAAAAACATCTGGAGGGCCAAGTTTGCCTATGCCTGAACTAGATGTAGGGCCTCAATAGCCAGTAATTCACTCCCCCAGCCCCCCATCCTCACACCTCCCCCCCATCAAGAGCAATCCCAGAAGTTATTGCTAGAAGTGTGGGGGGGTGTTGACCCCAAAGTCCAGCGCAGAAATGGAGAGACCAGAAATCTTACTTGTGTGTACCCTTGCTGCAACTTTCCTGCTCTTAATGGGGCTGAGTCTCTACTGCTGCACTTTTATATTATGTATTGAAAACTGCGTGGCTGGGGAAGATGAAGAAGAAGAAGAAGAGTTTGGATTTGATATCCCGCTTTATCACTACCCGAAGGAGTCTCAAAGCAGCTAACATTCTCCTTTCCCTTCCTCCCCCACAACAAACACTCTGTGAGATGAGTGGGGCTGACAGACGTCAAAGAAGTGTGACTGGCCCAAGGTCACCCAGCAGCTGCATGTGGAGGAGCGAGACGCGAACCTGGTTCACCAGATTACGAGTCTACCACTCTTAACCACTACACCACACTGGCTCTCAGACTTCTGTGACACTTAAGGTGCTCCCAAAAGAAACAGTGTGGCTTGGTTCACTTTTCTGAGAATTGTGTATGGCAGACGCTGTCTCCCTGGTTCACTCGCCATTCCCTGGACAGTCACTGAGGCAAAGTGCTCAGTCATAGATGATGCACTGACTACAAGAGCCACAAATCAAGTTCAGGAAAGAAAGAAAGAAAGAAAGAAAGAAAGAAAGAAAGAAAGAAAGAAAGAAAGAAAGAAAGAACCCCTACCCCCCAAATGCAGATCTTGGTAAATCACATAAACCTGATGTATGTTGTACACACTCTGCAAGATTGCTTTTTTAAAAAAATCGTTTGGGTGAGGGAGTCTCATGGAACACGGTTTACAGCTCAAGTGCTCTTGGTTCACCGAAAAATTACAAGCAACTTTTTGTGTGAGAGACACACCTACTTCAGAATCCACGAGGAAAAACTGGTCATTGCCTTCCAAAGGCCTTCCTTCCACCCATTTTTCTTACTTGTTTATGTCATTTGACCACTAGGTGTCAGGGAAGGCTCACAAAATTGGATTAAAGTTCTTCAGATTTGGTGGCATTAAAACTTTGCAGTTGTGGGAGGCCTAGATTCACCCAAAAAATGCAAGATACGCGGGTGGTTTGTGTGCGAGGAGGATGATTAGAAGCTAGACAGTTGGGATTAGATAAGGCAAACATATCAGACATGTTCTTTATGCATCGAAATGCAAAGATCTTATGAAAAACCACTAAAATACAATGATAAACATGGATTCCAGGCACACAAAATCTGCTTGCAGCTGTCGCCTCTCAGGTCAGCTACGTCGACTCTTAGATCAGCTATGCAGCCAATGTCCATATACTCTTAAATAACAACATTTCAAATTAAAATTGCCCTATACATGTCAGCCAAACAATCCTTTTCAACTAGTAGTTTACATCTGTTTTAAATAGTCGCAATTGTAGACCCAATTAAAGGAGATCCATTTCACACTAGGAAAACTATATAAAAAGACGTGTCGCTTTCAAGAGTTGCCTTATCAACTTACCTCTGCGGTTTAAGACATCAGCCCTTACAGCCAGGTGACTTAAAAAATAAATAAATACTGATGAGTTAAAATACATGGTCATTAGTATTTTGTGTAATTTATTTAAAATGTTTATAACTTGTCTTTCTGCCTACCAGCAGGTCTCCAAAGAGGCCGACAATGTGAAAATTAACACACAATAAACATGTGGTCCTTTTTTAAAGGCCAGTAGTAACTGTTGAAGGCTTGGGGAGTAAGGGACTGTGAAGGAAAACGTTCACTCCCCAGCCTCCAGATTTTATTGGACTCCCAACTCCCATCAGTGCAGGCAGTGGTCAGGGATGATGGAGTTGTTGTGCAGCAACATCTGGACTAGGGGGTTCCTCACCCCTGCCTTAGATGTTGCCTCTGAGGCTGCTGCACAAACTAAATGTATCAACTTTAGTTAGCTTGTTTGCTCCCTCCCTTGCGTTGCTATGCACTGTGCTCTGTGCAATTCAGTTCCTATCTGCAATACAGTGGACACTCGGGTTGCGAAGGTGATCCGTGTGGGAGGCACGGTTGCAACCCGCAGCACCGCGTCTGTGCACGCGCGGGTCGCGATTCGGTGCTTCTGCACATGCGCAAAGCGCGATTTAGCCCTTCTGCGTATGTGCAAATGTCAGAACCCGGAAGTAACACGTTACGGTACTTCTGGGTTCAGCACAGTGCACAACCTGAAAAGGCGCAACCTGAGGTATGACTGTATACATATTTATGTTATTAAAATATTTCCATCCTGCTTTTTCCATTCAAAAACCCACAAGGCAGCTAACAAAATTCTTTAAAATACATAATGCCAGTGTTTAAATGGAAGAGGCAGCTCCCTATACTTTCCCCATTGATACCAAAGGCTTTTGACTTGGCTCTGCACTGCGCCTACCCTTTTCTTACTACAATTCTGCAGGGTAAAATTTGCCAGCTTCTAAGCTAACAACCTAGCAGTTTGAAAGCACCCCCGGGTGCAAGTAGATAAATAGGTACCGCTTACCAGCGGGAAGGTAAACGGCGTTCCGTGTGCTGCGCTGGCTCGCCAGATGCAGCTTTGTCACGCTGGCCACGTGACCCGGAAGTGTCTCCGGACAGCGCTGGCCCCCGGCCTATAGATGTGAGATGGGCGCACAAACCCCAGAGTCTGTCAAGACTGGCCCGTTCGGGCAGGGGTACCTTTACCTTTAAGCTAACAACAGAAGGACTTGCCATTCTTAAGAAATTCTGCACTCCATCCTCTACTGAAAGGACACTGCACTGGGCTTGGTGCACTGCTTGCTTGCTGCAGTCCATGTTATGTTTTGCTGTCAAAATCCAACTGACACATGAGAGGAAATGCAAGAGGATGGAAAGCAAGAATTGTCAAAGGGAAAGCCAAGCCATCACTTGGCAGATGCTGCGAGTTACATGGTTCTTCCAGGTTGGGCTTGCTTGTGTGGATTTAGGCTTGGCAGACCAAGGCCATGCAAGCTGCTGCTTCTCTTTCAAGCCCGCAAATCAACAGCATGGAAATGCTTGCTGCTTAAAATCAGACCCAGCACCCGTTTCATCACACATTCTTCGAGCGGAGCAAGGCACAGAGAGCCCTGACAGTTGTTATTTCGGATGACAGCAATTTTGGCACAAGAAATCTTTCAAGCAGAAAAAAAGCATTAGGAAGTAATAGTTTGGCTTTCAGGTTTGAAATAACCATTTTGATCCTTTGCTGCAAACACTACAGCAATCCTTTTCATTTTTTTTAAAAAAAGTGTAGACATAAACATGCTGATCCAGTAGGAGGCATATTATGGGGCTCTGCGTATCCTTAGCTAGCACTGTTGTTGTTGTTGTTGTTTAGTTGTTTATTCGTGTCCAACTCTTCGTGACCCCCTGGACCAGAGCACGCCAGGCACTCCTGTCTTCCACTGCCTCCCGCAGTTTGGTCAAACATGCTGGTAGCTTCGAGAACACTGTCCAACCATCTCGTCCTCTGCCATCCCCTTCTCCTTGTGCCCTCCATCTTTCCTAACATCAGGGTCTTTTCCAGGGAGTCTTCTCTTCTCATGAGGTGGCCAAAGTATTGGAGCCTCAGCTTCAGGATCTGTCCTTCCAGTGAGCACTCAGGGCTGATTTCCTTCAGAATGGAGAGGTTTGATCTTCTTGCAGTCCATGGGACTCTCAAGAGTCTCCTCCAGCACCATAATTCAAAAGCATAAATTCTTCGGCGATCAGCTTTCTTTATGGTCCAGCTCTCACTTCCATACATCACGACTGGGAAAAACATAGCTTTCACTATACGGACCTTTGTTGGCAAGGTGATGTCTATGCTTTTTAAGATGCTGTCTAGGTTTGTCATTGCTTTTCTCCCAAGAAGCAGGCGTCTTTTAATTTCGTGACTGCTGACTGGTGACAGTAGCCAGCACTAGGACAATGTTAACACTTTCCAATGGTCATTCACTTTAGTATGTCCCCAGTTCCCTTCTGACTGCGCATACTGCTGAGCCCTTCTTCAAAAAGCTGTAATGACACTTATCAGCTCTTCAATGATGTGTATAGAATGGGAGAGGTTGGATTTAGCTACCTTCCTGACACAATTACTGCTTTTTGAAGAAGTGTTCATGGTGCAGCTACCTGTGTTTTTTCAAAGGCCGTCTCCCATGGAGGATGGGAATAGGTTTTGTGTTCTGCCACAGCCTCCCTGGGTAGATATGGGACACAATATTTGGAAGCTATCATGAAATCTGTCCTTTTGAATATCTTTCCTACGAGGTGTTTGTTTAGTTTCTTTGCCTGCGTTTTTTGCATTTGTGCTCACAAGTTCTCTGCAACTGTACCGGCTGGGTGTTGTATGTGATTTATCTTGATTTCAAGCTGAACATTGTAATTACCGGTAGGTTCCCCTCCCCCTTCTCCTTAATATTCTAGTGGTTGCAGCTGAGATATGTGCATGTATGTATGTCACAATCATGCTTGTTTGTTTTTTTAAGAAAATGGACCGCAAAAAGTTACATGGACAATCTAAAATGGCCCGCAGTAGATTGTTTCACAGACTTAACAGCAAAACAACAGATACCTGCATTGCATCTCTACAATTCTATGATTCTGTTCTGTGATTCTATGGCCTGGAAGGCTGAAATGTAAGGCATTTATTTATTTTTCATTTGAGAAAGAGAATAACTCCCAAGAGAGGAGAATATGTTTTACTGACCTATTCGAAACAATATGATTACAGTGGTACCTCGGGTTGCAGGCGCTTCAGGTTACAGACTCCGCTAACCCAGAAATAGTACCTTGGGTTAAGAACTTTGCTTCAGGATGAGAACAGAAATCGTGCTCCGGCGGCGCAGCAGTAGCGGGAGGCCCCATTAGCTAAAGTGGTGCTTCAGGTTAAGAAGAGTTTCAGGTTAAGAACGGACCTCCAGAACGAATTAAGTTCTTAACCCGAGGTACCACTGTATTAGTATGGATAATGATAACAATCTTCTTCCCCAAACAGAGGTTCATGAAGAACTGAGATATATTAGTGGGATATGAGCAGAAGAACTATTAGATAGAGACAGAGGATTCGGCAACATTCAGGCAATTATATCGTTATAATTGTGTTATAAATATGTAACACTAGATGAGTTTGATCCTTGGGCAATCTGATTTTCCATTATGAGCTTTAGAAAGCGTTTTCCTGTAACACTTTTTTAGATGTCTAGATCCAGCCAGAGTTACTGGGGATAGAGTTTAAAGAAACACAGTATACTACAAAGCTATACCTTATCACACTGTGTCACACATTCTTTAAATTGGCAAACTTTCCTGTATTACCCATGCGGTAGGTTAGCTGCCTGTATTCACCCATTGTCTTAAACTCAGCCAACCTTACTAATGGACTCTTTTTAGTCTTCAACACCTAATCAACGCTAATGGGTAGCATCTGGCTTCCAGTGTAGTTCATTGCTGCAAGCGTTACATAAAAGCCACCCAGTTTCTTTCTGTTGAGCAGCTCGCATGTTGGCAAGGGGGCGGTTCTTTCGAATCTTTTTATATTATTATTATTTCATTTCTTGTTAATCTATCCCTAATGAGCAGCCTGCACATAGCTCTTTCATTTAAAGTTGGCCTGATTTTATTAAATCTGTCTTGGCTCTTTAGCGTATGAACCTCCAACAGCCCGTAACAAAATTCTCACTGAACTGATTCCTCTCTGTCTTTTTGCTGTTTCTGACTGGAATTGTCCAAAGCTTCTGAACTGCAGATGATCCTGGAAGAAGCCAGATCAGGGAGATCAATCTGAGGAAAATGCGGCTGGACACCGAGCTTTTCCTAGCTGATTAAATCCTGCAAATTTTGACCTTCTTGTTCAATGAACTGAGATGTTGTGGACCTTTTTTTGTTCAGGGAGCAAATATTTTGGGCCCATTAAATCTAGCACAGTGTTGTGCAGTATTCAAGAAAGTGATATGAAAGATTTTTATTGCACATCCAAGTGGGCATAACAAGTATCTTTGTTGATATTTCCTTTGGATTTTTTGCACGTAGAAAAGTCCAGACTCAAGGAATCATCATCCCTGAATAAAAAAAGCGTTTAGCATGTCACCGTGGTTTCTAAGACAGGAAGCATGTCAATGTCGAAAGGAACTGCTCAGACCAGTGATCTTCCCTGCATACTCTCTGAAAAGCATCTGCCAGCCCCTCAGCCTTCCACATGCCCTATAAACAGCATCCCACCTTAGCAAGTAAAGGTGGAGTCCCCTTCTGTTGATACTGAATCTTCTTCATTTTCCTCATCTGCCTAGACACCAATGCTACCAGAATATCCATATTGACCTAAGACACCAAAAAAAATTGCTCCTAACTTCTTCTTTTAGCCCTCCTGAGTGCCCTTTTATTTTTATTTTCCCCCAATAATTTTTTATTATTTTCTTTACACAGTCATTCTTGCAATATATTAATCAACATATAAACCTTTTTGCTCTGCTGAGCTTGCGACTTCCCTTCTTCCCTTCAGCTGGTAAAGGTAGAGGTAAAGGTAAAGGAACCCCTGACCATTAGGTTCAGTTGTGACTGACTCTGGGGTTGTGGCGCTCATCTCGCTTTACTGGCCGAGGGAGCCAGCATACAGCTTCTGGGTCATGTGGCCAGCATGACTAAGCTGCTTCTGGCGAACCAGAGCAGCGCACAGAAACACCGTTTACCTTCCCGCTGGAGCGGTACCTATTTATCTACTTGCACTTTGACGTGTTTTTGAACTGCTAGGTTGGCAGGAGCAGGGACAGAGCAACGGGAGCTCACCCCGTAATGGGGATTCGAACCGCTGACCTTCTCATCAGCAAGTCCTAGGCTCTGTGGTTTAACCCACAGCACCACCCACGTCCCATCCTTCAGCTGGTATCCCTTATCAAATCCAATCGCGTATTTTAACTTTTTACACTTCTCTACATTGTAGGAATTCCTTCGATCCTGCTAGTGTCTTTAAAATTTTACAGTTCTTTAAGTATACAATAAATTTACTCCAATTATCCTGGAATTTCTGATCGTCCTGATCCCGAATCCTGCTGGTCAGTTTAGCTAACTCCGCATAATCCATCATTTTTGCCTGCCTTTCCGCAATAGTAGGAATTTCTTGTTATTTCCAGTTTGGGTCCTGAGTGACCCTTTAAGCACTGCCTTTTAATATTTCCATTGCAGTAAGTCCTCCCCAGCCAGGATATGTCTAAATGTTTGAAAAACCGTATTATGTTCCTTAATCTCCTCACTACATTCATCCGACCACCATGGGGACATATTCTAATCGCTTCTCGTTTTGTTCCACTTAGGAATAGCTGGAGTGGCTGCCCCAGTATATTTTGCACCCACTTTTCATAAAACTCCACATCTTTGAAGGTGACCCGGAAACTGCAATTAATCCAGAATGCGGCAGCTAGACTGGTGACTGGGAGTGGCCGCCGGGACCACATAACACTGGTTCTGAGAGATCTGCATTGGCTCCCAGTATGTTTCCAAGCACAATTCAAAGTGTTGGTGCTGACCTTTAAAGCCCTAAATGGCCTCGGTCCTGTATACCTTAAGGAGCGTCTCCACCCCCATCGTTCTGCCTGGACACTGAGGTCCAGCTCCGAGGGCCTTCTGGCGGCTCCCTCATTGCGAGAAGTGAGGTTACAGGGAACCAGACAGAGGGCCTTCTCGGTAGTGGCGCCCGCCCTTCAGATGTGAAGGAAATAAGCAGCTATCTTCTTTTTAAAAGACATCTGAAGGCAGCCCTGTTTAGGGAAGTTTTTAATATTTAATGCTGTATTGTTTTTAACACTTGATTGGAAGCCACCCAGAGTGGCTGGGGAAACTCAGCCAGATGGGTGGGGCATAAATGTATTATTAATTATTTATTATTATTATTATTATTATTATTATTATTATTATTATTATCATTATCATCATCATCATCGCAGCCGCCATAATCCTCAACAACATCCAAGCATATAAACAATTCCGAATTAGCCTTCTTAAAGTTCATTAGACCTTTGAGCCACATCTATATAATTTCTGATTCCCCAACCCTCGTATGAGACCTGGGCATCGCTGTCCATATTGCTCTCCTCAATAACTTCTTACTCACCCTGAGCTTGCAAGACTTTCAGACAGGGTGACAGTCCAGCAAATGAGTCAAACCAAGTGGGAATTCCATCACTCTAAACTACCAGTACATAACCTTCACGTAAGCTTTTCCAGGAATTGCTCGTTTTTTTGTCAGCATTTCAACTTTCCCAGAGGGAACTGTGACTAAAAATCACCACACAATATACAAGGACCCAACACCACCTCCAGGAGACAATTTAAACCACCGGCGTCTAGAGGGAGACGGAGATTATAGGAATTAAATGCCCTTAAAATATCAGCACTTAACTAAAGGGGTATCTAAAGCAAGATATTCAAGAGAGGTCTCCAACCCCCCCCACTCCCCCCCCCCAGCTCAGCATAATTCAAACCTTCTTTAACAAAAATTGCAACACCTGCTGCCCCTATCTTTCCAAAGAGCCATGTAAGTCAACTATCTGAACTCCAGAGACATGTTTCTTGTGCTCGGACCAAGTCTGGGAACACCTGCAAATTAGTGAGCAAATGTTTCAGTTCCTGGCCACCAGCCACTAAACTATGAACCTCCCAACTCAGTAGCTCCAGGCCTACCATGCTCTGATTCCAAGCACCCTAAGATCTCATAAACACGCTCACTTCCAAATACTTCTAAAGGGTCCTTAATATCATCATCTTTTTTCTCAGTCTGCAGTTGCTAACTTCAACTATAAATGCAACAAACTTTTCTTTCCTAACAAAGGATAAGTACAATCATACCTCGGGTTGTGAACGTGATCCATGCGGGAGGCACGTTCGCAACCCGTAGCGCTGTGTGACACATGTGACGCAATTCGGCGCTTCTGCATATGCGCATGATATTTGGTGGTCCTGCGCATGTGCAAGCGCCGAAACTCCGAAGTAACCTGTTCTGCTACTTCCGGGTTTGGCACTGTCTGCAACCCGAAAACGAGCAACCCACAGCGTTTGCAACCCAAGGTATGACTGTATAGACTTTCTGCTCCCCCACAATCAACTCCACCTGCACTGAAAGATAAGGAGGAGCATCAGAAACCACAGAATCGGGCGCAACCCTCCTCTGCTCCCTGGACTACCGAGCTTTGGTGGCAGAGGTATGTTGATTTTTTTTGCAGTATAGTAACGCTGCAGAGAGCTTGCTGGGGAGATCATGCATTAAAAAGAAAGGACTCAAAAATAACTTAAAGAAGGTTTTAATAAGAAAAACAAAAACTCCATTTACACTAAATATATTAACAAACAAACATGACCCAACCACCAACCCATCCCCCAGGGTAATGGGAGAGCTAGGTGCTGCTCCTTATATACTCTACCCAAATGCTGACACACCTTAATCAAATACAACTCAGCAGCACCTGCTATGTTTCACAGCTGTAAAGCTGGGTCTCGTTATCTTGCTCTGGCCCTTGCTCCGGCCCCTTAAAGACATACACATGGAGTGGAACAATGATGAACCTTTACATTTAAAGAAACCATTCAACATTTCCCCTGCGGTTCATCATTGTGGAACAAAAACATAAAGCATACTTTGTACATGTTTTTCATGTGTGATGTAAACTGCAACCTATAATGTTTGGTATGTTTAAGGTACATTACCACTCTCTTAAGAGCAGAGAAACATTGCATAGTGGGCTTTTCCACATTGTGATGCATCTTTTAACAAAAGCTTAACTGTTTCATATTTTACACTTGGTGAATAGCACAAATCATAATCTTCACCTGGAATTTGTTGAAAGCCCCTAGCAACTAGTCTTGCCTTGTACCTTACAACTTCATTTTTGTCATTCATTTTAACTCTATAAACCCATTTTGAATCAATAAGTCTCATATCTGGGGTTTGTGGTACAAGAGACCAAGTGTTATGCTCTTTTAAAGAAGCTATCTCAGAGTTCATAGCTTTATACCAATTTACAGCTTGGTGCTTAGGTAAATTCTGAACATCATTGTAGCTTTTTGGCTCAAAAACCACCTTATTGGCATACACAGTATTAAAATGTTCATCTGCGAAACGTTGTGGCTTCTGCCTCTTTCTATCTGAACGTCTCAGTCCGGAAGGAGAGTCAGACTCCTCAGACTTAATGGGACTGAGTGAACTACTAGTTTCAGGTTGTAAATCATCATTGTCAGTCTGAAGAGGTGCCTGTAGGCTAAGCTCACGGTCAGAAAACTCAAGAGAATCTAACCTCCCCTCAGGTGCCTGTGACTTTAAGTCAAACAAATTATCAGATTCAACAGGCTTTTTGTCTTTTTCTATTAATTCAGAATCACCATTTCCTCCTCCTCCTGCTGCTGCTTCCTCTTCTTCCTCAGTATCATTTATACCATCAGTATCTTGGAAAACAGCAACTCCATTCCAATTTACAGTTTGTATCATGCTTCTGGTAATATGAAATTTGCCAGTTGCTGGTATGTAAATTCTGTACGCCCCCTGCTGGTAGCCCATTAATTTTCCCTGAACACTACGTTCACCCAATTTCTGCTTAGCAGGATAATGCATAATTACATCTGAACCCCAAATACGTAGGTATTTCAGATTAGGGCGTTTTTTAAACAGCTTCTCATAGGGGGTGACATCTAAACCAGAATGATAACTGCGATTTCTAACATAACAAAAGGCATGGAGCGCTTCAGCCCAAAAGTCTTTGGGCAGATTAGCATCGTGCAGATAAGTTTTAACCCCTGCCTGCAGGTCACGCTGCACAACTTCAACAAGCCCATTTTGCCAGGGACTTCGGGGGCAAGATAACTCATGAGTAGTCCCCTGCGCTTCCAGGAATTTCTCAAAATCCTCAGAAACAAATTCCCCGCCCCGGTCAGAAAACAGGTTCTTAATTGGTTTGTTAAAGTGCGTTTTTACCCAGTTGCAAAAAACCTTATACTTCTCAAATGCTTGTGACTTCTCAGCTATTGCATAAGTCCAACAATATCTACTATACTGGTCTATCAGGGTAAGCCAGTACTTCGAACCTCCTAATGAGGGTGGGAGTGGCCCAACTAAATCACAATGTACACGCTCAAATGGCTCAGTTACTTTCCTATCTGAGCACCTACCCTTGCGTGCAACCTTAATCTTATTCTTGCAACAGGATAGACACTGCATAAAGAATTTACATGGTTTTAAGTTGAGGCCATTGACAATATTCTTTGTCTTAATTACATCAGCAAAATTCAGGTGTCCCAGAATTCTGTGCGCCACGTGGATACACCCAGAATGTGGCCTTACATTCCTCAACTCCTGGCTTAACTGTGCTGCTCTGCAATTTATAGGCGATTGGGAGTAGGTGCGAAAATATAGTCTATATAAACCATCTGATTCCCGGGCATACAATAGTCGTTTGTTCCCCTCGAAAAACTCACACATTGACTTTAAGAAACGCACAGTTATGCCTTGATGAGCAAAGCACCTTACTGACAATAAATTGTCCATTGACGGGCAGTAAATGCAGTTCGCTATTGTAATGTTTAAAGAGTCAAGTTTAACGGTACCCCTGCCAAGCGACTGCAAGACTTGTGAATTGGCTAAATGTACATTACCAATTTCCTCTTCGAAAGAAATAAACAAGCTTCGATCATTGCAAACGTGCTGCGATGCTCCTGAGTCGATAACAAAAGACTTCCACTTGGCACCTTTAATTCTTTCGCGATCTTTAGTCCAAGCGTGAAAAGCTCGCGGCTCGTTTTGACGAACAGAAACAGGCTTGGGAGTACTTTGCTTTCTTTTGGCTCTGCAGTCCCTTGCAAAATGTCCTTGCTTATTGCAGAACCAACAACGCTTTGCAGCTTTAAATGCAGTTGTATCACCACAGGTTTGCATATGGCGTTCCTCATTCTTTCTGGAAACAGGAGTGCTTATGGCACAAGCCTCCCTTCTATCCAACTCGCCCATTAATCTTGCCGTTACCCCTTCCACAGTTAATTGTGCTGGTGGAACAGCAGATATCTGGCTAGCTATACCATCAAAGTCCTCATTAAGGGAACAAAGGATGATAAAAACATACTGAATATCAGGTACCTCCATGTCCCTTCGAATTAATTCGCCACGTATCGCCTCCAGGCGTCTCAAGTGTGCTGCCAAATCACCACCAGGCTGCAGCTTCGTCTGGTACAACTGCTTGAAAAACGTCAATGCAGACGCTGACTCTTTTCTAACATGCACTGCTGCAAGACTGTCCCACATTTCTTTGGCAGTTTTCTTATTTCTTATATAGATTACTTGCTGGTCGCTGACTGCCAAATTAATTATCGCCCTGGCTTTTGCATCTCCTTTCGACCAAGCATTAGTTACAGGGTTAGGAGGGTCATCAGTTACATAGGTCCATACTTCTCTAGAGGTCAAGAGCGCCTCCACCCGAAAAGACCACAAACTATAGTTCTCATCTGTTAGCTGTGGGAAGACCAGAGCCTTCTCAGCTTCAGGAACCTGGTCAACCATTCTGGAACTCTTCCAGACCCACAAAAACTACGCTAACAGGAGAAGGAGTTTTCAAACCTTTCTCAGAGTCCAAAAATATGCAGTCATCCACTCAGCAGCTGGGCCCATAACCAAAGATGTAGGCTTTTTGCAGTATAGTAACGCTGCAGAGAGCTTGCTGGGGAGATCATGCATTAAAAAGAAAGGACTCAAAAATAACTTAAAGAAGGTTTTAATAAGAAAAACAAAAACTCCATTTACACTAAATATATTAGCAAACAAACATGACCCAACCACCAACCCATCCCCCAGGGTAATGGGAGAGCTAGGTGCTGCTCCTTATATACTCTACCCAAATGCTGACACACCTTAATCAAATACAACTCAGCAGCACCTGCTATGTTTCACAGCTGTAAAGCTGGGTCTCGTTATCTTGCTCTGGCCCTTGCTCCGGCCCCTTAAAGACATACACATGGAGTGGAACAATGATGAACCTTTACATTTAAAGAAACCATTCAACAAGGTAATCCCTTCATTCACTTGCAAAGTTTGGCTGTCCCAGGCTTTTTTAGCCACTGGACAATTCCTAGACCAGGTGTTGGAGCAGGCCAGCAATAAATCACACAGTGTAAATGAAGTTAACTCTTTATTAGAAGAAACAAAGTCAGCTCAGGAGTGCCAGGCCAATGAGCACAGCAACTCTTCTTGGTAGGTCTTGCCCCTATGTGGCAGTTGTGGAGACTGAAGGCCTTCCCACAGCTGCCTGTCACCTCCTCTCCCGGGTCCTTCCCAAGCAACCTGAGACTATGCCAATGTGCCTTTCTTTGCTCCTCCCTCTTCATACCTCTCCTGGTCCTGGGAGACTGGGGAGCTTGTTGCAGCAGAAGGGGGAGACACCCTGGCTTCTTCACCAGCCTGAGTCATCTCTACTTCTTGGCCTCCCTCCTCTCCTGCTTCAGCTTCTGCTTCTGAGTCTGGAATTCTCTCTGCCACAGACTCTCCCAGTTCACTGAGCCCTGTTGCCCTTCAGCTTCCAACACCTCCTCTTCCCAGTCTTCTCCGTGTGACCACTCATTGTTGTCCCACTACCGCTCCCCGGGCTCTGAGTCTTCTTCCCCGGTAGTTCCCCAACTGATTCCTCCCAACATTCCTCTGTGTCCAACCAGTTTGTGACACATATGTTCTTATTTCTATTTCTTGCCCACCTAGAAATATAGTTTGCCCCTTCTGTGCCCTCCCAGAATTTTTTTTCTGGTGCCACCACTGACCATATCTAATTATGCCGGTCCTAGCTGAATGTGATGGCCTGGGATTCGGACTCGGAGGCTGAACCTGAGGAATCCCAGCCTGCACAGGAGTCCCTGCCTCCAGAACCAGCTGAGCTGGGGCTGGGGAATGAGCCTGAAGGGTCCTCACCTGTGCTGGATCCTCAGGTGCAGGCACCAGCTGAGTCTGCTCTGGCTCCTGAAGTGATGGAGGACCCGTTGCCTGCAGGTGCTCCACTCTCAGCCCCGTCAAGGGAAGCTGAGGTTGCCTCTGGGTCCGGTAACCCTCCAGCCTCTCCTGAGCTGCAGAGGCTCAGGGCAGAGAGGTGGAGGGAACTAAGTTCCCACAGGAGGAGTGCTCGCCTCCAGGCCAGGAGAGGCGAGTCACCTGTGGACCGGGGCTGCCCTATGCCTCGGGGCAGATAAAAGCCAGCCAGTCCCAGGTTGCGGGAGCAACATTGTTGGTAGCCTGTTCCTGCCTGCACCCTGTCCTGCATTTCTGCCAGAGTTCCTGACCTCACCTGACTCCCTGCCTTGGACCCCGCTTCAGCTTTGAGGGAGAGCCTCCATACCGCATCCTCAACCTTGGACTGGACTCAGACCTCGCCGCACAGTTAATAATAATAATAATAATAATAATAATAATAATAATAATAATAATAATTTATTTATACCCCGCCCATCTGGCTGGGTTTCCCCAGCCACTCTGGGCGGCTTCCAAAAGAATATTAAAATACTATGATACATCAAACATTAAAAGCTTCCCTAAACAGGGCTGCCTTCAGATGTCTTCTAAAAGTCTGGTAGTTGTTGTTCTCTTTGACATCTGGTGGGAGGGCGTTCCACAGGGAGGGCGCCACTACCGAGAAGGCCCTCTGCCTGGTTCCCTGTAACTTGGCTTCTCGCAGTGAGGGAACCGCCAGAAGGCCCTCGGTGCTGGACCTCAGTGTCCGGGTAGAATGATGGAGGTGGAGACGCTCCTTCAGGTATACTGGACCGAGGCCCTTTAGGGCTTTAAAGGTCAGCACCAACAATTTGAATTGTGCTCGGAAACGTACCCTCGGGACCAGCACACTGAATGGTGGGAATCTGACAACTTCTTGATTCCTATGAACAATAAAATCATACCAAACCTGATGTGGGGAGGTATCTATTGCCTTTTGATTAGTTGCCAATTTTCACTTCTCTAACCATTTTTCCACCAAGGCCACCTGCCAGATTTGGTTGTACCATATATTTTAAACTAAGCCCCTCTAGGTTCTTCCATGTCTGCAAGATCACTGTCTTTGCAACAGTTAACAGATAACTAATCAAGTCTTTCAGCAGGCTTTTGTTTTCTCCAATAAATAAGGAGAGAAAGTGTATTTATAATGGGACAGGACATGGGGGAATCACAACAGAACATGGGGTGGGTTTTTCATTTGTCTGGTGAGGCTCATGTGCCTGTAACAGCTGTGCTAAAGCCTTTCTCAGTATAAAGATGTAATGGCAAGGACACTTTTCTTCGTGAATCCTAGCTATTAATCCAGCTATGGGAAAAGGACTTAAGCACCACAGCCTGGAATAGATTGTGTTTGGGATTTAAAACTGAATGCACTATGACGCAACCTCTCAAATTTGTTCCTGTATATTTGAAGCTTGATTACATCGTTTTTCCAACTCAAGCAGGAATAAGCTTTGTGTTTAAAATACACAAGCCCAAACAAAAACACCCCTAGGTTTTCAGCCAATCTATGTGTGTTCGTGTGTGTGCAAGAATTGTGTATCTTTATGATATTGCTAGGGACGTGGGTGGCGCTGTGGGTTAAACCGCAGAGCCTAGGGCTTGCTGATCGGAAGGTTGGCGGTTCGAATCCCCGTGACTGGGTGAGCTCCCTGCTCCTGCCAACCTAGCAGTTCGAAAGCACATCAAAGTGCAAGTAGATAAATAGGTACCACTCCGGCGGTAAGGTAAACAGCATTTCCGTGCGCTGCTCTGGTTCGCCAGAAGTGGCTTAGTCATGCTGGCCACATGACCTGGAAGCTGTACGCCAGCTCCCTTGGCCAGTAAAGCGAGATGAGCGCCGTGACCCCAGAGTCGTCCACAACTGGGAGTTGATGGGAGTTGTAGTCCCAAAACAGCTGGGGGGCCATGTTTGGCCATGCCTGCTCTAAACAAACCAGTTCAACTTAGATTTTGGCTTGTCTATGATGCCCCTCCGCTGAGGACATTCTCCTCCTCCAGCTGGTGTAGCAATTTCTGCTGTTGTTCTACATGGTGAGTCACCAAGATCTCACCTCCTGCAACGACACCACACCATCTAACTGATTCACCAGTTCAACTGCTTTGCTAGCGAATTTCTGCTTGCAAACTCTTGCAATTGCTGCCATCCTTATAGCAGAAACATATTGCTGCATGGGCTGTGCAGCTTCTTGAACCCTGCATTCTACAACCCTGTCTGCAGAGAGCAGGCGTAGGTGACTGAAACACTCTGTTAACCGCTGCCTGAGCTTTATGTCTGCTGATCTTCTTCACCCCAAAGTTTTGCTGCTTTAATCCTGCTGCTTCTTGGCATAACTGCACAGCTCTATTCAACGTCAACTCAAACTCCTCCAACAAATGTCACTGCAACCCAGAATGGTTTACGCCCTGCACAATCTGATCTCTTGTGAAAGCTTCTCAGCTCTCCGAAAGTTAAGAGGGAAAGGATTGGACTCGCAATTTGAGAGAAACGTTCCAAAAGTTTCTCCGTCTTGCTGAAACCTTTAAATTTATACCTTTCCACTGTCAGTTTTAGGAAGACAGTGCTTCCCACCAGTGCCTTATAGCTGTTTTTCTCGTCAGCAGTCAGCTCAGAGGAATAATACAAGTTTCACGCATCAGTGCCTGCCACATTAAGAAAAATAGCAATTTTCTGAACATCTGTCTTATAATCTATGTAGCAAATAAGAAATGTCTTCCATTCCTCAGCTCCCCAGTGCGAGAAAGATAAAGGACTCAGAGCCCTCAAATATTCCACTGTACTTTCACACAATATAAGTCACTCCTGGTACCATGTGTTGTTTTCTGGATGAAGTTCTAAATTCAATGTAGTAATTTAGAGCGGTTACTTTATTAATGAATGAGCAGACACGTATGTGCAAATTCCACCAATCGAACCTAAGCTAGTGGGGAGGCTTGCTCTTAAGAAACATTATCAACATGTTCAAAGGTCTGACAAGACAAAGAAAGCTGGTGGATGGTTATAGCCAAGGCAGAGTGAAATGTGATCACACACACACACACACACACACGTTAGATACAGTCTAGGTTATTGAGTCTTAGCTGGCCATACTAGGAACATAGGAAGTTGCCTTATATGGAAGTCCGGCCACTGCTCAGGTATGCACCCCGGAGAGGTCATTTTGGTGTTAATGCACCAAAAACAGCATGGGAGGCAGCAGTTATGAGTTACTGGCCTCTGCAGCCACATCAGGCGCTGAGATTCCCCAGCAATTTGACTTCACCCCTGGAACGCACTCTGTTGTCTCAAGGCAACCGTTGCTCCATCTAGCTCAGTACTGTCTACACGGATTGGCAGCCTCTCTCCAGGGTTACAGGCAGCTGTACCTAGAGATGTCATTGGGCAGGCTTCCTCAAACTCGGCCCTCCAGATGTTTTGAGACTACAGTTCCCACCATCCCTGACCACTGGTCCTGCTAGCTAGGCGTTATGTACTGAAGTTCTCACCCTGGGCCAGCAGGGGGATACTGTAGATAGTTATGCAAATTAAGGATCGAAAATGACGTTCCGTGATTGGATAGTTTTAGAAAGTTGTTACAGTAACAAGGTACTGGAGCTCTATGTAAGCAGGCTGACTGAGGCCTTCAGTTCAGTTCTGTTCCAGCTTACAAATAAAGAGCTGCTTTGGAAGAATCGCTGTGTCGTCTGATATGTTCACCCACAACTTAACACTAGGGATCATGGGAGTTGTAGTCCAAAAACATCTGGAGGGCTGAGTTGGAGGAAGCCTGTCATTGGGGATTGAACCAGAGACCTTCTGCACTCAAATCAGATGCTCTACCACTGAGCTATGGCCCTTCCTACAGAAGGCAAATAGTGCACCCAAAAGCACCACTTCAGCCTGTGAGCATTTCCAGCAGCTAGAACCAAACAGGAGCCTTCCAACGTTGTCACGACCAGAAAACAGCAAAGCCTCTCCCCCTCTCTCCCTGGCCACTGGCATTCCCTCCCCAGAGTGTTCCTTTCGGCAGAGTTAACAGAAACAACTGCGTTGCTGACAGTTCAGTAATCGCAAAAAGCATCTCAGCACACTCCAGTGCTGTTAACTTAGCGATCACATGGCTCATCGTGGAGAGAGGGAGGGAGAACAGCAGCTTTTAGGGGTCTGCTTTAGTGGCTAATGCACAAGACTTGCGTTGTGGCGGCGGGCGGGCAGGGGGGAGCAGTCACAAAACATTCCTTCAACCAAAAGCGGCAGGCCATTATATAACCATATAAATGACTGCCCTACTGCCAATGAGAGAAGCTTGTAGTTTCTCAGTGGGAAGCCGCTTGCGTTTCTCCTAGGGTAAAAGAATCTCACTTCTGGAAGGAAATGCAAGTTTTCCGTGTGTTTTCAAAGGGAGACAGGGTGTCATACAGAAGAACCAAGAGCCCAACCTTTAGAATGCCTGGCTCAAAGGATGTGGGAGGGTATTTCAAAGGACAAATCATTAAGAATCGTCCCCGTCCCCCCAGTCCACCACCTAAAACTGGACATTGAATTTGGGAGGGCTGTTTTTGTTCAGCCCTCCCTGCACGACTTGCATTAAGTTAGGACTCTGCCCTGGAATTGGCTGAGTGCTGGAATATCTAACGTAATAAGAAAGAAGAGCATGCACAGAGTGCCTTTTCATCACCAAGAGGCTTGAACTCCATGTATGCTATTTTTAAGCACTGGCTAAAAGTCAAGTGTCAGATCTTAACCACCAGCCACTGTTCTCTGGAACAAAGGAAGCATCAAAATCTGCCATGTAGCAGATGTGAAGAGGAATCTTAGATATATCTCCAGAAGTCCCTCAGGACTCTCCCCCACATCACGACCCTTTCCCAGCCACATCTCTCACTGACTCTGTTTGCCCACTCCACAAAGGTTTTTGTCTCTCTGGTAATGCCTTTTGTTGGAGGACTAACCCATTGCACCAAGGTAAACTCTGCATTTGTCCATTGTGCTAAAAAACTTTCCCCACCCGCAGACCCTCCAAGTGTCCCTATTTTCCAGGGAAGGTCCTGGATTTACAGAAACGGTCCTGGATTCTGGCTTGATCCTGGAAATTCCACTTTTCCTTTGTTGTTGTTTAGTCGTTTAGTCGTATCCGACTCTTCGTGACCCCATGGACCAGAGCACGCCAGGTACTCCTGTCTTCCACTGCCTCCTGCAGTTTGGTCAAACTCATGTTGGTAGCTTTGAGAACACTGTCCAACCATCTCGTCCTCTGTCGTCCCCTTCTCCTTGTGCCCTCCATCTTTCCCAACATCAGGGTCTTTTCCAGGGAGTCTTCTCTTCTCATGAGGTGGCAAAGTATTGGAGCCTCAGCTTCAGGATCTGTCCTTCCAGTGAGCACTCAATTCTTCGGCAATCAGCCTTCTTTATGGTCCAGCTCTCACTTTCATGCACCACTACTGGGAAAACCATAGCTTTAACTATACGGACCTTTATCGGCAAGGTGATGTCTCTGCTTTTTAAGATGCTGTCTTAGTTCGTCCCTATTTTCATTGGAGAAATGTTGGGGGGCAAATTGCCTCTTTCATCAGGAATGGAGAAGCACTGACTCCCCAGATGTTACACTCCCCATCAGCCCTAGCAAGAATGGCCAGGGGTGAAGGGAGCTCCGTTCACAGCAACCGCTGGAGGGCCAAGCGTTCCCCACACCTGCCTTTCACCTTTGTCCCACAGACTCCTGTGGTTCCCCATTGTGAGTTATGATGCACTGATTATGGTTAAGAAATGTGCCTCTTAGGGAACAGCAAAAGCTCTGCAAGGAAAGCAATATTTAATCTGTTTCAAAACAGGAGCGCATTTTGCATTTGTGGCCATTCTGATAAGCAGCATTGATAGCTACACGGTAATTAAACTTGATGACTGCAACTCTGAGAACAGGCATGCTAATCAGCCCTCTGGGTGATATTTTTAATCTTCTCTTTAAGAGAAAATAATGAACTTTGGCACATTATATGGACTCATAAAAGCTGGCAGCTTCTAAGAAATGCATGTGCTTCCAGAGATATCACCTCTGCTTCTTTTGCATTGCCCATGGTTCAAGAAGAGAGCCAAGGGGAAACAAATGCTTGCATATATACATGGTGCACATTTCTTATGGGCTTCTTCTGCCTCCCAAATGCACTTGTCAGATCCGTGTTTGGTTCTTTTCCCCCTGCTTCAAGAAGCACAGGTTGAATCCCACTCATGTGGACTTAGAAACCACCAACAAACCGTGCCTTTGGCTCAGTTTGAGCCTCAGTTTGTTATTCTCACCTGGCTCTGAAGAGAAGGAGAAACAGAACTGTGTGCCATATTGATGACAACACATCCCAAACCCCACTAAGGAACTTGCTCAGTGGTTCCATGGAGATCAGGGGTGGTGAAGACAGATTCCCCAAGCATCTTAGGGAATCTCACATTGTGGACGGCCCCTGTGGAACTGAGCTGAGCACCGGGATTCTTTGATGGCATACATGGGCTTTAGATATATGGGGTGGATCATCTGCTACCTGATCTTTCTGACTGGAGATACTGGTAAATTGAACTGAGGACCTTCTGCACGCCAACCGGGTGATTTGCCACTGAGCTGCCCCAGTTGTACCTGCCAGGTCAACCTCTTCATCCATAATCAAGTCATGCGTGAGTGATGTTCTGCTGTGACCTAGCCTGAGCTTCTTCCATTGGAGCGGGGAGAGCAGTTTGCCTTATTTTCTAACTCAGTCCAATGTAAGCCTGGGGGATGTTGTCCATCTCTATTAATTAGTGGGATGGTGTTGGTGGAGGCAGTGACAGTGTCAAGGGTGAGAGAAGGGGACGTCACAGAAAGCAAGGCCACAAGTAAGCAAGATGCCAGAGGAGGAAGGAAATTGCATCAAGGAAGATGTGGGTTTTCCACCCTGGCCTTCCTGGGGATGTTGGTGGCAGAAAAAGCCTTCCATACTTTGCACAGCACAATCTGAGTTTTGTTTCGCTTCTGCTGCTGCCTTCTGTAGAGGCATGGGTGTCTGTGAGGGAGGGTACTTGTCCCCTCCTGGAATTCTAAAGGTATTTGTTTATTTGTACCCAGTTAGTCTGTGTGCTTGCAGGAAATTACACGAGTCCTGTCCTGCAACTGAAGCAATTAGCAGGATCAAAGCAACATCACGTTTGCACCAATTGTTGTGTGCGTGTCACCAGCAACATCTTTCATGGCCTTATCTTTTGATCCTAAGCAGATATTCATCAGTGCTGGCGTCAGTCACCCAAGTTCTGCAGTCTGTGAAGTTAGATGTAATGGAAATGAAAGTGTATGTATACCAAGAGTTGCTGGAAGTACAGTGGTGCCTCGCAAGACGAAAAGAATCCGTTCTGTGATTCTCTTCGTCTAGCGGTTTTTTCGTCTGGTGAAGCAAGCCCATTGAAGAATTAGCGGATTAGCGCTATTAGTGGCTTTTAGTGGCTTATCTGCTGATCAGATCAGCTGATAAGCAGCTTAGCGGCTTAGAAAAAGGGGGGAGGGGAAAAAACCAGCAGGAACTCGCAAGACATTGTCGTCTTGCGAAGCAAGCCCATAGGAAATTCGTTTTGCGAAGCACCTCCAAAACGGAAAACTCTTTCGTCTAGTGAGTTTTCCGTCTTGCGAGGCATTCGTCTTGCGGGGCACCACTGTAATGGAACAACACAGAAAAACTAGTGAGGAGACCTTTAGCGCAATAACAGAGAACAACAAGAAACCGGCAGGTGACGTGGAAAAAGAACTTAAAACACCCAGAGAAACAGTGCAATCAAAAACTCCTGCCAATCATCTCAACCAGTCCACAGGGCAGTGGTCCATCTACATTCCCTACCTTTATTCACTTATTACCTCTCCAACAACTTGCTTTGGTGATGAAAACCAAAACGGCATACAGTTTGTTGGAAACTACATCCATCTCAGATATACCACAGTGAAGAAAAAGACCTTTAAGCTCTTTAGAAATTTGAAAACCTTGGGGATGAGTTGTGGGCCAAAAAAAAGAGAAAGTACCAAAGAAATATACCCGTGATCATATGATATATGCAACCCGAACCTTGTTGAGCCATTGCACCACACAAAACTGTTCCCTGCTATTAAAATGGTCATCCTTACAGCACTTTCTATCCCAGTCACAACATGCACCACTGAACAATTCTTTAGCACTTTGAGCAGAGTGAGGCCATTCAGTAGACCCATTGGCTTGTGTTTGCTGAGCGCCCATAGAGAAAAGCTGAAGGAGAAATCTATGGAAGAAGCTACTGGCCGTTTTGGTCAAGATCCTGTCATGGGCCAGGAGTCGGCTTCACCTGCTGAGCAGCAGCCTGAAGGAGCAGAAGGTGAAGTGACTCCACCTGATGTTGATCAGCCTTCTTGCTCCTGATGAGACCCAGCTGGCTCCAGATTTCTTAAGCAAGGTTTCCAGTCAGTCAGTTGCTAGAAACAACATTTGTCGTTCTTGGCCAGACCTTACTGCTTCTCATGACCTTGGACCCTTGGCTTTCTTGACCCCTGGATTGTCTGACTATGTGAACTGAAATACTCCTGATCTTAGGACTGGACTGAACCTTGTATACGGACACTGCCTCCAGTCAAGTACCCCCTGAGACTTGGCTGGTTGGCTAGCATCACCCTCCACAGAGCTCTGCCATGGCTGGCAGTACAGGGTTACGACAGATCCTCAAAGACTCCAGTTAAGAACACAAGAAGAGCAGGTGAGATCCGACCAATAGCCCATCAGCCAGTCTAGCTTCTCGTTCTCCCAGCCAACCAGATTTTGTTTTCGTTTCAAGAACGATCCACTTTCTAGTAACATACGTCTTCCTTTATGTTATGGACTGGCAAGCATTTACAAAAGTAAAGAAAGAAAAAGTCTGAATGGTTCTAGCCCTTATGTCTTGCATTCACTGCAGCCAAGGCAGATTGTGTGAAAAGCTGTAAGTCCTACACCTTTATTGTGCAATGGGCAAATGGAAGCTGTGTGTCTTTCTAATAGTGCCTTACTCTGCGGTTGCCAATGTGGTTTCCACCAAGTGTTGAAGACTACATCTCCCATCAGTCCCAGCCAGCATGGCCAATGGCTAGGAGTTGGTGACTTCTAGGTGTTATGGGACTCCAAGTTGGCTACCGCTGTCCTAGAGTCATCCCGCTGAATGTAGGTAAAGTAAATGTGATGTGGTCCCTGGCTAGGACGACAGCAGTTTCTTTGTATTATGTGGGTGAAATAGAGAACAGGGACTGAGACATGGGGAAGTGATTTGATTAGCAGACATAGGCAGAAGAAGGCATGATGCTGTGAGTAGGCAGGGGTTTGATAGCAAATGAGCTGTGCCTCTGCTTTGAATAACCACACTTAGCCCCGAAGGAGCCAATCCGCTGAAAATAGTAAGTGCTGTCCATTTTGCCCTTTGGGGACGAGATATTTCAACACTAAAGAACTGTAAATGACTTGCGAGTGCTACTTTGAAACTGCCTCTCTTCAAAGAGAATCTTTCTCTTCATAGTCTATTTGCTCCACTTATTGGTGGACTTTAGTTTGAGAGGGAAATATTTGGAGGAGCATGGCAGCCTAGGATTGGGAGACAAGATGGGGCAGGACTGCCTAGCTAAATTCAGCCAGGTTTGCTATCAGATGAAGATGACTTTGCAGGCTGTGCCAACTCCATTCTGGGAAATTCTGGGATAACTGCTTTTGCATTCATTTCGCCCTCAAGATTTTGGTGCTACAAGCGAAGTCAGCTGTTCAGTCCTATTCCTGTAGTAATGGTGAGTGTCGTAGGGCTGGGCATGACCAGCACTGGATTTAGGGTGACTTGGGTGCCCAATACAGGACGCAGGTGGTGCTGTGGGTTAAACTGCAGAGCCTAGGACTTGCCGATCAGAAGTTCGACTGTTCGAATCCCTGTGACAGGGTGTGCTCCCATTGCTCGGTCCCTGCTCTTGCCAACCTAGCAGTTCAAAAGCACGTCAAAGTGCAAGTAGATAAATAGGTACCGCTCTGGCAGGAAGGTAAACGGCGTTTCTGTGCACTGCTCTGGTTCACCAGAAGCGGCTTAGTCATGCTGGCCACATGACCCGGAAGCTGTACGCTGGCTCCCTCGGCCAATAAAGCGAGATGAGCACCACAACCCCAGAGTCGGTCACGACTGGACCTAATGGTCAGGGGTCCCTTTGCCTTTGCCTTGGGTGCCCAATGGGGTGCAAAATTGAGAAGATCCATAATTGATAAGATCCAGTTACAGATAGGTAGCCGTGTTGGTCTGCCATACTCAAAATAAAAAAGTTCCTTCCAGTAGCACCTTAAAGATCAATTAAGTTAGTTCTTGGTATGAGCTTTCGTGTGCATGCATACTTCTTCAGATACACTTCTTCAGTGTATCTGAAGAAGTGTGCATGCACACGAAAGCTCATACCAAGAACTAACTTAGTTGGTCTTTAAGGTGCTACTGGAAGGAACTTTTTTATTTTGATAAGATCCATTCGGGGACACCAAATTTTGGCCTTGCACAGGGCGCCATATTATAGAAGATTACCAGAGTCCACCTCTGGCATGACCCCACCATCTTAAGGTGTTTAAGAGGCACATGCAGTGTGAAGGGAAGGAGATAGTAACTCTTTTTTTCCTTTTCTTTGATGAGTCCTGCCACCCCCCAAATAATTGTCTTCAGCACAAGACACCAGTTGCTTCAGGAAATCTGTTCAGTGTCTCTCACTTGTTTTCCTTGCAATCAAGAACTGGAGGAAAAGAGGGGAGGATTCCATATCCAGGGAGTCACTTCTGCTTAGCTCAGCCTGTGCTGAGTGTGCAGGTTTTAACAACAAGTCAGCAATTCCCATATCTTCAACTAATTATCTCTTCTGATCAGCTACTGGCGTTGCTTGTTTTTCTCAGGCACAGCCCTAAAATATGAACATGGTTGTCCTAACGAGGGATTCGTGTTGTGGACCGGCAAGCGGTACGTTAAATCTGCTCAGGAGACAAACCCAGTTATATGCTGATAAGGCGGTGAGAATAATTACCGAGCCTAAACATAGGAAGTTGTGGTTTAAGGCTGTTCTTGGAGATCTAGCAAAGTTGAGAGAAACAGGGGGTTGGTGGCTTTGCCGGACAACTGTTTGGAATACAGGGTGTGAATTCATCTTGTCCAATGCTAAATCGAGGAAATGTTTCTGTACCAAGGCAAGATCTCCACACGACCTTCTTGTGGGCTGTGGAGACATCTTCTGTCCCAGGAGGGAGGCAGGGAGAGCAGAAACATTATCAGACAACAGACAGGCTGTGAAAACAAGGCTGCAGGCATGAAGATAGATACCTGGTTGTACATTTTGTTGTGGTGTACTAGAAGCACCTTTGCGTATTATGATGGCACCGGAAGAATACAAAACTGAAAAAGTAAGCCCATTGTGTAGCTTTGTGGGATACAGAAATAAAACACAATATGAAGTGGAAAAAATGGTTTTTCCAGTGCCTCAGGCATCGGGAATCTCTGGCCTGTGGACCAAATCAGTTTTCCAAGTATGGCCTGCAGGGCTATTTGCCCTCAGCCATTCCCACTTGCCTTATGCCAGGGCAGGTAAAGGCATAGCTGGAAAGGAACAACTGAGGGTGTTACAGTGCACTCCCAATTGTTGTTCTGAAAGCAGGGCTTTCATTGGACGCCTTTTAAATTTGGCACCAAATGTAAAAGCCCTCCTGATTGGAGGCCCGAAGCAGAGCTTCCATTCCATGCTGGATTTAAAGGGACTTCTCCGTTGCAGCCCAACTTGAAACCGACCCAAGCTGGAAAGGAAAACTATTGGGAAGCGGGGTTTGAATCCAGAGAAAACATCTGAGATTTTTCTTCTTCTCACTCCCTGAAAGAAAAGGAAAGCCTCTTTGCAGAATTCCTCCCAAATATTCTCCACATTATTTTTGTTGCAGCCGTTATTTCTCTCCTCACCCCCACCAATATTACTCTGGAATGATGAGGGTCTTTCAACTCCTTCCTGATTGGTTGGCACTCCAGCCAGCATTGATTGGCTTCTAGGTCTCAAAGGGGATGACCTAAGATCTGTCCATCACAACTGTCTCCTTTGGGAGTGAGTTCCATAGTTTAACTATGTTCTAGGCAAATAACTACTTTCTTTTATCTGTCCTGAATGTTCCAACATTCAGCTCCATCGAGTTTCATAAGAGAGGGAGAAAAATCTTTTCCTTATCCACTTTCTCCATGCATACTTCTATAAACTGATACCTTGTCGTCTCTTACTTGATATCAATGACGTCCAAGTTTCTCTAAACTTTAAACTCCCAGAAGCTGTGAACGTTCCTCATAGGGGAGTTTCTCTTGTCCCTTGGTCATTTTGGCTGTCCTTCTCTGAACCTTTTCTGACACTACAATATCCTTTTTGAGGTGAAGCAACCAGAACTGTACACAATATTCCAAATGCAATCACACCATATTATGGCATTATGGTCTTGGCAGGTTGTTGTTGTTGCTGCTTTAATTCCTTTCCAGATAATCCCTTGCGTGGAATTTGGCTTTTTCACAGCTGACACACACTGGATCAACATCTTCATTGAGCCATCCACTGCAACCTCAAAATCTCATTCCTGGTCCATGACCTCCACTTCAGACGCCATAGGTGTGTATATGAAATACGATGATTTTTTCACATTGAGCCCAAGGCTTGATGTGGCTAAGTCACCTCGTGTTAAGCTATGATTTAGCATGACCTCAACTGCATCTATGATTGGCCCAAGGTCAGCTGTTGTGCTTCATGGGTGAGTGAGGAGTTGGGTTTCCCCAATCCCACACTCTAACCATTACATGCTTTGTTGTTGTTTAGTCGTATCCGACTCTTTGTGACCCCATGGACCAGAGCACGCCAGGCACTCCTGTCTTCCACTGCCTCCTGCAGTTTGGCCAAACTCATGCTGGTAGCTTCGAGAACACTGTGGCTCTTATTTCTGATGTCTAAGCATTTATTTGATTGATTGATTGATTGATTGATTGATTGATTGACTGATTGCTGCGCCTATGCATGGATGGGGTACGATATGAAGTTAATTAAAACAACCATGAATAAAAACAAGTGATTCATGTTTTTTTTAAAAAAAGGAAAGGGAAAAAAAAATCTAAAACAGCCACATTAAAAACCTAAAAAAAATCTGAGTAAATGAACATGCCTTCACCTGGCACCAAAATGACAACATTATCACTACCTTATGTTTCTCTATGTGGAGGAGATTCCCCAAACAGGAAACAGTTGCTGAGAAAGCTCTCTCCTACATCATCACCAATTGTTGTTGTTGGCATCAGTCTGTCTCGAGAGACAATGGAGCATCCCTTAGGAAGGGGTTGAAGTCAGACTGCTGTGTTAGGAGCACCAAAGTGACCTCCCTGGAGGTCCTGGGCTGCCCAGGTAGCAAAACAACAAGATCCCCCTCTCTGCCTTGCTGATGTGGTCCAAAGGAAAGCAGAGCAATAGGTTTGGCACCAACTTGGCTGCAGGAGTTGCCAGAAGGAGGCGTACAAGACGCCACCCAACCATTTCAGGGACTCCCTGAGCCTCTCCTGACTCTGGAAAATGCAGAGGAGCCTCCCACTCTTTCCTCTGGTGTAAAGAAAGCTGATAGCAGGAAGTATAGCTATCATATATCCCTGACCAAAGAACAAAGATGGAAGATTTTGGAGGAAACTTGTTATTTCCACTAAATGAATCATCATCTTCTTTGGCGATCACTCGTAGCCGAGTAAGATTGTCTTCCATGAACACTGTCTTAACAGTGAGCCCATAAGTGGCTGTGGAGGCCAATTCTGGATGCACACGTCCTTCCACAGTGGGGACATAGGTTTCTGGGCGGGAGTTGATAACGGTGAGGGTTTGCCAAGCATGCCTTCCTCTTAGCACGTTTCTCCCTTTCATCCTGAGTTCGAGCATCTTCAAAGTCCATGACACCTTTGGAAAAGTCTGTTTTCCAATAGGAACAGTCACAGGCCAATGTTTCCCAATTGTTGGTGTTTATACCACATTTTTAAAGATTTGCCTTGAGAGAGTCTTTAAACTGCTTTTGTTGACCACTAGCATTACGCTTTACATTTTTAAGTCTGCAATAGAATACAGTGGTACCTCGCAAGACGAATGCCTTGCCAGACGAAAAACTCGCAAGACGAAAGAGTTTTTCGTTTTTTTAGTTGCTTCGCAAGACAAATTTCCCTATGGGCTTGCTTTGCAAGACGAAAAACGGAAAAAAAAAGAAAATGTCTTGCAAGTTTGTTTCCTTTTTCTTAAAACCGTTAATACCCAGGGTGACTTCGAGGAGCAACTCATAGCGCGTGGTGTGGTAGCTTTTTTTTGAGGTTTTTGAAGGCTTTGGTGATTTTGAAGACTTTGGGAAACCGTGCTTCGCAAGACGAAAAAACTCGCAGAACGAATTAATTTCATCTTGTGAGGCACCACTGTAATTGTTTGGAAGGCAATAATCAGGCATCTGAACCACATGACCAACCCAACGAATCATTGCTTCAACACTGGTGATCTTTGCTTCTTCCAGTACAGTGGCGTTAGTTCACCTGTCTTCCCAAGTGATGTGTAAAAAAAAAATCGGAGACACCATTGATGGAATCGTTCAAGGAGTTGCAGATGGCGTTTATAGGTGATCCATGTTTCACAAGCATACTGTACAGTAAGGTTGGTAGTACAATAGCTTTGTAAACAAGCATTTTGGTTTCCCTGCAAATGTCATACAGCATGCTTTGCTCCTTATCCACCATCACATTACAAATGCTGCACGTGCCAGACCAGACTTCTCATAAGAAGTTTAACTCTCCCCAACATTTGCAATGCCATCATTATTGCCTCTGTTATTTCTAATGTCATTCTCATCTACTGCCATTAAGCATTTCTTCGCACAAATTGCCAGCTACTAATTAAGCCAAGCTATTAGTTGGACGCTAGCTCAATAGCTTAGTGAGATTTGATACAATAAGATTTGTGAACCTTTTTCGTGCCTTTTTTTGGTGGGTCAGGTTGGGGGCTGGTAATTGCAGTTTGCACGAGACTCCATGGAGTGAGTTCTGGACATATAATGTACCTCTTTGAGCAGCATACAGCTGCTTACTTCCCCCACTTTCGGCTTATCAGAAAGCTGTGTTTTATACTTGCGTTTAGCAATGAGTTGTTTGTAAGCCCTGAACAGGAGGCAATTCAGTTCAAAATAAGGAGAATTCTAGACAACTGGCAACAGCCGAAGAAAAGCATCTCTCTGTGCAAAACTGTAGCGGACCCACCACTTAATACCACATTAATAATGTGATGGATGCACTCCTGCTATCTGCCCCTTATTAAATATAGTGCACCCACCTCACTGTGCACCAATTAGACAAATTTCTACAATTTACCACAGGCTATTGGTGGGGGACTTGTGTGAGGGAAAACTTAGTGATTAGAGTCTCAGGCTGGAGTTGATTAAACAAACGAAAAGTTTTTATCAAAAGAGGTTTATGAAACAAAGTGGGTCAGGAAATGTGTTCTTTCGGGCAGAAGTCTTAGGCTTAAACACAATACTACAAGCACAGCTCTTCTTAAACTTCGGTTACTCAAAAATCAGTTTGTTACACTTCAGGTGGTAGAGGTTCAAGTTTCTAGAATAGTTGGTAAAATGCTCAACTTGGTTTCTGTTACTTAGGTATTAGTTAAATACTTTCAGGACCAAAAAGTTTCCTTCATAACTTAATACTTTGGTTCATGAGCGAGGGGCACTTTTCCTCAGTTACCCACTCTCTTAACAACCCCACACCTGAGGTATACTAACAGATCACCAGGGATCACCGCACCCCTTGTTACTGGGTTGGGAGTCTTCTGTCCCTAGAAGAACTCTCCCCTCCTGGCTATACCGAGATTCAGGTAGCCTGAATTCCCACAGGCTCAGACCTCCCAGGACACTCCTGTCTATATACCTTCCCCAGACCCTCAACCTGGTCTCCCTATTCAAGCTGTGAGGTTCTGTCCTCTTGCTACAGATAGTCTCCTCAGTGTGGATGTTTAACTTAACTCAGAACCAGTTCTCCCTATCTCACTCCCTAACTCCCAACTCCCAATCAAACCCTAGCTCTTAACCTGAACCTTGGCCCTATCTCTCATCTTAAATCCAGCCCCATCTAACACTCTCCCTCAGAAACTGCTCCTTTTAGTCTCTACCCCCCCTAAAGGTGCTGTTTGTCCCCCTTCTGTGACTAGTTGACTTTGAAGCCCATCAGAGAGAGGCTCCAGCACTCTGGTAGAATTTCAGGGGGGCTGTCTCACCAGACTCTGGTCTGGCTCTGCTGTCCATCACAATAACATAAGGAGCTTAGGGGGAAAGGCAAGTAAGGGGAGATATAATTGAGACTTAGCCTATGTCACTCCCCCGCACAGAGCACATAGTTAAACTATGCAATCCACTCTCACAAGATACAGCAATGGCTACCAACTTGGGTGGCTTTGAAAGAGGACCAATGGCTGCCAATGGATACTTGCCAGGATGACTATGTTCTATGTCTGTGGTCAGAAACAGTAAGTCTCTGAATACAGTGGTACCTCTGGATGCGAACGGGATCTGTTCTGGAGTCCCGTTCGCATCCTGAAGTGAACGCAACCCGCGTCTGTGCGAGTCGCGATTCACTGTTTCTGCACATGTGCATGACATCATTTAGAGCGAGCAGTGAAACCCGGAAGTAAAACGTTCCGTTACTTCCGGGTCACCACAGAGTGCAACCCAAAAACGCTCAACCTGAAGCAACTTCAACCCGAGGTATGACTGTACTAGTTGCTAGGAGCACTTTGTCCACCTTTGGGCCCCACTCTGCACTCAGCTCTCACCTGTGGCTCCTGGAAGCTGCTGGCATGCTGTCAACTTGGGAAGGCGGCCCATCTAGGAGAAGGAAAGCTCTGATCCTAAACCTTCACTGCCTTGTGAAGGCAGTGAAGAAAAGGCTAAGGAGTAAACCCGACACAAATTCAGAGTGGAGTCCCTAAGGTGGTTGGATGGTGCCTTGTACGCCTCCTCCTTCCAGCAACTGCTGCAGCCAAACTGGTGCCAAACGTATTGCTCTGCTTTCCTTTGGACCATGTCAGTGAGGCCGAGAGAGGGGTCTTGTTGTCTGGGCAGCGCAGGACCCCCATGCACACTTCCCAGGCTTGCACCCAGAAGAAGTCATTTCACTGCTGCAAACTCAGTGATTTGATTTCACCCCCAGAGGTACACTCCATTGTCACCCGAGAGAGACAGAGGCCAACAACAACCATAATTGAAGTATTCATACCCCACCGGCTAACCGAAGTTTTCAAGGCAGCTTGCAATATATGTAATAGACAATAAAAAAACACACAAGAATTACTATGCTGGGGAGAAAGTATATATAAGTCTGTCTGTTCCCAGTTCTCAGATGTTCCCGCTGCCGCCCTGCCTCTGAATCAACCAGATATGAAACTTTGATCTTGTTCGCCCATTGAAGGGTTGCAGTAAAAGTTAAGTAAGCAAAAGGGAAATCAACAACCCTAAGTCACCGTCCTTTCACCCTGGATAAAGCCATTCCTGTAAACAGAAGCAGGTATTTGCTCCTCGTGGGTGGAGGCAACTTTTCCGTAGATAAACTTGTTGCCAACTATCGGTCAATAAAGGGGAATGTAGCTGAAGATAGACCCTATATTTATTTGTTTTTGTGCGGAAGGCTGGGGATGATAACAGCCTCTGGGTCTTGAGGGTGAAAACAAGCCTTTTTCTGCCCTGCCTTGCTTCCAACAAGATTGATGGATGAGGGGGAAAGGCCTTTCCTTGCCTCTTAAAACAGGCAGCCATTGAATTGGGTTGGGGGAGAGATTTATTCTAATCTGTCATCTGGAAGTGGCTGTAGTGCCAACGTACTCCATGCAAGGGAGACAAGAGGCAGCAAGTAGGCTTTGCAGAATCCTAGACTTGCCCAAATGCAGAATAGCTCAGTCGGTGGCGTATGAGACTCTTAATCTCAGGCTCTCTTCCCCACACTGGAGTGAAAACTTTCCTGTCACCCATTGACAGCAATGATAGAAGTAATGGGGCTTAGAACAACATTGAGTCTGATGCTTTACTACCAGAGCTGAATTTATCTTTAAAGTAGGCATATGATTTGGGATTGAAGTATTACATACACTGCTGTAGGCATTGGCAGTGTTACAGGAATTCGAAGGTCTCAAATATAGAATAAATGTTGATAATTGCACAAGGCAAACGCACATACATAAGTATATAATTCCAGTGCTTTTTCTTTCTTTAAAATTTTTTTAGGGGTTCTCTCATTTTCCTACTCCTATTGAAATGATTCTTCGTGACCCCATGAACCAGAGCACGCCAGGCACTTCTGTCTTCCACTGCCTCCCACAGTTTGGTCAAACTCATGCTGGTAGCTTTGAGAACACTGTCCAACCATCTCGTCCTCTGTCGACCCCTTCTCCTTGTGCCCTCCATCTTTCCCAACATCAGGGTCTTTTCCAGGGAGTCTTCTCTTCTCATGAGGTGGCCAAAGTATTGGAGCCTCAGCTTCAGGATCTGTCCTTCCAGTGAGCACTCAGGGCTGATTTCCTCAGGGCTGATTTCCATATTGAAATACTGCCCCTCAATGAGGTCAAACTTACATTTAGAAAATGTTTAGGGGTTTTCGTACCACTGCGTTCCTCCAGAAAAAAAGCACTGTGTAATTCTATATCAGCAGCATGCAGTAAAATGGGATTGGAAGCACCTTTTTTTTTTTTTTTTTTGCCTTGCCAGATTCACTTCTGACAGGCTATGAATGAGGAGGTATTTTTTACATACTAGTCTTTTGAAATCGCTGGAAGGGTGCTTTTTAAGCATGCAGAATTCTGCTTCGGTCTCAGATGCTCAGAGTAAAAATAATAGTCAACAAGCAAGCAAACACACACACACACACACACACACACACACACACAGAGCCTTTTCACTGTGTATTGACCCCTCCCCCTCCAATATGATTTGGCCCTTCAGAGTGGCCCTAATTTGACTCAAGATGATGCGACCTCCAATCTGATTTGGGAATCTGGTATGGACATGTGGTCAGAAGCAGGGGTGTGGTGGAGAAAAAGGCACATGAAGGCTGCCAGTACTCTTCCTCCTCCTGCCCATCTCACCACCAGACCACCATTCTTTTGACAGCCCTGCGTTGCCATACGTCTGGAATTTCCTGGACAGATCAGGAATACCGCAGTTGGCAGTAGTGTCTACGGGCAGAAATCAGCATAAAATATCTGGGAAAATCCAGGCGCGTGGCAGCCCATGCCTGCAGTGCCGATTTCCCATAAGAATAGCTTAAAAACGGCATTTATTATTGTCAGGGGTTCAGGGACAGAGGCACAGGTGAGGGGGGAGACGGAGAGCGATGGGGAAGAATCCCAGGACAGTGAGGAAGAGGATGACAATGACTTGAGGTCTTCCATGAGTCTCTCAAGTGAATCGGAGGATTCCCAGAAGGGGGCGCCCCTGGTCAAGCCAAGGGGGGTCACAGGGGGGACTTGCCAGGAGCAGGGAAGCAGCAGGGAAACCCCGAGTGGGAGTGGGAGATCGGGGTCGGCTTCCCAGCAGGAACGGAGTGAAGAGGGTGGAGTTCCCAGTGTGACACACGGAGCAGAGCAGGAAGGAGATCGGGGCAGGACGTCCTGCCGGAAGGGGCGGAGAGTAGTACAGGGAGTAGTGTAACTGTCAAGAGGAAGGTCAGAGGTAGCGAACGCGTGCCAAGTTCAAATGTGGAGGCGCGCGGAAATGCAGAGAGCCCGGAGGAGGAGCCTGGCCCCAAAGCACAAAGGAGGGGGGAGCAGGCATCTGAGGAATCCGCGTCAGGGGAAAGCAGGAGGGAAGGAACCCAGGGGGGCAGAAAGACCCTGCGGAAAAGAAAGGACAGGAAGAGGTGGACTAGCACAAGCCTCTTAAACTGGTGTAGAGGCGGGACCGATTCAGAGGGGACTTCAAACGTCTAAGGCTAAGAGACGCGGGGCTGCATGCCTCGGTTGTGGAACCAATAATGAATTGCAATAAACATCCTTGTATATAAGAAGAGCTTGGCGTTGGTCTTTTGTGAGCTGAGACCTGAGGCAGCCCCTGACAATTATTATTATTATTATTTATTTGCAATTTTGCCAAGAAAGCCTCTCTCCAAATAAAAAAGAGCTCAACAACTTTTCTGTCTGGATTTTCGCTGTCTGAAACATGGCAACCCTACTACGGGTGCATCAGATCCAACCCAGGGTCATTCGGAACTGCCTCATCCCCAAAACAACGATATCTCAGGTTGACCTGAATCTTCACAGGCTAGCCAAATCTGCCGCTTCTATGAAGAAACAAAACTAGAGTACAGTGGTACCTCTGGATGCGAATGGGATCCGTTCTGGAGTCCCGTTCACATCCTGAAGTGAACGCAACTTGCATCTGCGCGTGCGTGGGTTGCGTTTCGCTGCTTCCGCGCATGCGCGTGATGTCATTTTGAGCATCTGCGCATGCGTGTGATGTCATTTTGAGCATCTGCGCATGCACGAGCAACAAAACCCAGAAGTAACACGCTCCATTACTTCTGGGTCACCACGGAGCGCAACTGAAAATATTCATCCCGAAGCTACTTCAACCCGAGGTATAACTGTAAATCTACAAAGAAACATGAGACCAGAACAGAACCTGGTACTCAGGTGGCCAACAGACCTTGCTGATAGAACTTGGGTTACAAAATTTCTCCCCTAAAATTAGAATAAGCAGGAGGAGCACCTTTTAGCTCCAAGTGAAACCATCCACAATGGCAATAAGGACCTTGTTCCTAGAGCAGCGCAGGCTCAAAGAAACACAAACTAAGTTGCAGGTAGTTGTTTCCAAATCTCTGCCCCGTCTCGCTGCTTCAAAATGCAGCTGCAATAAGGAATAGCTGTCAAATAAGTTTATAGAATGATGGATTTTATTTACCGTGTTCTTCAGTGATGTATCAATACTCAGTGTCAATACCCAGCTCTATATCTCTTTTGCTTTATGTTGTAATTGTCTATTTTCCTCTTACTATTTAGCATAAGTTTTGTATTCAGAAACAGAAATAAAATCTAATGATAAATAATGTTTTAAAAATGAAATAAAATTCAGCAGCAGAGACTGTCATTTACCATAGATGCTTTATTCGGCTTTAAAAAAAATCTCTCTTCCTCCCTCTCTCTGGCAAGATCCACACTATGCAGTGGTACCTCAGGTTACATACGCTTCAGGTTACAGACTCCGCTAACCCAGAAATATGACCTTGGGTTAAGAACTTTGCTTCAGGATGAGAACAGAAATTGTGCTCCGGCAGCACAGCAGCAGCGGGAGGCCCCATTAGCTAAAGTGGTGCTTCAGGTTAAGAACAGTTTCAGGTTAAGAACTGACCTCCGGAACGAATTAAGTACTTAACCCAAGGTACCACTGTACATTTAATGCACATTCAAACACCACACATGCAAAGCATGTGATGTGACTTCCTCCAGAGGATCCTGGGAAACTAAAAAAAACCCATGCAACAATTCCCAGCACCCTTAACAAACTACAGTTCCCAGGGTTGGGGGGATCCTATGAGCATTTGAATGTGAAGCTACTCCCTCTCCCTTCTTCACAGGCATAACGCACCTGTTTTTCACACAGGTTGCTTTGCCTTGGATTTCACCCCACCTCCTAGCAAGGATAGGTGAACAGGTGGTGAATACCTACAGCTAAAGAAAAAAGAACATGTGAGGCTACATGTTTGAAGAACAGCAAGAAAAAAAAATACAAAGGCTGTAAAATTATTTATTTACTGGGAGGAAAGTTCACAACGTGCCGTGTGAGTTATATAAAATTCTTTCCTTTGATTGGATGCTGTGAAAAAAGGGGGAAATAGATGTTTTTAGGAAGGGACATAGCATTTAGTGCATGGGTAGGCAAACTAAGGCCCGGGGGCCGGATCCAGCCCAATTGCCTTCTAAATCCGTCCTGCGGACGGTCCGGGAATCAGCATGTTTTTACAAGAGTAGAATGTGTCTTTTTATTTAAAATGCATCTCTGGGTTATTTGTGGGGCCTGCCTGGTATTTTTACATGAGTAGGATGTGTGCTTTTATTTAAAATGTATCTCTGGGTTATTTGTGGGGCATAGGAATTCGTTCATTTTTATTTCCCCCCCAAAATATAGTCCGGCCCCCCACAAGGTCTGAGAAACAGTGGACCGGCCCCCTGTTGAAAAGGTTTGCTGACTCCTGATTTAGTGTGTGTCATCCTTTAAAGTAATAATAAATAAGCCTTTGCAGACTAATTAAGAACTGCGCCTTACTTATTTATTGAAAGCATTTATGTGCAGCCATTTGTCAGGGCAGCTCTCTAAAGCTGGTTATGTAAGACATCAATAAACATCATTAAAAATGATAAAATAGTGCAATATTCACTGGTATTAAAGGTCTCAGATAATGATTACATTGAGGCATGCTAGGCCAGGGGAACATATTATGAGTGTGAGCATATCTACTCAAAAGCAAGTTCTGTTAATTTCAATAGGACTTCCAGGTAACTGTTTTCCAGGAATCCCACTTCAGAAATACAAAATACCAGGAGACATTAGGGTTTCTTTAACCTAACAAAGGAAAGTGTTTAATTTAAGCCAATGTTCATCAGGACTTAGAACTAGAACCTGGTTTGAATGAATTGTCTATCACATGGGGGGGGGGTCTCACAAATGCCGTTGGGGGAGAGAGATTAGCCCTAAAGCTGACCTTTACCCTGCCAACAGGTCCTGCAGTCCTGAAAGCAAGCTTTGGGGTGCTCTTTTAACTCCCACGTGTGCCTAAGGGAGTGCATGTAAACTTATCTCTACCTGAGCAATTATCTACACATACCTTCCACTGAAAATGGACATGTCTCAACCATGACCTACTCCCTCACTCCACCTGCTAAAGATAAGATGGGGACAATGGGCTTACTAGGGACCATTAGGTCCAGTCGTGGCCTACTCTGGGATTGCGGCGCTCATCTCGCTTTACTGGCCGAGGGAGCCGGCGTACAGCTTCTGGGGCATGTGGCCAGCATGACTAAGCTGCTTCTGGCGAACCAGAGCAGTGCACGGAAACACTGTTTACCTTCCCGCCGGAGCAGTACCTATTTATCTACTTGTACTTTGACGTGCTTTCGAACTGCTAGGTTGGCAGGAGCAGGGACCGAGCAACGGGAGCTCACCCCGTTGTGGGGATTCAAACCGCCAACCTTCTGATCGGCAAGTCCTAGGCTCTGTGGTTTAGACCACAGCACCACCCGTGTCCTTGGGCTTACTAGTAGTACATGTGAAAAGGATATCGGGGTCTTGGTGGACCACAAGCTTAACATGAGCCAACAGTATGATGATGCAGCAACAGCAAGAAAGCTAATGCTGTTCTAGGTTGCATCAACAGAAGTATCGTGTCCAGATCAAGGGAAGTAATCGTACCCCTCAGTTCTGCCTTGGTCAGGCCACATCCGGAATACTGTGTCCAGTTCTGGGCACCACAATTTAAGAAGGATGTTGAAAAGCTGAAACAAGTGCAGAGAAGGGCAACCAAGATGATAAAGGGTCTGGAAACCAAGCCTTATGAGGGAAGGGTGAAAGAGGTACGGTGGTGCCTCGCAAGACGAAAAGAATCTGTTCTGTGATTCTCTTCGTCTAGCGGTTTTTTCGTCTTGCGAAGCAAGCCCATTGACGGATTATCGGATTATCGCTATTAGCGGCTTTTAGCGGCTTATCGGATCAGCTGATAAGCGGCTTAGAAAAAGGGGGGGAGGAAAAAAACCCGCAGGAACTCGCAAGACATTTTTGTCTTGCGAAGCAAGCCCATAGGAGATTCGTTTTGCGAAGCACCTCCAAAACAGAAAACTCTTTCGTCTAGCGAGTTTTCCGTCTTGCGAGGCATTCGTCTTGCGGGGCACCACTGTATATTTAGCCTAGAAAAGAGGAGACTGAAAGGAGACTGGTATTACAGGTTAGGATATTAATAGGCAGGATGTCAAATTGTTTTTATATGCAACAACAGCGGCAAGAGTATTGTTAGCCCAGAAATGGAAGCAAGAAGAAATTCCGACGAAAGAAGAATGGCAGATAAAATTAATGAACTATGCAGAATTGGATAAAATGACAGGAAGTATTCGAAACCTGCGGGACCGGAGATTTACAGAAGATTGGAAGAGGTACATGAACTATTTGAAGAGCAATTATAATCAACAAATTATGCTAGTAGGACTACAAGAAGTTTTGTAAGGAGAAATATAAGTTACAAAGAAGAAAAAGAATAGAGATATTAGTTATGAGATTTAAATGTAATAGGCAAAGTAAGAAATGTATACTAAGAGATCAGATAGGGAAATTTCCAGGCAGGATTGACTGAAGTCAAAAAATTGTGTAAGATGTAAAAGTATGTTTAATTACTGTTGAAAATGGTATGTTAAAAAACTAATAAAATCTATATATATGTAAAAAGGAAAGGAGATACGATAGCCACCTTCAAATATCTGAAGGGCTGTCACATGACAGATGGAGCAAGCTTGTTTTCTCCTGCTCTGGAGGGTTGGACACGAACTGATGGCTCCAAGTTACAAGGAAGAAGATTCTATCTAAACATCGGGAAGAACTTTCTGACAGTAAAACCTTTCTTCAGTAGTGGAACGGTCTCCCTCGGAAGGTTGTGGACTCTCCTTCCCTGGGGATTTTTAAGCAGAGGTTGGATGGCCATCTGTCATGAATGCTTCATTTGACATTCCTGCATTGCAGGGGTTTGGACAAGTTGACCCTTGGAATCCCTTCCAACTCTATGATTCTTTGATTCTATGATGATATCCCAGAGGGGCATGTATAAGTAATCTTTTTTTCTTGCCTGGGCCCAGTTATTATATGGACAATGTTTACTGCAGTTGGGATAAAATTATGAATAACTGTATTCTGGGGCTTTGGGTTAGTGGGCGGAAGAAAAGGAACCCCGCTGTCACACCCCCTTCTCTCCCCCCCCCCCCATACTTGCACTGAAGAATACTTGGAAAGAGACTAAATAAGAAAGCTGAAGAGGGAGAAGATATTTGATGTGAAGAAGTGAGAAACTTAAATTGTACACACTGTGTATACTACATTATACAACAACAGGGGGAAAGTTTGAAAGGCAAGGTAGTGTGTGGAAAAAATAGCTTAATCTAGTTTGGCAGTGAGAGATTTTACTTTCTTGGGCTCCATGATCACTGCAGATGGTGACAGCAGCCGCAAAATTAAAAGACGCCTGCTTCTTGGGAGAAAAGAAATGACAAACCTAGACAGCATCTTAAAAAGCAGAGACATCACCTTGCCAACAAAGGCCCGTATAGTTAAAGCTATGGTTTTCCCAGTAGTGATGTATGGAAGTGAGAGCTGGACCATAAAGAAGGCTGATTGCTTTTGAATTATGGTGCTGGAAGAGACTCTTGAGAGTCCCATGGACTGCAAGAAGATCAAACCTCTCCATAAGGAAATCAGCCCTGAGTGCTCACTGGAAGGACAGATCCTGAAGCTGAGACACCAGTACTTTGGCCACCTCATGAGAAGAGAAGACTCCCTGGAAAAGACCCTGATGTTGGGAAAGATGGAGGGCACAAGGAGAAGGGGATGACAGAGGACGAGATGGTTGGACAGTGTTCTCGAAGCTACCAGCTTGAGTTTGACCAAACTGCGGGAGGCAGTGGAAGACAGCAGTGCCTGGCGTGCTCTGGTCCAGGGGGTCACGAAGAGTCAGACACGACTAAACGACTAAACAACAACAACGTCTTATTTGATTTTGCAGATTATTGTAGAAATGAAATTCTAGCTATTAAATATGATAAGTCAAAGGTCATGGTATTTCTTTTAAAAAAGAAAGGTCAGGTAATCCTGGACTGTGGCTGACCATATAACAGAACAAGTCCATTCTTGTAAGAATATCAGGATTTACCTATCTGGAACATGCAGGATAAATGAACAAAGTCATCATAGTGCATACGGTGAGAACATTGCTTTTATTTTTATTCATAAAAAGAAGTCAACTTGTCCCACCAGTGATTTCAGTATGCATTGCAAAAGTTGTGACTGGTTTTGTTTGGAACATTTTTTAGAGCTCTTTTGGGCACACGCAGTCTTTCTGGTACTACTTTTAATTTATGAGCTCATCTTAGCTCATTAGTTTGGCGTAGATATATTCTATTCATTATTGGCTTCAAATTTTACATTACCTGATGAAATGTTATTACGTATATTTCTAATAACAACTTACAGAGCCATGGAACAGCAGCAATTGGAGTTATTTGGCAAATTTCATAATAATATTACATAATCCTGAATTTTTAAGCATTATCTACAGTTGTTTGTATGACCCAGTGGAACTGTGTGTCCTTTTGTCAAATTTCATTTCTTGCGTTCCTTTGTTTGTTCTTTTTCGTGAATTAAATAAACTCGGAAAACCTTTTTTTTATGGCTTCAAATCTTCCCCTCTGCCTTTCTCCTCTTGGCAAATCAGGTGCTGGTTGACTATTTTGTCCTGATGTAGGAGAATGAATCAATGGATTAATTCTTTTCTGCTGTCACTGGAACTAGTGCAGGCCAAATCTATGGTTAAGCAGAGAACAAGAGACATAGATGTTCAAGAGTGGCATGCACTAGTCAGTGGGCTATGTGCAGTCATTGGCCCTGACCTGTTCTGCTTTCAATAACTGCAGACTATATTTAACATTTTAAACAATAACCAAATACAGAAGAGCTATTTTCCTCACTCTGGTTAAATGCTTTACCTTCAAAGATTTTTGACAGGAGATTTGCTGGAGTTCCCTTTAAACATAAACGCTGCTGGTACAACCACTCAGAGGCTGAAATGGCTTCCCATGTGTTATTTCATCCTTGTTTTTATTAACCATCTTGTGAGATGGTTTCCTGATTGATCTTTAGAGACTCTTTTGAGTATCTTTCTTGACGGGACCAATACACTTCATTACGGAACTGGAGGTAAAATATCTGAATGTTATCAGTGCTCTTGGATGTGCTACGACTGATCATTCTTAGCTTGCCATTTAAATAATAATAATTGGTTTCACTGAGGCTGGGACTGGTGTATTTTATACTTTGAATTTTCTCTTGTTTTCCAGTTGACTGATTAATTCTCCAGAACATAGGGATACCTTCTTGCCAGAAGAAGGGAATTAAACTCAACTGCCTCCCTTAGAATTCTTCATCACTTTCATCAAGGACACCCGCCTATACTGTATGTGAGGGATGGTGGTTCAGAATTTATTGATTAAGTGGACATTAAAAGAGCATTTATCACAATCAGTTTTAAAGCACTTTATAATTTGAAGAAAAACGGCAGAATGCTGAAATGGGAAAAACCAGGAGTGCCTTTCTTTCAGGAGACACAATTAGGGAAAGGGACATTCATCTTCTGCAACAGAGGTTCTCATACTGTGCCTTCGGACCACTGGTTGTCCACACTCCATTCATGAGAGGTCCATGGAGAGGTTGCAGAACAGTCAAGAATATCTGTATGCAATCCTGAACACACACACACACACACACACACACACACTCACTCACTCTCTCTCTCTCTCTATATATATATATCTGACCCATATGAAATTATTGAACAGGCCCAGAATCCATAATTTTTATAATGATGTTAAAACACAGGCTGCGTATGTGCTTTGATTTGCAAAACAAAAAACGAAGTTTATTAAGCGGCCCACCAAGACTCCCACACCAATTTTCAGGGTGAAAAACCATTGAGAACCATTGTTCTAGAATCCATGATTTCAAAGGCAAAGTGTACACTGCTTTACTCAACACAAAAACAAAAAGAATGGGAAAAATAATAACCAAGACCTAGACTGCATAGTGTTAGACTCCATAGGAGATCCAGAAGGGCCCTTCATCCTAGTTCAGATAGTATTTAATGGGACAATTGTCACATTAAGAAGCATTTGTGTCCCCAAATATTAGGAATGTGTCATAATCCAGCCAAGCGAGGGAGCTTTCCAACAGTCTGAGGGTTTTATGTGCAGGAGAAGAGCTGTCCAGAAGTTTGTAGGACTAGGAGCCAATCTATGGAGGCTGCTATACTAGCAGCAACTGAACAATCTGGTTACACCTCCCTTCCTGGTCCATAGTTCTTCCTCTCAAGTAGGAATCAGCCTTGGGATGCCTCTTGTTGCAGCTTTGAGACTGAAAGATCGTTTGGATTTATTGTCATCTCCTTTATGGTCAGACCTCACCTGGAGTACTGTGTCCAGTTCTGGGCACCACAATTCAAGAAGGACACTGACAAACTGGAACGTGTCCAGAGGAGGGCAACCAAAATGGTCAAAGGCCTGGAAACGATGCCTTAGGAGGAACAGCTAAGGGAGCTGGGCATGTTTAGCCTGGAGAAGAGGAGGTTAAGGGGTGATATGATAGCCATGTTCAAATATATAAAAGGATGTCACATAGAGGAGGGAGGAAGGTTGTTTTCTGCTGCTCCAGAGAAGCGGACACGGAGCAATGGAGCCAAACTACAAGAAAGAAGATTCCACCTAAACATTAGGAAGAACTTCCTGACAGTAAGAGCTGTTGGACAGTGGAATTTGCTGCCAAGGAGTGTGGTGGAGTCTCCTTCTTTGGAGGTCTTTAAGCAGAGGCTTGACAACCATATGTCAAGAGTGCTCTGATGGTGTTTCCTGCTTGGCAGGGGGTTGGACTCGATGGCCCTTGTGGTCTCTTCCAACTCTATGATTCTATTGAGAACCTGGCTCCATCCAGCAGGCAGCAGGTGGCAGCGGGTGGAGGTGGCAGTGACAGAGGCAAGGCAGCCACAGCAAAAATTTTGTGTGTGCTCAGACCCCCAGGAGTTGGCCTCAGTGGTGCATAGTTGGTACTTCACAGGTAGAGAGCTTCTCAACGAGCTTCGTGCTTCGCAATGGACACTCATCTTTCCCCATTTTCATGGTCTGACATCCTTGGCAAGACATTAATTTTTTCTTTCTCTTTTGGCACCTGGTTCTCCTCTCTCATTTCCTTTTAAGCCAGTGGTATTTTTTCCAGAAAAGGAGTTGTCGGAGCTCCCACGAACGTCTCCCTTGTTCTTTTATAAGGGCAATGAGAGGTGCCAGAACTGAATTTTGGTGAGTTCCGGCTGAAAAAAAGCCATGCACTGCCCACCGTGCTCTGCAAGCCGGTGGTGGCTACCGCCTTACCTCTGGTGCTCTGGCACCGCTGTGGCAACTGGCCCAGAGCCTGCGCCTCCACCGTGGGGGCCTCTGTTGAGGCCTGCTGCAGCCATGGATGTACTTCAACAGAGGCCCCACAGCAGAAGTGCAGGCCCTAGCCCAGCCACCACCACAGCACCAGAGCATACAAGCGCGTCGTGTGTCATGGTGTGGTGCCGTGACATCAGAACATTGTGTTGCAGTGATGTCATGACAGTGTGGCGTGATACGCATGCACTGGGCATCCATGGTGCGAGGCCCCAGTTGATGCACCTGTTATGCACACCTGGCACCTTTTGGGAACTGTGTTTGAACAAAGCCACCCAAAACCATCTTTGGACGGCTTGCAAAGGTGAGGTTCTCAGTGACTACTACTGAAGATGGCTAGATCACCTACAGCATTAGAAGCAGTTGCTTCCAGTCACTGGGGAACATAAGCAGGAGAGGGTCGTTATGTTCTTGTCCCGATTGTGAGCTTCTCAGGGGCACTGGATGTTTTATTGCGTTTTCAATATTTTGTTGGGCGCCACCTAGAGCGGCTGTGGCAACCCAGTTGGATGGGTGGGGTACAAATAATAAAATTATCATCTTCATCTGGTTGGCCACAGTCAGAACAGAATCCTAGACAAGATGGTTCTTTGCTTGATCCAGGAGGGCTTTTTTCAAGTTCTTGACAGGGCCATATTAAGCATATTCGGCACCGTGGTGCAAAGCTCCCTCTGGCGCCCCCCCTTTCCCAGAGTTTTTTAGGGAGGACGACGCTGCCGGCGGGCCTGGAGGAGGCGGGCAGCAGCTGGAGGGCGGCTCCTCTGGCAGGGAAGAGGCTGAGGCTGAGGCTAGACTCAGTGCCTCCCGGCTCAGCTGGCCACTTCGTGCCACGGTGGCCATGGCAGACGGAGGCTCCGGGCGCTGCGCTGCTTTGGTGCAGCATGGCAGAGGCGGGTGAGGGCAGTGAGCTGATGCCAGGAGGCGCCTCTTCCCTGGTGCCCTCCAGAACTTGGCGCCCCGGCACCTCGCGCCACTAGCCTCTATGGATAAGAAACCCCTGGTTCTTGAATATGCAACGGTGCCTCTGAGGAAACCCTGGGGGGAGGAAAATGTTCTCTCAGAGAGGTGAAGGGGAAACGATTGTGAGATACTGACTGAACACCTAGGTGCACACATGGTTGAATAATGTTCAACTGCCCCCTACATAGCATAGCCAGGACTAAATTCCTAGGTCCTGCTTTACTGCGCTTGGTGGGCAGGCCTGTTGAGTCACACGCCGCACTACTTTTGCAGGATACAGATCCTTCGGTAACTCTGCAGGTGGCGAGATTCCTGAATGCGGTTATCTCACACACAAAAACAACAACACCACCAAAACTAATCGGACAGTTACGATGAGAGTGCATGTCGGTCCTCGTCTTCAGTATTCCTTTTTCTGCGATCTGTCCCTTGGAGCTCTTCGGGCCCCAAGCTGTTATTTGGCTCTGCTCATTGACCCACCCTTGCATCGTGATGTCCACCCTCTGGGGTCGAACATATCGGCCCTTATGCCCCTGTGCTTTTATGTTTGTACATATTTTATGGGCTAATAGCCGTAAATAAATAAATAAATAAATAAATATGTTGTATGTTGGTGACCGCACTTCGCTTTCCTTCCAGCAAAGATGGGAAAACCTGTGGCCTTCTGGATGTTACTGGACCAGAATTCTCTTCAGCCTCAGTCATAGGAGCCCAACTCCTAGGAGCTGAGGTCCCTTTTCCCACTCCATAAAATATTTGAGCGCCCCCCCCCAGTTAACAGACGTTGCCATTCAAATGGTATCCATGCACCATGTCTTGCAATGAATTATGTGGGGTGGGACTTACCTTCCTCTTCCAATATCTTATTCAAGTTGGCACCCCTGGGCTTAGCCATTGCTTAAAGTCCTGGTACTCAAGTGCCATGGGGACCACCACAAAATGGCTGCCATGGGCAGGAGGTGGGGAAGAGGTGCTGGTACTGGATCCTGTCACAAAAGAAGCCCTGGTCCCAGCCAACATGGCCAGTGCTGGTGATGGCAGTTGTTCTGGGGCAACACCTGGAGGGCCACACAGGTTCCCCACATCACCTTTTCCCCCTCTGACGATTCCATGCGGTGCCGGAGGGGGGAGGCAGGGGTCCCTCACCTCACTCCTTCCTGTCCCTGGACCCTTGTGGCTTTCTGAGGAGAAAGCGCCTCTCCCCCGTTGCACCTTTGGTGCCTGCCTTGCCTCAGGATGTTTTGGTGTGCGTGTGTGCGTGTTTCCCGCCCTCTGGCGTCGCCCCCCAGGAGCGGGGTCTCGCGGTGCCGCGAGGGAAACCCCGAGCGCGGGCGAGAGGCCGGAGCCCAGACCTGGCGGCGACTTGGAGGCCAATTGGCAAGGCGAGGAAGGCAGCGCTCTCTCGCTCGCTCGTTCCCTCCACTGGAATGCTTTCCTCTGAGGAGAGCAGGCGAGCTGCGTCCGGCTCGCCGCCGCTCTCCTCCGGCCGGAGAGCAGCGGGCTCTTCGAGGCGCCTCTTCCCGCCCTGAAGAAGTCCCTTCTCTTCCTCCGGACTCCCACCCCACCCCACCGACTTCCCACCTCCCGGCCATTCCTGAGGACGGGCGCCCAAGCTTCTCCTCCAGCTCTCCGCGCCTCGCGCTCTCTCTCGCGCGCCCTCTTCTCCTGGGCGCGCGTTTGTTTTGCCCGTGACGGCAGCGAGGCACCAGAGCGGACTTTGGCAAGGCGAGGAGGGGCCGCCCTTGCGGCGAGTGCTCGGCGGCGGCGAGCCCCCGAGGGCAGCCTCGGTGCTTATCTGCTCCGAGGAGCGAGGCAGGCGCGGCCGTGGGCAGGGTCTCCGGGGAGCCGGCGGCAGCTTTATAAGCCGGCGCTCTTCGCGGGGACGGCCTCGTCTGGCGCCGAGATGCCTCCTGTCACCACCTTCCTGCTGCTGCTCTTCCTCGGCGGCGGCGGCGGAGGGGCGCTCGCCCTGGAGGACCCCCTCATGCCCGGAGAATATAACCACACCGAGGAGGGAGCCGTGCAGTTCGCCCACGACTACAACAGCACCGGCGAGACGGTCTTCTTCGAGAGCGTCTCCGCCAGCTGGAATTACAACACCAACCTGACAGACTTCAACTCCCAGCAGCAGGTAAGCTCCGGCCGCCCAAGCAGACACCTGAGGCGAAGCCCCTGCCCAGCCTCAGCCGCAGCAAGCAGACTTTTCTTTTGAGTGCATCTTTCTCACTTTTCTGCGCCCTTCCTTTGGCCCTCCTTCTGTAACTTTGACACTTGAGCCAGGCTGAAAGGTCACAGCGCTAGCCTGGGCAAACAGGGGTGCCAACTTGAACAAAATATTGTGGGGCCGCCCAGGTAAGCATAGGCAGCCGCATGGCACTTTTTGAATGGCAACGAACATCAACTTTGTGGGGGTCAGCCCCCTCAAATGTTTTATTGTGGGGGGAACAGAAGCCCCCACAGCCCTTAGGAGTTGGCTCCTATGGGGCGAAAAATTCCACCTTCAGTTGGGCCTAAAGCTCTCCCAGTGGCGTAGCGTGGGGGTGCAGGAGGGGCCGGCCGCACCGGGCGCAACATCTGGGGGTTAGGGTTAGGGGGCGCAAATCCACGGGTTAGGGGGCGCAAATTACTTGCCTTGCCCCGGGTGCTGACAACCCACACTACGCCACTGAGCTCTCCTTCTACCCCATAGGGGACAACACCTAGGGGCCGATGACCCTTTGGTCACCCCCCAATAAAATATTTGAGGGGGTCGCCTCTCCAAAGTTGATGGGTGTTGCTGTTCAAATGGTACACATGCGCCATGTCATGTGATCAGTTCTGCAGGCGGAGCTTACCTGTAGTATTACCCTCAATATTTTATTCAAGTTGACATCTCTGCTCTACCCTGCCACAGTGAGCGCAGCAGTTTATCTCCTTATCAGTTGCCTCTGGTGCCAAAGTGCCAACATATATATATGTGTGTGTATGTGTGTGTGTAAATTAAATATAATTTACAGTATATTAGTGTCACGGAATAATATCTGTTGCTTCTAACTTCAGGACCCTGGAGCAAATTCTGGATCTTGAGCAAAGCCTGGACTAGCCCGGGGTTTCCCTGTCTTCATGTTTTTCCCCGCTGCCTCCCGATCTGACCCCCTCTTGTTCATTTTAACATTGAGTCAGACGTCTGCTGCAGTGGGCTTTTCTGGTAGCCTTTTATATCCTGTATACAGTACCTGTTGGGAGTACTGCAATGACATTAAGGATAATCAGCTGTGGTAGTCAACATTTATTTTTGCATGCCCTGCCTTTGTATGCCATTGCTCCTCCTGGTGATGCAGTTGGTGTTCCATTTTGCAGATGGAGAAACTGAGAAAGGTTTCCCTGAGGGTGCTTGTTGTTGTTGTTTAGTCATTTAGTCGTGTCCGACTCTTCGTGACCCCATGGACCAGAGCACGCCAGGCCCTCCTGTCTTCCACTGCCTCCTGCAGTCTGGTCAAACTCATGCTGGTAGCTTCGAGAACACTGTCCAACCATCTTGTCCTCTGTCGTCCCCTTCTCCTTGTGCCCTCCATCTTTCCCAGCATCAGGGTTTTTTCCAGGGATTCTTCTCTTCTCATGAGGTGGCTAAAGTATTGGAGCCTCAGCTTCAGGATCTGTCCTTCCAGTGAGCACTCAGGGCTGATTTCCTTAATGACCCCCAAACTGAGAAGTCAGAAAACGCAGCGATGGAGAGCTGTGGACACAGTTACACCTTCAAAGCTCATTCGGAGCTCCTTGTTTCCCTCAAAGAATTATGGGCGCTGTAGTTTCTCCCTCACAGAGTTACAATTCGCAGCCGTGCTTAACAAACTACAGCGCCCAGAATTATTTGAGGGGGTGGCTGTACTTCAAGCACCGTTTAACGGTATCGTGCGTTCTTGGTACGCAGCTATTGTTCCCCCCACTCGCTGCCTGAAGTCCCACGCAGAACCTGATTCCTCCTACTGAGGCGTTGATCTCTTGTGGCTTCTTCTCTTCCTGGGCTGAGCATGCATTGGAATGAGGTGGTGAGGGACTGGGGGGAGAGTGTAAAAACCAGTAAGCCAGGAAATTTGGCTAGAATACCTCTATCTAAAAGGGACGCACATGGCGCTGTGGGTTAAACCACAGAGCCTAGGACTTGCCGATCAGGAAGTCAGCGGTTCAAATCCCCGCAACGGCATGAGCTCCCGTCCCTCAGTCCCAGCTCCTGCCCACCTAGCAGTTCGAAAGCACGTCAAAAGTGCAAGTAGATAAATAGGTACCGCTCCGGCGGGAAGGTAAACGGCGTTTCCGTGTGCTGCTCTGGTTCACCAGAAGCGGCTTAGTCCTGCTGGCCACATGACCCGGAAGCTGTCTGCGGACAAACGCCGGCTCCCTCGGCCAATAAAGCAAGATGAGGGCCACAACCCCAGAGTCGGTCATGACTGCACCTATTGGTCAGGGGTCCCTTTACCTTTACCTTTACCTCTCTATCTAATTGAGAACTAATTGGCGATATTCATTACTATAAAATATTGTTGAGAGGGGAGGATGTTTAGATAGAAGTTTGGGTGCTTAGGGGAGATGATAAGGGCTGGTGGTTAAATGGGCCCAGCATGAACTGGGGCGTGCTCTGGTCTATGGGGTCACGAAGAGTCGGACACGGCTTAACGACTAAACAACAACAATCCCTGTTGATCCTGCCGCATCTCAAATAAGGACATTGTAGGGCTGGAAAAGGTGCAGTAACGAGGAACCAGAATGATTGGTTGTGGTTCACTTCTCCAGTGAAGAAAGGTTGCAAGAGTGGTGACTTCCTTCTGTTTAGGAAGCAGGCGATTTAAGGATGGGCATATATAGAGGGTTCCATAAGTCTACGTGGTGTGGAGAAAATGGACGGAGATAGGATTTCCTCCCTCTCTCATAATGCTAGAACTTCGGGTCGTCCAGTGAAGCTGCTTAGTGGGAGATTTAAGAGAAAGAAGAGGACTCTGCCTAGCTGAACTGCGGAACTCACTGCTACAAGATGTGTTGGCTGTCAGCTTTAGGTGGCTTTAAAAGGGGGTTAGACAAAGTCAAGGGTGATAAGGCTATCTATGACTGCCTCCTCCAGGACCAAAGGCAGCAGGGCCATAATTTGTATCTTGGCACCTGGAGCAAACAATGTGAAATACTTATTTATTTATTATATTTCTATCCAGTGTTTCCTCCAAGGAGCTCAAGATGGTGTACATAATTCTCCTCCCCATTTTCTCCTTACAACAACCCTGTGAGGGAGGTTAGGCTGAGAGTGAGTGACTGGTCGAAGGTCATTCAATGACCTTCATGGTTTGGGGTGGGTGCATGCAGACTTGAATCCTGGTGTTCCAGGCCCTAGTCTGATGCTTTAACTCAGGCATATCCAAAGTCCGACTTGGGGGCCTAATTAGGCCCCTGTGGCAGTTTATTTTCTGTGGTAATATCCTAAAAAAAAACCTCAACAACATCAATCCTAAAAAAAGGTCAACAACTTTGGTTGGCCCTCAAGGCCCTTCACTTCATCAAATTTGGCCCTCTTTGGAAAAAGTTTGGACACACTGCTTTAACTACCACATTATACCAGCTTCTTTTCCGTCCCTAAGCCAACCGCATATTTTACGACATAAAACATTAACAGCAGCTGCGACAAAATGATAAACAAGTAAATCCATGTAATGTAGACTATTTAATAATATATGACAGTATTACTAGAATAAATCAGAAAATGGAAAATGGAAGGAATACTTATTAGATCTCACAGAACACTAAAAAGAATATGAAAAAAAATCACAATATTACACAGATTTATTTAGGATGTAACCCTCCAAGGTTTAATGGCAGGGAAAAAAAATGTTTTTCACTTGGCTGAAATTTATTTGTTCTGCAATTTCATGTTCAACTGAAAAGATTGTCATATTTGATCTCAGGTAAAGGTAAAGGGACTCCTGACCATTAGGTCCAGTTGCAGACGACTCTGGGGTTGCGGCGCTCATCTCGCTTTATTGGCCGAGGGAGCTGGCATACAGCTTCCGGGTCATGCGGCCAGCATGACTAAGACGCTTCTGGCGAACCAGAGCAGCGCACGGAAATGCTGTTTACCTTCCCACCGGAGCAGTACCTATTTATCTACTTACACTTCGTGCTTTCAAATGGCTAGGTTGGCAGGAGTAGGGACCAAGCAACGGGAGCTCACCCCGTTGCGGGGATTTGAACTGCCGACCTTCTGATTGGCAAGCCCTAGGCTCTGTGGTTTAATCCACAGCACGACCCGCATCCCTTTGATCTCTGGTAGGTTTTAATTAATTCTCGCTTGCTGAAGCTTCATTCACAGGATGCTACCATAATGTTTACACAGCTGCCACTAACTTGAGTGGTACACATTATTATTTTTCTTGCAGCGACACCTCACCCCCAACCACAATAATATTTAGTACTGCCCATTACCAATGATTTCGACTAACACATTATTAAAAGAAACAAATGCTGTTTTTGTTAACGTATGTGTGTACACTGTTGAATTGCTTTGCAGAGTTAGCACACCTTTTATTTATATAATAAAATTTATATACTGCTTGATTGTAAGGAAAAAAGAAAAAACTAAAGACCTCAGAGCAGTTTATAAAAAAAGAAAAGCTGGCTGCGTGTCAAATAGTTGTTGCCTTAATTCAAAGCAACCACACTCAGACTTTAAGACTGAAAGATAAGAAAGTTTATTATAAGTAATACATAATTAGATAATGAAGACATCATGTTCTAACTAAGTTGGAGATGCAGAGGAGCCTTGCTTGCCCTTTGACCTCTGCAGGAGAAAGTGTTCCTTCACACAGCACAGAGTTCAGCTCAACTCCCACGGGAGGCAATGATTGCCACCAACCTGAGCAGCTTTGAAGAGAACTGGAGGAATTCATGGAGGAAGAAGAAGAAGAGTTTGGATTTGATATCCCGCTTTATCACTACCCGAAGGAGTCTCAAAGTGGCTAACAATCTCCTTTCCCTTCCTCCCCCACAACAAACACTCTGTGAGGTGAGTGGGGCTGAGAGACTTCAGAGAAGTGTGACTGGCCCAAGGTCACCCAGCAGCTGCATGTGGAGGAGTGGAGACGCGAACCCGGTTCCCCAGATTACGAGACTACCGCTCTTAACCACTACACCACACTGGCTATCAGTTGGTGCTAGCTTTGGCAGCTATGCCGTGCGTTCGCAGTCGAAGGTCGTATGCTTCAGAAATGAAAACTAGTTGCTAGAAACCACACAAAGGGAAAGTGCTCTTGGTTTCCCACAGGCATCTTGTTGGCCACCGTGAGAACAAGATGCTGTGGTCTTTGGGCTCATCCAGCAGGCTCGTCTTACGTTCTTATGAGAGAGGCACAAGAAGATATCCTCCTCTTTCTTGACTTCAGAAGTATGAGCGGGGAAGCAAGAAGTTAGGGCAGCAACCCTACAAACACCAGTCTAGGATCAAATGAGAAGTCAGCACTGGCAAAGGGCAGTGAGGTTGTCTAGGGAGCTTGGAGGTACACCCCTCTATCTCCTTTCTCCCCATGCAAACCCCACCAGCATTAGGTACAAGCTGAGTTGCATCCCAACCTTTTCAACATAGACACCTTACAGTTGTCATGATTATGGTGCCCCCGTGAATCAAGGGCCCCGTTCACCCCATCTTTTTCTTCCAACCCTGCAAAGCAGAACCTGATTCTGGGATGGTGTTACTTCTCAGGGTGGACCCTGATTCCAAATACAAGCTTCTGGAAAACAACAGCAGGAGGAAGCTGTTGCTCTTGTGTCCTGTTTGGGGGCTTCCCGTAGGCATCTGCTTGGCCACCTAGTAGAAGGAACAAGTTGGGTGAGATCAAGAAGGGCTCATGTTATGCTCTCTAGTGTGCTGTTTGTGGGCTGCCTAGACAGATCTGTCTGACCACTGTGGAATAAAGGTAAAGGGACCCCTGACCATTAGGTCCAGTCGTGGCCGACTCTGGGGTTGCGGTGCTCATCTCGCTTTATTAGCTGAGGGAGCCGGCGTACAGCTTCCAGGTCATGTGGCCAGCATGACTAAGCCGCTTCTGGCGAACCAGAGCAGCACACGGAAACGCCGTTTACCTTCCTGCCGGAGTGGTACCTATTTATCTACTTGCACTTTGACGTGCTTTCGAACTGCTAGGTTGGCAGGAGCCGGGACCGAGCAACGGGAGCTCATCCCGTCGCGGGGATTTGAACCGCTGACCTTCTGATCGGCAAGCCCTAGGCTCTGTGCTCTAACCCACACAAGATACCAAATTGGAAGAACTCTTACATTTGGTCTGCAAGCTTTAGCCCTATGTTCTTACTCAAGTAAGCATGCCAGCCAGGGCATGTAGTGTGAAGTCAAATGGTATGGAATCACTGGGCTGTATTTTCCACCCTGTTCTTCTTCTCCAAGCTGTGGCTGGAAGGTCTGTGTCCAAGGGGAGCAGGTCATGAGTGAAGAGGAAGTTTTGCCACACACTAAAAGCAGATTTCTGTTTTTGATAACTTAGCCTTCTGTTCCAGGTTAATTAATCCAGAGTGCCCCCACAAGTCAAATTTAGTTCTCATGGTTGGTAATGCAGATTTGAAAGTGCACTCTGTGCAAAAAGCAAAGATGTCCTCAGAAAAGATTAAACATTAAACAGCAGCAGCAGCCTGCTTTGTGGGCCGTTGCAGTTGATTGCCAGCATGGAGGTGGCAGTCTGAGAATTGCTGCAAATGTCTGGCTCCTAGCCTGCCTCCTCTGAACTCTTTGCAGCCTCCTCTTTTGATGTACAAGCACAGGAAGGGAACTTCCTTCAATGTTAGCGCTCACAATGAAGAACGAACTCTTTCCAGCTTGCATACAGGATCTAGGAGCTAACAGAGGAAGAGATTGTTTAATTGTGTGTTTTAACGGGACAGCAAAGTGACATGGCTTGCCAAAGAACAAATAGAAGTGAGGGCTGGTGGCGTATACATTTTCCAGGCATGCCCTTCCAACAAGTCTAGGTAGTCTAGAGCTGTTTCTTGCACAGTGACTGGACTTCCAGTGCTGGGCTTTTAATCCACGTTCCCACAATGATATTCAAAGTGCATATGTATTCTGTTCTTTGTTGTAAGGTACTACTGTTTGATGCGTACTTTGTTGTTTCTCAAAACAGCTTCATCCTCTCTGCAGTCCATAAGCCATTCCTAATTTGTCTCTTGGATGCGGGCGGCGCTGTGAGTTGAACCACAGAGCCTAGGACTTGCCAATCAGAAGGTCGGCGGTTCGAATCCCCGTGACGGGGTGAGCTCCCGTTGCTCAGTCCCTTCTCCTGCCAACCTTGCAGTTCGAAAGCACATCAAAGTGCAAGTAGATAAATAGGCGGGAAGGTAAACGGCATTTCCGTGCGCTGCTCTAGTTCGCCAGAAGCCGCTTAGTCATGCTGGCCACATGACCTGGAAGCTGTACGCCGGCTTCCTCGGCCAATAAACGAGATGAGCACCACAACCCCAGAGTTGGTCATGATTGGACCTAATGTTCAGGGGTCCCTTTACCTTTCCCTTTTCTCTAGCCAAGATGTGAACAACTTTGTATAGGGCAAAGATATCCCTGCACATCAACACCTCTCGGTGTGTTCACTATACTCTAAAGTTGTAATGTGAACACATGCCTTTTGACTGCTTTGTGCAGTGGGCAGAAGATACGGTGGACTTTTCCTTCCCTGCATGTTTTTGTGGATATTTTCTGCTCACACAAAGGGCAAAGGAATTGATGTTGCAGGGAAGCTAGGAGAGGCCAGGTGGCATGCAAAGGAGCTAGCCAAGAAGAGAGAGGCTAAGCAAGAATGGAAGGTGTTGGAAACATGGAGAAGGATAAATGTCGAATCCTGGTACAGTAGAGTATCGTCAATAGCGTTAGCTGGGAAACTGACATGCCAACCCAAAACTGCCAGAGGAAATACTAGTCCCTTATTATTTTATAATAATTTTGTAAAGAAACAAGAATGTGACTGTTATGTACTGAAGTTCTCACCCTGGGCCAGCAGCGGGATACTGTAGATAGTTTTCACTAAGGTCCACATATGTAAATAAGGAATTGAAAGTGACGTTCAGTGATTGGATAGTTACAGAAAGTTGTTACTGTTGGGTTGTAATGGAGCGCTATATAAGCAGACTGGCTGAACCATTCAGTTCAGTTCTGTTCTGGCCTGCGAATAAACAAGAGCTGTTTGAAGAATCGCTGTGTCGTCTGATATGTTCACCCACAACTTAACAGTGACAGAAATCCTCCCTCGGCGTACATAAGAATGTGACAAGACCTTTTGGAATAATTTTTGAAATGTTTATTACAATATATTGTACATGCTGGTACACTGATCAGGATGTGTTTTGCAATTTGTTGTTATATGAGTTCCTTAGTTTATTCTTCTTTTATTCAAAAAGAAGAAGAGTTTGGATTTGATATCCCGCTTTATCACTACCCGAAGGAGTCTCAAAGCGGCTAACAGTCTCCTTTCCCTTCCTCCCCCACAACAAACACTCTGTGAGGTGAGTGGGGCTGAGAGACTTCAGAGAAGTGTGACTGGCCCAAGGTCACCCAGCAGCTGCATGTGGAGGAGCGGAGACGCGAACCCGGTTCCCCAGATTATGAATCTACCGCTCTTAACCACTACACCACACTGGCTCTCAAAAAATAAGGGGGAACCCCTAATTTAAAAAGAAGAGAGATACTGGAAGACTGGATGATTTGGGATGGGGCCAGGGGTATTAGTAATGCTATTTTGCTCGAAAAAGAAGTGCCAGAACTCATCACCAGAACTTCTGCCTTGTTCTCTTATAATGGCAATGGTGCCCACCTGAGAGGTGCCGGAACTGAGTTCCGGTGAGTTCCAGCTGAAAAAAAGCTCTGGGTATTTGTCTATGAAAAGGTTGTCATGGACCCCAGCAGAGACTGACGGCCATTGTGGGTGTGTGGTGGAGTCCAATGGCAAGACCGTGTGTGTGTGTGACTGAGCATCAGTTTTTATGTTGCTCTTCTTGCAGGATGTTGGAGACAGGCACAACAAGACGTAGTGCAGAAAGAGATCCCTCAGATTTTTGAGATGACGTTTCATATTTGAGGTCAGGAACTAGTTTCCTCCCCAGATGTGATAAATATTTTGCCTCCCCACCCCAACCCAACCCTAAGCTTTATCTGTGGCACTTGTGTGCCACACACAGGACACAGCACTCTCAGCTAAAGCTGCACAGATTCCTGCAATGGGAAAATGTTTTCTCATTGAAATCAGTGAGACCTGAAAGTAACTAACAACAGGTGCGTTGTGACAGATGAGGTTAAATAGCATCCTCTTCCCCCTCCCTCTGTCTGGCAGGACACCTGTTTTATACACTAAACAAGCTGCAGCCAGACAGGGCCAAAATACTTCTGACCATTGTGTGACCTTCCACCATCTTGCTCAACAAAGTACTAAGGGCCCCAATAAACATCTTTACGTGACTTTTGTGAACTTTAGCTATGGCATGTGATTCAGCTGATAGAAATCACCTATGGTGCAAGTTGGGTAACACTAATATAGATAACTGCCTATTGGCAGAAGCCTGGATAGTTAGATGTCAAGAGTGGAAAAAGCAAGATTCCTCGCTATCACGAGACTCTTGGAGAGACAAAGATATGGAACACTGATTTATTTAAATATTTATAAGCCATACTTTCATGAAAGTACAGCAAAAAAATCAATAAATGCTGGTTGGTTAAAAAAGGGGGGGGCGAGGAATTCACATTGTGATGGTTAATCTAAGGTTACCAGACGTCCCCGTTTCCCAGATTTACAAATCAGTCCCCATACAAAATCTATTGAAGTTGAAAAGTGTCCGCAGATTCACTGAAAAAAATCTGGTAACCTTAGGTTAATCATAGCTCATATGGTTAAACGAACTAATATAATAAGGGTCAGAGAAGGCAGGCAGCAGAATAATAATTTTGTTCATTTTATTCTGGAATACCAAAATACAGGATGCAGTTAACACATACACCTTGAAATATAGATTACCTTACTTTAAACTTAGCAAGTTACACATGATGGCAATTTTTCTGGGGGGGGGGGAGAGTATGTTTGCACTAAAACTGATGTGATTTTTAGTAGAATCATTTTGTATAACCAGTTTATAACTGTTATGCAAATTTGGGGAAGTAATGAAAATTTCAGTATATCACTTCCAGCCTTTAAGGGAACTTAATGGAAAAAAATATAGATGAAAGCAAAATAAATGGTTCAGGTTTTGTTTGGGGCAGGAAAATGGGCCGGGATGGTTTTTTTTGAAAATTATGAATTTGGAATCTCTACAGAATTCCACCCCCCTTAGTCCTTCATCAACTCTTATTTATGCAGAAGTTGCACTGTAACTGTGGTCCAAGTCCAGAATGCTATAATTAACTCTTTTTTAAATTCTGAAACTCTTCTAATAGATATCTTTCTAAATGTTATCTTCAGACACAATAAGACACTTGCTATATTTGCTCACCCTTAATGCAGATGTTAAACTCAAAGATAAAATTTCTTTTAAAAGAAAGCACGTTGTCTGTTAGAGCAATAATTTCAAGTTCAAAAATTTCCTGATGATTTTTCATGTATATAAATGATGATATTTGTTTCATATTTGTTTCATCTTTTCCTATTTTTTATAATAATTTTTATTAGTTTTCAATTACGCTGGTACTTTGGTTTTCGAACAGAATGGGTTTTGGGAGTCCGTTCGACTCCTGGAACCATTCAAAAACCAAAGCGCGGCTTCTGATTGGCTGCAAGAGCGTCCTGCAGCAAATTGGAAGCCACGCTGGACGTTCGGCTTCTGGAAATCGTTCAAAAATCTGAACACTCACTTCCAGGTTTCGATTGTTCAGGAGCCGATTTGTTCGAGAACCAAGGCATTCGGCTTCCAAGGTATGACTGTACAGTCCAATAATAGCCTAATTATAACAATACCAATTTATAATACAATTATTAATACCAATTCAGAGCTAAAGAACGGGTTTTCCCTAGGAAAGGAGCAGAGCAAGGGGGAAACCACTTGGACCTGGGCCTAGAAAGCATGAGTCAAAACGCAAACCGCTTGGACCCACGCTTTCTAGGCATGGGTCAAGCGGAAGTGTAGGTGCGCCCTAGTCTTGACTTCCAATTGCAGGACGTGGCTTGACTCCTTTTATGGAGCCATCTGAAGCTATTTGGTCTGCAATCCGCTTTCTGCTGGGTTCATGCTGTCTGCTTATGGTGAATTGTGGTGTGGATTGCCAAGTACTGTAAGCAAATCTGTAGGGTGGATGAACTGGTCACATCTGGTGCCGCCCCCCAAGACCTTTCCAGCCCTGCCAGTCAACTCTAGATCACCTATTTATGAATCCAGATTTCTCTCCTCACTTTAAGTGGCTACAGTTTGTGACTGTGATCATGTTTTATTTATTTTGCTCTCAGGCACCGAAGACAGTTTACACTGATTGGGGATTTAGACTGTTTTGAGGAAGTGTAGCCAGTTTTATACTAACTACAGAGCGAGCTGATGGCCTCATGCTGTACCAGTGCTCCCATTGGGGATTAAAATAAGACAAGGTGGCCCTGTCAGAGATTGGTGGAGAAGCTGTAAATAAAGGCTAATGAGGTATAAGATTAGGCATCGCCATTGTGAAGTCTATATTTCTAGCCCATCAGCTGGTTGCAGGCAAAGTAACTCTACAGATAATAAAGGCAGCTGAGATTGGCTTTATTAAATATATTTCAAGACAACAGTCTGGATTAATACGATACGATAATCTTTATTGTCATTGTCCCATACAGAACAACGAAACTTGAAAAATCTACATAAGACATTCAAAAACCAACAAGCCTGCTATCCCAGCTATCCCAACCTGGTTAGCTCCCTAAATACTTTGATATCCCATTTTTAAATACAATATACTCCCATAGAGACTCCTTATACTGCGTTTAAAACCAAAATCGCATTTGGATAGAAACTGTTTCTCAGGCGGCTAGTCCTAGTCTTTATAACCCTGTACCTTCTTCCAGAAGGCAGAAGCTGAAAGAGATCATTTCTGGGGTGCACAGTATCCTGCGCTATATGTGCAGCTTTCTTATGGCACCTGGAAGCATAGATTTGATCCAAGGTGGGAAGAGTGCACCCAGTTATTCTCTCCGCAGTCTTTACAACCCTGGACAGCATTGTTTTTCCCCTGACTGTGCAGCTCCCAAACCACACACACAGACCGTAAGTTAATACACCCTCAACAGTACAATGGTAAAATGCCATCAATCAATTAAAGAATTAATAAACCATTTATTATAAGAGGTGAGATGCAACACAACCAGACACAGGGAAGACCTTTCTGGCACAAAGATAGGCCAGTCTGGGAAACCGCCGTCCTTGGGAGAATAACAAACAAGCTATGGTTGACACATAGATAGATCAAGAAAGATCTGTGTGTGGGTTAATTTCACAACATATGCCAGTACTTCAGGAAATGAACAATCCATGCATCAGTGTTTTGCTCAACATGGTTGATCTACATTTATATTCAAACATATATATAGTGTTGTTCTACTAATGAACACAGGAAGTGGGTTCAAAGTGAAGATTAATTTATCTTCACCTTGAACCCACTTCCTGTGTTCGTTAGTAGAACAACACTTTATATTGCTTCATTGGTAACATAATAGGAAAAATGACTATTACTCATACTCATTCAGCTAAGCGATGTTGAATGTTATCTGTTAACTCTGTTCTATCCTGCTTCCCCTTTGTTTTGTTTTTTGTTTAAACCAATTCATGAACCAGAAACTTCTGTGCGGGCCACTGATGATGAACCATAAGTTGTAGATATTACTGACATTTTATTGTGCTGTTTTTGCAATACACAGACGACATGAGAGGACTTGGGACTATTGAGGGGGTATACAGTTGCAGGCACAATCTTGATAAAGGCCGCAACCAGGAGCAAAGGGCTAAAACTAGGGTCCTAATCCAGATTACTTTGGACCATTTGTGTCCTAGCACCCAAAAAATAAATATATTTTTAAGGCACAGCTGCACGGCCCAGATACAGTGGTACCTCGGGTTAAGTACTTAATTCGTTCCGGAGGTCCGTACTTAACCTGAAACTATTCTTAACCTGAAGCATCACTTTAGCTAATGGGGCCTCCTCCTGCTGCTGCGGCTGCTGCCGCGCCGCCGGAGCACGATTTCTGTTCTCATCCTGAAGCAAAGTTCTTAACCTGAAGCACTATTTCTGGGTTAGCGGAGTCTGTAACCTGAAGCGTATGTAACCTGAAGCTTATGTAACCCGAGGTACCACTGTAATGTGTGCTCTATGGACTGTTGGCTGGCTTTGGCTGGGAATAAAAAATTTTCAGGGGTGGAGGTCTGGCTGGGCAAGACGGCAAGTTGACAACAGGATTGTTTAGGTTTATGAAGCAAGCTGCTGAAATATGGCTGTTAATTCCACCCCCAGCTGATTTTGTTGTTGTTGTTTAGTTGTTTAGTCATGTCCGACTCTTCGTCACCCCATGGACCTGAGCACGTCAGGCCCTCCTGTATTCCACTGCCTCCCGCAGTTTGGTCAAACTCATGTTCGTAGCTTCGAGAACACTGTCCAACCATCTTGTCCTCTGTCGTCCCCTTCTCCTTGTGTCCTCCATCTTTCCCAACATCAGGGTCTTTTCCAGGGAGTCTTCTCTTCTCATGAGCTGACCAAAGTAGATTTTAATATTGTGTTATTTTTGTTTTGTGTAACACATCCTGGGACCTTATGGCAAAAGGGCATGTTAGAAATGCGATGGAACAAATAAATAGATGGAAATGTGGTCAAAGGCTCAGTAATTAGTGGGGGAGGGGGGGCAGACTGCAGCTCTGCCACAAATCCCTATTTTCTTGGAATCTTTCAGTTCTGTCACCCTAGCCTTTCAAAGCTGTGGTGGAGGAGGGGACACTCTTATCTTAAGCAAGAAATGATGTACTGTAACTGATGGATTTCTGCATGCAAATAGGCTTGGTACACAGGATTTCCTTTCTATTTATTTTTGGCACAGTTTGCCCATATTTCTGTTCAGGCTTTCTGTTTGTTGTTTCGTAACTCTCAATTACCTGCTACATTGGGAGTTTGTTTTCCCTACGAAGTGGCATGTTATTTTTGGAAATTGCCTCCTAATCTGCAAGGAAGCACATTTCCTGGTAACAAAGTTAGCATCCATCCACCACCTTCTGATTTGGTAGCTATATTTTTCCTGGACTTCAGTTTACTCTAGCATGCAGTTTTTGTATGAGGTTGGGAAACTCTTACACTTGTGGACTTCTTGTTACATTTTGAGGACCTGTACTTTCATATCCTTGAGGTATCCAAACACAGAGGTTACAGCTGAGGGGATTCCTTTTCTGTCATCACCTAGAAGTGGAATTTTAAAGGGTGATCCTTTTATCCTGTTTACTCAGAAGTAGGGATGGGTGAAATTGGCAGTTCTGGGTTCTCTCTATTTTTCATTGTTCCAGCCTTAAGTTCACATTTCCACATTAGTTTGCCATTCAAACAAACAAAATCTCATGAAAATTTCATCCACATTTTAGTGCAAATCTCTCCAAATATACATATTTTCTATGCAATTTTGTCTAATATACATATTTCTGCAGACCATTTTTCCTTAATATAATGAGGAGTTGTATGTCATTTTCACTAATACAGTGGTACCTCGGGTTACATACGCTTCAGGTTACATACGCTTCAGGTTACAGACTCTGCTAACCCAGAAATAGTGCTTCAGGTTAAGAACTTTGCTTCAGGATAAGAACAGAAATTGTGCTCCGGCGGCACGGCAGCAGCAGGAAGCCCGATTAGCTAAAGTGGTGCTTCAGGTTAAGAACTGTTTCAGGTTAAGAACAGACCTCCAGAACGAATTAAGTACTTAACCTGAGGTACCACTGTATATGCCTTTTTGTACACGTTACTTGACTGGAGATTTCAAAGGACGGCTGTGGTTTGTTTTCTCTTCCTGTTTTGGAAAATGTGATTCATCTTTAAATGCAGATTGAATCAAATTTCTTCACCATCCCTAGTCAAAAGCAAAAAGCACTCAGCAGCACCCTGCAACTTTGATTAAACACTTCCTCCTTGCAGCTTTTGCCTCCAATTGCTTCCTGTTAAAGAGCTGCCCCTTAATTAGTAAGATCTCATTCCTTGGGGTGGGGGTGGAGAGCTTCAAACAGTCTTTCCCTCTCATTGTTTTTTTCCTTTTTTATTTTATGGTGAAATACTGTCATTTCACACTTTAATAAAGTAAAAGGAAAACCTCAGTAATTCAAGCCACTCTCCTTCAGGGAACAGGAACTAACCAGTTAATGGTCAACGGCACTAATGCAACGCCGTGCTGAACACGAAGCAATTAGAGACACAAGCTACAAAGTGAAAGTTTCTAATTGAGACACAGAAGCCCTAAAGAAAATATAATGACTCCAATACAAGCTGGCGGCGCAATTCCATTGGCGGGGGGGGGGGGGGGGGAGCAGGTAGGAATAATCACCATAGGCCTGAAAATGATGGGAGGATAACAGCATCCACAGCAATTTAAATGCAGCAGGTTGGCCGTAACTTTTCCTGGATTCCACATAACAAGCAAGTGGTTGCAGACGAAATCACTAGTGTGGAATCAACTAGGAAGCTACAATGGTAGTAATCCTTTTGGATTATCACTCTGATCCAGGGCTCTGTCCTAGCCCCCCTGCTACAAAACGCTTAAAGAGTTCCCCTATACAGTGGTACCTTTGGTTATGTACTTAATTTGTTCCGGAGGTCCGTTCTTAACCTGAAACCGTTCTTAACTTGAAGCACCACTTTAGCTAATGGGGCCTCCTGCTGCTGCCGCGCCGCCGGAGCACAATTTCTGTTCTCATCCTGAGGTAAAGTTCTTAACCCGAGGTACTATTTCTGGGTTAGCGGAATCTGTAACCTGAAGCGTCTGTAACCTGAGGTACCACTGTACTAGAAATAGAGCCCTCATTTATTCATTTGTGGGGGTGGGGAGTGGGAAGCTATCCATATTTCTACCTTGGCTCATACATATCTTCAGTGAAAGGTGCATTTAGAACCGAGTGTACAATTTATTTATTTTTTAATGTGTTTGCATCTGTACAATTCACCCACGCCACCTGTTTTGATCTGGTCGGCTTCTTTCCAGTTTCATTATGATAAGGGTTTCCTCCATCTGTAGGTTTTGGGTTATTCTGGGCAGTCCCTGGGGAAGTGGGGGAACTTCTGATCTTCCTACTCCCTAACTCCTTGGTCTGTGATGAGAACTGTATCTGGCAGATTATGCTGCTACTGCTCTCTTTTGGGCTTCTTAAAAATATATATTTAAAAGTATTACAGGAGAAACGAAGGAAGGATTTTGGTGATAACGGATTCACCCCTTATTATAGAAAATAAAAATAACAACCGTTTTGCTGTTATATTTCAAAATTTCAGTAAAGATAATGACAGAAGGGTGCATACTCTGTTAAATGTGAGAAAGCTTTTACTTATTACATTGTAAATTACAGTGGTACCTTGGGTTAAGTACTTAATTCATTCCGGAGGTCCGTTCTTAACCTGAAACTGTTCTTAACCTAAAGCACCACTTTAGCTAATGGGGCCTCCTGCTGCCGCTGCGCCGCTGGAGCCCGATTTCTGTTCTTATCCTGAAGCAGAGTTCTTAATCTGAAGCACTATTTCTGGGTTAGCAGAGTGTGTAACCTGAAGCTTATGTAACCTGAAGCGTATGTAACCCAAGGTACCACTGTATTGCTTATTGTTGGATGGAAAGGCCTTCTTGCAAAATTCAAAAATATAATGTTGATAATAAATAAATATTGTGGAAGATCCATGTCTAAAAAGTGTGCTGTTGGTTTAAACCAGAAACTGCAATAATCACGGAGAGGATGAAATTCCCCAGCTCCACTGCCAGCGCCCATAGGTGCTTCAAAGCCAACAAAAACTAATCATTTAGCTCAGTTGGTTACAGTGTGGTGCTGATAACACCAAGTTTGCAGGTTCGAATCCCTGCATGGGACAGCTGCATATTCCTGCGTTGCAGGGGGTGGGACTAGACTAGATGATCCTCAGGGTCCCTTCTAACTCATACAGTTCTATGATTCCGTCACTGTGCTTTTGCTATCCTGAGGAAAGAGCACAATGGAGCTACCACAATCTCCTTTCCTGATTTTTAAGGGCTGAAAAATGCAGCAATGGCAGGCAGTGGTGTGCTGAACACACACACACTTATTTAATGATACAATAAATTGCAATTAATTTTTTTCAGAAGGGGGAGAAAAATTTAGTGAAATTCTCATGAGCCAGGTGCAGGGTTTTTGTTTCACTTACTTTACTTTTGGGGTGACAGAGGGGTGTTCTGAAGCACCCTTTCGCCCATGCTACAAATCAGCTCACCAGTGGTCTGCACCCTGCAGCCCTCCCAGGTGCACATACTTCATGAGGTCGCTCCTTCCCATGTGGCGTTTTCAGATGAGAACGACTAGGCAGCCAGGGAAGCAGCAAAGGAAAAATGCACCTGCCACGCTTGACCTCCTTGCAATAATAATAAGATACACTCAAAACCCCGCTTCTATCAGAAGTCTGAAGAAATTCTAAAATGTATTGAGGATGAGACCAAAACAACCCCCAAAAAGGAAATGGCTGCTTTGCAAGACCTTTCAGAAACTGCAGGGCAGATTTCAGCACAGCACTAGTGCCAAGGTTTTGGTGGATGCCAGTCTGTCTGGGACCAACCAAGATGGACCGTTGAAGGTACCCAGTACAGAGGTGCCTCGCAAGATGAAATTAATTCGTTCCGCGAGTTTTTTCGTCTAGCGAATTTTTCGTCTTGCGAAGCACGGTGTCGGAAAAGTTTTGGAAAAGCTTCAAAAATCACCAAAAACCTCCAAAAAGGCTACCACACCGCGTTCTATGAGTTGCTCCTCGAAGTCAAGTCGCAACTGTATTAACGGTGTTAAGAAAAAGGAAACAAACTTGCAAGACGTTTTCATCTTGCGAAGCAAGCCCATAGGGAAATTCGTCTTGTGAAGCAGCTCAAAAACCGCAAAACACTTTCGTCTAGCGAGTTTTTTGTCTTGCGAGGCATTCATCTTGCGAGGCACCACTGTAACTGTGTGCTTACCTGTATCTATGTATTCCACCACCACCCCTTTGCAGGTAGCAGCCTCTTTGAAGGAGCAAGATTTCACAGAGGTTTGGGGGAAGAAAGCAAAGGAGAGCTTCGGCAGCATCTGGCAGAACTTCACTGATCCTCAGCTAAAGGAAATCGTCAGATCCATCCAGACCCTGGGACCCTCCAACCTACCCATGGATAAGCGGCAGCGGGTAAGGACACAACTCCAGACAAAGGGAGTCTACACCTGCTCGGTGGATATGGATGATTCAGGCTTACATACTAAGCAGTATATGTAAGGTAAAGGTAAAGGTAAAGGGACCCCTGACCATTAGGTCCAGTCATGGCTGACTCTGGGGTTGCAGTGCTTATCTCGCTTTCTTGGCTGAGGGAGCCGGCGTAAAATTCCAGGTCATGTGGCCAGCATGACTAAGCCGCTTCTGGCAAACCAGAGCAGTACACAGAAACGCCGTTTACCTTCCCGCCGGAGCAGTACCTATTTATCTACTTGCACTTTGACGTGCTTTTGAACTGCTAGGTTGGCAGGAGCAGGGACCTAGCAAGAGGAGCTCACCCTGTCGTGGGGATTTGAACCGCCAACCTTCTGATCGGCAAGTCCTAGGCTCTGTGGTTTAACCCACACCGCCACCCGCATCCCTTAAGCCAGTGTTTCCCAACCTTGGGCCTCCAGCTGTTTTTGGACTACAACTCCCATCATCCCTAGCTAGCAAGACCAGTGGTCAGGGATGATGGGAATTGTAGTTCAAAAACAGCTGGAGGCCCAAGGTACATAAATTGTTAAAATAAATAAACTACAAATACATAAATAAATTCCTAGTGACATCTCTGAGGAAGCTGATTATCTGCTGTGGTAAGGTAAAGTATGTTCCAGCTCCAGCCTTTTGGGACTCCACAAACTACATTAAAAGTGCAATTTTAGATAGGTCTACTCACAAGTCCCATTAGGCTCAACAGGGCTTAACTCCCAAGTCAGGGGATATAGCATTTGCAGCCTGGTGTTGAAGTCTCCGCCAAAAGAGCCATTTGTGTTATTCTTCATCTTAGATCATATGCAGCATCCAAAAGCCATGGTAAGGTTGGAGGGAGAGACCAAAGAATGTATGTAAGCTACTGCAGGGCTGCCCCACGAGCACTAGTGACTTGTGTCAGAGAGACTGGCCATGGAGGCTAAATTCCTGCTAAGTTTCCCAAATATGCCATGGAGATAAGGGAAGCATTTAGCAGCAAATTCTGCCAAGCCAGAGAGCGAGAGGGAGACAGCTCAAAAGAGTTCTTATCCCCTCCTGCTAGTAATCCATCCTCTTTGCCTGTTCTTAGTGTTCTGCAGCTAATTCTTTCCAACTAGTCTAGTGGAGCATGTAAAGCAATTTCACACTGATGTTGCTTCAAACTGGAAAGAGAGTCCCTCAGTCCTTTTTTGAGTTCTGTGGATAGAATGATCTGACCATCATCCCTGTACGGGAATCCCTGTTGTTTTAATCCAAGGTCAAAGTAGGTGGTCGCTCGTTTCTAAATTTTAGCAATTGTGGCAGCATAGCAGTGGTTAACAGTTCCCCCCAATGGGCAAACAGCAGCTTTGTGGAGTGATTTTCAGTGGGAAAATAGCTAGCTGCGGCGTTTATGCATCATTTCCTCAGCCTCAGGGTCCCGATCCAAATGGGATGCTGTTGCCCTGAATTTATCGGTATGTACCAGCAGAATATGGGAACATAAAACGGACTGGATTTCTTTTCCTTTTTTAAAAAAATCATTTTTATTAAACAAAAAAAGAAAACTTTTTTAAAAAGCATGTTATTATTAACTGTTTGGTTCGTTGCAAAATTCCCAACTGCTAAATAAAAGTTTAAAAGTTTGAAAAATGTAATTTATAACACAGGAAAGAAAAGAGAGAAGGAAAAAGGGGGCATTATCCTTTGCATGCCAACATGTTATAGATGCCTAAAAAGGTAAAGGTAAAGGACCCCTGACAGTTAAGTCCAGTCGCGAATGACTCTGGGGTTGTGGCGCTCATCTCACTTTACTGGCCAAGGGAGCCGACATTTGTCCACAGACAGTTTTTCTGGTTCATGTGGCCAGCATGACTAAGCTGCTTCTGTTGAAACCAGAGCAGCGCACGGAAACACCGTTTACCTTCCTGCCGGAGTGGTACCTATTTATCTACTTGCACTTTGACGTGCTTTCAAACTGCTAGGTTGGCAGGAGCTGGGACCGAGCAACGGGAGCTCACCCCGTTGCGGGGATTTGAACTGCCGACCTTCTGATCGGCAAGCCCTAGGCTCAGTGGTTTAGACCACAGCGCCACCCGCGTCCCTACTTTCCCATAAATCCATCAGTCTACATTCCTAAGAAACATGTTGTATTATCAAGGTGATCCAACAGCCTGAGGGCTACATTCCGCCCACAAGGCCTTTTCTTGGTGGCCCCGGGCAACATTTGATGGCCCCCTCCAGCCCTTGCGCTGCCTTCCCAAGCCGTGAGGCTTTGACAGGTCCTAGAGTCCTCCCGTCTCCTTCCCAAAGCCTAGTTAGTGCTTTCCAAGCTTTGGAAAGGAGGTGGGAGGGCTCTAGGACCCTGCAGAGCTTCGTGCCTCCTTCCCAAAGCCCAGGTTCCCTCTTCTCCAGCTTTGGGAAGGCAGAGCAAGGGCTGGGGGGCATCAGATATTGGCCTTGCCCCCCCCCCCACGTCTGCATGCATAATAAATACAAAGCAATGCAAGCTTAAATAAGGGAGCAAACAGTGTGTGAAGATAGCACATTCTATCTTAAGTTAAAGGAAAGCATATTATTATTCCTCTTTTTTATATCTTTACCTAGAAAAACTTTCATTAAAAGGGGGGGGGGAGAGAATTGTCTGCTATTCCAGATACAACTAGCATATTTCATGGGGGCTGTTATTATTGATGTTGTTTTTATTTTCAAACAAGATAAAGCTCTGCCATTTATTCGAAAAGGGCTGGATTTGAATATTATCTTCCTGCTGTTCCTATATGGGTACAGCTAAGATGCTTAGTTGTAACCAAGAAAGAACAAATTACCCGCCCCCCAAATCCCCTACTCCTCATTCTCCTGCTTGATAAGAAAGAATACGTGAGCTTAATTTACTCCTGCCAGTCTGGTTCCCAGGGCAAGAAGCCAGTTTGTGGAATTGATTTTTTTAAAAACAAACAAAACTATTAAAAAACATGGGAACTGTAGCTGAGACTGTAGTTGCAATGATGACAAATATTTCATTTTGCTTTTTTCTCCCCCCAAAGAAACTGTCATAAAGTTGTTCCTTGTACTTTCAGAGTAAACATATTCCAACCCATCCAAAGCTTGTTTTGTGAATGGAAAACCAATCTGAACTTTGTTTATTTTTGAGTTGATATAAGGAAAGATTAAAAATAAAACAAACAGCTGCATAGCAGAGTACATCTGCAAGCTAGGAATTCTACCCAAGTGGCTTTTGTTCAGTGTCTTTTATATAAATAGTCTTTTACTAACTTTAACTCGGTGATAGAGGAGCATTGCAAGCTGCCTTTAGTGAGTCGGACCACTGAGCTACACATTGTTGGCGTTGAATGGCAGCAACCTTCCAGGGGTTCAAAGAGGGTTTCTTCCCAGCCCTAGCTGGGGTTCTCAGGGATTGAACCTGCGACCTTCTGCATGCAAAGCTTTGCTGCCGAACTTCTCCAAGGACTAGCTCAGCTTTGTTAGCACACCATCAGCCAGTGGTACCAAATACCCATTCTGGCCACCTGGGATTCTGCACTGAAAAGGTACAAAGAGTGTGGCAGAATGGGAGCTCACAGCCCCAGATCCTGGCGAGTTAGCCCTTCACTACCTATTAATGAAAGACACAGCCAACAAGAAGGCCCACATGTCCCAGATGATTGGCTGCAATGCACCTTATGAACCCTACTGCTCTAATTGACCTCTTTTCTGAGCACAATTCAAAGTGTTGGTGCTGACCTTTAAAGCCCTAAACAGCCTCGGCCCAGTATACCTGAAGGAGCGTCTCCACCCCATTGTTCTGCCTGGAGACTGAGGTCCAGCGCTGAGGGCCTTCTGGTGGTTCCCTCACTGCGAGAAGCCAAGTTACAGGGAACCAGGCAGAGGGCCTTCTCGGTAGTGGCACCCGCCCTGTGGAACACCCTCCCACCAGATGTCAAAGAGAAAAACAACTACCAGACTTTTAGAAGACATCTGAACTCAGCCCTGTTTAGGGAAGCTTTTAATGTTTGACAGACCACTGTATTTTAATATTCTGTTGGAAGCCGCCCAGAGTGGCTGGGGAAACCCAGCCAAATGGGCAGGGTATAAATAATTATAGTCGTTTCGTCGTGTCCGACTCTTCGTGACCCCCTGGACCAGAGCACGCCAGGCACTCCTGTCTACCACTGCCTCCCACAGTTTGGTCAAACTCATGCTGGTAGCTTCGAGAACACTGTCCAACCATCTCGTCCTCTGTCGTCCCCTTCTCCTTGTGCCCTCTATCTTTCCCAACATCAGGGTCTTTTCCAGGGAGTCTTCTCTTCTCATGAGGTGGCCAAAGTATTGGCGCCTCAGCTTCAGGATCTGTCCTTCCAGTGAGCACTCAGGGCTGATTTCCTTCAGAATGGAGAGGTTTGATCTTCTTGCAGTCCATGGGACTCTCAAGGGTCTCCTCCAGCACCATAATTCAAAAGCATCAATTCTTCGGCGATCAGCCTTCTTTATGGTCCAGCTCTCACTTCCATACATCACTATTTGGAAAACCATAGCTTTAACTATATGGACCTTTGTTGGCAAGGTGATGTCTCTGCTTTTTAAGATAAATAATAAATAATTATTATTATTATTATTTTCCTTGGTGCCCAGTCTTACTCCCTGAAACTTATTACCTTTCTCCCCACCGGAGAGTATTATGCCTACTCGAGGTGGTTATCTAACATCAAAGCACTTGCTAACTCCTTTTGCTCCCTTTCATGTTCTCATGTGCCCTGAATGCAGGCACGCTTCACAATCTCTTCTTCCAGCAATCAGTCCTCATCCTAACACAACTCCCTTCCCCCACCACTGTGCCATATTTTTTTTTCAGAACTCCTTTTGTCTCTTATATAAAGGTAAAGGTACCCCTGACCATTAGGTCCAGTTGCGGATGACTGGGGTTGCGTGCTCATCTCGCTCTATAGGCCGAGGGAGCCGGCGTTTGTCCGCAGACAGCTTCCGGGTCATGTGGCCAGCATGACTAAGCCGCTTCTGGCGAACCAGAGCAGCACACGGAAATGCCGCTTACCTTCCCGCTGGAGTGGTACCTATTTATCTACTTGCACTTTGACATGCTTTTCAACTGCTAGGTTGGCAGAAGCTGGGACCAAACAATGGGAGCTCACCCCATCACGGGGATTTGAACCGCCGACCTTCCAATTGGCAAGCCCTAGGCTCTGTGGTTTATACCACAGTGCCACCCGCGTCCCTTATATACCTTCTCTTATATACCTCTTACATATATACCTCTTCTCTTATATGCCTTACCCTAAACAGAGGCGGACTTTGGCCTTTCAGATTTCAGAAACTCCAAAATTGAGCACCCCCTATGCCTCTCGTCTTCCATTCTGCTGAATTCACTACGTCATAGTTGCAGCGCCCACTGTGGTGGAACTGGTCACACTGCCCAAAATCCACCTCTGCCCTGAAGGCCGATGCAATGCTGGCCTCCTCCTTTCCAAATTCCGCCATTATCTGTCCTTGCTCGCCACCCTCCCCTCCCATCGCTTTTTAAGCTGTAAAGAATTGATTCTGTACACCTCTACTGCCCCCTGCCACCCACTTTGCATTTCCCATTTTCTCCCAGCCCACACTGAATTTCAGGCCGGCCTCCTCTTGTTCCTTTGACCGTGCATGCCTTGGCCAGGTTATGGTGGTGAGAACACCAGAGTCCCTGCTTCCATTCAATTGTGTGTAGAGTGGTCTGATCAGGGTCTTGATGGTGCAGGCAGCATTGTCACATCAAAGTCATGTGAGAAGGCTTTTATGCTGAAACAAAAGGGACTCGCCCAATAGTTTTGTACTTTCAATAATGCAAGATTACAGGGGAAATGAAGGTGTTTTTGGTCCCGTTCCTGACTTGGCTGGCTACAGACACCTAAGTTTCAAGTTCATCATAAAATAAATAATTTTGAACATACTCAGGAAGCCTGTGTTTGAGGCAGCCTCCCTGGGTGTCCTTGCTGTTGCCACCCGGCAGCCATTCTCTGTTGAAACTATGATAGATTATAGGGTACAAAGGAGACCTGAGGTGTGCAACAGGTAACAATGTGGCTGGGCCGAAAAGGAGTGGCTTCGTAGAACTAGCAGGTATGGGACTATCACACTAACCTGGACTATTTCTCTTTCCTTTCTAAGTATAACACTATTCTGAGTGAGATGGACAATATCTACTCCACTTCCAAAGTATGTCTGCCAAATCAGAATTCCAACTGTTGGGCTTTAGAACCAGGTGTGTATCTTCCTGTTCTCATTAGCGTGACCCTCCCACACCCCAATCTACGTGATTGCTTTCAACACGGGAGCACCTCAAGGGGGAGGTGATTTGTTGAGATCTGAGGGCTGTGTCAGAAATACCACAAGTCCCATGGTCACAGGTAACTGTGACATTGTAGTGGCATAAAATGTCACATGCTTGCTTTGATGTTTACAAATATTTACGTGGTGCTTATCATGCCACAGATTGTCTTGGTTCATATTCTACAGCACTTGTGGAACATGTGGCTATCCAGCTGTTGTTGTTGTTGTTGTTGTTGTATTATTCCAACTCCTAGCCACTCTAGGAAGCTAACACAGCCAATGGTGAAGGATAGTGTGAGCTGTAGTCCAGAAACACTCAGAGACCCATAAGTTCTCAACTCCTGTTCAACAGTATGCTTATTTTTCAAGTGTGAGACCATCTTGCCCCCACAACCCCTGACACAACTCTTGAAGAGTCTGATTGATTTGGAGCTCTTAAAAATGATGTCTTCCTTTAAAGTGTTTCAGCCATTTATTTGGCCACCAAATGTATCACTGTACATTGATAAGGGCTAGAATAGAAATTATGTGTAGCAGCTGTGTCCAAAGATTTACATACAGTGGTACCTTGAGTTAAGTACTTAATTCGTTCCGGAGGTCTGTTCTTAACCTGAAGCACCACTTTAGCTAATGGAGCCTCCTGCTGCCGCCACGCCGCTGGAGCATGATTTCTGTTCTCATCCTGAAGCAAAGTTCTTAACCCGAGGTAATATTTCTGGGTTAGCGGAGTCTGTAACCTGAAGCGTATGTAACCTGAAGTGTATGCAACCCGAGGTACCACTGCATTTCAAAAACTAGGGCACTTTTGAGAGAAGTTACAAGCGCTCAGCTGCCAGCAAACCCAGAATTAGTGTTTCCCAATTTGAAAGACAGAAACTGGTGCTGTTGAGATGCTTCTGAATCTACCACCGAATCAAAAATAGCCCCAAACTTGAGGGGAGGGGAGGGGACTCCTTTGTCCCTGAACAATAACACTGAATAAATAGCACTGCCCTTACGATGAGGCACATCACCCACAAAATGGGTTCTTTTCAACCTATGACCATTTTCTGTGTTTGTTTGTTTTTTGTTTTTTGTTTTTTTTGTTTCTGGTCTCTTCTCCCGCACTCACTTCTCAGAGATAACGGACATCATGGCCACCTCTCGCAATTACAGGAAACTGCTCTATGCCTGGGAAGGGTGGCACAACGCAGCCGGCAATCCTCAGCGGCCGAAGTATCAGGAATTTGTTGAACTAAGCAACGAGGCCTACAAAATGGATGGTGAGATTCTTTAAATATGGATTGGGGGGTGGAAATAGGAAATGGGCCACTCATGGGATCGAAAGACCGCCTTACGAAGAAAGCTGCAAGCAGCTGGGGCATTTTACGTTAGGCAAAAAAGGTAGCTCCCCCTACTGCCCTCCTTTTAGAAATGTATTCCCCATGTTTCCTAAGAGAGGACCCATTTGGACAATGGGTCTGCAATGCCAGAGTGAAGCCACTGTGATCTGATGATTTATGGTGTGTTACCTCAGCACGCACATTCTCAACTGATTTCCATCCCATTTTGAAAATATTTGAGGGAATGGTGAGCATGTGTCAACGTGTTTAGGAGAGGGTCATCACTGCAACAATGAATTTTGACTTACCCTGCCACCCAACTGTTATGTACTGAAGTTCTCACCCTGGGCCAGCAGGGGGATACTGTAGATAGTTATGCAAATAAGGGATTGAAAGTGATGTTCAGTGATTGGATAGTTACAGAAAGTGGTTACTGTTGCGTTGTAGTGGAGCTCTATATAAGCAGGCTGGCTGAACCCTTCAGTTCAGTTCTGTTCTGGCCTGTGAATAAACAAGAGCTGTTTGAAGAATCACTGTGTCATCTGATATGTTCACCCACAACTTAACAACAACCATGCCAAAAATGATCATGTGAATTGGCTTTCAGTTTGTGGTTGTGTGCTCTGTGCCTTTAGAACAGACAGACATTGAACAACATGGATATAAGATGTGGTGGGGGAATGATTCTCCAACCTTGTGTTGAGATTATGCATGTGTGACTTCCTTTGGGTTCTGTGCTCTTGTTGGCGTCCAGGCTTCAAGGATACCGGTGATTATTGGCGTTCCTGGTATGATTCACCAACTTTCGAGGATGACCTGGAGCAACTCTATCACCAGCTGGAGCCCCTTTACCTAAACCTGCATGCTTTTGTCAGGAGGAAACTGTATGAGCGCTATGGCCCTACGTACGTCAACCTGAAAGGCCCCATTCCAGCTCACTTACTAGGTAAGATGGCAATAAAAAAGGGGATGAAGTGGAAGTCATGCTAGAGAGAATCATGATGGCTCATTTCTGAATGCATGAGGTGTCCTGCCACACTCTACACAGGCTGACCAGTTGGGCTGCTTGAAGCTGTCATGCCTAAGAGTGAACAGGTCCATTTCTATTGAGTCTCAACAGTGCTAGAGATGATGATGATCTAATCGCTTTTCTGACAAATGTGACCCAAAGCGATTTACAGTGGACGCTCGGGTTGCGAACGCGATCCGTGTGGGAGGCACGTTCGCAACCCGCAGCACCGCATCTGTGCGTGCGTGGGGTGCGATTCGGTGCTTCTGCACATGCGCAAAGCGCAATTTAGTTTTTCTGTGCATGCACGAGTGCCGAAACCCAGAAGTAACCTGTTCCGGTACTTCAGGGTTTGGCGCAGTGTGCAATCCAAAAACGCGCAACCTGAAGCATCTGTAACCCGAGGTATGACTGTACAAACAAAATTGAAATAGGAAGAAAAAAAACAGTTGCAACAAACAAAGCCAATAGAAACCTTAAAAACCAACATCTATAGCAATAAAACGTTGGTCTTAAAGATCCTATTCCACTGCAAGAAGCCACAAATGCTTTAAAAAACATCACATCAAGGGCTAAAAGTCCAGGCAAAAAGGGGGGGGGGGAATGCATGGCACCTAAAAACAGGTAAAGATTACGGGATCATAGCTCGGTCAGTAGTCAGCAGAGCCTCCGTATGGGGAGAACATTCCACAAGGGGAGAGCCATCACTGAAAAGGCCTATTCTCACGTTGCCACCCTCCAGACCTGTGCACATGGGGGGGGGGACAGTGAAGGGCCTCAGATGACAATCAAAGGGTTGGGTTTGTATGAGGAGATGTGGTCCTTGATGTATTGGGGTCCTGCACAGCTCCCCTGCACTTTGAATGGAGCCTGTGCAGTTGTGCAAGAATTGGTGTAAGTTTCGCCTGTCCTGGTCAACAATCTGGACAGCAAATTCTACACCAGTTGCAGTTTCTGAACCATCTTCAAAGGCAGCCCCATTTATAATGTGTTGCAGTAATCCAGCCTAGAGGTTGCCAGAGCCTAGGCCAGAGGTTTCCCACCCTTTTGAGTGCACCGCTCTCTTGACCCAACTACATTATTTCTGTGGCACCCCTATGAGTTTGAGGCAGTCCTTCCAAAATGCATCTTCCAAAGGGTGGGAGAATAATGTTCACAAGAAGCATAATCTCTCGCTCTCATAAAAGCCTTGGAGTAGGTGCTGCCAGTCTTTCTGGAACTTTGGCCAGCCTGGGTTTCTTAGTTGTTTAGAGCATGGTGCTGATAGTGCCAAGGTTGCAGGTTTGATCCCCATAAGGGGCTGCTGAATATTCCTGCATAGCAGGGGGTTGGACTAGATCGGGCTTCCTCAAACGTGGCCCTCCAGATGTTTTGGGCCTACAACTCCCATGATCCCTTGCCAGCAGGACCAGTGGTCAGGGATGATGGGAATTGTTGTCTCAAAACCTCTGGAGGGCCGAGGTTGAGGAAGCCTGGACTACATGATCTTTGGGGTCCCTTATAATTCTACAATTCTATGATCTGTAAACCAGGGAAACTATCATGGTTGCCCCATAGTCCTGAAGCTGTTCAAACTACCCACCCCCAGCTACTAATAACATACCGTATTTTTCGCTCTATAAGACGCACCAGACCACAAGACGCACCTAGTTTTAGGAGGAGGAAAACAAGGAAAAAAATATTCTGAATCTCAGAAGCCAGAACAGCAAGAGGGATTGCTGCGCAGTGAAAGCAGCAATCCCTCTTGCTGTTCTGGCTTCCGGGATAGCTGCGCAGCCTGCATTCGCTCCATAAGACGCACACACATTTTCCCTTACCTTTTTAGGAGGGAAAAAGTGAGTCTTATAGAGCAAAAAATACGGTAATTAATGTGATATCTTCAATGGCCCTAAGGGATCTAACAAGACTTGGGAAGAAAACCACAGTTGTCTTCGCTGCGAGATCACATTCACCCGGTCCTATACCAGCTGCACTGGCTCCCGGTGGAGTACAGGATCAGGTTTAAGGTGCTGGTTTTAACCTTTAAAGCCCTATACGGCCTAGGACCCTCGTACCTACGGGACCGCCTCTCCTGGTATGCCCCACAGAGAAACCTACGGTCTGCAAATAATAACATCCTCAAGGTCCCAGGCCTCAGAGAGGTTAGGCTGGCCTCAGCTAGAGCCAGGGCCTTCTCGGCTGCGGCTCCAATCTGGTGGAACGCTCTGCCACAAGAGACTAGGGCCCTGCGGGACCTGACATCTTTCCGCAGGGCCTGCAAGACAGAGTTGTTCCGCCAGGCCTTTGATCAGGGCGCAGCCTGACTCCCTCCTCTGGCAACCTGCACAGAACTTTGCTTAATTGGTTGCCATCAATTTGATTTAATTAATTTTTATAATGAAATATTTTTAGATTGTGTGATTATTTGACTGTTTGATTATTTGATTGTTGTTAGCTGCCCTGAGCCCGGCTTCGGCTGGGGAGGGCGGGATATAAATAAAATTTATTATTATTATTATTATTATTATTATTATTATTATTATTATGCCTCCATGCCCCAAATGTGGAAAATTGACAAATATAGCTTCCCGGTGATATTGCATCATAAGCTTCTTCTTCTTGCTATTATTCCTTATGGTAGGAAAAGGCTGAAACTAACTGATCGCCTCAAGCTAAGCTGTGCTGCTTTGCCCCCTGCAGGTAACATGTGGGCGCAGCAATGGAACAACATTTACGATATGATGATCCCTTACCCAAATAAGCCCAACCTTGATGTCACCAATACTATGAGGCAGCAAGTAAGGTCATCGGTGTTGTTATTACATACACTTTTCTTCTTACACTTTTGCTGCTTTGACTGCAGCCTTCATATAGACAGCAGGGATTGTGAGTGAAAACAGCTACCGTATTTTTCGCTCTATAAGACGCACCAGACCACAAGACGCACCTAGTTTTTGGAGGAGGAAAACAAGAAAATAATATTCTGAATCTCAGAAGCCAGAACAGCAAGAGGGATTTATGCACAGTGAAAGCAGCAATCCCTCTTGCTGTTCTGGCTTCTGGGATAGCTGTGCAGCCTGCATTCGCTCAATAAGACGCACACACATTTCCCCTTACTTTTTAGGAGGAAAAAAGTGAGTCTTATAGAGCAAAAAATACGGTACATACCTAAACATCACTGGGGGGTGGGGTGGTATTGCTACCATTTTGTAGTGAGATGCTGCAGAATAAGTGCACACCTTAGGGGAATAATGAGTACTCCCAACAAGAGAATGCCTGTATTGTTATCTATTACGAGTTGAATCTCAACTTACCATGCTTAGAATAGTAGATCCATTGAAATCAGTGGGGCTTGAATTAGGAGCAGCTGAAGCCCCTGATGTTGGGAAAGATTGAGGGCACAAGGGGAAGGGGATGACAGAGGATGTGATGGTTGGACAGTGTTCTCGAAGCTACCAACCTGAGTTTGACCAAATTGCGGGAGGCAGTGGAAGACAGGAGGGCCTGGCGTGCTCTGGTCCAGGGGGTCACGAAGAGTCGGACACGACTAAACGACTAAACAAAAACTGATTTCATTAAGCATGGCTATGTCTGGATCCAAGAAAATGCATGCTATCTCATTCTGTGGGTGGGTCCTTTCCTAGAATTGGAACGTAACACGCATGTTCCGGGAGGCGGACGCATTCTTCACCTCACTTGGCATGATTGAGATGCCACTTGAATTCTGGAAGGATTCTATGCTGGAGAAGCCAACAGATGGCCGAGAGGTGGTGTGCCATGCGTCGGCCTGGGACTTCTACAACCGCAAAGATTTCAGGTGCCTACTGCATGTGAAAGGGCCTTGCTTTGGAAAGGGGGAACCAAATGCCTTCTTGGAAGAGAACCACAGAATGCGTTTATATAGATCCCTTTTAAAGAAACACAGGTCTTGGGAAAAATATCAACGTCCAGTTTTAGTAACAACATGTGGTTCAATTTAGGCGGTCTAGAAATGAAATGAATAATGATAATAGGTATTAGTTTCCTCCTCTCAGAGCTACAGATCTCAGTAAAGTGGTACCTCGGGTTAAGTACTTAATTCATTCCGGAGGTCCGTTCTTAACCTGAAACTGTTCTTAACCTGAAGCACCACTTTAGCTAATGGGGCCTCCTGCTGCTGCTGCTGTGCCGCCGGAGCATGATTTCTGTTCTCATCCTGAAGCAAAGTTCTTAACCTGAAGCACTATTTCTGGGTTAGTGGAGTCTGTAACCTGAAGCGTCTATAACCCGAGGTACCACGGTACCCTTAACAAACTGCGGTTCACAGGAGTCTTAGGAGGAAGCCGTGTGCCTTCAATGTGCATTGGATGTGCTTTAAATTTATATCGTGTATCAGCGATAAATCTACTAAATGTATAAACCAGTTCTGAAAACCTTTTCTGTTTGCTAAATCTTTCCTGGAAACCCTGGGAACTATAGTGTGTGGGAACACTTAATATGTTAAGTCATCTCTGAATCCCTTGCAAAGCTACCAAGAAGGACTGGTGTTCCAAGGATTACATCTGTGAGAGCTTTAAACAATTTAAATTCTAGGACAGGGGCAGACCTTGGTAATAAGGTGCCCTGAGTGAGGACAAGATTTGCTGAGGACAAATACTTCTTATTCTCACAATACAGTGGTACCTCTGGATACGAACAGGATCCGTTCTGGAGCCCTGTTCGCATCCTGAAGTAAACGCAACCTGCGCCTGTGCGTGTGTGGGTTGCGATTTGCCGCTTCAGTGCATGCGTGTTACATCATTTTGACCATATGCGTATGCGCGAGCAGTGAAACCCGGAAGTAACGCGTTCCGTTACTTCCGGATCGCTGCGGAGCGCAACCCGAAAGCACTCAACCTGAAGCAACTTCAACCCAAGGTATGACTGTATTTCCTTTTGGTGCAGTTGCTATTTTTAATGGATCTTCTAAATAGGTACCTGTATGAATATAGGGTGGTGATGATGGCTTAGCAACCCTTTGGTTCAGTGCCCTGTGCAGGGAAACTGAAGAGGGACTTCCTTTTCAACTCTTCTGAGGACTCCGTGTGTAAAAGGGAAGCAGGAACAACCTTTCCAGTCTGTCAAGCACAGGTGCCCTATTAGCTCAACTGGTGGATCTTAACAGAACCAATGTTGCATCCTCACCTTTCTGCTCCATACTTTGCAGGATAAAGCAGTGCACAACCGTCACCATGGAGCAGCTCTTCACAGTACACCATGAGATGGGGCATATTGAATACTACCTGCAGTACAAGGACCAACCCGTCTCCTTCCGCAGTGGGGCCAACCCTGGCTTTCATGAAGCCATTGGCGATGTCATGGGCTTGTCCGTCTCCACCCCCACCCACCTCAAGAAAATTGGGCTGCTTGACCAAGCCACTGAGGATATAGGTAACCGTTGAGCACTGTGGGTGATGTAGGAGAACTGTGGTGAATAGGTAATCGATAGAGTTGATGGGACATTTCTCAAGGGTCAGGTTTCCAGCTGAGATTAGTTGCTTTTGGGACGTGGAGCCAGACTTGTATCACTCCAGGGCTTCCCAGCTGCTGAAGAAGAAAGAGAAGACCCTAGACCAGGCATGGCCAAACTTGCCCTCCAGATGTTTTGAGACTACAGCTCCCATCATCTCTAGCTAACAGGACCAGTGGTCAGGGATGATGGAAATTGTAGTCCCAAAGCATCTGGAGGGCCAAGTTTGGCCATGCCAAAACCCAAAATTTGCTCTCCATTCTTTATTGCTGTTAGGGATTGGGGAGCCCTTCATATCCACACCTGTTCCCTTTGGGCAACCCAGAGGGCAGCTTTGTGCCTGCTCAGGGTCTGACTGCTGCCATCCGTTGGGTTGGAAAGGAATTTCCTATAAAGTCAGGTGGGTCTTTGTGCCCCAAGGCTTGTGGGTCACTTGCCCAAGTCATCTCAAGCTTCTTACTCTGCTTTTGACTTGTGGCACAAGATCTGCAGAGTGCTTATTCTGCTCTTATTCCAGCTCTGAGTCTTCTTTCCCCTTTCCCTTCTTCTTTGCAGAGAGCGACATCAACTACCTATTAAAAATGGCCCTGGAGAAGATTGCCTTCCTGCCCTTTGGCTACTTGATAGACCAGTGGCGATGGAATGTCTTCAGTGGGCGCACCCCTCCCAACCGCTACAACTATGACTGGTGGTACTTGAGGTAAAGGACCCCCCCCCCAGCAGTGCAACTGTGGTGGGTGGAGGGCTGCCATGATGTCTGAGCAAGGGAAGCCATTGTTTCAAGAAACTGTGTGAAGGGAGGGGTTCCCCAAGCTGATTTCGGGTGATAGGACTGAATTTCAAAATTGGGAAGGAGGAAGTCCATGTTTGCTTGAGGGACCCATATATCTTCTCAACAACTCTGTGTGTGTGTGAGAGAGAGAGAGAGAGACAGACAGACAGACAGACAGAGAGGAGAGGGAAAGAGAAAGAAATTTATGAGTATGTGTGAGTATAAGCAAAGTTAAGAAGGAAAAATATTCAGGAATTTATTCAGTTATTTTGCTTATACTCCACTTTACAACCCTGAGAGGTTTTCAAAGCAGTTTCCCAAAGAACCCTCAAACCTACATAGGTAGGTAAAGGTAAAGGACCCCTGGACAGCTGAGTCCAGTCATCTTGACAATGGGGTGCAGCGCTCATCTCATGTCAGGTCAAGGGAGCCGGCGTTTGTGTGCAGACAGCTTTCCGTGTCATGTGGCCAGCATGAATGTGGCCAGCATGAATAAACCGCTTCTGGCACAACGGGACACCGTGATGAGTGCCAGAGCGCATGGAAATGCTGTGTACCTTCCCACCGCAGTGGTACCTATTTATCTACTTGCGCTGGCGTGCTTTTGAACTGCTAGGTTGGCAGGAGCTGGGACAGAGCAATGGGAGCTCACCCCGTCGTGCAGACTCGAACTGCTGACCTTCTGATCGGCAAGCCCAGGAGACTCAGTGGTATAGACCACAGCGCCACCTGCTTCCTATAAAAGTCATATTCAAGTCAGGAACAGAAATAATATGGTGACTTTTCTGTTGCCAGGACTATTCAGGTGGCATTCCCTGCCCTGGTGTTGCCCTTCGGCTTTTGCCTACTAGGCAGCAGTCCACTGATGATCTCTTGAGGCAAGGAAGTGGGGCTGAACAGCTGGATCTTGCTCAGCCCATGATGGAGGGAGCTCTTCCCTCACTAGCAGATAGGCAGATCGTCTAAGAAAAATATAAATTACTGGAGGAAGAGAGAAATGCATGCACCTGTATACATGTTGATCCAACATTGATTGACATGAGTTTCAGTTTGCTCCCTTCTTTGTGCCACTTTCTTAGGGCAAAACTAGACATAAACTGCGGTGCTTAGTAAGGAAAACGGGTGGCATGATGTCATCACATCAGGCACTCCCAAACAGCCAACCATGTGGGGTGGAGGCAGAGTAATCCATGATGCGGTGACAGATAAAGAAGGGGCAACTGGGTGCAAGGCAAGAGAGCCAGTGTGGCATAATGGTTAGTCCAGAGCTTTCCAAACTTTTCAAATTGGTGACACACTTTTTGCACATACATCATTTCGCGACACAGTTACAGTGGTACCTCTGGTTGCTAACGGGATTCGTTCCAGAGGCCCGTTTGCACCATGAAAAGAGCGCAACCCGCAGCGGCGCGCCTGCAGGTTGCAATTCGCCGCTTCTGTGCATGCGTGCGACGTCATTTTGCGCTTCTCCGCATGTGTGAGCGGCGAAACCCGGAAATAACACTTTCCGGTACTTCCGGTTGCCGCGGGATGTGACCTGAAAGAACGTAACATGAAGTGGACGTAACATGTGGTATGACTGTAATTCAGTTTTGCATCATTTCGCGATACAGTAATTCAGTTTGACTAGCAAAGTGGTGGTTAAGTTAACCCTTTCCTGCCCCAGGAGGAGCACGGGGAGCATTCGCGTGACACAGCTACACACTGCAGCCGACACACTAACATGTGGTGACACACAGTTCAGAAAGCTCTGGGTTCGAGTGTTGGACTATGACCAAGGAGGCCAGGGTTTGAATCCCCACTCAGCCATGAAGCTCACTGAGTGACCTTGGGCCAGTCGCCATCTCTTGGCTTACCTCACAAGGTTGTTGTGAGGATGAAAGGGGGGGGAGGGAGAGAACAAAGTACACCACCTTGAGCTCCTTGGAAGATAAACGTGGTACAGACATGTGGCGAATAAATAAATATAAATAATAAAAAGCATATCCATGATCAGCATCAAATCTAGATTAAGAACAAACAACCTGGAATCTTCTTCATTTCTAGAGACTTGTGCTAATGCTGTTCTGTTTCTTCTCTGCCCACATGGCTGGCTTTTCTCCAGAACAAAATACCAGGGAATTTGCCCTCCTATTGCAAGAGATGAAACCAACTTTGATCCTGGTGCTAAATATCATATACCTGGCAACACACCTTATATCAGGTACCGGGAGCTGAAAGAGTTGGGGGATGGGGGATGTGTAAATGAAACATGGTGAGCTTCACTGATGTTCTTGAGTGAGGCTGGTGTATATGCCTTCATTATTCATGGAATGTCGAGTACATTGCAATGTTCTGCAGTGTTGAACTACCTGAAGGTTCTGACAAGCAGATCTAAGGTGGTAGAGAAGAACGTGTTGAATTTCTCAACTTTCGAATTCCCAAAATGAGCGGTGCTAAAAAGTTGTAATATGACATGGGAATTCAATATATATATTGGTTAAATTAATATAATTTAGTTTTGCTTGGAAAGTAAAACGTGTGTAAAATTACATAGAGACCATTAAAATTTTGAAAAGTACTTGCAGTTACAGTGGTGCCTCGCAAGATGAAAAGAATCCGTTCTGCGAGTCTCTTCGTCTTGCGGTTTTTTCGTCTTGCGAAGCAAGCCCATTAGCGGCTTAGCGGATTAGCGCTATTAGCGGCTTAGCGGGCTTAGCGGATCAGCTGTTAAGCGGCTTAGTGGCTTAGGATCAGCTGATAAGCGGTTTAGCGGCTTGGGGAAAAGGGAGGGGAGGAAAAGATCCCCGCAGGAACTCGCAAGACATTTTCGTCTTGCGAAGCAAGCCCATAGGAAATTCGTTTTGCAAAGCACCTCCAAAACAGAAAACCCTTTCGTCTAGTGGGTTTTCCGTCTTGCGAGGCATTCGTCTTGCGGGGCACCACTGTATATTATTATTAATAATCATTATCTGACATTTTCAGAAGGTAAATTAAAACTCTGGTTTTCCAAAAGCAGTTTATGTGCTTCTCCATCAAACCTAGATTTAGCAAGCTAAATGTTGCTCAGTCACACACAAAAATAAATAGCAGATTTGAATTCCTCACACCCAAAAACATATTTTCAAGACCCCACGCTGAAGAAATTTGCAGAAATTAAGTTTCACCCCCTAAGATGACACCCCCTAGTGGCAGAGGAAGGCTGCATGGAGTTAAGTCCCCCAAAATCAATTCTGAACTCCATACTCTTTAGTATAGGAACGAGGAGCCTTTGACCCTCCAGTTCCTGTTGGACTTCTGCTTCCCCCAAGACAGAATGACCCACAGCTGGGGATCATGGGAGCTGGAGTTCGATAACATTTGTAGGTCCAAAGGCTACTCCTCCCCCAGCTGCTTTAGAAATGCAGAACTTGCAGAGAGTTCTTGACTAGCGTATTCTTTTAAGGCGAGGAATTGTATGAAGTTGTTTAAATTTAAAGGTGACTATCAAATTCACACTTTCTGAAACAATACAGTGGTGCCCCGCAAGATGAATGCCTCGCAAGACGGAAAACTCGCTAGACGAAAGAGTTTTCCGTTTTGGAGGTGCTTCGCAAAACGAATTTCCTATGGGCTTGCTTCGCAAGACGACAATGTCTTGCGAGTTCCTGCTGGTTTTACGCTCCCCCCCTTTGTCTAAGCTGCTAAGCCGCTTATCAGCGGATCCGATCAACAGATAAGCCGCTAAAAGCCGCTAATAGCGCTAATCCGCTAATCCTTCAATGGGCTTGCTTCGCAAGACGAAAAAACCGCTAGACGAAGAGAATCACAGAACGGATTCTTTTCGTCTTGCGAGGCACCACTGTATCAGAAACTAAGCAAGGTTGTCCTTTGAAATTTACACTTCTCTGAATTTTGCGGTGCAAACAGTGTTTGCAGAAGTGCTTATATTAGGGGAAATTGCTCATGGAAATGTGCATATTTAGGAGAAATTTGCCCTAAAACATTGATAATCCTGCAAGAGAACTTTTTTTTAAAAAATCACCAATTTGCTGCAGAAAATGGAAAAATGAAAAACTAAGAACCAAACTGGCAGATCTTTCCGTGCTTCATTTTTTTTGTAACGTTATGCCTTCAAAAATTGACTCTTGTTCAGTATTGCAGAATTTGCTGTGATATTAGTAGTAGTGGTAGTACGTAGTAGTATTGGGCAATGGGGGTGGGAGTGGGTGTCCTACTGAAGAACTGATGGGTACCAGAAGTATACGGATTTTTGTTTTGTCTGGGGCAGGTACTTTGTCAGTTTCATCCTGCAGTTCCAGTTCCACAAGGCGCTCTGCCAAGCTGCCAACCACACTGGCAATCTTCATACCTGTGACATCTACCAATCCAAAGAAGCTGGACAGAAGCTCAGGTGAGAGCAGGGAGAGATGGGGAAACAGCAAGGCGTGGTCTCCTACCTAAACGGTGTTAGAAGCAAGTGGGAAGACGTAGGCTAACAATTCTCTGCTTGGGGGCATTTCCTCTTTCCTGGCACCCTGATGTAACAAGAAGGGGTACACCTGTGTTGGAAAAAGCAAGAGGGTTGTGACATGCAGACCTGAGGACTGCGGTCACACAGGTGTGACCGCACTCAGGTTGCAGAAGTGATCCCCTGGCGTAATCTTGGCGTAGCTTGAATGCCACTGGGCACTTACCCATTAGCGGGGACCAGATATTCTAGTACCCTGGGAAAGGTGACTGTACAAGCATGCAGTGTTGGAGAGAGACCCTAAGAATGGCATCACCCACACTCTTCAATGGAAGGGTACCTCCGACACCTATCGTGCTTGTGGGGTGGCCACCTAGGCACCTAGGCAAGCAGATTCCATGAGTTCCAAGGGCTGAACTCACCCCTAGCACTCCCACTGACCATATAATGCAAAGCACCTTGCAAGCAAAGAGCAGCAGGAATTGACGTGCTTGCAGAGCAAGGAGTTGCAAAAGTCTGCAGGACATAAAAGTTCAACTATTCATGGCTGGTCACCAGGTGGGGAGGGGCTGGGCAAAGTAGACCCTGGCCAGCTTACCTGGCAGTGGTGATGCTCCAAGCTCCACTGGGTGGCTAGGACCTGCCATTTTATTTTATTTTTAAAAGACATTTATTGAAAGTTTTTAAGATATAACAAAAAAAGAAAAATAAACATACAAAATAAAAAACAGTTAAAAACACACATTAATTTTCAATAACATAACTTCCATACACTTATTTCCTCGGACTTCCTCATACCTCCCTTCTTTGTATTCCAGTTCGATTTGTTAGTTCAGCAAATCCTTACCATTAAACTTTTACCCATTTGTAAAACCTTTTTTTTTCATATCTCTTAAAGCATTACAGCTGGAAACTGCTTAGTTTCTATCCAACATCCTTCTAACATTCATTAATTTTACTATGTTTCTGTAAGTAGTCTTTAAATTTCTTCCAGTCTTCTTTCACCAACTCTTCTCCCTGGTCTCGGATTCTGCCCGTCATTTCTGCCAATTCCATGTAGTAGGACCTGTCATTTTATTTCCCCAAAATGTCCCAGAGTCATGCTTCTTCTGGGAGCTTAGTGGAAAATTTAAATGCTAACGGGACCCAGCCATCCAGGGCACCAGGCAAAACAAACACAAAAACTCACACTTTTAAAATAAAATAAAAAGAGGGGGTGTTGGGGCACTGGCAGCTAGCTGCCCGCAGGAGCTGGCAATGGCTTCAGTTCCCTCTGCTAAGTTGCTGGCTGCTTCAGAAGATGTGGCAAGAAAATAAACCCAAATGGCAAGGTCAAATCCCTTGTGTGGTGGGGGAATCCACAGCAGGTAGAGACTGGAGTCGCCTGGTCTTGTGGGTCTTCCACAGTGGCTATCAACACGAGTAGCTGCATCTACATCACTACCCATTCCTCTCTTTGTTTTCTTCGCTGCAGCGAGGCACTAAGGGTTGGCTCTTCCCAGCCGTGGCAGAATATTCTCCAACAACTCACTGGCACAAATAAGATGGATGCATCAGCACTGCTGGAGTATTTCAGTCCCGTTACTCAGTGGCTAGAAGAACAGAATAAGCGAACCAATGAAACACTGGGCTGGCCGGACTTTGAGTGGCGTCCCCCCATCCCAGAGGGCTACCCAGAAGGGCTTGGTAAAGTTTCCAAGGCACAAAGTCATGGGGGGGGGGAGGCCTACAGGAGTGTGATTTCACTATGACCCTGGTGCTTGGGCATAACAGTAGGAGGTGTCCAAAGAAAAAGGGAGGGTACCAGATGACCACCTCACTGCTTGGCTTTGCCATTGGACCAGGGCAATTTTGCAGCTGCCCCTTACTTAACTAACATCACTAACGAAGCTTATAGATGGGCTTTCTCTAGAGCCCGCTTTGAGACAATGCCCTCAGCAGTGCTGTACGGCAAATTCACGCGGGTACCAATGCATGCGCGTCTCTGCTCCTGTATGTCTAATAAGGTAGAATCTAAATAAAAAATTCCTTCTAGTAGCACCTTAAAGACCAACTAAGTTAGTTCTTGGTATGAGCTTTCGTGTGCATGCACACTTCTTCAGATACACATGTATCTGAAGAAGTGTGCATGCACACGAAAGCTCATACCAAGAACTAACTTAGTTGGTCTTTAAGGTGCTACTAGAAGGAATTTTTTATTTTGACTATGGCAGACCAACACGGCTACCTATCTACTACTGGAACCAAGGTAGAATCTGTCACACACATTCTTCTATTTTGCGAATTTTATAGTGAAGAATGAGTTCAACTTATTTTGCCGCTTTTATCAAAATTTATACCCCTACAACATTATTTGGAATCCTCCCCAGAAAGATTCTGGAAGATTCCTCAAGCGCAATATCATATGAGGTGGCCAAATTTTGCACTTTAGTAATTAGGAAGCATAAATCTCCTCTGTTGAATGGCACACTGCGAAGTTCCCTTGTGTAATCTTTTTCTTTTCTGATGTTGTTGTTGATTTCTTGTTGTTTGATCTTGTGGTGTTTAGTGTCACTGCTTTTGCCGCAATAAAACTTGAACTTGAACTTGATAATCCACAAGGAGGCACTCAGCTTGTTTTATATTTTGCAGTGGAACATAGGAATAGAAGTGGCGGCCTCTTACATAAACAGGGGGACAACACAAGACATCCGACTGGGAAGAAATGGCTGATGCAGCTGGAATATGGAGTGGTTTTTGTCTTGTTTGTCTGTGGGAGGAGGAGGACTGTGAGAGCCCTGGGGAACAACTGACTTCACTGCAGGATGACTTTTAGGGAGACCAGGAATAGGGAGATAGCAGGCTGTGCTTTTCTTCTAGCATTGATAAACCACAAGTAAAAAAAGGTAAAGGTACCCCTGCCCGTACGGGCCAGTCTCGACAGACTCTAGGGTTGTGCGCTCATCTCACTCTAGAGGCCGGGAGCCAGCGCTGTCCGCAGACACTTCCGGGTCACGTGGCCAGCGTGACGAAGCTGCTCCAGCAAACCTGCACCAGAGCAGCACACGGAAACGCCGTTTACCTTCCCGCTATAAAGCGGTACCTATTTATCTACTTGCACTTAAGGGTGCTTTAGAACTGCTAGGTGGGCAGGAGCTGGGACCGAACGACGGGAGCTCACCCCGCCACGGGGATTCGAACCGCCGACCATGCGATCGGCAAGTCCTAGGCGCTGAGGTTTTACCCACAGCGCCACCTGCGTCCCCACAAGTACTGCTCCTTAAAACACCAGCTCTTTTGCCTCTGGGCTGGCACTTGGTAGGGCAGGAACCAGGCAGCAGCCCTTTTGAGGGTGAGATTTGGCTAGCGAGCTGCTGACTTGACTTTTGCTGTGAAGGGGTATCGACCCCCTTTGTGATACTAATAAGGGGGAGTGCTGCCCTTATCAAAGCAGTGGGGGGCCAGCTGTTATGTCTCTCTGCTGATGAGCAGTGCAGCCCTTGTCAGCATCGTGAGACTGGCTCTCCAACATGGAGTTCCATGCTCCTGATGTAACAGATGAATTGGAAGGTGGGATGAGTTGCCACCGGGTGAATTGGCTGAGCAGCGGATTCTAGAATGTGGGCATCTCCATCTGTGTGCTCATTTTAACTTCCCAATGAGCAAAGGCAGATGCTCAGCTAGTACTTACCTACCACTCATCTGCTGGCTTCTCCTAACATTTCTCTTTAAGGGGACGGGGACGCCAGGGAATGAAAATGCCACAGGTGGGTCTTCAGAGTTACCAGGTCTCAGCCCTGGAGTGTGTTTTAAGTGATAGGGTTTTGTCCAAGAAGTGTAAACCATAATATTAAGAAGGATAGGTTCCCTGAGCATGTTCAGAATGCCTTGTCTTCATCCATGAGTAACCACAGCCAATAATTGCACATCATAGGTAGGGAAGGGAGTTCTGATTCCATCAGAGAATGTAAAATTTCTGCAGGAACCTGGGACTTGTCTCTTTAGAAATTAGGTACTGGGAGTTAACATGCTAGACTAAAAGGAAGAAAGACAGGGAGGTGAGTTAATTTCCCTACTTTTCCCAGCTTTTTGTTTCTCCCTTCCCACCCTTTAACCTTTTCCAGATAAAATAACTGATGAAAACGAGGCTAAAACATTCCTGGCAGACTACAACAGCACAGCCGAAGTGGTATGGAATTCTTACACAGAGGCTTCTTGGACATACAACACCAACATCACGGAGCCCAACAGACAGATGATGGTAGGAAAACCAGCACAGTGCGGTAGGGTCAATGGTGGTGGTGGGGAACTCAGTTCAATTCACATTTAAAGGGGCACCTACCCAATGTCCTATATACCTGAAGGAGTGTCTCCACCCCCATCGTTCAGCCCGGACACTGAGATCCAGCGCCGAGGGCCTTCTGGCGGTTCCCTCATTGCGAGAAGTGAGATTACAGGGAACCAGACAGAGGGCCTTCTCGGCAGTGGCGCCCGCCCTCCCTTCCAATGTGAAGGAAATAAGCAGCTATCTTCTCTTTAAAAGAAATCTGAAGGCAGCCCTGTTTAGGGAAGTTTTTAATATTTGATGCTGTATTGTTTTTAACACTCGATTGGAAGCCGCCCAGAGTGGCTGAGGAAACTCAGCTAGATGGGCGGGGTTATTATTATTATTATTATTATTATTATTATTATTATTAATTATTAAATCACGCTTTCTGAAATAATATGTGAACCGGAATACAGCCACCTTTCAAAATGCAGCCACTTCTGAATTTTGCAACAGAGCTCTGCAGCTGAGTAATATGCATTCTATGTATATGAAGATGCATATAAATTAGTGAAGTGGCTTTGAAAAATATGTCTGTGTTAGGGAAAATTGCATACAATTTATCCTGTTTATAACAGGATAAATTTGAACAAAAATGCTGATGAATTTTCATGAGGGCTTCTTTTCTAATAAAAAATAAAACATCAGAAACGGATGTGCAAACATAGAGAAATAAACAGAAACTGACAGATTTGTGAAACCCTAGATTGTGGGGTTAGTGTTTTTGTTTGCTCTGAGCCCAAGGGAATGCTGCCCTGGGTTCCTGCACGAGGAAGGGTGGGAAATAAATTGTATCATCATCAATAATTCAGAATGCGGCAGCTAGACTGGTAACTGGGGGCAGCCGCTGAGACTGTATAACACCGGTCCTGAAAGACCTACATTGGCTCCCAGTACGTTTCCGAGCACAATTCAAAGTGTTGGTGTTGACCTTTAAAGCCCTAAACAGCCTCGGCCCAGCAGTGGCGTAGCATGGGTTGTCAGCACCCGGGGCAAGGCAAGTAATTTGTGCCCCCTAACCCGTGGATTTGCGCCCCCTAACCCGTGGATTTGTGCCCCCTAACCCTAACCCCCAGATGTTGCGCCCGGTGCGGCCGGCCCCCCCTGCACCCCCCACGCTACGCCACTGTGGCCCAGTATACCCGAAGGAGCATCTTCACCCCCATTGTTCTGACCGGACACTGAGGTCCAGCACCGAGGGCCTTCTGGCGGTTCCCTCACTGCGAGAAGCAAAGCTACAGGGAATTAGGCAGAGGGCCTTTTTGGTAGTGGCGCCCACCTTGTGGAACGCCCTCCCATCAGATGTTAAAGAGATAAACAACTACAGTCATACCTTGGGTTGAAGTAGCTTCAAGTTAAGTATTTTTAGGTTGCGCTCCGCGGCGACCCAGAAGTAACAGAGTGCGTTACTTCTGGGTTTCACTGCTTGCGCATACGCAGCCGCTTAAAATGGCGTCATGCACATGCGCGGAAGCGATGAAACGCGACCTACAGACGTGCAGTCGCTTCTTGCATTTACTTCAGGATGCAAATGGGGCTCCGGAACGGATCCTGTTTGTATCCAGTGGTACCACTGTACCTGACATTTAGAAGACATCTGAAGGCAGCCCTGTTCAGGGAAGTTTTTAATGTGTGACTAAAATACAAAGATTAATGTATTTTTAATCTTTGTTGGAAGCTGCCCAGAGTGGCTGGGGAAGCCCAGCCAGATGGGCGGGGTACAAATAATAAATTATTGTTGTTGCTCTTATTAATAGGGGCGACTAGACAGTTGTGGCAGTGCTGGAGTTAGAGAATGAGCTCGTCCTTTCCCCCTCTGTGATACAAGTGTCTGGCTAATGCCCCTCCCTCTCTCTCCCATATGTGCCTTGCAGTTGCAAAAGAACATGGAAATGTCAAACCACACCTTGCAGTACGGCCTTCGGGCTCGGATGTTTGACCCTACTGATTTCCAAGACCCTACTATAAAACGTATCCTGAAGAAACTGAGTGACATAGAGCGGGCAGCCCTACCTGACGCACAGCTGAGGGAGGTGAGAACGAACCATAGAGTCGTAGAATTGCAGAGTTGAAAGGGTTCCCAAGGATAATCTGGTCAACCCCCTGCAATGTAGGAATCTCAGCTAAAGCATCCTCGACAGATGACCGCTCAACTCTGCTTTAAAACCTTCATTCCATCCTTGTTCTTGATGTAGATCTTCACTCACCCCTTCTTCCCTGGTGGGGAGATAGGGGTGCCATCTTGTGGTTCACACCAGGTGCCAAAATGTATTGGGCCCAGGACATAGCAAATCAGTTATGGAACTTCCTATCCATGGAGACCTACAGAATTGCCCTGTTCTTCGCTTTCAAGGAAGCTGGTGGGGGTTTCCATCTGGTAGAGGTTTAAGGTGGAAGGAGTGATGTTATTATCCTGACTTGGGTGCTGTTCGTGTGTTTTCTTAATGATGATGTCTGTATGGGATGTTTTTTAAATTGCAGGCTGTTTGGGGACTTGTTGAAAACAGAACTTAAAAACCTGGAATTAATAAATAATGTGTAGTTAAGTCCCCAAGGGACAGTTCTGTAATGAGGCCCCAGATCCTTGGAATTGAGTGTGTTGAAAATTAAGCTGGAGACATAAATAAAGAGCTTTCTAAGAGGCAGGCAAGCAGTACACCAGAATATGAGCACACTTGTGTTTCATTGCTTGCACAAATTCAGCATAGCAGGACTCATCCAGCATGTTGACACAAGTATTTGTCTGGGGAATGAAAGCAGGAAGCAGATGCACGATCAAGCCATAACAATAAAATATTTCTGTTCAATTCAAATGCATATGATAATACAGTTTCCGCCAATAGTCCTTGGATCTCGTTGTCAGGCAAATGATGCCGAGGAGAGAAGCCCATATTTTACCTCCTAAGCAAATGAATCCTTTTTTTTCCTTTCAGTATAATCAGCTCCTCTCAGACATGGAGACAATTTACAGCGTAGCCAAAGCCTGCACTGGAAACACAAGTTGCAAGTCCCTGGATCCTGGTAAGCCATTTATACATCTCCTGGCTGATAGGAATAATCTCCCACCTCATTACCCGGCGCCCATGAAAACACACCGGACAAGATAACTTTGTCAGCCTGAGAAGTAGAGCTGGGCAAATTCTATCAGGACTTAGTTTTCGTGAAAAAATAAGAAGGTGCTTTTGAGTATGCACTGAGTGGCTTTCCCACACCATCGTGTAATCAACAACCAACCTCCACATATCTGGGGGGAATTATGTTGCAACTTCCGAGTAGTTTTGATAGCTCCATAATGTTTTGACATAGTAGTCAATCCCTACTAAGAAGTCATAAGGCTGTAAGAGGAAGCATACTGGATCAGACTAAGGGTCTGTCTAGTCTAGCATCCTGTTCCCACCGTTGGCTAACCAGGTACCTATGAGAAACCCACATGGAGGACACGACCACAACAGCACTCCTCACTTCCTGGTAACTAGTATGAAATATACTCAGAGTCGAGTGTGAATTTCATACTCTTTATTCATAGTAGCAATGAATGAAACTTTCCCCAAAACGTCCAGCTATATATACATTATTTACACAATGGGCCTCGCATGATTGGCTAATTCCAGGCTGCTGCTGTAGGCCAATCAGGTTGCGGATTCACCTCCTCCAGAAGCCTGATTGGCTGCTCCTGCAGGCCAATCAGGTTGCTGATTCACTTAATCTAGGAGCCTGATTGGCTGATCCTGCAGGCCAATCAGGTCACTGATTCACTTCCACCTGGAGCTGGATTGGGTGGCTCCTGCGGACCAATCAGACTGCTGCATTCTGGATCCTATTGTTCTAGGATTCAGCTCAGTACATAGCATAGTATTCCAAGGCACATTGCCTCTGATACATCATTGGAGTAGACTCTTGAAAGGTGATGGACTCCCCTTCGTTGGAGGTTTTTCAGCAGAGGTTGGATGGCCACCTGTCATTGATGCTTTAGTTGAGATACCTGCATTGCAGAGGGGTTGGACGAGATGACCCTCAGGGTCCCTTTCGACGTTACAATTCTATGATAGACATCGCGACAAGTAGCCATTGGTAGTTTTATCCTCCATGGTTTTGTCTAATCCCCTTTTAAGGCTAACCAGGTTGGTTGTCATCACCACATTTTTGTGGAAGCAAATTCCATTGGTTTGTTATATACTGTGTGGTCTGTCTTGAATATCTCAACCATGAGCTTCATTCAAGTCCTGTGGATTTTAGCAAAGGATGAGAAGTAGTGGGGCAAAACAGCCTTGTTCCTGCCATTAAACTATACGAGGCACATTGAAGTTCATGAGAGCAGCCTAGGTGTGATTTGTTGAACAGAGATAAAAGAGAGGGGGACGTGGCTTGATGAAGAGTAGAACCAGGGCTATTTTTTCAGCCAGAACTCACCGGAATTCAGTTCCGGCACCTCTCAGGTGGGCGCCATTGCCATCAGAAGAGAACAAGTGAGGCGTTCATTCATGGTGAACTCCAACACCTCTTTTTTCTAGAAAATAGCACTGAGTAGAACAGGCTATGAAACACATTATGTAGGAAGGAAAATCTCTGTGGCGCAGGTGGGCTTTGAGAAAGGATATGAAGGGAGGTAGAGGGATGTGACTTCACAGTTAAAGCAGTGTACCGTGTTTGTTTGGAGAGAACATAATGGAAGCTCAATAGGTGAGCCTGCGCACGGTGTTGGATTTAGGGCAGTGCCCGCCAAAACTGAGAAGATCCATAACTGAGAAAATCCATCAGGGCCGCTGAATTTTGGCCTCGCTCAGAGCGCCATATTACCAGAGTATTACCAAAGTCCACCCCTGCTGTACAGTGCAGAGGGAGCAAAAGCAGGCCAAAGGGGAGAGATATACACATTACAGCACGTATGGTGCATAGCCTCACACCGAATTCTTGCTTGTCTTGGCTCTTTGTTTAGAACTCACGGACATCATGGCTCACTCAAGAGACTACAACGAGCTCCTCAATGCCTGGAAAGGCTGGCGGGATGTATCAGGGAAGAAAATCCGAACCATGTACCAGAAATACGTAGAGCTGAGCAATACGGCTGCCATATTGAACGGTAAGCATGTTTTGCAATGCTGACTGCTCCAACAAAGGGAACAGTGGGTTGCAAGGGCAGAGGATGACTCTTACGAATGCGGAACCCAAACTGTTTGAGGTGAGCCTCAAAAGTCAATGCAGACATGGGAAGCATTGTAGTCTTTTCTTTGTAAGTTGCTCTGAGTTGCCTGTGGCAAAAAAAAAAAAGCGAGTAATAAGAATAATAGCAGAAAGTGTCCCTCAGTGGAAAGCCTACCTTGCCATCAGTAACTGAAGCTTTCCAGCAAAGGCCACTGGTCTAACCACAAGAACAAAGGCATGCACCATTTAGCTTCTTTGTTGTTGTTGTTTTTTAAACTACAGAGCCACGCAAGAGCAAGGCAGATAGATGCAGATGTCCACAAAGTTCACTTATTCTGTTCCCATGGCAGAATGTCAGACTTGGGAAGGGAGAGCTGGAACCTTTTGATACTTTAAATGAGGAGCTTAGAAAGGATATTCCCTGCTATGGGCTTGCAACATTTCGGTTTGGGGCACCTGGCCAAACCTACCATCAAGCGGCATGAAACAGCTGCCTTAGACAAGCAGATTTTTTGGTTTCATGGTGAAAGAGTAGCAAGCTATTCATGAGTTCATTTATTATGGTTGTATTTTCACTGCCAGGCAGGGGAGAAGGGCTTTCAAGATGTTCTGCCTCAGATGCCCAAATAACTAGATCTGCCTTGGCTTTGGGGGAGGGTGTCACCTGGTGCTCCACCGCGGGCAGTAATACCAGCCCTGGGGACACAACTGGAGAAGATGAAGAAGGGCTTCTATGTTCTCATGTTCATGTGCAGGTCATTCAGACAATGGTGCTTTCTGGAGATCCCTGTATGAAACACCGGATTTGGAAGATGTTTTGGAGAAAATCTGGGAAGAGCTTCAACCATTGTACCTCAATCTGCATGCTTATGTGCGCCGGGCTCTCTACAAGAAGTATGGTGAAGGTCACATCAACCTCAGGGGCCCTATCCCAGCTCATTTGCTAGGTAAGCCTTTCCACACCAAACTCCTGAGCCAGAAGACAATATTGGGCAACTCCCCATTGCCTATGTGATTCTGAAGGCCTACTCCATGGTTGCTTTTCCTTGTATTAAGCCATGCCCAGTGTCTAGGTTTTTAGGATTAAGGATTTTGTAGGAGGTCTACAGGGGGACGCAGGTGGCGCTGTGGGTTAAACCACAGAGCCTAGGACTTGCCGATCAGAAGGTCGGCGGTTCGAATCCCTGTGACGGGGTGAGCTCCTGTTGCTCAGTCCCAGCTCCTGCCAACCTAGCAGTTCGAAAGCACATCAAAGTGCCAGTAGATAAATAGGAACCGCTCCAGCGGGAAGGTAAACAGCATTTCCGTGCACTGCTCTGGTTTGCCAGAAGCGGCTTAGGCATGCTGGCCACATGACCCGGAAGCTGTCTGCGGACAAACGCCAGCTCCCTCGGTCCATAGAGCGATATGAGCGCCGCAACCCCAGAGTCGGTCACGGCTGGACCTAATGGTCAGGGGTCCCTTTACCTTTACCTTTTCGGAGGTCTACAGCATATTTTGCCAAATGCACATTTGTTGAGCATAGCATATAGTGGCTCTTAGATATGTTCCTTACACATGGAGAAAAGTTATCAAGAGAGGCAAAATATAATCAATGATGCTATTAATTGACCTAACCTAAAAGTCAGCTTATCTGACTATTATAAGGTTGCCTTAAAATGCTTACAGTGTTAAAATGCTTGTTGTTGTTGTTGTTGTTGTTTAATATTTATACCCCACACATCTGGATGGGGAAAAGGCTGAGTTGCAAATAAATTCAGGGGAATTAGGAGGAAAGAGGAAGAAATAGTGACATTTTCCAAAAGTCAGACACTGTAGGCTAGGTGTTGGGATGAGCAATTTGGAACTAGGTGTATAGGACATAAAGTGGCAATGAAGGATTACTGAAATTGTTAAGAGCTGCTATCTATAGCATCACAGAAGTTCAGAAAGAATTGAGAAACTGTCAGGTATCAAAACTGCAAAGGCTATCAAGAAATTGGGTTCAGGATGGGACATGACTAAAAGCTGTGGCCTTAGAGAAGACATGGAGACAGGATATGGAAAAAAATATTTTGAGTGACCAAAATTGGGGTCTTAACAGACATGCTAAGACATAAAAAGGGAGACGTTGACTAGTTTGGGACCCTTAGCAAGACTCCAGGAGGCATGGGCAAAGGTGAGATCATGAAAGGAAGCTTTATATGACATCAAAAATAAGAATTGTCCAATCATAATGGCTAAAATTCAGATGTCATAAATACTTATGTCGTTTTTGAAACTATAAGAGATATGCCTCAACCTCATGAAGGGTCTTCTCTTCTCTTCTGACTGGGAGGCCCCACTTTCAGAAGTGACAAATGTCTATTCTGCTTTAATATTGTGAACGTTTAAGCTCTGGCAGTGTGCGGGAAGGTTCATTTTTCTTGCTAAATAATAAACTAAACAATATAATAAACTAAATAATTTCTTGCTAAATAATAAATGCCTTTACAGTGGTACCTCGGGTTAAGTACTTAATTCGTTCAGGAGGTCCGTTCTTAACCTGAAACTGTTCTTAACCTGAAGCACCACTTTAGCTAATGGGGCCTCCTGCTGCTGCCGTGCCACCGGAGCACAATTTCTGTTCTCATCCTGAATCAAAGTTCTTAACCCGAGGTAGTATTTCTGGGTTAGCGGAGTCTGTAACCTGAAGCATGTGTAACCCGAGGTACCACTGTATATACATTTGTCTGTGTTCCGTATTTACCCTGGTCCAGTTGATGTACCTGCTATTCCAATCGCCTCCAGGTTGCAGGAGTTGCTTGGTGTGCTTTTTTAAGCACTGTAGCCTCTTTGCAGCTCTTGAATAATCAGTAAACAAAACAGACAGATTCTTTCAGTGGAAGCAGACAGAACTAACACTTCAATGCTATTCACTGGCCTCTAATTCTCTGTAGATGTCACCACCGAGACAGTCAATGATGCATTTAGTAGCTCTTTAGGAAGCAAAAGACGGCGCCTTGAAGGCTGCTGCATAATGACTCTTGAAGAAGATATGCAGAAATGGAGTTAGAGCTGTTCTACACAGCTAGACAAAATATGACCTGGTTTCACTACTTTTCCTTTACTTCTATAAGCTCTGATTAAGTAATCATAGTATGATCTCCAATCCGCATTGTGGATGGAGGGGAAAGTCTTGTTTAGCGTGGACAGAGTGATGACCCACTGTTCCCATTTGCACTCCCCCCCCCAACCCCAACCCCCTGATGGTTTGTGTGCTGGAGCCCAGGAATGGGGAACAAGCAGCCTCTGTGGGTTTTCGTATTTTTATTTTATTTTTAAAAATGAACGAAACAATTGCTGGGGGGAAAGAGTGAGTTGTCTTGCTCCTGCTAACACTTTCATGAATATTCAAGAGATGTCTGTAACATTTCCAGAAGCGCTTTCTATATGGCAATGGCAATAATTACTGGATGCACATTCTGGGATGTCACCTTATCACATTTCTCCCAGGTGCAAAACATAGCACTCTGAGCAGTTCACAGAATGTGATATTCCTCTAACTGAAGCCCAACTTTGAGAGAAGACATGGGAAGCAAAACATGCACTTCTCGATCAAGTGGAAAGACCACTATTATACACATTGTACCTCTAATATAGTGGGAGCCAGTGAGGTGTAGTGGTTAAGAGCGATAGACTCGTGATCTGGTGAACTGGGTTTGCATCCCCGCTCCTCCACATGCAGCTGGTGGGTGACCTTGGGCTAGTCACACTTCTCTGAAGTCTCTCAGCCCCACTCACCTCACAGAGTGTTTGTTGTGGGGGAGGAAGGGAAAGGAGAATGTTGGCCGCTTTGAGACTCCTTTGGGTAGTGATAAAGCGGGATATCAAATCCAAACTCTTCTTCTTCAGAAATGGGAAGGAAGCTATTGGAGAACAAAGTTATTGATTGTCTAGTAGGGGCTCCATCCATATGAATTCACCTTGAATCACCCAGCCCTTCTTCCCTCAGAAAGTGGATGTTGGATCTAGTTGTTGTCTTACCCTTGGGTGGGGGGCTCCTTTGTCCCCTACCTACGCATTAACTCTTATTTTCTGTTTCCTAGGAAACATGTGGGCACAGTCATGGTCAAACATCTTTGAACTCGTCATGCCCTACCCCAACGCCATCAAAGTGGATGCAACACCTGCCATGAAAAGCCAGGTTGGTGCAGCCAGGTTTTATTCAATTATTATTTGAAACGGTTTCTCTTGGGGACTAGCCTGAACCTTCATCCTGTTTAAAATCTAAGGGAATTATTTAGCAACCTTTTAAGGTGGGGCTCAAGGTTGTTGAGTTGTTGAAGTAGCATCCAGTTCCCCTTAACTGTACTGAAACTTTTAGCTCTCAAGGAAGGTGCTTCGGAGAGCATGTAGAATGCCTTTTCTTGGTATCTACCAAGCCTAGTATCCACAGTTCCAGGCCAGGAAAGGAGATTCCAGGTGGGCCAGAAACGAACCACTAGTTTTCTGCCCTTACTTCCTGCTTCTCTCTGTACAATCGTACCTTGGTTTTCGAACAACTTAGTTCTCAAATGTTTTGGCTCCTGAACACTGCAAACTCAGAAGTTTGCGAATGCTCTTTTGGAAGCTGAACGTCCAATAGGGCTTCTGCGGCTTCCGATTGGCTGCAGGAGCTTCCTGCAGCCAATCAGAAGCTGCGCTTTGGTTTCCGAGTGTTTTGGAAGTTGAACGGACTTCCAGAACGGATTCCGTTCGACTTCCAGGGTATGACTATATTTTGTTGTGTATCTGACATATAACATTGTGAATTCTTGGTGCATGTAACAGCCCAGCCAGACCTGTAGGAATCCCAAATCTGCTCAGCTGCAGCTATCAAGAGGAAGGTCTTTTAGACTTTGCAAAATCTTTATGGCAATGAGATTCTGCAGAGGTAGGGCAGGCCCCAAGGATGACTTCCTTTGTGCTTTTGTACTGTATTTGACACATGGGTGTTTTTAGATTATGGGAATGTTTAGGGAAAGGACAGAGAACCTTTTCCAGCTCAATAGCTGCATCCCCTTCTGTGCAACCTTCAGGGGACCAAATGTCATTGGTGAGCAGCCCCAGAGGCAAAAGTGGGTGGAGAAATTTGTACAACAGGCTTGTTTACACACACACACAAACACACACACACACACACACACACACACACACACACACACACACCCTTCTCTGTCCTTTGTTCAGGCAAGCAAGAGGCATTATCAGAGTTCAATTCCAGCCAGTGGGGAGAAACACCCAAGGATGCTACAAAGCAGGGGCATGTTAGGAATGCGGCTGAGGAAAGGGTGTGGCCTAGCAAGAATATTGAGGGCCTGATGGAGAAGTGTGGAGGGCTGTATTCCACCCTTGATTTAGGGTTCGGCTCTACACCCCATCAGTCTGATACCCCATCTGTCAACATATCACATTCCCGATTTTCCATGCCAAATACAGTGGTACCTCAGGTTAAGTACTTAATTTGTTCCAGAGGTCTGTTCTTAACCTGAAACTGTTCTTAACCTGAAGCACCACTTTAGCTAATGGGGCCTCCTGCTGCTGCCGTGCCACTGGAGCACAATTTCTGTTCTCATCCTGAAGCAAAGTTCTTAACCCGAGATACTATTTCTGGGTTAGCGGAGTCTGTAACCTGAAGCGTATGTAACCTGAAGCGTATGTAACCCGAGGTACCACTGTATTTTGCATACCTTTTTCCTGTTTTCAGCTAGCATGTAACATTACGCTGCAGCAGAAGCAGGAAGAATCAAGCCAGAAGGGGCAAGCCTTTCACAATTACCTTGCAGGTTCCATGTGACTGTTCAAGTCCCACATTCAGCAAAAGATCCCTGCATTGCAAGGGGTTGGATTGGATGACCCTCACGGTCCCTTCCAACTCTCCGATTCTATGTGCTCTTCATCCATCTCTCTGCTGGTTTTTCAGCTTGCCTCTTCTACACTCGCTCTCCTTTCTGCAGGGCTGGACGCCAAAGAAGATGTTTGAACAATCTGACAGCTTTTTCCAATCCCTGGGTCTCATCCCTATGCCACCTGAGTTTTGGGAAAAGTCCATGCTGGAGAAGCCAACAGATGGGAGGGACGTGGTGTGCCATGCCTCAGCGTGGGACTTCTTCAACCGCAAGGACTTCAGGTGCTTCTGTGATGACTGGCTGGAGAAGGGCTGTAGGCAGTAGAGTCCACTGTTCACCACCATCTTGACCCTTGGGTAGATCCATAAAGGGGAAGCTTTCCTCTTACCCTCCTGTACTTTGGCTGCCAGTGTGGTGTAGGGGTTAAGAGCGGTGGACTCGTAATCTGGTGAACTGGGTTTGCATCCCCGCTCTTCCACATGCAGCTGTTGGGTGACCTTGGGCTAGTCACACTTCTCTGAAGTCTCTCAGCCCCCCCCCCCACTCAGCTCATAGAGTGCTTGTTGTGGGGGAGGAAGGGAAAGGAGATTGTTAGCCGCTTTGAGACTCCTTTGGATAGTGATAAAGCAGGATATCAAATCCAAACTCTTCTTCTTCTTCTTCTTCTTCTTCTTCTTCCTCTTCCTCTTCCTCTTCCTCTTCCTCTTCCTCTTCCTCTTCTTCTGGGAGAGAGTTTACCCCCACTGCCACGTAACAATCCCCCCCCCCCGAAGAGATTCTGCCTTCTCTTTTCTTGAAGTTGGTTGTTCACTTCTCCAGGTCCCCACATGGCTGGACCATGCGACTTGCTATGCACCACTCTGCATAGGCCTCCCCCCAAAATCAGGGTGTACATGTCCCCCCCCTCCACATTTCCACCTGCACCAATGCCACATCTTTGCTGGGATTAGATATGGCTCTGTTTCCCACCCTTGTCTGCTGGGCTATTTGCTCCAAAAATCCAGGGTTCAGGTGGGTTTTTCAGCTTTGGGTCAGGTGAGTGAGAGAGAGAGAGAGAGAGAGAGAGGGAGGCAGACGTCTTCATTGCAATTTGTGGCTCTGTTCACTTGCATAAATCATCTGGCTGCATAAATCATCTGGAGCCATTGCTCTATTAAAAAATCTTTCAGCAATCTGCCTGCTCTCATGCCTGACTCTCGGTTGGCTGGTGAGTGAACTAAATTGGCTGTTCCTCTTTTCCAGCTCTAAATTTCCCTTCCATTTCACTTTCCCTTCTATTATTTTACATGGCCGTGACACCTTTTCCCCATCTTTCTCTTGCTTCAGGATTAAGCAATGCACCTCTGTGAATATGGATGACCTAATAACAGTTCATCACGAGATGGGTCATGTCCAGTACTTCCTGCAGTACAAGGACCAACCCATCTCGTTACGTGATGGGGCCAACCCAGGATTTCATGAAGCCATCGGGGATGTTATGGCCTTGTCAGTGTCTACCCCAAAGCACCTGTACAGCATCAAGCTGCTGAGTCAGGTGGAAGACAACCCAGGTAAGCAGGAGGGGACCACATGGGGACACTTAGTTGCAAAGTGCTCTCAGCAGCAATTCTTTAGAATTTTTGAGCTTTGTAAAACATCAGTGTTCGTGATATCTTATAATTTGCCAAAGCAGAGGTTGATATGGGCATATGCTTCCCAGAACCAAGTCTCAACACACTTTGCCCCAGATCCCACAGACTCAAAAGCAGGGATGCACTTAACCATTGTTGTGTTGCCTTTCAACCCAGATTGGCTTTTCAAATTGGCTTGGAATAAACTGAATTATAGAGGGACGCGGGTGGCGCTGTGGGTTAAACCACAGAGCCTAGGGCTTGCTGATCAGAAGGTCGGCAGTTCGAATCCCCGCAACAGGGTGAGCTCCCGTTGCTCGGTCCCTGCTCCTGCCAACCTAGCAGTTCGAAAGCATGTCAAAGTGCAAGTAGATAAATAGGTATCGCTCCGGCGGGAAGGTAAACGGCGTTTCCGTGTGCTGCTCTGGTTCTCCAGAAGTGGCTTAGTCATGCTGGCCACATGACCTGGAAGCTGTATGCCGGCTCCCTCAGCCAATAAAGCGAGATGAGCGCTCCAATCCCAGAGTCAGTCACGACTGGACCTAATGGTCAGGGGTCCCTTTACCTTTACCTTAAACTGAATTAGACATCATAAATGTTGACTGACTAGCCCTTGTTTCAGCATGTGGTGTAAGCATAAGATTGGTTGTGGGAGCTTGTGGGATTTAAGAATTTGGTAAATAAGGTGTTGGGAGGTAAAGGGTGTGGATACATGGAATGTAGTAAGACCACCAGGAGAGATGGGGCAGAAGGTTAAGAACTGAGGTCTAAGACTCTTCTTGTTACTTTCTTTCTCCTGGCCAGAGAGTAACATCAACTACCTGATGAGCATTGCACTAGATAAGATAGCCTTCCTACCCTTTGGCTACTTGATGGACCAGTGGAGATGGAAAGTGTTTGATGGGCGCATTCCATATGAGGAGTACAATCAACAATGGTGGAACCTTAGGTGGGTATTGGGTAGCTGCCTGGAGAAGGAAACTATCTCACAATTTGGTTGTGCTTCATCATGGCTGAGTTCTGCCCATATGTTTATGCTGGGAGCAAGCTTGACTCAGAACTGAGTGGAGGTGAAGAGCAAACATGGCCTGGTTTCTGAAAATGTGGGTAGAACATTGCTGACTTTCCCCAGGTGGTGTTCAAGGTCAAAATGGAGCCTACCTTACTGGGGGTTGCCCAGGGTGCTACTTTGGAAAGTATTCCCCTTCCAGACATGTCCATGATGTGTATATTTTGGCCACAGAAAATCTAGGGTAGGAATGGAGAATCTGTGGGCCTCCAGATGTTGGATTCCAATTCCTTTCTGCTCCAGCCAATGTTGGAGAGGATGGAAGTTGTCATCTGGTAACCCCAGAGGTGCCACATCCCTGCTCTATGGGATGAAGAAAGTATTGAAAGTAGGTCTCTTTCTGGGGCAAATAAAATCATGCCAGTAATTGTGGAAATAGGTTGTTGGCAATTCCCAGGGGGATCTGAAGAAAAGCAAGCCCCTCCAGCTACACAACGGCCCTGTCCTGTTCCGAAGCAAGACACCTGCTCCTCCGGAGCAAGGATAGAGGGACCTTTTTTACCTTGTGGGTCACAGGCCAGGGGTGAGCAGCAGGGCCAGAGGCAAGTGTGGGTGGAGCAAAGAATTTGACTTTTACCTTTGTACAGTAAACTACTTTATGGGCATGCAAAAGCCAGAGGTTCCTACACAGAGACACACAAATAGGCAAGCAATTAAGCACGATTCAAGGGAATATTCCAGCAATGCAAAAGCACTCAAGAGAGGTGTGGCCCGGAAAGAGCCCAAGAAGCTATAGAGAAGGGCCTGGAGGGGTTTCGTCCCAAGATTTCAGGTTCTCCCATCCTTGTTCTAGGTTGGACACCCTGTGAGATCAGCACTCAGGGTTGGTTTTTGGCTGGTGATTTCTCTCTCTCCCCCCCCCCTCCTCCTTTTATCCCAACTGCATAGGTTGAAGTACCAAGGTTTATGTCCTCCTGTGCCAAGATCAGAAGAAGATTTTGACCCAGGGGCAAAATTCCACATTCCTGCAAATGTCCCATATGTCAGGTAAGGAGGTGATTCCCTGCCTGGCCTGAGTTATTTAGAAAAAGTTAGGCCAGAGTGTCCCGTCTTAAGGGCTGTTTCATTTGAATACGGTCCAAGAGATGATAAATACAGATAAAATAAAAATGGATAAATATAAAGAATTAAGTAGGAAATTCCTATTGAAATGGTATAGAACCCCGGCGCAACTGGCATACATAGTTAAAGGATTGAGTCCTAAGTGCTGGCACTGCGGTCAAGAGTTAGGGGTATATGCACATATGTGGTGGGAGTGTATTTGTGTGAAGGAATATTGGCAAAAGATTATAAAGGTTATTTCTGATGTATTTCAGGTTAAGATAGAAGTCAATAGAGAAATGCTTATCTCAGGAATACTGGGGAATAGTAAAATAGAAAGAAAAGAGCAAGATTGGTATAAAATTATGATCTTAGCCGGTATGCTTATTATTGTATCAGGATGGAAAGAGAAGGATAAATGGACAATGGAAAACTGGAATGACTATGTTTTTGAATATATACAGTCTGATATATTTGAACAGGTAATGACAGAAGATACATGGGGAAACAAATGTCAAAAGATTTTGAATAAATGGACAAGTTATAGGAATTGGATAGCACAGGGGCGAGCCAACCCAAACATCCAAATTAGAATGCATAATATGTGCACATGGTTAAAGATTTGAAGAGAGAACAATTTGAGGGGGGGAGGGGTTAAAGGGAAGGGAGGAAGGGGGGGAAATAGGATAAATGAGTAGGGACAAAAGAATATACTGTTATGCATAAGTAATAGGAGGATAATTTTGATGTACATATGTTATAGTTAGATTTTTGACTGAAGGATTTTTTTTGTAAGTTATTCGACATCCCTGGAGGAAAGTGTGATTATTATTACTAAATAATAATAATAATAATAATAATAAAAATAAAAATAATAGTGTCCCGTCTTCAGCTCTCGCCCTTGAGGAGGGGGTGCCGGCAGCAAGTGTGACCTTGGACCTCCCATTCACCTGTTCCATCTCTCTTCCAGATACTTTGTCAGTTTCATTATCCAGTTCCAGTTCCACCAGGCCCTGTGCAATGCTGCTGGACACACAGGACCCCTGCACAAATGTGACATCTACCAGTCTAAGAAAGCTGGGACAATCCTAGCGTGAGTAGCAAGCCACATCTGCTGGGTGGGGCTACACTGTAAGACTCTACCATAGAGCTTTCCAAACTTTGTCGCGATACGTTAACAGTGTCAGCTGCGGCGTGGAGGTGTGTCACGCAAATGCTACCTGCGTGGATCCCGGGGCTGGAAAGGGGCTAGTTTAACAACTCTGGTTTGCTAGTAAAAAGTGAATTACTGTGTCGCGAAATGTTGTGTGTCTGAAATGTGTGCCGCTGACATGAAAAGTCTGGAAAGCTCTGCTCTGACCCTTTGGTTAGAAGCTTCAGATATCAGTCCCCTGGGGCTGTCTCAGTCCTTTGGGTGTTCCGGTTTTGACTCACAACGCCCCTTTAAAAAAAGAAAGAAAACCGATGTGGAAATATGGAGAACTGAAAAATGAGAAACGGAACGAAACTGAAATCGACATATCCACAGCCCATCCTGACTTGGGTGTAGTAGGACCCGTTACAATGCTAGGCCTTGCAATCCTACTAAAGCCCTGCAACTTGGCAGCATGCAAAATTGAATTCTGATAGGGTGCTGTCAGGATGCTGTCAGCAGCTCCCGGCTGGTTGCCCAGGAAAGTATAAAGACATGGAAAAGCTTCTTACAGTCCTTTTTAAATTTCAAACAGTACAGAGAGAGGCTATAGAACCCAGCCTCTTGGATAATGGCATCATCCCGAGTGAATCTCCACCCCCCACCCCCAATCTCTCCCACTTCCTCATTTGTTGTTGTCATCACCTCCTCTATGGGTGCAGCTAAGTGCCCTCTGTCTTTGAGCTCTTTGCTCTCCTACTTTTAAGGCTCGCTGGTTTCAGGGAGATGGTGGGTCTGGAATGCTTTCTAATGACAACATGTCAGGCGGGTGTTGTTCTGTCTCTCCCACTATTTCCCAGCTTTACCCCTCATCTGCTTCTGAGCTGTGACTTCCCTCAAACCCCTGTTGTAAATCTATACTGTCTTCCTCTTTCTTGTCCCTGGAAGGGTCAGGATGGGGAGGTGGTCTCCCTCATTCCTCCTCCTTTGCCCCAGTCCCTGACATCTGTTAAAGGAGCTGAAATATACTGGGAGTTGAGTGTGGATTTCATGCTCTTTATTCAGCTCATAGTAGTGAGGAATGAAAGTTCCCCCAAAATATCTGCTTTATATACATTATTTACACAACGGGCCGCACGTGATTGGCTAATTCCGGGATTCACCTGTAGGCCAATCAGGTTGCAGCTCAGTACATAACTGGAGCCCAGGGCTGTCCTATCAGATGCTGGGAACAAAACAATACGAGGTAACATTACACCCTGCTTGTTAGATTCTCAGAGGGATTGATCTCACTGCAGTGGAAGACAGGGAGGCAGTTCTTAGGTTGTTGCAGCATGTCATCCACCCACTTCACGTCTTGTGTGTGAATGTGCATACCCACCCCACCCACCTTTGTGTCGCTGTTTTGCTTTCCGCAGGAACGCCATGAAGCTGGGCTACAGCAAACCCTGGCCCGACGCCATGGAACTTATCACAGGGCAACGCAACATGTCAGCTGCGGCCTTGCTGACCTACTTCCAACCGCTGACAGAGTGGCTCGCTAACGAGAACAAACGAAACGGAGAGACTTTGGGCTGGCCAGAATATACCTGGATGCCCTCTGCGGGTACTGAAAGGCTCTGAAACGAGTCTCAAAAATCCCTATAACATGGAAATGGTGGTGGGGGAGGGGAGGGGAGCAGGAGGCTCCCTCTCTTAATTTTATTACCGCAAGGAACTGGCCCGTGGTGGCTGTTCCTATACTCAAAGAATCACTAGACTGGACCACAGGTTTTGAAATAATTTAACTGCATTGCAACTTACCCCCTTCTGGCTGAGGGCAAAGAGCTGTTGAGTCCTTTGCCATCCAAGCCATATTCCATTTGAGCTGCCTCCTTCCTTTTTTCTGTTTTTCTTGGTTCTCACCCAGGCCAGGTGCAAAGGGATAACAGAGTCAATTTCCTCGGGATGTCATTGAGCAGCAGTGACGCCGCAGCAGGCCAGTGGACCTTGCTCATCATCGGGCTCTTCCTCTTCATCACGACAATAGTTTTGGTGGCCAAATGCGTCATGAGCAGGCGAGGGGGCAAAGACGGCTTCGAAATGGAGCTGAAATGAGTCTGGGTGCTTCCAAACTGCTGTGCCTCCGTGTGTGCACGAAAAGACTGCGGGCGGCTGTGTGTGAGAGAGGAGTGCGCTGGTCCTAATGAGAGTGTGTGTATGTGTATTCATAATATGTTCAATGGACATGAACAGAAATGCAGATGAGCTGTGTGTTTGTGAAAGGTGCAGAGGCTGTCTTTGTTTTACCCACAGGTCTGGAGAGAGTGTGAATGCATGTTTGTGTGCATATATACACAATGCATGCCTGCATACAAGGGTTCCATGACTAATGTGTGTATGCACATGTGTGTACATGGGTTGTGAGTACATGTACATGCATGTATCTCGTGTGTGTGGCCTAAGGCCTACTTCAGGTGTGGACAATTTACTCTGCACATGTACTGACAGATCTGGTTTTCGTGAGCTGCTGGGAGGGGCAACCTCCCTGAAGCAGGCAGTTGTGTCAACAGAGGCATCAGAGGACTCTTCCTTCTAATTACTTCATCAAACCTTTTGATTATGCAAGAGCCAAAGCATTAAAAAAAATAAAATCCCCACACATTTTTTTTTTGTAAATATTTGGATTCTTGAAAGAAGAAAAAGGAAGAAGAGGAATGAAGAATCGGGCAAGGTGATCCAATTTGCTCATGGGACTGACTGGACTTCATAAATCAACATGGACTCAATGGGTTTCCTCAAGATTGGAATATATGCATTTGGGGAGCAGGTGAATTATATATGGACTGTGGCCATTCTAGCAGGTTAAATGTTATGCAGCATTAAGCTGTGTTGGGCTTCTCCGAAAGCTGGAAGGACATTGTGTACGTTTTGCATCAGGCAGTTTAAAAAAAAAAAAAATCTGTTTGGTTCCTGGGCGACAATTAAAATGAATCACAGTCTCCACAAATTTAGTGGCTCTGCCGTTTTATGATAAAGGGGAAGGGAACAGCACGAAATAGACTGCAAGCCAGCCGTTGGCTCCTCAGAGAAGGTGTATGTATGAGGAAAGAAAACGAAATAGTTGCTCCCTGGTTAAGTACACACACACACACACACACACACACACACACACACACCAGAGACTGTCAGCTTTCAGGAAATCTAGAACCCAAACACATTTTACAAAGGGTGTCTAGTTATGTTTTGCCTTGTTGCATCAGAAGCAGACACACCAAAAAGAGCCAGATTATTAGCTGAAAATCAGAAACGTCTACAATCTCAAAGGGTAAATTTTATCTCAATCTAGTTGTGTTTTTGTGGTAGGGTTGGGGGTTTTTTTTTGTATGTGTGTGAAGTCTGCTGTTCCTGAGTGTGCGGTTGGACAGGGCGATTAATTCATTGTTTGCTGTTCCACAGACATTACTGATGGGAAACATTGCTTTAGGCGCTGTGTTTTGAGTCTGTCCCTTGCAAGAAAGTGAATTTGCTCTTAATCCTGACAGCCTGGACTTGAGAGTCAGGAAGAAGATTAAGCAAATGATTTTTCCCCCCTGAAGTCTGTTGATTAAAAGCACCGTTGGGGCAGAGCAGCCGAGTTGCCACCATAAGGCTGCTTCCACACAAGGAGGCGGGGGCGGTTGATGCTTCCAGGGGCGACATCTGTGCTCATCTCTTCCTCCAGGGCAACAGGAAACGCTGCACCAGCCCAAACACAAGGAAGGCGCACCTGTAGAGTGACTTGTGGCACAATACCAATGATTTTTAAATGGGTTGAATAATTGCATCAAAGAGCTCGAAGGGAATCAAAGACAACCGAGCCAGTTCAGCGTACATAGTCGAGACCAATGTGTGGCACACTGGTACCCCCCAGAAAGATGCGCGCAGATCAAATAACTCACCCAATCAAAAGAGCCACGCAGCACGTAACTCATTTGGCACATATGCCCAGTCAAACGACCCTGTGCTCTGATGCAGACAAGTACTGTATATCTCTACTAGAAAAAAGAAGACTGTAATGAATTCTTCAGCTGTGATTCCTGGACCAGGTGATTCTTGGGGTCTCTTTTAACTCCACATTTCTATGATTCTGTGATCATTTGGCAGTGATAAACCGCTATCATCAAAGCAGGTCCCTGCTTGTAATTCGTTCTATGGCCATGAGATGTCCCCATCTGATTCTCCCCCTCTGCTGTACCACATTTGCTGCTAAAGGGAAGCAGGACAGCTGTGATCTGAATCTGATAGAAGGGGAAGCTAGTTGGATGTTGGAGTGGGGGAAATAACACCATCATTATTCCTCAAGGCACAGACTACAGGCAGTAAAAGAGAATTGCCTTTGTCCTCTGTTCCCTACACCTGCCCGATGTTCCACTAGACGTGTGTCTATCCTAGAAGTTTGAGACCTGGCTTCTGAAGGAGAATTCATTCCAGAAAGGTTCATAACTGTTCCCAAAGCGAGCTGCCCTTCAGCTTTCAACAGCAGTGCAAGATAGTGCCAATGCACCGAGAGAAATAATGAGCTTTGAAAACAGATTGCAGGGCTGAGTCGGAACTGTAAATTATGCAGGGGGAATCCTCAAGTGGAACCTGGCAGGAGTTTAGTATTTCCTAGCTCATTTGGTAGGGCCTGAGACTCTTAATCTCGGGGTTGTGAGTTCAAGTCCCACACTGGGCAAAAGATTCCTGCCTTGCAGGGGTTAGACTAGATGACCCTCACGGTCCCTTCCAACTCTATGATTCCAAGTCTATGATTCTATTAAGTCCACAGGGTGTGTGCTGGATATTTCCCTGCCCTGCCACCCAAAAATGTAGCAAACATTTGAGCCAGCTGATTCATCGGAGAAAACTGCTTTATCTTTAAAACTGGGAAGTTGGAACCAAATTCCTTCTGGAGGAAAATAAAGTAAAATTTGGATAGTCAGGAGATTGAATATTTTCTGGACTGCAGGTGTTGGAGGAGGCAGGCAAGATGGAGATGGACATGATGAAAGAATCGTTTTCCGATGGTCTGCCTTTTCTCTGACTTGGGTTCGAAGGTGGAAGAAAGATGGAATCTAAATGTAAGATATCTGTGAAAGTAGATTCTGGTTTCTGTTTCAAGCAGGAAGTCAAGGGGCATAAAACGAACCAGCAATATTTCTTTTTTTTATAATATTTTTTATTCATTTTCAAATACAGATTTATACAACCATATCACATTTTATCACAGATTCCTCTTTTTTTGACTTCCCTCAGTTTCTCTGCCAATCTTCCGTTTTAATTATATTGTTAACGCATTTCCTAATTTTAATATTGCCTTTAAATATACCCTCCCCAGTCTTATGAACCAGCAATATTTCTTAAGCAGCCTTCCCTTCTTTTCACAAACCTTGATTTTGCAGACTTGCAGGAGCATGAACCGAAACCACAGCTCCTGATAAATTGAAGTCCACAGAAAGTACTGCAAATCATTCACAACCCTGAGTACAACTGGCGGATACTAGCCCTTTTCTTTTTTGCATCTAATTGGACTGCTAAATAAACATATTATCTGAACATACTGGGGAGGCTGCTCCTCTAAATGCTTCTCAGTCTGGTAAGACGGTTTGGATTCATTCACTACAGAGTTTACAACCTTGAACTTCTAGCCTTTCATTTATATTTTATAAGATGCTTCCATCCTATCACCAAGTAACGGAAGAGAGAGAAAATTGCTCTAGACTGAAAAGCAATTCAGTGTTTAGTGCTTGATGATGAAACACAAACGGCTGCTCCCTTTAAAGGCTCCCTCTTGGCAGTCTCCCACCCCCCACCTCTGCAAAGTGCAACGCTATTTCCAAGTCAAGATTAATTTAAGGGATCAGATGAGATATTCTGACCCTGGCCTCAGGTGGTGGTGGTGGGAGGAAACCCTCTCTGTTAAAATGCAGGCAACGTCTGAACTTCATAAAACTGCCAACAAAAACTGTGTGGCATTATGGATGATAAGATTCTCCAGTTGCTGCAATTATCTTGCTGTTCATTCAAACGACCCCTTTGCAGTATCCCTGTTTAATATCTGCTGTGTCATCCATAATATGGCTCAGCATCATACTAAAACAATAGATTCCTTCCATTCTTCCAGTGCATAAAGAGGCAGGACTGATAGGCTATTAATGATAATGCTTGAGTTAATTTATCTAGAATGAAAGCCACCAGCGCTGGATTTAGGGCAGTGCATGCGTGCGCGCGCACACACACATACACACACACACACAGTGCTCCGAGTCGAAGGGGCACAAAATTTAAAAAACAAACTACAACTGTACCAAAAGGAATTATTGTGAAAATTAAGAAATATTGGGTGGAAGGGTGCCAAATTTTGGCCTCAAACAGGGCACCATATTACCAAAGCCTGCCCCCGGAGTCACACCCAAGGACCCTTGGAAAATTAAAGACAGATGAAGGTTGACATAACCTTAGCGTAAAGGTAAAGGGACCCCTGACCATTAGGTCCAGTCGCAGACGACTCTGGGGTTGCGGCGCTCATCTCGCTTTATTGGCCAAGGGAGCCGGCGTACATCTTCCGGGTCATGTGGCCAGCATGACTAAGCCACTTCTGGCGAACCAGAGCAGTGCACGGAAACGCCATTTACCTTCCCGCCGGAGTGGTACCTATTTATCTACTTGCACTTTGACGTGCTTTCGAACCGCTAGGTTGGTGGAAGCAGGGACAAAGCAACGGGAGCTCACCCTGGGATTCAAACCGCCGACCTGATTGACAAGCCATTATTTCTCTTTCAAAAATCTAGCATGTTTATTTAAGATCATCACCCCCCATACACTTTTCTACTTCTGCCCCCTCCCACCCCATTTCTTTTCTGGTGCCATCACTGCACATTAATAACTGAAAAAGTAAGCATTGTTTTGAAAGTTGTCTCCAGTACCGAGAGAGAGGACAACAGGTTGTGTCTAGGTGTGTTGGCATTTTCAGCTGCCATTTCTAGATTGCATTTTGCTTGTACCAAGATGCTTTTCAGCCCTGCTGCTTCTGCTGTGCTGAGCTATTTCCCCCCAGGAATTACAATTTGGCTTGTAAGCTCCTTTTAGAAATGCAAAGATTTGCCCAAACCACTCCACTTACAGAAGGAGTGGCTTTGATTTCAGCTTGTTGATTTACTTTGCTGACAGTAATGGGGTCTGTTGGGTTCACTGTGTAAACAGGATGCTTTCTCAAACATCCTGCCTTTTTCAACAGAAAAAAGGGGGGGGGCTTTCAAGAGAAAGGGGGTAGTGAATGAAAAGAAGCAAAGGATTTGGTGTGAGAGATGTATTGATCATGAGTTTTCTCCAGATTGTGCACACATCAGTTGTCTCCGCAGGCCCAACAAACATGTAATGTAACCGCAGCAATAGAAAATCAAATCCATGGCCCAAAGAGACACAGAGAGTTAGTCATTTTGCCCATGGTTGCACTCCCTTGTGTTACCAATTTGTATGTATCCGAAGAAGATGTTGCGGGGGAGACCCAGTCTTTGAATTCCTGATTAGATGGTTCCATGAAGGCAAGCAATTGAAAATGAAACCTCACATTTTATTGGAAATCTGTGACCAGTAAAATCCACTCTCTTTGTGAAGACAAAGACTGTATTTTTCGCTCTATAAGATGCACCAGAGTTTTTGGAGGAGGAAAACAAGAAAAAAAATATTCTGAATCTCAGAAGCCAGAACAGCAAGAGGGATCGCTGCGCAGTGAAAGCAACAATCCCTCTTGCTGTTCTGGCTTTTGGGATAGCTGCGCAGCCTGCATTCACTCCATAAGACGCACACACATTTCCCCTTACTTTTTAGGAGGGGAAAAGTGAGTCTTATAGAGCAAAAAATATGGTAATTGTTTGGCTCAGTTATAATATGTTTCATCTTTGATATCAGGCATCTGTTTGACTAATCAGAAATATGCTTAGAGGTTAGTTCCACCTCTCTGATGATTTGGAGCTTACATTAGAAATGTGCTAGTTGATTTGGGCCAAAATTTAGACTTGGATAGGGGAAAATTAACCTAAGGCTGTATATTCAGAAGCAAAACACTGGAAAGTTGTCTGTTCAGGATTTGCTGCAGGGGTGAAAAATCCCAGGCACGCTAGGTGGCAGTATTGAGCTACTGGGGTTCACCACTGCCATAGTCAAGAATTCCAGCAGCAATAGGAAAGCGAGGCAAATAATTCTGGTATTTGTATTATTTTGCAAAAGGCAGCATGCCTAAAACTGTACCTGGGCTACCCCAAAAAGCATAGCTGCCCACCCACCGCACCTCAAGCAATGCGGGAGAGGAATAAAAAGTTCCATGAGATAAAAAGCCAAAGCTACACTCTGACTGAAACGTGGCACTTGCTGTGGCCTCTGCTTCTGTGTTGAAGGCTAACATCAGAAGGAATTTGGCCCTCTTTTGTGTTTGTGAAGTGCCCTGGAATATTAATTGAAAGGATCCCTGGAAAACTGTAATGCAGAGATGGTAATGGACTGTAATTCGCTTAGACCAATTTCATGCCTGAAAAATTATGTAGTACAACAACCGAGAAAAGAAAGCGTACCCTTAGAATGGCCATTCTTCTTCTGGCCTTTGGGCAAGGCAGAGAGGGGAGGAGTACTCTGTAGAGTTTTCTCTCTCTCTATCGAAGGTCATTCTGAAGGAGAACAGCAGGAAGGACATTTTGGCAAGGAGGAGACCGCAGTGGCAGCAGCCTATTGGATCTGGTGTTGCAGGAGCTCCAAAAGCGGCAGGGAATGGAAGGGGTGAGTTAAAATACGGAGAAGTCATAAAACGTGGGTCTGATGCCAAGGGAAGACGATTCTACTTGACCAGTGGGGACCTGCAACAAAGCATTGCAACGTATCGCCAGCCCCTAACAGGAGTGCTTCTCAGGAAGTTGGGAACTGGCACCTTATAGCACTATTAGAAATTCACAGAAGACATTTTCCTTTCCTTTCCCACTCTCCTAGAAACTTACCCAGCAGTGTTATAAAATCCTAAAGGGCTCAAGAGTCGTGCTTGAGGGGAAAGTGGTAGCATGGGCAGTAGGCTGGTGGTCCACTTACACACCACCCACAAAAAGGATCTGCACCACATTTCAAAATATGGTGGTACAAATTTGCATACAATTTGCATAAGCTAGTTCAAATGCATGGAGGTAAATTTATAAACCATTTCAAGTAGGTAATTTTTTTCAGAAGGCAAGACAATTTCCCAGCCAAATCACGCCGAATAATTAAAAAAAAAACCTTTAATTAATTTGCACCCCAGCCCATCAGTTCCTCTACAGTTAATTTGTTCCCAATTAATTCCCCTACCCAGATCCTGCTCCAAAATAATTTCCCTTCCAATTAACTGCCCCAGCTCATCAGTAACAGCTACCCACTTCCAATTAAGTAAATAAATAGGGTGCCTGGGTGTGCAAATCCGTGGCGGGAGGTCTTACTGTGAGATGAGCTGGCTGGTAGGTGGTGGCCTTCCTTCGACTAAAAACTGAAATAATTCAAAGGCAAGCCAGCTGCTCCCACGCCATGCTGCAAATTGAGTCTTCAAATGCCTTTGGAAAAAGGATGGCGCTTCCATTTCCAGGTGCATTGGATGGGAAAGAAATGGCTGCTCCTATGGGCTCAGAAGGGTAAACTTTTCTTCTTCTTCTATATAATGTTTCTGGAAATGGAGATTATATTGTTTCCCCAGGGGCTTCTGATGATTTTATTTCATAGTGCAGCAGCTGAGCTGCCAGCATCCTGATTAATTAGCTTAAGACAAACAAACAGAAAACACCAGCCACCTCATCTTGCTCAGAACATCCCAGCAAGCGTCTGGCTCGCCAGATTTTTTACCAGACATGAAGGGAAAGAGGGCATCAACCTTGACTGTGCAGGAAATGGCCATAGCTCTGTGGCAGAACATTTGTCTTGCATGCAGGTTCAGCCCTGCCTGAAACTCTGGCGAGCTGCTGCCAGTCAGTGTACAATTTGGAGCTACAGATGGACCACTGTGACTCAGTCTAAGGTAGCTTCCTATGGATGCAGGACTTCTTTGCATCTGTGGTAGGACTGCACCAGCACCTCTGGATTCTGACATCTGATCTTTCAAGTCATCTCAGTTATCACCGGCGAGCAACTAAACCCTGACCCAAAGCTGGCCCTGTTAACTTTAGAGAATCCTTCAAATCCTTTGATGACCCACAAAGATCTGATCATCCTATTGCTAGCTGTGGCATGGATGGAAGTTGCTCAGCATTGCGAGGACCCCAGAGGTCCATCCAAAATGGGATGGATGGGAAAGGATTGGGATATAGAGCTCTCTGAGCATTTAATACAACATAGACATGTGGTGCAAGGGCAAGTTAGGCATGACTCATTTGGTACCATTTGCTTCCCCATTATCAGTTACAAAACTAAATCAGATAAATCTGGGAGCAGCTGCCAGGACCATATAATACCAGTCCTAATGGATCTACGCTGGGTCCCGGTGTGTTTCTGAGCACAATTCAGAGTGTTTGTGCTGAGCTTTAAAGCCCTAAATGGCCTCGACCCAGTATAATAATAATAATAATAATAATAATAATAATAATAATAATAATAATGTTATTTATACCCCACCCATCTGGCTGGGTTTCCCCAGCCACACTGGGCAGCTTCCAACAGAATATTAAAATACAATAGTCTATTAAACATTAAAAGCTTCCCTAAACAGGGCTGCCTTCAGATGTCCTCTAATAGTCTGGTAGTTGTTTTTCTCTTTGACAGCTGGTGGGAGGGTGTTCCACAGGGTGGGTGCCACTACTGAGAAGGCCCTCTGCCTGGTTCCCTGTAACTTGGCTTCTCGCAGCGAGGGAATCGCCAGAAGGCCCTCGGCACTGGACCTCAGTATACCTGAAGGAGTGTCTCCACCCCATTGTTGAGTCCAGACACTGAGGTCCATCTCCGAGGGCCTTCTGGCGGTTCCCTCATTGTAAGAAGTGAAGTTACAGGGAACCAGGCAGAGGGCCTTCTCGGTAGTCACGCCTGCACTGTGGAACACCCTTCAGATGTCAAGGAGATGAGTAACTATATAACTTTCACAAGACATCTGAAGGCAGCCCTGTATCGGGAAGTTTTTAACATTTGATGTTTTATTATGGTTTTATATGTGTTGGAAGCCGCCCAAAGTGGCTGGGGCAACCCAGCCAGAAGAGCAGGCTATAAATAATCAAATCATTGTTGTTGTTTATTGTTTGCTTGTAGTAGCAGCAGCAGCAGTTGCTGTTATCAGACCCCTCCACCACCCAGCTGCCCAGCTGCTTAGTCCTTGTTTTCATGGCTAGAGTCGTCATAGCTATCCATAGTTAAAAGCAGAAGTTGGCAAATGTGTCCTCTTTTTTTGCTATCCAAAATATGGCAACCCTAACTATGGAGGGATAATGAGCTGAGTAAAAGAGATTAAAACTAATGTCTATTTCTCTTCTCTATACAGAACTTTTTGTTTCTATCTCCTGACCCTCCACCGTTGTACTGGTTTGTTGCCTTATGAAATACCAATGAAATTATCTTGCAGAATATTAAAACAATCTACAGGTAGCAGTTACTCAAGAAGAATCGGTAAGGGAAGAACAGGCTGCTGGTCTGCCTATATCGCCTTCCCACTGGCTCAGGTAATTTATTGCAAGCACTGTTGCTTGACTCACAACAGTGCACGTATTCGTGTTTACTCCAGCTCCAGCATGTTCCCACCACTGAGTACGCATAACATTAGCCACAACCCATTGGTAGCCTGTACCTTCTTGAGAAATACTCCTGTGCTTTGCATAAAACCGTGTTTCATCGGAATAGAAAACAGAAGCTGCAGTTAAGCTGAAGGGTGTCTGTTTCAGGCAGCCATATGTGAATTGGACATCCTCACCCCATCTCTGGTGTGTACACCAATGTAAGAAAGGGATTTGAAATGCAGTGAGGGGCAGGGGGTGGGGGGCAGGAATCGACCTCGTCGTGTTTCAAGCTACACATAGCCTGAGTCAGGAAGGGGGCTATACCAGTAAATGCATTCCCTTTTTCTCTCAAAGAAGAATAGTAAACACAGTCCAGCTCACCCACATCTGGAGTCCATGACCGCAGTGCTACAGAAGGAGAAGGCATGATGGAAAGGAAATTGGGTAATAGGTTTTACTGGTCAAAGCCTGTTGCTGTTGAACCATGTCAGATGCAATGAAAAACATTTCTGGCTTCAATGAAGTAAAGGCTCTTTGACAAGCTGTTTTTCTCCCCACCCCCACCCCCATCGCGCTTGTTTACTAGCTTATCTCAGTCAGCGATGATGAAACTAAGTGGAGGTTACATATTTTGCCCCAGCTCCCACAATATGTACACCCAGCAGTGAAAGAATAAAATCCTTCCCTCCGTAATTTAGTGCTGCCATTCTGGACCTGTCTGCTCCTGCCCTCTTTCAACACTGTTGGCAAGACACCGTGCAGAAAACAACATAAATCTTGGACTGAAAGAAAAGAGAAGTGAAGATAATATTAGAAAGGAAGGCCGAAGGAGAATTCTTTTGCGAGAATCCGCAAATGGATTTGAACTTGAACCAACAATGCTCCAATTCCAGAGTTGATTGGTATACCAAGGTCCTAAGTAAATGTTCCAGCCAAAACTTGCCAGGGTTTATTTGAAGCTTCCCAGCTCCACAACTGCACAAGCAACATGAGAACAGAGAAGAGGGAAGGGAAATAGACAGACAAGGGAAGGGCCAGAGCTCAGGTTCAATCCATTGAACCTGAGCATTCAGAATGAACAGAAACTGAAAGAGAAACTGAGTCAGAGACACAGGAAGGAAGAAAAGCAAGAGAGCGAAATGAAGGGTGAAGAGAAAAGGCCTTTCCGGATGTAGTCTGTCTCTCTGTTTTCTTTTTCTTTAACATACAAACTATTTTTTCTATGTATGTAGAAGTCTCCTAAGTATGGAGACAAACCCCTTGATTTTTCCTGTAAGTGACCTGCACACCTACTAATGGGTGTGGGGATGCAAAATTCACTATTAATATACAGAATCAGAAGCACACAACAAGATTTTGCAGCATATCCCCAGACACGAACAGACCCTCCAAGTGTTCCTATTTTCCTGGGAGAGTCCTGGATTTACAGAACCCATCCCAGTTTCTGATTTGACCCTGGAATGTGACGCTTTTCTTTAGGACGTCCCAATTTTCATTGGAGAAATGTTGGAGGGTATGGAATTATGCGACCTCTGAGCCAAGGAGATAAGTAACTAGACAACCTTTAGAAGACATCTGAAGGCAGCCCTGTATAGGGAAGTTTTATAATATTTAATGTTTTATTAAATCTGAGAGAGGAGGTTTTCATATTTAGGGGAAAGGAAAAGTTGTTCCTTTTCCTTTTCTTCCACCCCTTACAGTGCAGAGAAGAGTTTATAAGCTTCATGACACACAGGTGGTGTAGTGACAATAAAGGTTATTTATTATTATTATTATTATTATTATTATTATTATTATTATTATGGGACACGGGTGGCGCTGTAGGTTAAACCACAGAGCCTAGGACTTGCCAATCAGAAGGTCGGTGGTTTGAATCCCCGCGACGGGGTGAGCTCCTGTTGCTCAGTCCCTGCTCTTGCCAACCTAGCAGTTCGAAAGCACGCCAGTGCATGTAGATAAATAGGTACCGCTCTGGCGGGAAGGTAAACGGCATTTCCATGCGCTGCTCTGGTTCGCCAGAAGCTGCTTAGTCATGCTGGCCACATGACCTGGAAGCTGTACGCTGGCTCCCTCGGCCAATAAAGCAAGATGAGCGCCGCAACCCCAGAGTTGTCCGCAACTCTGGGGTCCCTTTACCTTTACTTTGTCCGCAACAGTCAGGGGTCCCTTTACCTTTACTTATTATTATTATTATTATTATTATCCTACTGACTCTGATCTGCCTCACTCAGGATACCAAAAATGATTAGGGGCTCATGCTAGCCATTGCATATCCCTGCCCACAACTCACCCTCAGTATTGTATAGGGCTTGAAGTTGCTGAGGACAGATGTTTGTCTGGCTGTTTGGGAAATGAGGGTAACTTGTTTTCTTTATGATTTACAAACTAACACCATTTTTTGTATGTGGGGAGTCCCTTAGATATGCAGAGACTGCTACCCTGTTACATTTAAGATGTGCAGATCCAGAATAGGCTTCCACAGTCACCTACCGACACACTGTAATGGAGCACAATCTTACTCGGCTATGAGTGATCGCCAAAGATGAAGATGATGAGGAAGACATTTAAGAAGGATATTGACAAGCTGGAAGGTGTGCAGAGGAGAGCAACCAAGATGATGAAGGGTCTGGAAACCAAGCCTGATGAGGAACAGTTGAGGGAGTTGGGTATGTTTAGCCTGGATAAGAGGAGACTGAGAGGAGATATGACAGCTTCCTTCAAATATCTGAAAGGCTGTCACATAGAAGATGGAGCAGGCTTGCTTTCTCCTGCTCCAGAGGGTAGGACCCAAACCAATGGCAGAGCATGAGACCCTTCACCTCAGGATTGTGGGTTCGAGCCCCACATGGGTGAAAGTTTCCTGCATTGCAGGGGATTGGCCTAGATGACCCCAGGGTCCCTTCCAACTAGACAATTCTATGGTTTTTGAACGTTTCTGTTTCACTGTGAAAGTGATAGTCATAGGACCACCAAAGTTGAGGTTTGGATGGGTGGAAGAATATGAAGTCCTTCTATTAATATAAGGTTATGAAGGTTGAGAGCAAACATGTTTTATTGTCTTTTTAAACAAATACAGCTCCTTTTCAAATCGCATAAGCTCCACTGCACAAAAACTTAGTTCTCATTGCAGTTTCCCCGCACTGCACAAAATGCTTTCAGCAGCATGTTTAGAACAAACCCTGAATCTTGTTACAGCTTTATTACTATAGCTATCTACGATGGATGCCAAGTGCTAGACGGCAAGGTGTCTGCTGAGGAGCGGGGGTGAGATCTCCATCTCTTCTTGAGTGATCGGGGCAGGAATCCTTTGTTTCCTCCACGTCTCCTTCCCTGACCCCCCCCCCCAGCAAAAGACTTGAGAGCGCAGTGCCAAAAAAGCATGCTGAACAAAGTGGTCTAAGCAAAATGTCATCTCCCAAGTTTCTTCTGCTGGGAGTCAGCTTCCCTGCCCCCATTTTTCCCCCGCTGCCCCCGCCCCACCCCACCGGCTCTTCCTTCCGCCCCCGGATTACCAGCCGGCAACCCGGGCGGCATCCTCCCTTGGACGGGCGTTTCAGCACCACAGCTTGCGAACAGCTCCCGCTCTCATCTGGGTCGGGAAGCGTTGCCTTGCCTCTGGCTCTGTGAAGGAGGCGAAACGGGTGGGGTAGGGGGGGGAGGAGAGGAGGAGACCCCTCCCACGCGCCCGCACCCTCCTCCCAGGCAGCCCGAAGCCTCCCCTCCAGCACCCACGGTGCTGAGCTGTTAGAGCAGAGGGCAGCGAGGTCCTTCTGGTCCTCGCCTATTTAGCATCCCAAGAAGAGGGATGGGAGGTGGCTGCTGGCTATTGTCAGATTAACAGCTGTTGCTGCTGACAACTCTCTTCGGGAGACATATATGGAATGGGACACTGATGACTAAGCATCATCATCGTTTTCTTTTTAAGGGAGGGGGGGGACCCAATCAAACGTGGTGCCTCCCATCCCATCTCTTTCCCTTTGGCGCTCATCTTTCCCCCTTGATTCACAGCGACCCACCCCCGCCTTTGATGGAATTGCATTGGCCACAAACTAACGGAACCTAGAGGAGGGGGCGGGAGGGCTTCCCCCTTCTCCAAGGCTTCACCAGGACAGATCCGCGTCTTCTTCTCCCACCCTAGAAAGAGAGACGGAGAGAAATTGCGTGGACATACCAAGCCAGCTCATCTTCTTGTGCAGAGCGGAACTTTCTTTTTAGCCATTGGATGTGAACGACAATTCGACAATGCCTGTCAGGAGGGGGCACGTTGCCCCCCAGAACACCTACTTGGATACAATCATCAGGAAATTTGAAGGACAAAGTGAGTAGCGTGTCTCTGTTGCCTTCTCTTTTCTGTGTTTGCTTTGCTTGAAGGTCAAAACTAGCAAGTGCGAGGAAGCTCCATCTTTTGCCTGCCGATATTGATGTGGAATGTGGGGCAGGCAGTAACAGGGGGGGGGCTTGATGCCTGGGTATATTTCAGAGCATTCCTCATTCTAGTTTGGGTACTGCTGCTTAAAACTTCCAGGATATTAAGGTAGCCTGCTTCCCTGGGCATTGCCCAACTCGCACCTGTGTCGTGACAGATTGTTGCAAAGGGACTGCCTCGGATTTTTATTGTAAACCTGGAATCAATCCCACTGGTTTTAAAAGCACAGACTTTGGGTAATATATCCGATTAAACAAAAATAACAAAAATGGCTGTTTCGTTAAAAATCTATCCCTGGGCAATTAGGCTTGTCTCCTGGCCTTTTGGTTGGTGGTGGAATGCTATTCAATAAATTTACTGGATCTTAGGGGTTTTTTTTGGGGGGGGGGAGGTTGGCCATGTAACTCATGTTATCAGTATTTTCAGTATTTTCCTTTGATAATATTGCTTCTTGCTAGAAATAATCCCATAAATCAGAACTTTCCATTAAAACAACGGCACCACTAAAGTTTTGCAGCTTGACACTACAGCAGAAAGCCCTGCCCCTTAGCCCAAACATCAGAACTGTCTAATTTCACTGAACACCACCATTATAAAGCCACAGGCAATCAGCCTGCCACTTGCGTGCATGCCTGCTTATGGCACATTTTTTGCACATTTTTGTACATACACAACTCCAAACTTTTTCTTTCTTTCTTTCTTTCTTTCTTTCTTTCTTTCTTTCTTTCTTTCTTTCTTTCTCTCTCTCTTTCTTTCTTTCTTTGGTATTGTGCACAATATCTGAATTTCCTGTATTCTGGCTGGATAAGTGCGGGATCAACAGAAGGCTGCCTATATGTTGCCAGATCTGCAGTGCATGGGCGTACAGACTAAGCCTTGGGTTTTCCTACATACATTAGTGGACTGTAGGATGTAGCAGCATAATTCTGTGGAGACTGGCCTGAGGAAATCTGTGTCTTCTATGTTAATTTCATTTGCTGTATTGGGCCTACCACGTAAAACCCAAATCTCCTAAAGAACCTATGCTGATGTCACAATGTGGTCCAAGAGCTCAAATCCCAGCATGGTTGCCAAAAGTCTCAGGTTCCCATCTCAAAAAAAAAATCAGATTTGTAATAACCTAATTCACAGGGATATTGTGAGGCTAATAATGATGCAAGCTGCCAATACTGTATAAATGTTCAATGTTAAATGTAGTCCTATTATTTATCTGAACCGCAGGGGTGTCTGCTGGCATCAGAATAAAGCCTAAGTTCAGTAGACCTATTGAAATTAATGTACTTAAGTGAGTCACATCCATTAATTTCAATGGGCTTGCTCTGAGCAGGACTAACATTGGAATCAGCCCAAAATATTTGTACACATCCTCAAGTGAAATAAATAGTGAAGTTGCCAGCTAGCGAAAGGGAGCTCTCTCTTTTTTAACCTGAACACAGTTAAACATGCGGAACACATGGCTACTGGAAGCCATGAAATGCCAGGGGAAAAGGAAAGGGAAAAGAATTAGATCAGCAATGGAAGCTGAATTTGTTGTTGGCTGCTTTTACGATACCCAGAAGTGTAATTTTCAGGCGCTTATCACCAATAACTAAGGGTAGATATCATCCTGCCCAACTTGTGACTTACAGGCTGCTTACACACCAGATGTATAAAGCAAATTTAAAGTGTATTGCTCCACACCCCAAGCCCTAAAGAGAAAAGATTCCCAGGAGCTGTTGTTTACTCTTCACAGAGCTACAGTTCCCATGATTCTTTGGGAGGGCTTAGATGTGGTTTAAATGTCATGTGTGTGCACAGCCCCAGGCACACCTGTGCTCTGTGTGTGTGTGTGTCACACACATTTCAAGTCAATGGGAGTTTTCATTTGTCCACTGAGGTGAATAACAGCCTTACTCTACATTCATTTTTATATAAGTTTCTAAGTTGATCAATACACATCAGTTTCCCTTAGGTGCTTTGCCTAGATGAATCCTGATGGCTTAAGAGAAAGTAGCTGCCCTTGTAAACAAATGAGAGAGTCTGAATGTTCTCTTTATGTATTGCTTATAACTCTGAGCCACTGAAGAAGACGCTTTGGGTTGAAGTGACTGGAAGTTGTTGAATAATATTATAAAGAGCTTACTGACTTGTTTGTGTGTCAAACAATGGTGCATTTGAAGCTGAACCCATCTGGTCTTGATACTGAGTTTAGAGCCATTAAATAAACTGTAAACAAAGAGAATATATCTCATTTTGGAAGTTTATACACCTTTATTTGTTTTATTGGCGCTAGTCTTTATGAGTGGGCTTTTATTTTATGTGCTGGTCACCAATTTATGACCATTAGAGGTGGAACAATATGTTTTTGTTGCAGGGTATGTAATGCCAAGGTAGTGTAGATGGAATAACTTTCTGGATAAGACAAAGGTCAGGCAGGCTCTGAAATCTAATTCAGAAAAAAAGACCTCATGATTTATTTTGGTCTTTTGATATTGCCCTGTAGCTCAGAAATCCATCTATCCTGTCCCCTGAGAATCATTTATTCAATGTTTCTCCTGAGGGCTCAGAGCAAATGGTAGGCTTACCTTAAAGAATCTCCAGTCAAGCCATTTGCCATGAAGCAGAATCTCATAATATCCATGGAACCAAAATATATTGATTAGTCTCTCATTAGTACGCCAGGAACCGCCACTCATATATTCAGGGCTTTACAACCTGGTGTCTATGTGTGAAGCTGTCTTGGAGATCTTTTAAGGCAGAACAAAGTGGTTCCCTGGATGTGGAGGATGGGCTTCAAGGAGGAAAAGGCACAAATCCTGCAAAGTCTGTTTTGGCTTCTCTAGTCTTCCATTCATGACTCAAGGGCCACATTCACAAGGGCCAAATACCAGCAGTTGATATGTCTACAAGAGTGTAGATGCTACATCAGAGTCAGAGAAAGGTGTGCCTTCCAGAGGTTGTTGTACTAAAGTTCCCACCACAGAGAAGAGAGTGCATCTATTCAGCCTTAAGATAACTGTTGCTCCATTTAAGATTTAATTTGTACAGGCAACCCCCAATTTGCACACAACAGAGGCTACCCTGCCCCATTAAGCCTTGTTACACCCCCCTTTCCCTGCCACTTCCGGGTTCGTGGCTAATGCACACAAGCATGGTTGCAAATGCTTTGAATGTGTGCTGTTGATGTTTTGAATCAGTGCCTGGAGGTGGTAATGGAATAGACGAAAGCCAAGAAATTAAAGCTTGCTCCAGACACCACAGAGTTGCTCCTGGACGGGAAAGGGGCCAATTCAAAGGACAGGTGTCGCAGTCTGCTTTGTGTAGAGCAGAACCTCCTGGGGGGGGATCATATTTGTAATCTAGGAAGAGCACTCCTGGGCCTGGGTTTGCTCCTGAATATCCGATGCTTTTGCCTAGCTAGTGTGCCCAGCTAGGCACACTGTTGTTGTTTAGTCGTTTAGTCGTGTCCGACTCTTCATGACCCCCTGGACCAGAGCACACCAGGCACTCCTGTCTTCCACTGTCTCCCGCAGTTTGGTCAAACTCATGTTCGTAGCTTCAAGAACACTGTCCAACCATCTCGTCCTCTGTTGTCCCATTCTCCTTGCGCCCTCCATCTTTCCCAACATCAGGGTCTTTTCCAGGGAGTCTTCTCTTCTCATGAGGTGGCCAAAGTCTTGGAGCCTCAGCTTCAGGATCTGTCCTTCCAGTGAGCACTCAGGGCTGATTTCCTTCAGAATGGAGAGGTTTGATCTTCTTGCAGTCCATGGGACTCTCAAGAATCTCCTCCAGCACCATAATTCACTAACTACATAAATTCCTGATGTCTGACCTGACCATCCAGATCAGGTTCCTGCAATATACTGTAATGCTTTGAAAAGCCTCTGGAAATCTCAGTTGGCACAGTGAGGGTCTTGATGAGGTCTTGCCTGTCAGATCATATTGCACCCATTGGGACTGGTTGCATGTTTGTGGCTGTGCCAATATTATGAAACTCCTGGCCATTTGGCTCCACTTTTTCCTTACTTTCTCTGATCTACCCCCAAATTCTAGCATGCACTTGACCTGCCAGGCTGATACGTGGGTTTTAATGGTTGTTTTTACCGGTAATGCCTGTCTCTCTCTGTTTCCGTTCCTAATTGTGCTGTTAATTTTTGTTTCATTTTATTGTTATAAATGTTTTGCGAGGTGCTGTGAATACGAAGGCAGGACATGATATAATGCGCCCCGCCCCAATAAATAAATAAATAAGCATTTAGGAGCATGCATTGCAGACGCTTTGCATTGCCTGTGGTTTCCAGTCCAGGACTTTTAATTCAATTTCTCTGTAAACAGAATTGTGCTGCCAACCTCAAAATCAACATCCCTTTCCCCCACCCATCCACCCCTCCACACACACACACACACACACACACACACACACACACAGCTGCCCATTCTCTTACCCACCCTGCTTTAAGCTCTAATTCACTGAAATATTGGTAGGCAACCTAATCCGCTCCTGGTGCCTTTGCCAAGATACGTGGAGCAGAGCCCAGCTGGCTTCTTAGCAGCAATGCATTTGGATGGGCAGAGGGATAACATTCTGCAATTGCCCTTTGAGAAAGGGGACTGGCTGCAAAATGAGTGTGCTCAAGCAAGCACAGCTGTGGCCATGCCACAAAGGGAAGAGGGGCAGGAATACCCTCCTCTCAGCCTCTGGCAGGTTGCACTTCTGGATGCCGGGCTAAGCAAACGTGGCCATAACATTTGGCTGTGCTCTGCTTCAGCACAGAGCTTTCACCTGGACTCTCTCTAAGGTCCAATTTATCTGTAAAAGTTGCTTATTGACCCAACTGCAAGCGGAAACAGGTTTCCGCTGGTTGTACAAGCGGTGCGAAAACCTCCTCTGGCACGGGGGGCAGAACCCATCCAGCAATGTGCAAGATTCACACATAATCCCAAAGGAATCCCCATACTTTATTTCATTTTTCTTTTTAATTTGACATGCTCATACCTTGCCTTTTCCACAAAGTTCAAGGTGGCTTACCTAAGAGCACACCATAGCATCAAATTAAACCATCAGTCACTGAGGTAAACATCACTAAGGGCTAGTCCACACTTGTCCCTTGTCTAGAAAGCATGGGTCCAAGCAGTCTTCACTTTGTTTCATGCATTATAGGCACCGATCCAAGTGGCTTTGCCTTTGCCCCAATGCCTTCCCCTGGAAAACCTGCTCTTTGTCACTAAATCGGAACAAGCAGCAATCTGCAGATAACCCGAGTGCCACTTGTTCCAATTCAGTGCTAAATGTTGGATTTCCCCAGGGGGGAGTGGTGGGGCAAAAAGGTGTAGGTAAGCCCTAAAACAGCAAGGAACAACTACGTATATCTAAAACGGTAAAGCTTGGGGGCCACTAATGAAAAGACTCTGCACCTAGTAGTTGACCACCATGAAGCAGAATCTGGAGAACATCCTCCTCAGCATGAGGGGGAAGAAAGTATTGGAAAAGGCAGCCTTTAAGGTCCTGTAGATCACCATCTTATGCACTGGGTGCTGTTCTCCATACATGGTAACAGAAGGGGAATATAGAGAAATTATATTATGTTGCCATACTATGTCCCTATATATAATCTTGTAAATAGATGTATAAACGTATATTCACTGAGTAATGATTCCCTCCAGTAAGTGATAACCTCTAAAATAGTGGAGGGGGAGATTTGGTCCTCCAGATTTTGCTGGATTCCATCATCACTGATGTCACAAAGCAAGCCGGTCAGTAAATAACACAGTTCCAAGCTGGAGCTAACTCTTCATTAGCAAAACACGATCTTGGCTAAGTTTCACCTGCCCTGTAGGTCTTGCTCTATGAAATCAGTTGCTGAGGCCAAAAGTCCCTGCCTTCCCACAGCCGACTATGTATTCTCCTCTTCAAGGTTTCTTGCAAGCAATCAGAGACTGCGCCTGCGTGAAGGCTGCCACTGCTCCACCTGTTTCAGCTCTCTTCTGGTTCTGGGAGAGCAGGGGATCTTGCTGCAGCAGGAGGGGGAGACACCCATGACTTTTCACCAGCCTGACTCATCTCTGCCTCTTGTCCTCTCTCTGCCTGCTCACCTGCTTCAACTTCTGCCTCTGATTCTTGACTTCTCTCTGCCCCAGACTCTCCCAGCTCACTAAGCCCTGTTACCCCTTCAGCCTCTGACACCTCCTCTTCTCAGTCTTCTCCCTCTTCTTCCACTGACAACTCATCCTTGTCCCACCTCAAATCCCCAGGCTCTGAGCCGTCTTCCCTTGGGGGTTCCCCAGTTGGTTCCTCCCACCACTCCTCTGTCCATCCATCCCATGACAGCTGACCATTGCCCATGCTGGAGAGCTACAACTCTCCACCCCCTCCTCTAAATGTTGCAACCCTAAGCATACATAAAGGTAAAGGGGCCCCTGACCATTAGGTCCAGTCGTGGCCGACTATGGGGTTGCGGCGCTCATCTTGCTTTATTGGCCAAGGGAGCTGGCGTACAGCTTCCGGGTCATGTGGCCAGCATGACTAAGCTGCTTCTGGCAAACCAGAGCAGCGCACGGAAATGCCGTTTACCTTCCCGACAGAGCAGTACCTATTTATCTACTTGCACTTTGACGTGCTTTTGAACTGCTAGGTTGGCAGGAGCAGGGACCGAGCAACGGGCGCTCACCCTGTTGTGGGGATTCGAACTGCCAACCTTCTGATCGGCAAGTCCTAGGCTCTGTGGTTTAACCCACAGCACCACCCGCGTCCCTCTAAGCATACATAACAGCCATTAAATCCTATTGAACTCTGAAGGCTTGCTTCTCTGAGTCAACCTTGTTGGGGGGTTGGGACTGGGTTATGACCACCAAAATCGTGCTAATAATAAGTGTATGCTCAGTCTAAGTTTGAAATGCTATTGGTGGGAAGCCATGAGTTCACCTCAAGCCACCATCTGTCTTGCATGCATGAGCTTAGAAAGGTCTTTGTCTTTGGCAATGGCTCTGAAGTCACAGGCATCAGCTTGTAGGTTGTGCTCAATCTGGGACCTGGCAACATCTGCTCTGAATTCGAGTTCACAATCACCAGGGCTCGCTCCCAGAAACTCTCTGCAGTGCCAGCACTTAACTCTTGAACGTGTGAAGTGTTCAGAAAGAGGAGAGTGCCTCTCAGCAGTGGCAAGACTGCCTTTCCCGCAAGACCCAGTAGTCACGGTCAGCCTTCACACATCTGGGTAGAAAGGCTTCAAGGGTGTGACGTCCAAGAAGCATGAACACAGCACCTCTTAAATGCTGGTAGTTTACATGACTCTCTGGGTTGCAAGCCAGATGTGCTTAGGTACTTACTTTTGAGTTAAGGTGACCATTTAATGCAAAAGGGAAATACAGGGTCAAAACCCAACATAGGAGAAGACACATGTCTGCATATGCAAATTTAGAAATACGTGTTATAACAGCTTTCCACAACCTGGAAACCTTCACAATTTTTGGGGGACTACAACTCCCATCATCCCTAACTAATGGCCATATTGGCTGGGGCTGATAGGGGTTGCAGGCTCGAAACCTCTGGAGGGACACCAGGTTGTGTAACAAGTCTCACTGGACAGCTCAGACGGCAGAGTATGAGACTCTTAAGTTCAAGGTTGTGGGTTCAAACCCCACATTGGGCAAAAGATTCCTGCCTTGCAGGGGGTTGGACTAGATGACCCTCATGGTCCCTTCCAACTCTACATTTCTTGGTTCTTTATCTTTTAAGCAGGACTTGGGCTGGGCAGGACAGCCCCTTCAAACAAAGCCATGTCCTTTGTAAAGTAGGGCACGCAGCCGCTCCATCCTGAGTTGTCCCATTAGCAGCGTCTGTATCGGAGTCTTGAGAAAGACAAATAACTCCACTCCTAATGTTACGCAGAAGCAGAGTGCATAGAAGCTGGAAAGAATTGCACTGCGGATGGATAAATTCAGTACGTGTAATCAGAAATTAATTAAGGATTGTGCTAAGAGCCATCCTCCAAATGGCCTCCCGGTGCTGAATAATTTTCTACGGCTCCAGCCAAAGCAGATGCTAACATATAAGAGGCACTCAGGCATGGAGAGGGAAGATGGCTATTGTTAATGGTAAGCCATTAGCTTCCTATTTGTTACATTTATGGTGTCACACCCTTCCTCCAAGGAGCTCTGGGCATGGTTCATGGTTCTTCCCCCTCTTCCGATTTTAAGCTTACAACAACCCTTGAGGTGGGTTAAGGCTGAGAGATAGTGTAACTGGCCCAATACGCTTCATGGTCCAATATACTGTACCCAACACATCTCCTGGTCCAATACACTGTTGAACTACACCATGCTGCTGGCCGCACAACATTCATTTTGATTTTATGGCTGACAAAATCAGTTGTTGTTGTTTAGTTGTTCAGTCGTGTCCAACCCTTCGTGACCCCATGGACCAGAGCACGCCAGGCACCTCTGTCTTCCACTGCCTCCCACAGTTTGGTCAAATTATATGCCTGTTGTCTTTGTCCATGGAGTTTTCTTGGCAGGGATACTGGAGTGGCTTGCCGGTTCCTCCTCCAGGTGGATCACGTTTGGTCAAAACTCTCCACTATGACCTGTTCATCTTGGGTGCCCTGCACGGCATAGCTCATAGCTTCTCTGAGTTATTCAAGCCCCTTCGCCATGGCAAGGCAGTGATCCACGAAGGGGTCAAAATCAGCAGGGAGGCAAAAAAAAAAAAAAATTGCTTTGGTCCAGATGAGTATCCCAGGCTGAGAATTCAAGTTGAACCCCCCCCCCCGGTGCCTGTACAGGGTTTCCCCGCATCCTTCCCCCCAATCTTGATTTTATGTTGCTCATTTATTATTGCAACCGTATCCCACCTTTACTCTAAGGAGTCCAAGGTGGTACATTTAGACATTTCCATTACATTTTTATTACATCAGAAATCATGTTCAAAAACATCCAGCTTCTTTTAAGTAGAGAATAGGCCTTTGAATACCTATGGTGTTGGCCTGGTATAGGTGATTTGTTGCCATAGCAGCTAATGGTCAGAAATGTTGTTTGGAAGCAGTGCTGCCAGCATAACATACACAACATTGTTATGTAGTGTAATGATTTGAAAATCCCTCTTGCACGGAGCCACAAACCACTCATTAATTTGCTGCAAAAACTGGTGGAACCTATGAAATAGACCATAAAGAAGAAATGGAACATAAAGAAATGGACCATAAACAAGCCTGATCGCCGAAGAATTGATGCTTTTGAATTATGGTGCTGGAGGAGACTCTTGAGAGTCCCATGGACTGCAAGAAAATCAAACCTATCCATTTTTAAGAAAATCAGCCCTGAGTGCTCACTGGAAGGACAGATCCTGAGGCTGAGGCTCCAATACTTTGGCCTCCTCATGATAAGAGAAGGCTCCCTGGAAAAGACCCTGATGTTGGGAAAGATGGAGGGCACAAGGAGAAGGGGACGACAGAGGACGAGATGGTTGGACAGTGTTCTCGAAGCTACCAGCATGAGTTTGACCAAACTGCGGGAGGCAGTGGAAGACAGAAGTGCCTGGCGTGCTCTGGTCCATGGGGTCACGAAGAGTCGGACACCACTAAACGACAAAACAACAACAACATGAAATAGAAGGGGGTGATCATTCCGCTGTAGGCTTCAGAATGCCAGGATACCCACATTTGTGCATAAATGAGTCTCTTTAGCATCCCTTTCCATAGGTCTCTTCTTAAGTTAGGGAAGACTTTAGCTAGCTGTTTGCTGCTTCAGCAGAGTCCTCCCATTGTACAAAGTACCCTTTCACCACCATTCCCATCACTCAAGTTCTCAGTTGTGTGCTATAGTTTTATAAGCTGGGGGAAAGTGAAATGATGTGGCCCCATTGTTCTAAATGGGGAGGGGAAGGATTTTGATTACCGGTAATTGGGATATGGATGAAACTACATGCGGCAGAACTGTGCCAGACAAGGAATCCCTGTGCCAGACTGATGTAGTGTTAAGAAATATAGTCTATTCACCTATTTACACTTCCAGTCTGCTTGGAGGGAGTCCAGATCTTACACCATGGTCTTTTCAAGAGGGGTTTGTACCCCACAGCAGTGTAGCCAGCCTTCAGCCAGCCTGCCCAAGATGGATGCCAGTCTTTCTTCTTCCTTCTTCTTCCCAGAACATTCTGCTAAAAAACTCTCTTTTCCTCTCGCCTCACACCCAGCTACCCTGGCAACCTGCCGAACCCCATGCTCGGTTCACACCTCAGGGCAAGTGGGTGGGTGGGGGAGAGAACAGTTATTTTGCATTGTCAGTGGCTCTTGATGTATTGTTTCTTAATGGCCCTAGACTGGCCAGGTCCTTTTGCATAGGCTAGCTTTTCCCAGTAGTGATGTATGGAAGTGAGAGATGGACCATAAAGAAGGCTGATCGCTGAAGAATTGATGCTTTTGAATTATGGTACTGGAGGTGACTCTTGAGAGTCCCATGGACTGCAAGAAGATCAAACCTCTCCATTCTGAAGGAAATCAGCCTGAGTGCTCACTGGAAGGACAGATCCTGAAGCTGAGGCTCCAATACTTTGGCCACCTCATGAGAAGAGAAGACCCTGATGTTGGGAAAGATGGAGGGCACAAAGAGAAGGGGACGACAGAGGACGAGATGGTTGGACAGTGTTCTCGAAGCTAGTTTGACCAAACTGCGGGAGGCAGTGGAAGACAGGAGTGCCTGGCGTGCTCTGGTCCATGGGGTCACGACGAGTTGGACACGACTAAATGACTAAACAACAACAAAGCTCAGGAATTCCTCTTCAGCTTGTATTTCCCCCATCACACCCCCAAATCCTACTATTTATTCATTTATAGGGGAAAGGGGAGCTCCCCCTCCATCTATAACAATATGCTTTGTATGCATAAGTACTTTTGCCTGTTTGTCCCGAATCTACTGCCATCCTGCTCCCGTGAGGTTCATGGAGAGAGCCCAAGTTCCAGGACTATCGGAGAAGGAGGGAAAGTTCTTACTTTCCACTCCCTTCACACAATACAGTGGTACCTCGGGTTAAGAACTTAATTCGTTCTGGAGGTCCATTCTTAACCTGAAACTGTTCTTAACCTGAAGCACCACTTTAGCTAATGGGGCCTCCTGCTGCTGCACGATTTCTGTTCTCATCCTGAAGCAAAGTTCTTAACCCGAGGTACTATTTCTGGGTTAGCAGAGTCTGTAACCTGAAGCGCCTGTAACCTGAAGCGTCTGTAACCCGAGGTACCACTGTACAGAACTTTGTAAGTCAGAGTTTTGTAACCTTTTTGAGTCCACGGCTCCCTTGACCAACAACATTCTTTCTGTGGCACCCCTGTGAGGCTCAGGAGTCCAGTTATGTCACCCCTTGTCTGCAGAGCTGGCAGCCCCTCACCCTTTTTTGAACACGGTTCCTTGTGGAGTGTTCCCTCAGCGTCCTCTCCTCTCCCCTCTCCTTGGGAGTCCTCCTGGCAGCCTCTGCTGCAACAAACAACTGTGCAAGTCTTTGGGAGGCAGAGACGCTAGAGGCCATCAGAGGAGGGAGCAAAGGCAAGAGGGACAGAGGCCAGTATTACCCACAGCACCCCAACCATCATTCAAGGCACCCCAGGGTGCCACGGCACATGGGTTGAGAACCACTGGCATAAGGTTCTTCATGTTCCCACCCCCTCTACCCACACAATATTTATCTTATTTTTTATTTTTATTTTTTGAAAACCCAAATGATTACACCTTCCTTCACAGGGAAGATGCTCCAGCTGCACCACTTGGATGGTCTAGTTGCTCTTATCTGTGCCTTTCCCAACTTTCTCATGATTGAGACAGGGAGAGCAAAACTGAACATAATCTGCGTCGATATTCTCCAACTTGGTGGTTGGGCAAATGGTACCATCCACAATATTGGTGTTATGTACTGAGTTGAATAGGATCCAAAATGCTGCAGTCTGATTGGTCCTAGAACGATAGGATCCAAAATGCAGCAGTCTGATTGGTCCTAGAACAATAGGATTCAGAATGCAGCAGTCTGGTTGGTCCTAGAACAATGCAGCAGTATGATTGGTCGGCAGGAGCCACCCAATCCAGCTCCAGATAAAAGTGAATCCACAACCTGATTGGCCTACAGGAGAATTCTGGAATTAGCCAATCACGTGCAGCCCATTGTGTAAATAATGTATATAAAGCAGATACTTGGGGAAACTTTCATTCCTCCTCCCACTATGAGCTGAATAAAGAGCATGAAATCCACTCTCGACTCTGAGTATATTTCGGCTGGCTTCCTTGCTGGTCTTGGCAGATGATTTACGAATAACATTGATTGAAATGGCACTAGTTTCAGTACAGATCCTTGGGGACGCCGCTGCTTATTTGCCTCCGTTGCATTCTTACATTTATCCCATTTCCTGTTCTTTAACCAGTTCCTGATCCATAAGGGGACCTGTCGTCTTATTCCATGGCTGTTACTCAGGAGGTTTACTGTTGTTTAATGCATCAGCCTTTCCTACATGCCTATTGACATTCTCAAGGAACGACACAAGATTGGTGAAGCCTCCCTCTGGCAAACTCATTGATTCCTCCTTGGGCGAAGCTGTTCTTCTAAAATGCTAAATATTTTCCACCTCTTTACCCCCAAACAGACATTGAGCTAGCTGACTGCCTTTTTTAAAAAAGACTGGCGTTGTGTTGGCTTTCTTCCAACGCTCTAGAAAGGAAGGACAATCTTAGTGACATGCTTCATATTTTTCTTAGGAGAGGAGCAATTTCACATTTTAGTTCTCTGAGAACTGCTGCGTGTATATGCCATCGGGAGCTGGTGATTTGTTTGTTTTAATTTGGCAGTTAGCCCTAGAACTTTATCTCCCATCGCCTCTTTTTGGTTCAGTTCTCTGAACACCCTTCTGGAAAAAGTGATTTAGAAATGGGAATCTGTCCAATATTTTTCACAGTAAAGATGGATGGGAACTTCTTTGCAATCGCTGTATCCTCCTTTCTTTGTCTGGTGCTCTGACACATTCTCTGTCTTCTTATGTATTGAAATAGCTACTTATTCTTCATCTTAATTTTTTACGAATCAAAGAACATATTGCTAAAGGCCAACAATAAACAATTATTTCAATATATCAGAAACAGGCTTCTTTCCCCTTGCCTCATCACCTCATATATGTTTTGCAAACTTCTTCTTGTCCTTCTTGCCCATTTTTAAGGTATCTCCCTTTCAACTTCACTTTAACCCGGAGCTTTCTGTTATGAAATGAAGTTCTTACCCTGGGCCAGCAGGGGGATACTGTAGATAGTTATGCAAATAAGGGGTCGAAAGTGACGTTCAGTGATTGGATAGTTTTAGAAAATTGTTACAGTTACATTGTACTGGAGCTCTATATAAGCAGGCTGACTGAACCCTTCAGTTCAGTTCTGTCCTGCCCTGTGAATAAACAAGAGCTGTTTAAAGAATTGCTCTGTCGTCTGATATGTTCACCCACTACTTAACACTTTCCAAACTGTGTGTTGTGACACATTAGCGTGTCGGCTGCCATGTGTCAATGTGTTGCATAAATGCTCCCCTGCACTCTTAAAGGAGGTTAGTTTAACCTCCAGTTTGCTACTAAAACTGAATTACTGTGTCATGAAATGATGCATGCCTAAAAAGTGTGTCACCAGCATGAAAAGTTTGGGAAGCCCTGCTTTTAACCACTGCTGCTGCTGCGAGAAGGGAGAAAATTCAGAGGCTGAATCAGGAAGCAAGGGAAGACTTGCAAGATCCACCCAGGGGCAGATCTACTATGAAATAAATAAAGCCCCTAATCCCAGAGGGGGCCTAGAAGTGACTTCATTCCACATTGCTTAAAATATTTGGGTCTAGGAGACCCAATTTGAGTCACATGAGGCAAAATTTATTAATTTTTTGTTGGATATATTTCAACAATCCCAAAGTTTGAGAGTCAGCAGCGCAGATGAAGAAGAAGAGTTTGGATTTGATATCCCGCTTTATCACTACCCGAAGGAGTCTCAAAGCGGCTAACATTCTCCTTTCCCTTCCTCCCCCACAACAAACACTCTGTGAGGTGAGTGGGGCTGAGAGACTTCAGAGAAGTGTGACTGGCCCAAGGTCACCCAGCAGCTGCATGTGGAGGAGCGGAGACGCGAACCCGGTTCCCCAGATTACGAGTCTACCGCTCTTAACCGCTACACCACACTGGCTCTCATGCTGTAAAGGTTGAGTGTTGCGGCAGTGGCAGAGCTACATGCTCCAGCACCCAGAGCGGCGTACACGCAGGGGGTGGGGGTGGCTGGTGCATGTCCTAGGGGGCATGCCGCCCACAGGGGGTGTGACGCATGTCGCAGGGGGTGCGGCGGGCAGCTCGCATCCTGGGGGGCAGCTGTGATGTCGCCCCCCCAGATGGCACCCAGGGTGGCCCGCTCCCCCCGTCGCCACCTTCATCCGCCAGTGTGTTTCAGTATGTTGGCTGCTCTGCTGTGGCTAATGCCAACCCCCCCCCCCTTTTATCAGAGCTCAGGACCCTAGAGGAATAGCAGTGAGTTCACGAAAGTACTTAAGTGGATACCCCAAAACTCAAACTTGCATAAAATTTGCAATGATCTGTCATGGAACAACCCCACTGATAACAGCCTCATTGCTGGCTGTGAAGGGGCCCCCAAAACAGTTCAAAATTCAGGGCCCCCCAAATCAGAGCTTGAAAGGATCTGCAGGAGGTGGCTTCAAGCAGCAGGACTGGGAGCAAGAAGAAGTTTCCATCAAATGCAAACTGCTTCCTCCTTCTTTAGCAAGATGCATCCTTACCACCTGTCAGCTGATGGGCATTTGTGAGTGCACCTGGTTCCAGTAAAAGAGCAACTGGGAGCGCCTGTTAAACTCCTGGTAATTCCACTGAAGGTACATTCTTTCACCTTTGGTGGACGTGCCCAAAGATTAAGGCTTTCTGGGAGATGATCTATAATGAATTGAAAAAAGTATTTAAATATACCTTCTTGAAGAACCCAGAGGCCTCTCTCCTGGGCATAGTTGGCCAATTGGTGCCAAAGAAGGATAGAACTTTTTTTATGTATGCCACGACAGCAGCAAGAATACTCATCGCAAAGTATTGGAAGACACAAGATCTACCCACTCTGGAAGAATGGCAGATGAAGGTGATTGACTATATGGAACTGGCGGAAATGACTGGCAGAATCCGAGACCAGGGAGAAGAGTCGGTGGAAGAAGATTGGAAGAAATTTAAATACTATTTACAGAAATATTGTAAAATTAATGAATGTTAGAATGATGTTGGATAGAAACTAAGGGTTTTTTAGCTGCAATACTATAAGGGAATATGAAAAATGGATTATTAATAGGTAAAGATTTAATGTTATAATATTTTAAGATTAAAGATTTGGATAAACAAAGAGGGGAAGGATTTGCTGAACCAACAAACTGAATTGGAATACGAAAAAGGGAGGCATGAGGAGGTCCGGGAAACAAGCTAATGAAAAATAAGTAATGGAAAGATTGAGTTGTTTTTAATTATTTTTATTTTGTATTTTTATTTTTTCTATTTTTATTTTGTAATATTTTGAAAATCTTAATAAATATTTTATAAAAAATAAAAAATAAACTCCTGGTAATCCCTTTGAAGCCACATCCTTACCTGCTCCACATCTGACATCATGTATCACGTCAGGTAGGTGGGAAGGGACTTCCCCAAAACAGCCTGGGGGAACACATGTCTCCCTGCATAAGCTGATCCCTTCATTCTTTAGAAGCTAGGATTCTTATTTTTGTTACCTAGAAATCTGATGTGACCTAGGTAACAATCTATTGATGTATGTGTTGCATTTCATAGCACCGTGGTCACTGTTCTGATTTGGTTTGGCAACACTGACGTGTCCCACCAGGTTTAGGGCATCGTTTAGGATTAAGTCTAGGGTTGCCTCTCCTCTGGCAAGTTCCATGACCTAATAATCTAAAGCAAAGTCATAGATTGTACCTAAAATAAAATGTTGCCTCTTTGTTGAGACCTGGCTGTACCTTAAAAGCAAAACGAGCAGGAAACAGAAAAGCAGCTTTTCCTGTAAAGATCAGAATGATGAGGTTATTCAAGGCATGAAACACAATGATGATGAAAAGCACATGGTCACGGCGGAGAGCTAAATTTCACTTCAGCAATACAAATGTTAAAAACTATTTCTTTTCCCAGTTCCCAAGGCAAGGCTGTGTCTTAAAACAATATTAAGAGATCTAGCCTTTTGGGTGTTCTTCCATTTATTTGAAGTCTTTTGTCAGCTGCAGCAGCAGAGCTACCCTTGTTTAGCCTGAAAGAATTGTCTTTGGTTTCAATGTTTAGGGAAGTTTTTAATGTATGGTGTTTTATCATGTTTTAATATTCTGTTGGGAGCTGCCCAGAGTGGCTGGGGAAACCCAGCCAGATGGGCGGGAAATACATACATACACATACATACATACATACCTTGGCCCACTACAGATTGTTGTACCAGACAGTCACATGTTTACTTCACTTGACATCTCCTTAGGTAATGGTAAAGGGACCCCTGACCATTAGGTCCAGTCATGGCCGACCCTGGGGTTGTGGTGCTCATCTCGCTTTAGTGGCCGAGGGAGCCGGCATACAGCTTCCGGGTCATGTGGCCAGCATGACTAAGCCACTTCTGGCAAACCAGAGCAGCGCACGGAAATGCCGTTTACCTTCCCACTGGAGCGGTACCTATTTATCTACTTGCACTTTGACGTGCTTTCGAACTGCTAGGTTGGCAGGAGCAGGGACCGAGCAACGGGAGCTCACCCCGTCGCGGGGATTCGAACCGCCGACCTTCTGATTGGCAAGTCCTAGGCTCTGTGGTTTAACCCACAGCGCCACCCGCTTCCCTGACATCTCCTTAGCTGATCCTTATGAATAATTGTCCATGAGGATAACATAGCCCATTGCTACAACACTTTGGCTGCACACACACCAGGCATTTAAAGCAAACAGGCACCCCTAGAATCCTGGGAACTGTAGCTCTGATGGGGTGAACTACAATTCCCATGATTCTTTGGGCTGGCGGATGTGCCTCTCCTTTGTCACCATTCCTGGTTTCTTTCTACATCTCAAGATCACCTTCAGAGTGTTTGCTCAGGGGCGCTAAAAACATTCTTGTTTTGACAGATGCTTAGAGAGTTGTGATAGTTTTACAGTGGTGCCTCGCAAGACAAAAAGAATCCGTTCTGTGATTCTCTTCGTCTAGCGGTTTTTTCGTCTTGCGAAGCAAGCCAATTGACGGATTAGCGGATTAGCGCTATTAGCGCCTTTTAGCGGCTTATCTGCGGATCGGATCAGCTGATAAGCGGCTTAGCGGCTTAGAAAAAGGGGGGGAGGAAAAAAACCCCAGCAGGAACTCGCAAGACATTGTCGTCTTGCGAAGCAAGCCCATAGGAAATTCGTTTTGCGAAGCACCTCCAAAACTGAAAACTCTTTTGCCTAGCGAGTTTTCCGTCTTGCGAGGCATTCGTCTTGCGGGGCACCACTGTAATCTGCTTTAGCATTTTAACTTTTTGTATGATTTGTTCTACTGTTGTAAATTGTGCTTGGCTTTCTTGTTTTATATTATCATAATGAGCTTTGATCTGGGTGTGCCTGTCAAGTGGGGTATAAATCTGTGAAGTATATAAATATGCCCATGTCTCCAGTATTAAATTGCTTATTAGGCAATTATCACCCACGGTAAATCTGTGGAGTTTACATTATGTTATGCTATACTTAAGTTACCTGTACCGGGTGTGTGGGGGTGTGTGTGGGGGTGTGTGTCAGCTACTCATGGGAAAGAGAGTCTATGTACCCCTGTTCACTGCAGAAAGAGATATTCTGCTCATGTATCCCTGGCTTCTCTCCACATGGCATTGGTCATCTGCAAGCTTCTTCTCAGCTGGGATAGCTTAGTTGGTAGAGCAGCCTCGTAAAAATGAGACTCACTGTGAGTTAAAAGCTAGATGCAGGCGTTGATTTGATGCTGAGCTGATTTGTTGCATGGTATCCCATTGCCTCACTAAAAGGATTGACATCTTCTTTTACGGGACACGGGTGGCGCTGTGGTCTAAACCACAGAGCCTAGGGTTTGCCGATCAGAAGGTCGGCAGTTCGAATCCCCGCAACAGGGTGAGCTCCCGTTGTTCGGTCCCAGCTCCTGCCAACCTAGCAGTTCAAAAGCACGTCCAAAGTGCAAGCAGATAAATAGGTACCGCTCCGGCAGGAAGGTAAACGGTGTTTCCGTGCGCTGCTCTGGTTTGCTAGAAGCGGCTTAGTCATGCTGGCCACATGACCCGGAAGAACAAACGCCTCGGCCCTCGGCCTATAGAGTGAGATGAGTGCGCAACTCCAGAGTCGTCTGCGACTGGACCTAACGGTCAGGGGTACCTTTACCTTTACCTTATGCCATTGCCTCACTATCTTCTTTAGAAATACCATTCATCTTATTTAGAAAGAAAGCCATATACCACATGCCATAAGTTTTTGAATATATTTTTTTTAGTACTCCCTACCATTGCAACGTAAACAACACTAAACAAACACATAAAAACTTTTTAACATGTGAGGAACACTTTTTCCCCCAATCACATGCATCTACTACCAGAGCAGGTAATTCTGAGTAATACAATGAGAACATGGGCACAGGAAAGAGATGGCTGGTGCTTATTGCTACCATTCTTGCCTTAAGTTCAGAAAATCATGAGGAAACCTATCTGTCTAACAACATGGGTCAAGCTCTACATAATCTGCTTCCTGTATGCAACTTGCCTCTCTGTTGTCTGTCATAGAATCATAGAGTTGGAAGGGACCAGAGAATCATAGAGTTGGAAGGGAATCACCACCTGAGGCCCTTCTTTATGTGCCTCTTTGTGTGTCTCCTCCATTACAGGCCCAGAGGGTGACAACATGAGAACAGGGCTTTTCTGAGGTGGCTCCCAATTTTTGGACTGCTCTCCAGAGGGAGACTCGCCTGAACCACTAATATATATCTTTAGGCACCAGGCAAAAAGCTTTCCTCTATAACTAGGCCTTGGACACTTAATTAACTCTGGCCTTTTAGGTGCGATGTTTTTAATGTATTTATTTCCCCCTTCATTTTATTTTATATATGTGGGGTTTTTGGTTTTTGTTTGTTTGCATGTGTCGCTTTGTGTTGTCCTGGGCAAGAGAAAGTGACCGATATATGTAATAAATACTTAAGAAAATAAAAGAGAAACTTCCATGCTCTGAATTGGCACCAGCAGCCTCTAGATCCATCTTTTGCATTGCCCAGTCGATGGCTTCATGGTAACTGAAATATACTCGGAGTCCTGTAGTGATTTTATGCTTTTTATTGCAGCTTGTAAAACAGTGATTGAATCCCCCCCCAAAAAAAACCTCATAATGTAATGTAATAATGTAAATATACATTATTTACACAATGAAAATAAAAAATTCCTTCCAGTAGCACCTTAAAGACCAACTAAGTTAGTTCTTGGTATGAGCTTTCGTGTGCATGCACACTTCTTCAGATACACACGAAAGCTCATACCAAGAACTAACTTAGTTGGTCTTTAAGGTGCTACTGGAAGGATTTTTTTATTTTGACTATGGCAGACCAACACGTCTACCTATCTGTAACTTTACACAATGAGTCCCGTCTAATTGGCTGATTCTTCTTCCCTCCTGAAGCCTGATTGGTCTTTTCCTGCAGGCCAATCAGTTGTTGCATTCTATGATCCTACCAGCCTAATAGGCTGATTAACTTCCTCCTGGAGCCTGATTGGTCTTTTCCTGCAGGCCAATCAGTTGTTGCATTCTATGATCCTACCAGCCTAATAGGCTGATTAAATTCCTCCTGGAGCCTGATTGGTCTTTTCCTGCAAGCCAATCAGTTATTGCATTCTAGGATCCTACTTGCCTATTGTTCTAGGACCCAAGCTTAGTACATAACAGTAACCCTTGGCATGTCTCTCTTATTTCTACCCCAAGACCGCAAGTTCCTTATTGCCAATGCTCAGATGGAGAACTGTGCCATCATTTACTGCAACGATGGTTTCTGCGAGATGTTTGGCTACTCCCGGGTGGAGGTGATGCAGCGCCCCTGCACCTGCGACTTCCTCACCGGGCCGGACACAACGCACAACTCCATTGCGCAGCTGGGGCAGGCATTGCTGGGAACCGATGAGTGTAAGCTGGAGATCCTCTACTACAGGAAAGACAGTAAGCAACTATTTTATTTATGCATTTATTTGCCAGCCAGGTGGCTGGACCTGCTACTTCTGCCTTGTGACCCCAAGTCATCTGATTATACCAAAGTCAGATTTAAAGGTTGCTTCTCCTGACATCCCTGTGTGTTCTTCACCTGGCATGTGTAACAGAGACTTGGTTGGGTGAAGCAGATGGGTCTCCACCCCCATCCTTCTGCCCGGACACTGAGGTCCAGCACTGAGGGCCTTCTGGCGGTTCCCTCCCTGCGAGAAGCAAAGCTACAGGGAATTAGGCAGAGGGCCTTCTCAGTAGTGGCACCCGCCCTGTGGAACGCCCTGCCATCAGATGTCAAGGAAATAAACCACTATCTGACTTTTAGAAAACAACTGAAGGCAACCCTGTTTAGGGAAGTTTTTAATGTTTGATTGTGTTTTTAAGATTCTATTGGGAGCTGCCCAGGGTGGCTGGGGAAACCCAGCCAGATGGGCAGGATATAAATAATAAATTATTTTTATTATATCATTATTATCTGCTTTCTACTGTGGCAAGCAATATGGATTCCTTCTGGCACGATTTCCTGTCATCATCCAAGGTGACACCTCCGCATGCCTGTCCAATGACCCCAGGCAGATGATGGATTGTTGCATTTCCTCAGAGATAGAAGTTCTGCTGTACAAAGGACAATGGGATGAACTAATGTGTGGATAGGCAAAAAGTGAGGAGGAAGTCAGAATTTCAGGTTCCTAATACCTTGCTGGTATAGTGGGTCCTACTCTATGCCAAAAGGGACGCGGGTGGCGCTGTGGGCTAAACCACAGAGCCTAGGACTTGCTGATCAGAAGGTCAGCGGTTCGAATCCCCGCGATGGGGTGAGCTCTCGTTGTTTGGTCCCTGCTCCTGCCAACCTAGCAGTTCGAAAGCACATCAAAGTGCAAGTAGATAAATAGGTACCGCTCCAGTGGGAAGGTAAACGGCATTTCCATGCGCTGCTCTGGTTTGCCAGAAGTGGCTTAGTCATACTGGCCACATGACCCGGAAGCTGTACGCCGGCTCCCTTGGCCAATAAAGCGAGATGAGCGCCGCAACCCCAGAGTCAGCCATGACTGGACCTAACGGTCAGGGGTCCCTTTACTTTTACTCTATGCCAAAGGGCAGTTTGTTGCAGTCAGATACTATGAATTAAGTGGAATTTGCTGCCAAGGAGTGTGGTGGAGTCTCCTTCTTTGGAGGTCTTTAAGCAGAGGCTTTACAACCATATGTCAGGAGTGCTCTGATGGTGTTTCCTGCTTGGCAGGGGGTTGGACTTGATGGCCCTTGTGGTCTCTTCCAACTCTATGATTCTATGATTCTAAGTGTGCACAGTTCCTTAGGTGCCATCTGGTCTCCAGACTCCCATCTCTTTCTCCCTTTATCAACTAGGAGAAATCCTGTGCAGGCTTATGCTAGGAACCCTGTGAGGGAACTGTATGTAAACCCTTGTAAATAAGGGCTGGCAGAACAACCATCTTGAACAGGAGTGCTGGCATCAGTATGGAGCCCACAAAAGCCCGTTTCTCTGTCTTCATCTCATAGAATTTTAGAACTGGAAGTGATCACGAGGGTCCAACCTCCTTCAGTGCAGGAATCTGTTTAGGGAAGTTTTTAATATTTAATGGTGTATTGTTTTTAACACTCGATTGGGAGCCGCCCAGAGTGGCTGGGGAAACTCAGCCATATGGGTGGGATATTTATTATTATTATTATTATTATTATTATTATTATTATTATTATTATTATTATTATTATTATTTATCTTTTGCCAATGAGAGCGGACAGTTTCTCATGACAAGAAGGCAGAAACTGTGCAACTGAAAGTAGGACGATCCCTCTGAGATGATTTAATCCAACCCATCTGCAGGATCGACAACGATGAAACTACAACTTATTTTTTTTTTATTAAAAAGAAAAATTCCACAAAAGAAAGATTTTGGGGTGCCCTTTGCAGAAGGGAAATTCATTTTTAAATTTTACTTGGTATGGGTTTTACTTTTAAAAAAAAACCAACAGGAAAAAGAGAGTGGGACTCTTTTGCTCTCTGTCAGGCAGAATTCTGCAAACGTACCTCCGGAATGATTGATCTGTGTACCCCATCCTCTAAAAAAAAAAACTTTTTTTAATTGGCTCCAAGAAAATGGGGGGAAAGTGGGTTTTTTTGTGGTAATAGCAACAGGAGGAAGGTATGGAGCTGGTTTTGACCTATAAAGCCTTAAACGGCTCAGGACCACCATACCTCAAGGACCACCTCTTCCCATATGAACCTACCCGGACCCAGAGATCATCCTCTGATGCCCTCCTTTGTGTGCCTCCTCCTCAAAAGGTCCGGAGGGTGGCAACACGAGAACGGGGCCTTCTCTGCAGTGGCTCCCCACCTGTGAAATGCTCTCCCCAGGAAAGTTCGCCTGGCACCTTCATTGTATATCTTTAGGTGCCAGGCTGAAATGTTCCTTTTTAGCCAGGCCTTTGGTTGATCTTATTGACATCTAGCACCCTTTTAGAACCTGGTTCTTTGGGGGGGGTGTTATTGGGTTATTGCTTTTGGTTTGATTTTATATGTTGTGGTCTTGTTTGTCAACCGCCCTGAGACCTCCGTGTATAGGGCGGTGTATAAATTCTAATAATAATAATAATAATAATAATAATAATAATAATAATAATTATTGTTATGTACTGAAGTTCTCACCCTGGGCCATCGGGAGGATACTGTAGATAGTTTTCACTCAGGTTCACATATGCAAATAAGGAATTGAAAGTGACATTCAGTGATTGGATAGTTACAGAAAGTTGTTACTATTGCGTTGTAGTGGAGCTCTATAAGCAGGCTGGCTGAACCCTTCAGTTCAGTTCTGTTCCGGCCTGTGAATAACCAAGAGCTGTTTGAAGAATTGCTGTGTCGTCTGATATGTTCACCCACAACTTAATAATAATAATAATAATAATAATAATAATAATAATAATAATAATGGAGCTAGTGGAGGATGAGCCTCGGCAGAGAACACAAAAGGAAAAGCCTAGGTAGCCTGATCCGCCTCCTTTCTTGTAGGTGTGTGTGGCTGCTCGTCTTCCTTCCTGGCTTGGAAGGATGAAAGACAGACCCATATCCTTGCCTCTTGCCCACCTAAGCATCTGAGATCTGCACATGGTCAAAAGTGCACTTGTGATGTAGGAACTAACCAATGGGGATGATGCCCGCTTGGACACCCACCCCGCAAAGGCACCAGGAGCCCCTGGCAGAGCCATCGAAAGGAGAATAAGCAACATCTTTATTAGACTGCACTGCCATAGACACAATATAAGACACACTATGGCGTTTAACCCCCCGCGCCCCCCCCCCCAATGTGGAAGGACTTTGATTTAACTGACTGCCATCATGGCCTTAGGCATTGCCAGCAGTGACACAATACTCCTGTTTTCTTTCTGTATGTTGCATTTGGGTACAGTGAATTAATGGTGAACTTTCCCCTTGAGTATGGCCCAAGTATTCAGACTCTGAACTCCTGCTTCTGAGCAGCCCTGAGTTACGAACCTTGCAAATAAGGCAGTTCAGTTACCAACACTTTCTGCGGAGCCTGACTTCAACCATCAGGGTTCAGAAGACAACCCAGGAAGCGCTGTTCATATTCCGTTCAAATGTGGAGCAGGTCGCCGTCAGACGCCTTCCATCTCCCTTCTTAAGGATGTCTATCCTGCACACTTTCATGCTCCAAATCATCACTAGGCTAGCCCGCCACGTTTGCGCGTGTAAATGGGACTGCAGCAGTGGAAGAGAGCACAGAGAAAGTAGCACAGAGAAAAAGAAAGGAGGAGGAGGTATGCTAGGTCAAACAGTGTCAAATCCAGTCATACCCAGCAAAAGAATCCAGGGATCAGAGGATGTAGCTGCATTTTTTTTAAAAAAAAAAAATGCTTCCTATCAGGGGAGTCACTGACAGTTAAGGCATGTGTGCCTCTTCTTTTATGGATTTGCTGAACACAGGCAGGTGAGATTCTCCCCTCCCAGGTACGGTGCGGCAAGCTCTTCCCAGATCTGATGCTGGCCTGCTTTTCTTTGAGATGCTTCTGGCTGCGAAAGAGGAGCAACAGGTTCATCATTCAAATCGTGAATCTCTCTCTCTCCTTCCTCTTTTTCTTTGCCAGACCAGAGGAGGCCTTCATGTCTATTTTTAAAACCCTTGCTCTGCTAGCATGCGGAATATAATTGTCTCCGCTCGACCCTCTGCCTGTGATTGCCCGCTCCACTGTTATAAAGTAGTGTTATTGGCAGGGGAAAGACCCTGTGTTGTTGGCAGCCAAGGTTTAATTAGACAGCCGGACCTTCAGTCCGCCTGGTCCGTGTTTCATAACGCTACCAGACCCCGTTCGGCAGTTTATTGCTCTGCAGCTTGCAAGGTTGTTTCCTTGCTTTTGCAGCCCACCGGAGACAAAACAGCGAGTGGCGAGGGCTGTTTAGAGGCAGCAGCTCGTTCCAGTGGCAAAGGGAAAACAATGGGCAGGTTGCCAAACATATCCAGAAGAGACAGGGACATGGATAATGAGGGTTTTGAAGCAGCAGGAGGAAACAGAACAAGAGAGGCAAATGTAGATCTACTTTTCTATGTGTGAGCGCATATATGGTATCTTGGGCTGTGGGTGGGAAGGAAGGAAGGAGGTTAGGATGGGGGATTCAGGGCTAAATGAATGTAAGGAATGGAAAGTAGGCAGTGAAGTCTAGTTGTGCTGGTCCCGGGGGGTTACCGTGCAGCGTGGTCTAAGTCCGGTCCTAGGTCGAGGGTAAGGAGGCTGTCTGTCAGGGGCGAAGCGAGGTCCAAAGCAAGGAGTCGGGCGTGGTCAGGAACTCAGGAGAGCAGGTCAGGGTGCCGGCAGGAACAGGATACCAATGATGTTGCTCCCGCAACCTGGGACTGGGCTGACTGGCCTTTATCTCCTCTGAGGCCTAGGGCGGTCCCAGCCCACAGGTGACTTGCCTCTCCTGGCCTTAAGGCGAGCACTCCTCCTGAGAGAACTTAGTTCCCTCCGCCTCTCTGCCCTGAGCCTCTGAAGCTCAGGAGAGGCTGGAGGGTTACTGGACCCAGAGATAACCTCACCTTCCCCTGACAGGGCTGGGAGAGGAGCACCCGCAGGCAATGGGTCCTCAATCACCTCCGGAGCCAGAGCGGATTCAGCTGGTGTCTGCTCCTGAGGATCTGGCACAGATGAGGGCCCTTCCGATTCAAGCCCCTGCCCCGGTTCAGCCGGCCCTGGAGGTGGGGACTCCTGTGCAGGCTGGGACTCCTCAGGTTCAGCCTCTGAATCAGATTCCCAGGCCATCACACTAGTCCTCAGTGGGGATGGTAGGGCAAAAAGGTAGGGAGAGCAAAAAAAACCCAAAAACCTTATAGCATGAGAAGCCAATGGGAGGCAGAGACACAAATTCTGCTTTTGCCTTCCCACTCTTCCTCTTGAGTTTTACAAGGGCAACATTAAGACTGAGGAGGCTGAGAGCAGGGGCAGATTTAGGGCTGTGCGAGTGGTATGCACACACTGGGCACTGAGCTGAGAAGGGGGCGCCATCTCAAAGCCCAGAAAGCAAGGTGCCTGGCTTTTGGAAGGAGGCATGTGGGTTCTGATAGGGTCCTGGACTCCTCCTGCCTCCTTCCCAAGGCCTAGTTAGCGCTTCCCCAGTTCTGGGAAAAAGGAGGAGGGAGGGCTCTAGGACCTGGCTAGAGCCTGACTGCTCCTTCCTAAAGTTGGGTGCCTCCTTACCCACCTTTGGGAAGGTAGCTCAAGGGCTGGAGAGGGGGCAAATTGTTGCCTTGCACAGGGCGCCATGTTGTTGTTGTTGTTTTGAGTGATATACCGCCCTTTATCTAAAGATCCCAGGGTAGTGTACAACATTAAGAACACATTTTACAGAGCCTGATAATAAAAGCATAATACAAAGCATAATATCAGACAGCATAATAATAAAAAAAACGTAGCAAAGGCAGCAAGGTCCTTGGGCCATTGTATAACAGACAGTGGGTGTTTATATTTCTGCTTGCTAGATCTGCTGAGCCTTTTAGGTTCATCGAACTGACAGAACATCTTCTTAGCATTGTGATGCTAAAACAGGGGCAATAGTTTGTTGGTACAGAGAGAAGCCTGCAGCCTCCCTTGGCTACAAGTTGCCCAGTCTAAGGGGATGGCTGTGGATCTGTGAACTTTATAGAGTACCCAAGTCCGCCACTGCTGAGAGATCCAGTTCTACCCCTTAGACTGGTTAGAAGTGAGGAAGTGGGCAAGCGGAAGCTGGCAGAGGGCAGGTCAAGCGTGATGGCGCAGTGCACTACTTGCTGTAATGGACTAGCTGCCACTGGGAATAGGTTTCGCAGAGGCAGATGTTGATCATTTCAGCCCCAAGCAGGGAACAGTGTGCTCCAATCTGAAGTCCAGGCAGCTAGTCCTCAACGTGCTAACACCCACTGCCACTGGATGTGGGTGTCCACGGCAGCTCTTTTAGACTTGGCCACCCAGCATATGCCTTCCTAAATCTGAGAGCACAGAAGAAAACCAGTGGTTCCTGCGTGCGGCTGAGACAGAAGTGCTAATCCAGACTTCACGGGGATCAGTCAAAAGTTAATTTCCTTACAAGAGGCTTGACAGCTGGGCTTGACAATGACAGAGCATAGCAGCTCTGAGGTTAATTACAAGCTAAGTCACTTCAGCCAGAGAGCATGGAAGAGCAATGCGACTGAGAGGAACGGCTGCTTCTGCTCCCCCAGAAAACACTAGAATAGTCATCCCTAAACTCTTGTAGGTCTTATTTTATCATCTGACCCCCAAATACCACCACCACCCTCCCAGTTGTCAAGAGACACAAGAATGCAACTCCCTCCCCCCTTCTGCTGCTAATGCGAGCTCGTCCCAAGCTGTTTCTGCAGTCCTTCAGTGGGCCTGAAAAAAGCTAAGGTGGAAGCAACAAGCACTCTTCATTTTTATTGTTTCGTAAGTGCCACTTCCCTGAACAGCAGGAAGCTCCAGAGGCAGACGGCAACAGACTCTCTTCACTGTGAGATGAGAGTCACGGAAATGGGCGACATTTCTGCTATAACTGGTTTTGTTTTGTTTTTACAGACGTATCTGTTGAGCATGGAATGGGGAGATGGTGACATTGCTAGTCTGTGAAATGGCACCCGTTCCCCCAAAGCACAACAACATGCATTTCCTTCTTCCTCCCATCATAACCCAGACTTCTGTATCGTTTGCTAGCTACGCTACGAGTTGCATATCCCAGCCAACTGACATAACCTGGTGAACACGATGATGTCATGGCACCACATAGCCAATTAGATTTGGCCCCGTGGGGATGTCACTGGTAGCAACTGAAGCCTTTACATTTCCCTCACTCTTATTGGGGCCAGGGAAAAGGGGAGACAAGGCAACAGGCTGATACTACCTGTCTTGCATCACTTCATTGTTTTCATTGCCCACTATCCCTGTAGCTGGGGAAGCTGGAGAACTCCAATGCAAGCAAAAATGGGAGCAGAAAATGCTGCTCTCTGCAATTTACGTCAGTGGTGATGTCCCTCCCTCCCCCCCAATTTGTATTGTGTTTCTTTGCATTGACTGAATCGTGTAGAATAATGTAATGATAACATAATTAATTGTGTAATTGATTACGTAAGGTTTTACCGTAGCAGACAACAAGACAAATAATGTATATTTTGTTGGGAAACAAACTGCAGTGGAATGGAAACAGCGCTGCATGCAATGAAGCTGGGAACCAATGCCTTCTTACATCCCTTACTGTAGTGCAGCAAAAATTCCCCCCAGATACGCATGACTAATTGTGGCAGAATAGGGACCTAAGGAGGACGCAAGATTTATCGGGGTGTTAATGCTGTGAACCCCTCCAGCCTATGCTCAGGTTCTATCTATGTGTAAATAAGTATAACCTAAAAACACCACAAAAAATGAAGATCACGGCCACTGGTCCCATCACCTCCTGGCAAATAGAAGGGGAAGAAATGGAGGCAGTGAGAGATTTTACTTTCTTGGGCTCCATGATCACTGCAGATGGTGACAGCAGCCACGAAATTAAAAGACGCCTGCTTCTTGGGAGAAAAGCAATGACAAACCTAGACAGCATCGTAAAAAGTAGAGACCTTGCCAACAAAGGTCCATATAGTAAAAGCTATGGTTTTCCCAGTAGTGATGTATGGAAGTGAAAGCTGGACCATAAAGAAGGCTGATCGCCGAAGAATTGATGCTTTTGAATTATGGTGCTGGAGGAGACTCTTGAGAGTCCCATGGACTGCAAGAAGATCAAACCTCTCCATTTTTAAGGAAATCAGCCCTGAGTGCTCACTGGAAGGACAGATCCTGAAGCTGAGGCTCCAATCCTTTGGCCACCTCATGAGAGGAGAAGACTTCCTGGAAAAGACCCTGATGTTGGGAAAGATGGAGGGCACAAGGAGAAGGAGACGACAGAGGACGAGATGGTTGGACAGTGTTCTCAAAGCTACCAGCATGGGTTTGACCAAACTGCGGGAGGCAGTGGAAGACAGGAGTGCCTGGCGTGCTCTGGTCCATGGGGTCACGAAGAGTCGGACACGACTAAACGACTAAACAACAACAACAACAAAAACACCACAGTCTCCCTTGCCCTTCATTCCAAGGAAACTAACCCCCGGGTGCATGGTCTGGAGTCTCTTGCCCCTCAGAGATAGGAGTGTGCACAACATAACATTTTGGGCAGTTGGCATTCTGCAGGGAAGCCCTTCTTCTTTCATGTATTGTCACTGGGATCTGGGGCTCATAGTTCTCAGCAAGTTAACTCCAATAGTACTGTAATGCTCTTCTGGTGAGAACTGGAATCTGTTTAATAAAAGGTTCCCTTTGCTACTTATCTTTTTTCCTTTCGTCTGACAGCCTAATCATTAACCAAAAGAGGCAGCTCTGACATTTTAAAGGCAGGCCCATGGGAACAATTTCTGAACTGATCTATCTATCCATTAACACGAAACAGTGTTTGCATTCTGGGCTTTCAGTCCTGCTCCACTTGGGGATTCTGTCACAGAAAACACACTCCAGACCCTGGTGAAGATTCCTCCAGCACAGCAAACTGTTCTTTTGCACACATCCATACACAGAGAGAGAGAGAGAAGCAAGCAAAAATCAGCTGATGGATGTCTGGAGTAAAGCTGATCATAGCCTATATAAATCAGACAGGCAAGTGGCTATGTAATGAAAATCCCCAACATTTCGAGACCAGTGAAAACCAATTTCTGCAAATGCACTATGAACAAAACAGATCACACAGATTATGCAAAATGTTGCATGAGTATAAATACTGATTTCATTTGGCACCAGCAGTTAATAGTTTGAAACAGTGCCACCTATGCTAGGTCAGATGGTCTAAAATAATTGCAAAATAATGGAGAGGATAGAGGAATGGAACACTGTTAAACAGTAAATGGGTACAGTAGGATTCACAAGGAGGGGGAGTTGCAAAATGAGGAACCTAAGACAGTTGAGCCATGGGAACTCTCTGTCTCACTGGTCTGAGTTGTTGTTGTTCGTGTTGCTTTCAGAACATTCAGCTTGTATTTGTGATCAAACACACTAGAATGCTTTAAGTATAAAAACTGGGGTTCTGGAAATAAGGGGAATATTGGCAGAAACCAAAATCCAAGTGCAATTGCAATCATTTGTTAAAGACCCGAAAAAGGGAGTACAGTACTGTATTAGCCTTGAAAGTTTTACTCCTATGGATATTCCTGGTCAGCAGCTATCAACAGATGGAGTGCCCCACGCAAGAAGCAGGCTAGGTAAACGTAAAGGGACCCCTGACCATTAGGTCCAGTTGCGGACGACTCTGGGGTTGCAGCGCTCATCTCGCTTTATTGGCCGACGGAGCCGGCGTACAGCTTCCGGGTCATGTGGCCAGCAGGACTAAGCCGCTTCTGGCGAACCAGAGCAGCGCACGGAAACGCCGTTTACCTTCCTGCCGGAGTGGTACCTATTTATCTACTTGCACTTTGACGTGCTTTCGAACTGCTAGGTTGGCAGGAGCAGGGACCAAGCAATGGGAGCTCTCCCCGTTGTGGGGATTCGAACCGCTGACCTTCTGATCAGCAAGTCCTAGGCTCTGTGGTTTAACCCACAGCGCCACCCAGAAAGAGAATCAGTGCTTATAAAGATGTTCCACTAAAGATGTTTAGGGCTCCCTTCAAAATCTACAGCCAATCATGGCTTCCTGGCAAGTGTGCTTGCAAAAAAAGGAGTTGGTTTTGTTTCCATTTTTATGTGTGCATTTAAAGCATCATAGCTCATCTTCATCATGTGAAGTTATGGAATGTAGAGAGGGAACTTGTGAGGATGGTGTAAGGAATGATCATGTTCAAAATATGTATCACTGATAACACAGCTGTTTTGCCAGTGACCCGAGTTTGCAGAGAAGCTGCCACATTCCTGCTCCACACATTTTGAATGATATCTTTGGCTGCTTCCAGATAGGCGGCTCTCAACACTAACCCAATCTTCGGCTGTTCGCCACAAGCGGAATTCCCACACTGCAGGGCGGATTGTGCTAATCTGCTTGTTCTGTTAACTTGTTGCTCCGTGGGTTGGGAAACAGAAAAAGTACAATTCACCTGAGCAGCCAACATGAGCACCCGCTTTTAAAAAATCACCCCTCCTCCATGCCTTCTCCTTTTTCGGAAGCAATTATTTAGTTAGCATGTTAGCATGTGTTTATTGAAGGGTAATTGCTGGTTACAAAGCTTTTGAAATAAATAAATTGATTTAGTTGCACCCCAAAATATTAAAAAGGGGTGTGTGTTCCTTCTTTCTCCCTATCTGTTGGCAGCAGTTCCTTTCTGCCTCTCTCCAGCAAATATGAGCAAGGGAAGAGAATGGATTCTCAGAATCCCATTTAATTCAGCGGTATTTACTGCAGCATTAGTGTTTGTCAGGGTTGCAGCAGGCTAGAGAGGTACACAATTCTCTCTCTCTCTCTCTCTCTCTCTCTGTGTGTGTGTGTGTGTGTGTGTGCGTGTGTGTGTGTAAGCTCCTCTGGGTGAGTGAAAACTGTACTTGGGAAGCAAGTGACCTTGAGCTTGAGTTTAATTCAGCCTATCCCTCTATCGCTTCCAAGTCAAATGAATAAGCAGAGGCAGTATCACTGAAGATGACAAGCTGTGTGTCAATTCTGCCTCCACCACACCTCTCCTCTCTCTCACACCCTCTCCTGGGATTAAAATCAGTTTTAACAAGCTGCTTCCTTCTTCCCCATTTCTCCCAAAGAATCCACTGATTAGTTCCGTAAGTTGTTGCAAGAAGTTGCTCTCTCACCCTTTCCCTTCATTTCCTTTCCTCTGTGTTTTTAATTTTAATTTGTTGCAATCTCACTTTTGTGTAACAGCACCCATTTAAAATTCTTTTTTTTTTTAAGGAGGAGAAGGGGGGAAAAACTGGGATGCTAAAAATGGCACTTGCCAGAACCACAGCCTTGACACAGCAGGCAGGCGCAGACCAGGCGGCAGGATAGAAATGGAGTCACCAGCTGAAAGCAGCAAAAGGGAAGGGCTTAAACCAATAATTATGTTCCTGAAAGATTGCACCGCTGCCTGATGAAAATTCTTCCTTTTTCTCTTTCTCCCTCTCTCACCTAAATAGGAGGAGGAGGGAGAAAGAAAGAAAGGTACATATTGACTAATTTGTTAAAAAGTCTCTAGGGCTAAATGGCGTTGAGGAAACTGGCTCAGTGTCCCCAAACACTGCTGCACACGTAAAATTTGTTGTTGTTGTTTAGTTGTTTAGTCATGTCCGACTCTTCGTGACCCCATGGACCAGAGCATGCCAGGCACTCCTGTCTTCCACTGCCTCCCGCAGTTTGGTCAAACTCATGCTAGCAGCTTCGAGAACACTATCCAACCATCTCGTCCTCTGTTGTCCCCTTCTCCTTGTACCCTCCATCTTTCCCAACATTGGGTAGCCCCTTCAGTCTTTTTTCAAAGAGGCTATTTTACGTGATGTTGGGAAAGACACGTAAAATAGCCTCTTTGAAAAAAGACTGAAGGGTAGCATTGGGGCTAACAGCCCCTGTGAGTAAGTTACTGTTTGGTTCTTGTAAACACAAGGGCAATGATTTGGTGGTGAGATTGTATAGCTGTCCCATAAAAAGTGAGCGAACCACCCCCAAGGTTGGCGCAAGACCCGTAGCTCATTCAGTAACGTGGACCCAAGTCTTTGGCGCTCCCTCACAGCTGAGATCAGTCAGGCTGCCTCCCTGTTAAACGTCAGGTGCTTGGTGATGGCTTTGCAGGCATCTTAAGTTAGCTTTCCTGATTTTATGGTCAATTTTAACTGATTGTATCTCTGTCACATCTCTTTTGTAGACAACTCTTAGAAACAGTGCTATTTTTCTAGAAAAAGAGGTGCCGGAACTCACCATGAACACCTCCCTTGTTCTCTTATACAGTGGTACCTCGGGTTACATACGCTTCGGGTTACATATGCTTCAGGTTACAGAGTCCGCTAACCCAGAAATAGTACCTCGGGTTAAGAACTTTGCTTCAGGATGAGAACAGAAATCGTGCTCCGGCGGCGCGGCAGCAGCAGGAGGCCCCATTAGTTAAAGTGGTGCTTCAGTTTAAGAACAGTTTCAGGTTAAGAACAGACCTCTGGAACAAATTAATTACTTAACCCGAGGTACCACTGTAATGGCAATGGCACCCATCTGAGAGGTGCCAGGACTGAATTGCAGCTGGGGGAAAAAGCTTAGAAACGATGGTTTTAAGTGGCATATAAATTGTTGAAATAAATAAATAAGAAGCTGCAACCCTGACTCTTCTTCCCCCTCTCTCATGGCCACCTCTTCCCCCTCCTTCTGCTGTCTCCCCCTCCTCCAAAATAATAATAATTCTTGTTCACTACACCATCAGCGCTAGCAGTGGCTTGCTCGCCTTCTTCCTCTCCACATGGCCTCACTGTGAGAGAGGACCAAGCGGAAGAGTCCTTCCTCAGAGTGAGGCAGTGTGTGGCCAGTACCACCCGATCTTTAGGTTTTCTTTAAAGTTAGGTACAAATATAAGGTTTAAACAGAGCTTCTAGCTACTATGGCAAAGTGGTGGCAGTACAGGCACTATCTTGGCCACGTAACTTATTTTTATGAAGCTGCTTGTTCCCTGAGTTGGTGAGGCTCATTTGATAACAAGAAAGAGAGACTGTAGTGTCATTGGCATAGTAGTCTTGTGGAACAGAGATTTGGCAAGTGCCTTCTTGTTTCAGCTTTTAATCTGTGGGATAACTGTTATGTACTGAAGTTCTCACCCTGGGCCAGCAGGGGGATACTGTAGATAGTTTCCACTCAGGTCCACATATGCAAATAAGGGATTGAAAGTGACGTTCAGTGATTGGATAGTTACAGAAAATGGTTACTGTTGCATTGTAGTGGAGCTCTATATAAGCAGGCTGGCTGAACCCTTCAGTTCAGTTCTGTTCTGGCCTGTGAATAAACAAGAGCTGTTTGAAGAATCACTGTGTCGTCTGATATGTTCACCCACAACTTAACAATAACCAGCCTCACATAGGCAATATGCTTAAGTCACATTAACACATGAAGGGGTTAATACCATAGAGGAAGCTGTCCAACTAGGCTTAGCTATGTCACTTCCCTTCACTTCCTTGCGAGGAAATAGATAATCATGCCTACTTGAGTAGCTCAGCAGGTGAAGAGGTCCAAGCTGGTTGCTCCAGCTCAGCTTCAATGGCCTTCGCGAGCTACTCTTGAGTTCCTATATCTAGGAACTTTCACCCCTTTGTAACTACACTAAGTTTTACTGCCTGTGCAACATTTCTGAAACACGCGAACTTGACCTTTGGAGCGTTTGTAAGTAAACCATTTTTAAGCTTCCCAAATGTGTGGTCTTTTCCTATGCTGGAGGGAAAGGGAAATGTTGGAACTCACTTGGAAGGCCATATTTTAAAGGTCTCACAGCTTATATTGCCACAGTTTATTTTGCTGCGTATTTTGTGACTTTAAATCTCTTCTGTGGTCCTCAGCAGGAATTTATGTTGGTGATATATATAGACATAGGCCTAGTGCATGGGTAGGCAAACTAAGGCCCGGGGGCTGGATATGGCCCAATCGCCTTCTAAATCCGGCCCACAGACGGTCCGGGAATCAGCATGTTTTTACATGAGTAGAATGTGTGCTTTTATTTAAAATGCATCTCTGGGTTATTTGTGGGGCATAGGAATTTGTTCATTCTCCCCCCCCCAAAAAAAAAAGTCTGACTCCCCACAAGGTCTGAGGGACAGTGGACCGGCCCCCGGCTGAAAAAGTTAGCTGACCCCTGGCCTAGTGGCATGAAAAGTTTTCAGCAGGCATTCATGTTGGTGACACACACACACACACACACCACCACCACCACCACCACCAACATAAATGCCTTCTGAAAACTTTTCCATGCCTCTAGGCCTATGCAAGGCAATTAAAAATACATCTTTCCACAGTGGTTAAATTGATGTATGTTTTTAATCTTTTTTTATATTGTTTTCAACGGTATAATTTTAAGTACATTTGTCGTAAACTGCTTTGATATCTTTTATGAAGTGGTGGTGTATTTTATATATATATATATATATATGCAGGTTTTGGTGTCTTCGGGTGTCTTCCCGTGTAAGAGTTGGGGTGTCTAGGCGACGTTTCGACGAGGTCTCACTCGTCATCTTCAGGCTGGTGCTTTCGGCTTCTTGTTACTGGAACAGAGCTCTGTTCCAGTAACAAGAAGCCGAAAGCACCAGCCTGAAGATGACGAGTGAGACCTCGTCGAAACGTCGCCTAGACACCCCAACTCTTACACGGGAAGACACCCGAAGACACCAAAACCTGCATTCCTGTACCCGTGAAAATCTACGAAAGCAAATATATATATATATATATATATATATATATATATATATATATGAATGATATATTTTTATTTCCATCATCTTAATCTGCCATTCACTTAGTGTTGGTATTTCTTGTTGTTTCCATTTCTGAGTTAAAAGTATTCTTGCAGCCGTTGTGGCATAAAGAAATATGTTATGCTCTTTACAGTGGTGCCTCGCAAGACGAAATTAATTCGTTCCGTGAGTTTTTTCGTCTAGCGAATTTTCCGTCTTGTGAAGCATGGTGTCGGAAAAGTTTTGGAAAAGCTTCAAAAATCACCAAAAACCTCAAAAAGGCTACCCACACCGCGTTCTATGAATTGCTCCTCGAAGTCAAGTCGCAACTGTATTAACGGTGTTAAGAAAAAGGAAACAAACTTGCAAAACGTTTTCGTCTTGCGAAGCAAGCCCATAGGGAAATTTGTCTTGCGAAGCAGCTCAAAAACCGCAAAACCCTTTCATCTAGCGAGTTTTTCGTCTTGCGAGGCATTCGTCTTGCGGGGCACCACTGTATTGGGGATTTCATCCCTAATAATGCCTAGTAAGAAGGCCTCTGGTCTTTTTGGAAATGTACTTTTAAACATTTTTTTAGTTCATTGTATATCATATCCCAATTAGTACAAGTCCACCACATATGATGGAATAACCCCTCATGTTCCCTACATTTCCAATATAAGATAATCCTGAAACTTCTCAATTGTTGTTGTTTAGTCGTTTAGTCGTGTCCGACTCTTTGTGTCTTCCACTGCCTCCCGCAGTTTGGTCAAACAGCCTTGCCGTGGTGAAGGGGCTTGAATAACTCAGAGAAGCTATGAACTATGCCGAGCAGGGCACCCAAGATGGATAGGTCATAGTGGAGAGTTTTGACCAAACGTGATCCACCTGGAGCAGGAACTGGCAAGCCACTCCAGTATCCCTGCCAAGAAAACTCCATGGACAAAGACAATAGGCAGCTTCTCAATAGCAACTGATAATTACTTGCAGTCTTATAAGAATGAAAGGAGAAAATACATACTTCATCCTATCTCTTTGAGGCCCACTGGTATAATGGTGAGATAAGGTCAGACCTTGACTTTCAGAGTGATGTTACTTGCACTGGCTATGAAACCGAGCAAGCGGGGTTGGTTTATGGTGTGTGCGCGCGCCCTGAGAAGATATTCAGTTCATCATTATTGCCAGGATATGCTGGGAAACCAAAGTAGCTGATTGACTGAGCCCTCTGATAATCAAGTAGGAAACGCATGGTGCACATTAAAATGAACAGATGTCTAGGTGCAAAAAAATGTATGATTGTACACCTGCCACATTTCCTGTGGAGGAGATTGGTCATTAGCTAATCTGTGACAACACAAATTTCCACCCTCCTCATCTGCCTTGGTCACCCAAACTCCTTGCAGTATTTATATACCCAGCAGCCCTTTGAGATAAAGTAAGTTTTATTATACAAGCAAATATTTCTGCAGGGGGGGAAATACTAGGCATTGAAAACGTTCATAAGTGAAGGAGCGCACTTAATACATTCTAAATATGCAATTTGGTTTGTTTTTCTGGGACTACCTCCGCTGCTAATGGCATTGTTGTAAACCACTATTGCCTCTTGGGTTTTGTTTAAGATTTACAGCCCAATCAATCACTTGTGAATGAGAGAGCCAACTGCTCTGCCAACACAACCTTACAAAATGTGACAATATTTTGTAATGTCGTTATCACCATAGGTGTTTAGTAGGAATGTGCCAAGCCAAATCCTGAACCGAAGTGAGCTGCTTAAGGCATATTTGGAACATCTCCAAGCTGAAGCAAGATCTCTGAAGCAATTGATGGTGCTTTGGAGATTTGGACATTGAAAGAACATTACAGAGTGTCTTCAAAAACTGAAACATTTCTCCCCAAACTTGGCCGATATGGAATACACCAGGGGGAGAAGAGAGAGCTATTTTGTAATTTACGGGTCTGGCTTCTAATCAGAAGGCATTGTTTTACCAGGGCTTTCCCATCACAGTGTTTGGGGGAAGGAATGTTGAAGAAAAGCAAACTGTTCTGTGTTCTTTTCTAGTTTAGGTAGTGGTGATAGTTGGAAAATGTTGTTGTTGTTGTTTAGTCGTTTAGTTGTGTCTGACTCTTTGTGACCCCATGGACCAGAGCACGCCAGGCACTTCTGTCTTCCACTGCCTCCCACAGTTTAGTCAAACTCATGCTGGTAGCTTCGAGAACACTATCCAACCATCTCGTCCTCTGTCGTCCCCTTCTCCTTCTGCCCTCCATCTTTCCCAACATCAGGGTCTTTTCCAGGGAGTCTTCTCTTCTCATGAGGTGGCCAAAGTATTGGAGTCTCAGCTTCAGGATCTGTCCTTCCAGTGAGCACTCAGGGCTGATTTCCTTAAGAATGGATAGGTTTGATCTTCTTTTAGTCCATGGGACTCTCAAGAGTCTCCTCCAGCACCATAATTCAAAAGCATCAATTCTTCGGCGATCAGCCTTCTTGATGGTCCAGCTCTCACTTCCATACATTACTACTGGGAAAACCATGGCTTTAACTATACGGACCTTTGTTGGCAAGGTGATGTCTCTGCTTTTTAAGATGCTGTCTAGGTTTGTCATTGCTTTTCTCCCAAGAAGCAGGCATCTTTTAATTTTGTTACTGGATGTTAAAGTCCGTCTTTCTGTGCTGCGTGCCCACATATTCACTCCTGTCAAATCAGCTTTGCACTTAGTTTCTGCTACCTTTGGTGCCAAAAACTTGAAACTGGTTGCTGTTTTTCTTACATTCCTAGCCCCTACATCTACCTCTTTGCAATTTTACAAGTTACCTGCCTAAGAGCATCTCTACGATGTATGCCATTTTCATACTAAAATAATTGCACACAAAACAAGAGAGAGCAAAATGAATCCAGACCTCACCCCTCAATCAAATTGAAATGCAGCCAGTACAAAAGAGGTCCATCAATCCTTCTGAAATTTGGCAGATTTCTTACCTATGGGCACCTGTATGATCTCTGCCATTTTCATATAAATTGCTCACAAAACAATAGGGCTGATTAAATTAATCTTTTTTAATCTTCCAAACACTGTATAGGTTGCTCTTGCAGGAAAACCACTACAGCTTTCCATCTGAAATGTGGTAGCTATGATCCCTTTGGAAGGATCTACCTTGCCTGCAAAGTCCATGAATTTCTGCCAAAAAAGTTAAAAGCAGTTCCTTTTAAAAAGAAAAAAAAAATCTGTGCAGCGCACACACAAAAATCTGGATCTATTGTCATTTCATAGTATCCTTGCTTAGGTGCACCTGTACGTTGTGTGCTATTTTCATATAAACTGATCACAAAACAAAAGGGAAGATTAAGTGAATCCTTTTTAACCACACCAAAACTAAAGAATGCTCTGTTTGCCTATAATTTGACAAGCTTTGTCCATGGGGAATGAAAAAGTAAAGGCCAATGCCTTTGCTTTTGTATGCCTAGCTAGCAACAGTCATCTCTGTGGCAAAATAGAGAAAACAGGCAGAACTAGGACCCCCCCCACACACACACTTTACTTTCCAGCAAGCAATTCCTTCCACAGCAGTAGAAAAGAAAATGACACATCACAAGGTATTTATCACCGTGGGTGGCGCTGTGGGTTAAACCACAGAGCCTAGGGCCTGCTGATCAGAAGGTCAGTGGTTCGAATCCCCATAACGGGGTGAGCTCCTGATGCTCGGCCCCTGCTCCTGCCAACCTAGCAGTTCGAAAGCACGCCAGTGCAAGTAGATAAATAGGTACTGCTCTGGTGGGAAGGTAAACGGCGTTTCCGTGCGCTGCTCTGGTTTGCCAGAAGCGGCTTAGTCATGCTGGCCAATAAAGCGAGATGAGTGCCACAACCCCAGAGTCGGTCACGACTGGACCTAATGGCCAGGGGTCCCTTTACCTTTACCCAGCAGCCAGGCAGCACCAGGGGCTGAACTTCATGAAATAGCAATTCACAATAATGTACTTGTTGCATTGGTCAGTTGTTCCTCTGAAACCCAGAAACATGCAAAGCAGGCAAGAACTTTCACCTGTTTTGAGTGGCGTGCCTTGGAAAGTGGGCATGTCCATAAAAATCCATTTTAGGACTGTACCCAGCTGGTTTTTGATGAGCCACCGGGTATGCTTAATCGCATCTGGGACATGATATCCTTCCTTCTAACTACCAGGGCCTCTACAGACATCCTTCCCTGCTGCTTCCATTATGTAACACTGGTATAGATTTAGCTTTAGTCTTGCTATGAAGCCTTTGAGATTAAATCCTCTAGCAGGCCAATAGACGTTCGGAATGAATGAATGGAGGGAAAGATTTCAAAATAGCTCACAGGGAAAGATTAATAGCTCCCTTTTTCATTTGCATATTCTCATGTCCAGCCTCTGGAAACTCCCCTGTTTCCCTGATTAGTTTAATACCGATGATACGGATAAATACAATGGAAGAATCCTGATCCTACTGAGCAAGGGGGGGGGAGGAAGGAGGGCACACAAAAGCTCTACTGTGATGATATTTTATGTTATTAAATGCTAAGTGCTTGTCCTTTTATCAAGGTCAAGTGGTAAAGGAGGGTTGGATGGAAACAGAATCCACCTACTTATCGCCAGTGGAGTAAACAGGATGCAAACCCAGCTGACAGTGGAATAGATGGTAGAATACCTTGTTCTGAGGCCACCCGTTTAAATAGACTTCATAATTCACCAAAGAATGAATTGAAGTTGTTGAGTGGATCGTTATTCAAAGCCCTGATTTCTGATTGATTGGCCAAGCCCACGTGTTTTTGGGCAAGGCACCCTGTGTTCATTTACATCTGCATGAGCTGAGGCAGTGTCGTTATGGCAGATAACATACCCTCCAACATTTCTCCGATGAAAATAGGGACATCCTATTCCATCATAATTTTTTTACTATTTATATCCTGCCCATCTGACTGGTTTGCCCCAGCCACTCTGAGCGGCTTCCAACATATATTAAAACATAATAAAACATTAAACATTATCTGAAGGAGCGTCTCCATCCCCATTGTTCTACCCAGACACTGAGGTCCAGTGCTGAGAGCCTTCTGGTGGTTCCCTCACTGCGAGAAGCCAAGTTACAGGGAACCAGGCAGAGGGCCTTCTTGGTAGTGGCACCCGCCCTGTGGAACGCCCTCTCACCAGATGTCAAAGAGAACAACTACCAAACTTTTAGAAGACATCTGAAGGCAGCCCTGTTCAGGGAAGCTTTTAATATTTGATGTATTACTGTATTTGAATATTTGGTCGGAAGCCGCCCAGAGTGGCTGGGAAAGCCCAGCCAGATGGGCGGGGTATAAATAAATTATTATTATTATTATTATTATTATTATTATTATTATTATTAACATTAAAAGCCTTCCCTATACAGGGCTGCCTTCAGATGGCTTTGAGGTTGGACGACTCCATACCTTCCAACATTTCTCTGATGAAAATAGGGACATCCTACAATACCCTCTCATGAAAATAGAGATGTCCAAAGGAAAAATGGGACATTCCAGGATCAAATCAGAAACTGGGACAGCTTCTGTAAATCCGGGACTGTCCCTGGAAAATAGGGACACTTGGAGGGGTCTGAGATAAGATCATGGACACAATTTAGGAGACGTTTTAAGGGAGGAAGACTGAACGAAAGTGTTTTAAAATGTAAATGTGTTGTGAATGAGCAAAAGACCCAGAATTAACCCTATTATGATTCAGCTGTAGATCTTATTATCCTAAGCACGGCCGGCCCTCCTGTTAGGCAAAGTGAGGCAGCTGGCTCAGTAGGTGAATGCCAGGGGGTGGCAGCAGTCCCACTACTTTCGCCCTAAGCTAGCCCTGTACATATCCTAAACTAGCCCTCTGCCCTCAAGTATGGTGGGTGATGTTATCCCATTAAGAGTCAGCTCCCTATCTGATTTGATTCTGTGTATGGAATGGCAGAGTGCCATCTTGCCCTTTGCTTCAGGCAGCAAAATGTCTTGGGCTAACACCAACCCTAAACAGCAGCTGATTGTAGCTAGCTAGCTTTTAGTGTCAAAAAGATGAATATAATGGATTTGCATGGGAATTCCTGTTGGTGGCTGATAACTTGTCCTCGTTGAACAGGTTTCCCAGAAAGAAAGAAAAACCTCCCATTAAGACATCAGAGGTGCAGCGATAGCCTAAAAGGCCGTTTTGGGGAGTTTGACGTCTCACAAGATAATAATAATAGTAATAACTATTATTATTATTATTATTATTATTATTATTATTATTAATAATATTTAGCTCAGAGCGGCTAACAACAATAAAAGTAACACAGCATTCTAAAATCAATTCATTTTAAAATCAATTCAAAATCAAATTAATGGCAACCATTGGGCTAGAGTTCTGTGAGGATTACCAAAGGAGGGGTCAGACTGTGCCTTGGCCAAAGGCTTGGTGGAACAGCTCTGTTTTGCAGGCCCTGCGGAAAGATGTCAAGTCCCGCAGAGCCCTAGTCTCTTGTGACAGAGCGTTCCATCAGATCGGGGCCACAGCCGAAAAAGCCCTGGCTCTGGTTGAGGCCAGCCTAACCTCCCTGTGGCCCAGGACCACCAAGATGTTTTTGTTTGAAGACCATAAAGTCCTCCGTGGGACATACCAGGAGAGGCGGTCTTGTAAGTAATGCACACAGAAGAGGGAATATACAGTGGTACCTCGGGTTAAGTACTTAATTCTTTCCGGAGGTCCGTACTTAACCTGAAAGTGTTCTTAACCTGAAGCACCACTTTAGCTAATGGGGCCTCCTGCTGCTGCCGCGCCGCTGCCGCACGATTTCTGTTCTTTATCCTGAAGCAAAGTTATTAACCTGAAGCACTATTTCTGGGTTAGTGGAGTTTGTAACCTGAAGCGTATGTAACCTGAAGCGTATGTAACCCGAGGTACCACTATACTAGCAAATACTCCCTTGGGTTTGAGGTCAAGGTATCCGATGGGCATGCTGTCACAATTGCCAGCCTGGAATTAATCAGCAAGCATAAATATGGACTAACACACTTTATTCAGTTTCCCCTACAAAGCTGTAGAATGTTGATCCAAACTCATAAAAGAGATGCTGACTGCAGAAAGTGTAATTAATAAACATGTGTATCCATCACTACGAATAATTTATAATGTAGAATTATATCCCCTTATGGAATTGCTGTATGTATGTCATCACTATTGCTTATTCTTCCATACTAGCTGTTTTTCCCGAAGCTGACATCTTGCAGTGCACCGATTCAAGTGTTAGGCTCGAACCTGGAAAATTCTGGATCAAACCATTGTTCAGCAATAATGAGTGATCCTGGGCCAGTCACTATCTCTCAGCCCAGCCAGGCTTGTTTTCAGGATAAAATGGAGATGGGAGGCCATGTGTAGAATCATAGAATTGTAGAGTTGGAAAGGGATCACACGGGTCATCTAGTCCAACCCCCCCCCCCGCAACGCAGGAATCTTTTGCCCAGTGTGGGGCTTGAACCCACAACCTTGAGATTAGACATATTGTGCTCCACCAACTGAGCTATCCCACCTTGATTGTTTTGGAGGATTGGAAGCGTAAAAAAATGAATACAGTGGTACCTTGGGTTACATACGCTTCAGGTTACAGACTCCGCTAACCCAGAAATACTACCTCAGGTTAAGAACTTTGCTTCAGGATGAGAACAGAAATTGTGCTCCGGCGGAGCGGCAGCAGCGGGAGGCCCCATTAGCTAAAGTGGTGCTTCAGGTTAAGAACAGTTTCAGGTTAAGAACAGACCTCCAGAACGAATTAAGTTCTTAACCCGAGGTACCACTGTAAATATTCCGTCACTGGTTGAAGATGGTGTTGCTGCCAAACCGTTGCAATCAAGGGTTTTCCAAGTCGTCCTTCCATCTTTTTCTGGACACTTTTTTGATTTACGAAAGAAATCGCAGTGCCACTCTTCCCAGCGTGGACTGGGAAAGTGCTTTTGAGACACAGAAGGGTCCCTGAGGGTCACTGTCTACAGTGGTACCTCGGGTTAAGAACTTAATTCGTTCTGGAGGTCCATTCTTAACCTGAAACTGTTCTTAACCTGAGGTACCACTTTAGCTAATGGGGCCTCCCGTGCTGCCACACGATTTCTGTTCTCATCCTGAGGTAAAGTTCTTAACCCGAGGTACTACTTCCGGGTTAGCGGAGTCTGTAACCTGAAGCGTCTGTAAACTGAACCGTCTGTAACCCGAGGTACCACTGTATGCTATGTGGCAGAAGGGGTGGTCAGTGAGACAGCTGCCAGTGTGTTTGCTGACGATTTCTATACCATTGCACATCTATACCATTGCCATTTCCTGCTTTCTATACCACTGCACATTGCTGCCGCCGTTTCCTTCAGTGCTTGTAAACAGCCAGAGTTTATGCTCCCTTTTTTTTTTCCTTTTCTGTATCCCCTTCTCACAAGTGACGCAATTAACAACACCTTTTTCTGCTACTAAAAAACGAAAGCATGTTCCTAGGTTTTTTTAAAAAAATACGGCAAATTAATCTTGCCCTGTGACACCACCCTCTTCTGTGATTTTGAACCGTTTCTCTGACAGAGGAGCAGTTTAAAAATCTGGCTGGCTGGGGTTGCATTGCTGCTGGAGCTGATCTGCAGTGTGGGTGGAAGTAAAGCACAGAGCTTGCCAGTGAAAAACTACCATAGCTCCCTTGGATCTGCTTGTTTTAAAGGAGGGGAGATTTTTCCCTCTTTCTCCCCTGTCCCCACCCACCCACCAACACAATTGATAAATCACACACACACACACACACACACACACACACACACAAATAACCAAACCCATTTAAATAATAACAATCAAAATTATTGTTTTATTTTCCCGACCCTTGTATAGTCCCACTGATCAACCTCTCGCATGGGAAAGAGAGATTTCACAAAAATGTTAACCATGGAAGCAGATCAAGGAGAGTTTTCAATATTTTTTTACCAAAGGAGGTATGAACGCCTGTAAGATTTCAATTTACTCTGGGGGTTTTCAGATTGCGGCCATGGCAAGTTTGTTGATGGACCAATCAGGAGGGCTGTTAAAGAACACAGGAGCAATAACTTACATTTTCCCTAGATGCACTGTTGTGGTGTATATATTTGGCCACATTGTACTTTTAAAAATCCATCATTTCGCACAGTTTTTAAAAGTGGGAAACAACTGGACATCTCCCTCCCATGACAGCTATGTTTTACAACGAAGAATACCTGTATTAATGCAGAATCTGCGGATCTGGGAACGCACGAGGTGTGAGGACAGAGAAATTGTGTAATAGCATTAAATGCTTAAAAATGTGGGTAATGAAGACCTCTTCTCTTCCAACATTTCAAAGTAAGGTGTTTCCTGATTAATCTTCAGTACAGTACGCAATACATAGGAGACTTGCCTCTATATGCAAAACCCACGAGTAAAATAAAAAAGAGAAATATGTTTGCTATCCAGGTTCTAAGATATATTAATTTAGCTTGAGGGGAAAGTAGAAAAGGAAAGCTTCAGACGCTTCTGTGGAAATGGGTGGAAGATATTTTTTTCCCTAGAAGAGGTGCACTTATTTTCCCCCTTAATGAGGTTAAATACACTGTTGATACAAATTAAAAGCGGAAACATTTCAGGGTCATTAGACACGACTCTGCTTTTTTTGCATTATGTCACCTTTAAGTTCTCCCTGCGGTTATGCAGCAGATTAGTGCACAGTAAACAAAAGGAGGTGATTAATAATTTAATTATAACTGCATGAATTGGGATTGCAAAACATATATGTGGAAGAACAATTTAGGAATGGATGTAGAAGATGGGTTTCAGTGTTCATGAAAAACACTTTACCTGATTAAATTGACACATTTAGGTCAGTCCATAATAAAATATCTACCATCCATTTAATCATGGATGAAGAGCCCAACCTGATTTGCATTATTGAAAACTGGGTAAATGAGCTTGGAAGAGCTGGCGTCTCTCAGCTGTGTCCACCTGGGCTTTCAGCCCAGTACCAAGACAGGCTTGAGGGTTGGGGAGAGGGAATAGCTGTGGTCCAACTCTCTCTCCCTCTCCAGGATTCCTGTCCAGCAAGAATCTGGTTTTTAGTGTTCACACCTGGTCTTGGTCACAGGGGACAGATGGTTTTGCAATGCATAGGAGTAGAATGGAGAGAACTGGTGGGACAACGGTTATCCCTGAATATAAACTCTATAGGAAGGATAGAGTTTACTACTTATCCCTTTCTTTTCTCGAAGATATCCCCACCAGAGTGGAGTCCTTAAGATGGATAGCACCTCATGTCCCTCCTTCCAGCAACTCCTACAGCCTAACTGTTGTCAAATCTTTTGCTCCACTTTCCTTTGGATACATCAGTGAGGCTTAGAGTGGCGTCTTGTCGTCTGGGCAGCCCAGAACGTCCAGCCACACTGCTGCCAGGCTTCAGGGAATCTGACCCCCCCCCCCATAGCAGGCTGCCAGTATAGTGGTACCTAGGGTTAAGTACTTAATTCGTTCCGGAGGTCCGTACTTAACCTGAAACTGTTCTTAACCTGAAGCACCACTTTAGCTAATGGGGCCTCCTGCTGCCGCCATGCCGCCAGAGCACGATTTCTGTTCTCATCCTGAAGCAAAGTTCTTAACCTAAAGCACTATTTCTGGGTTAGCGGGGTGTAAACTGAAGCATGTGTAACCTGAAGCGTATGTAACCTGAGGTACCACTGTAATGGAAAGACAAGAAGCTCTAAAAGGTAAGGGACCCCTGACCATTAGGTCCAGTAGCAGATGACTCTGAGGTTGCGGCGCTCATCTCGCTTTATTGGCCAAGGGAGCCGGCGTAAAGCTTCCGGGTCATGTGGCCAGCATGACTAAGCCACTTCTGGCGAACCAGAGCAGCACACGGAAACGCCGTTTACCTTCCTGATGGAGTGGTACCTATTTATCTACTTGCACTTTGACGTGCTTTCGAACTGCTAGGTTGGCAGGAGCAGGGGCAGAGCAACGGGAGCTCACCCCGTCATGGGGATTCAAACCGCCGACCTTCTGACCGGCAAGCCCTAGGCTCTGTGGTTTAACCCACAGCGCCACCCGTGTCCCATGTGTAGATATATTAGGTTCAGAGTCATCTGCTACTGGACCTAATGGTCAGGGGTCCCTTACCTTTTAGAGCTTCTTGTCTTTCCATTACAGTGGTACCTCAGGTTACATACGCTTCAGGTTACGGGAGCTCACCCCGTCACGGGGATTCAAACCGCCAACCTTCTGATTGGCAAGACCTAGGCTCTGTGGTTTAACCCACACAAGAAGCTGTTACCAATGTCTTTATTCAATATTCATAGAGAGAGGAGTAGAAATGCAGCCTCTTTGGTAATGGTGTTGCTCCGAGTAATCTCCTCCCCCCTCCCCTTCTCAGTCGTCAACGGCTCCACCCCCCTTACGGTGGCTGCCTAGGGCAAATTGTCTCTTAGCTCTCTGCTCTCCTACTTTCAACGCTCGCTGGGTTTGGGGAGAAGGGGGTGGGGTCTGGAATGCTCTCTAGTGATAACGTGTCAGCCAGCTGTTTCTGCTCTGCTTCTCCCATTATTTCCCAGCGTTGCCCCTCTTCTATCTCTGAGCTGTGACCCTCTGCAGACCAGGCTTGTGTCCGGGGAGGTCACTTTGGTGCTGCAAACGTAGCAGTTTGACTTCACTCCTGGATACAGGAGACAAGAAAGGACAGGGAAGGAGGTGGTGTCACTCTGCATGTCAAAGAGAGCACAAATCCAGCAAACTAGAAATCCCCAAAGGGGCAGATTCCTTCACAGAATCACTCTGGGTGGTGACACTGGGCCCCAAAGGTAATTTACTATTGGGGATATTCTATTGTTCCCCTGAACAAAATGCTCAGGGAGATCTTGAGATGAAAGCAAGAAAGCAACCAAAAGAGAAAATGTAGTTATGGATGACTTTAACTAACCTCACATAGACTGGCTATATACATGGTAAAATTTCTAGATACCCCAAACGATCGTGCCCCAGAACAGTTGTGTTTTTGTCTTTTTATATTGTGCGTTTATGTTGTGAACTGCCCTGAGACCTGCGGGTATAGGGCGGTATACAGATTTTAAAAACAATAACAACTCATTAGCTGTGCACAATATTTTGACGTTCCTACATTAGCTGAACATAAGTGAATTCTGTCTTGAAGAATTATAAAGGTAAAGGTACCCCTGCCTATACAGGCCAGTCTTGACAGACTCTAGGGTTGTGCGCTCATCTCACTCTAGAGGCCGGGAGCCAGCGCTGTCAGCAGTCACTTCCGGGTCACGTGGCCAGCGTGACAAGCTGCTCTGGCGAACCGGCACCAGAGCAGCACACGGAAACGCCATTTACCTTCCCGCTGGAGCGGTACCTATTTATCTACTTGCACTTAAGGGTGCTTTCGAACTGCTAGGTGGGCAGGAGCTGGGACCGAACGACAGGAGCTCACCCCGCCGCGGGGATTCGAACCGCCGACCATGCGATCGGCAAGTCCTAGGCGCTGAGGTTTTACCCACAGCGCCACCCGCGTCCCCTTATAGACCACACTAAAAAGTAAAAGTAAAACCTGAAGCAAATGTCTTGTGTGTGTCTATGTTCTCACGCAGACAACAGGAGTCCGCCCATAACAGACACAGGGGGACAACGTAGTATTGTAATAGGCAATATACTGCTATAATTAAGTGCTTATGGAATTACCGTTTTAATTCTGCTTCAAGCAATGATTCCACAGCATAAAGAACCCTGGTGTGGAAAGAATCTGTGTCTACCGATTAATTGCAATTTATCTGGCATTCATGATAACAGTTCATTCAACCTCAAAAACATGGGATGGGACACCATAGTCTCTCTTCTATTTCATGAGGTTCAGAACATCCAAAACCAAATTGTATGATTCCTCCTGAATCTCCAGTCTGTTGTGGGAATTGCGTGTGCATGTGCTGCTTGTTCTATGAGGACGACCAACTTGCCAGAGACGATCCAGCCACTGGAGTCCCTACACGAAACAGTTTGCATTTGTCTTTTGGCTGTAAGTCAAAAATGATAAAAACAGCAATAACGTTTTTAATTGCAGTGAAGGAGAGATCTAGCACCTTTGCCCCCAGGTGGTGTGATATGCCAGACACCAGGGAGGCTTGATTGTGTGGGTAGAAAACTGTGATGTTGGGAACATCAAAAACAATGCAAATACCGTCCAAAAACGGAAAAGAGAAGATGCAAATGAGCTTTCAGCAGGTGTTTGTAGATGTGTTTGTACTGGAACAAACCTGCGGATTGTGTACTCTAATGTGCCCCTGGATAACCCTTTTAGAAGCTGTGGCTGGTACACAAGACGGTGGGTCATTTCACCTCCTACGATGTGAGGCTTTTTGGAAACAAGCATGTTACATCAAAACTCCAGCATCCGGCTTGTATTTCATCTGAGTATGTTTTGAACTGACTAGTTTTGGAGCCTACATACTTGCCCAGGGCAAAGGAATGCCTCATTTCCTTTGCCCTATCCAGACTTCCACTGGAGTCCCGATTTCTAGGCACAGATTTCTAGTTCTGTGTCTGAGAGGTTTATGTGTTTTTTCATCCCGCTGCTTTCCCCAGGAATACCTACTGTTTATCGCAGAATTGGAACAAACGTCAGTCGGGTTGACGTTAGTTCCAGTTCAGCAGGAAACAGTGAGTTTTCCTGGGGAAAGCGGTGGGACAAATCACATGTACTCTGTAAATCACGGACCTGTGCTTAGAAATCGCTGTGCAAACAGATGTCTGAATGAGTCTTGAGATTCCTGCTCTGCCCTCCTGGGTCTGAATATGGCAAGAGCAAAAAACAATCTTGCTTTGGTTGTCATTTGGAGGACGTTTTTTAAGAACTTAAGAAAGTCCTGCTGGATCTTTTTATCTTTCCAAAATCCTCTCCTCCAACATTCAGCTTCATTGGACGCCTGTGAGTTCTAGAGTTATGGGAGAGAGAGAGAAACTTTTCTTTATTTCCTTTCTCCATGCCAAAAGTGCGGACTGGTCTGGGGGGCCTTCAGAGGTACAGCCAGGGGGCTACCGCAGGTACCTCCTAGCATCTGCTGCCTGAAGCTGTTGCCTCACTTTGCCTAACAGTAAAGGGTAAAGGGACCCCTGACCATAGGTCCAGTCATGGCCGACTCTGGGGCTGCGGCACTCATCTTGCTTTATTGGCCGAGGGAGCCGGCGTACAGCTTCCGGGTCATGTGACCAGCATGACTAAGCCACTTCTGGCAAACCAGAGCAGTGCACGGAAACGCCGTTTACCTTCCTGCTGGAAGATTTGAAAATAAGGGATCATCAGCCTCACCTGTCCTGGGGACAGTCTACAGGATATCTAACAATCCGGGAAGCAGCGGGAAACAGCGCTGGAATAAGGAAATTTCCCATAAAAAAGGGGAAGGTTGACAGCTATGGCGGTACCTATATATCCACTTGCACTTTGATGTGCTTTGGAACTGCTAGGTTGGCAGGAGCAGGGACCGAGCAACGGGAGCTCATCCCGTCGCGGGGATTTGAACCGCCGACTTTCTGATCAGCAAGTCCTAGGCTCTGTGGTTCAACTGCAGTATTCCAGGTATGACCTGGAAATTTTGAATGTATGGCAACCATACGTAAATCAGACCCTGCCTGAGCCAGCGGGTGGTCAGAGAAGGAAACCGGAAAAAGTTTCAGCTGAAATATCTGTGCCACCTAAAGCCTTTTTGCCTTCACCCCTAGTTTGGCTTATTTGGTCTGGAATAGTTCAGTTTCTGCACATGTATGTGTCCTTCAGCTCAGCAAACAATTCTTAGTGGTAATAATGCTGTAGCCAGTGTTAGTCTTACTCAAGAGTAGACCCAGTGAGATAACAAAATATAGATTCATTCATTTCTGTGGGTGTTCGCTAAGTATACCTTGGTTCATGGGTCGGCAAACTAAGGCCTGTGGGCCGGATCAGGCCCAATTGCCTTCTGTATCTAGCCCGCAGATGGTCTGGGAATCGCCGCGTGGATCGCCAGTGCGCATGTTTTTCCCCTCTCCCTCACACAGCGGCAGCGCCTCCTCCCTCCCTCCTCCTGGCTTCTCCCGCCCTGCCTAGAGGAGGAAGGGGGCTGGGCTTTGTTGGTGCCAGCAGCAGCCGCCATTTTAAGCAGCCCATCTCCGGAACCCTTTCGCGCACTGCTCACTGTCCCTCCGCCACCAGCACTGCCAGCCCCTGCCACTCACAAGACACAGGTAAGCAGCCACCAGGGATCATGGTGCCCTTGCATAATCCCCCCCCAAAAAAAATATAGTCCGGCTCCCCACAAGGTGTAAGGGACAGTGGACTGGCCCCCTGCTGGAAAAGTTTGCTGACCCCTGCCTCAGTTGAATTCACAACCCACAATGAACATGTCAGGAAGATGGAGGCATTGATATGCTATTTCTAGGGTAGAGGGTCTACCAAGTTACAGTCCCCAAGAGAGGAAGAGGCCCCAGAGCTATACCTCCAGCAAATACAGTATCACCTAGGGCCAATTATTCCATTTGCCCAACATGCAGCTAAGACCTCTCCTGTTAATTCTTTGTACCCGAGCATTACTGGTGTCACTCCTTTCATTTCACTTCTCCCTCAATTTGGAGGTACTTTAAACAGAGCGCTACTGCAGACTTGTGCACCCTGGTACTCAGCAATGCTGCAGATAGTAACAACTACTGATAAAACCTTTCCTATGACTAATTCCACCACTTTTTCCCCTGGAGACAGTGCCCTCTGCTGGCAGCATATGTTTTTCCCCTAATAAAGCCTGTAAAAAGTCACTTGGACCTCAATATTTTGAGCCTTTTGTGGACTGCTAATTTTTCCCCATTACAATCTTCAGCTAAAACAATAAATCAAAACAAGAACGCCACTGTGATTGAGGCTGCTATGTGTTCCTTGCTTATGATGTGCTAAAGCCCGTTCCCTAAATACTGGTAATTTCATCGTTGAACCTCACCACCCCCCCCCCGGCTTCTAAACCACCTGGTTCTTAAATAGATTTTAAAATCACAGAGCCTGGATTTAAATGGATACAACCCCCCCTTCCTCTCTCCCTCCCTTCCAGCAGCAACTTGCATTGTGTGTAGCTGACGTCACTGTAGATTTTGAAGTTCTGAGACGCTGGCCATCTGCTCCTGGCTATGGGAACCTGAGCTCTTTAAAACTGCATGGGCAAAAGCAATCTCATCCGCTCTCCTCCCGCTGCAGCGGCGACAGATGAAGAAGGAGCGCTGCCAGGGAAAGCATAGAATCAGGGCTACGTAGGGCCGGGTGCTATGTTAAGCCTTGTCCCCTGTGCAATTGCTTGAGCTGTTGAGATAAGAAATATGTGCCTTACACAACCCGGGGACTAACTGTGTCACTGGAAGATGTATTGAGGGGGGAAAGACTGGGCAGAGAAGGGCAGAAGGAATATCCTGTCTAGTCTTGATTTCTTCATTTTCTTCCATTTTCTCCCCACTTGGTCCAGTAAACATAGCAGCTCTTTCTTGCCAGGTCAAAGGGCAGGTTGTCCTCTGCCAGTGCAGTTAGATCATTGACCCATGTAGCTCCTGCAGCCAATCTGAAGCCGCATCTTGGTTTTCGAACAGTTCTAGGACTCAAACGGACTCCCGGAACAGTACAGGCTAAGATTGCCCACTGCACTCCTCCCCCCTGCTGCCGCCCAAGCACTCACGTGTTGTGTGGAGGGGCGCATGATGTCACACGACGCTGGGCCCCCTCGATGTGGGAGGCACGTTGGTGTCTCTGGGTTGCAACTGTAGTGAGGTCTTCAATGGATTGAATAAATGGAGCCTTACATATAACTTTCCAAGGCAGCAATATCAGTCTTTTGTCCATAGTAAGGGCACAGAGAATCCATTTACATTGTCCAGTTGTCCAATTCCATGTAGTAGGTATGTAATTCAAAATAATATTTGCCTCTGAAAATTTTGGCATTATTCGTGCAGTCATGCAATATAATACAATCTGCATTAAAAAAAAAAAAAGAACAACACACACACACTAGGTACAATGACACATCTAAGCATCACATCTTGTTTGGCCCTGAGACAGCATTTTGTTCGATTGTGTGTAGTAGTGTAGCATCTGTTACTACCATCACCGCAGCCGTAGTGGCACAAATGAACAGGCAAGTCATTGTCACGTGGGAAAGACAACATGCCAAAGAAAGGACTATTTCACATGTTACTGTTTTCATCAGAGAGAGACTATAATCAGTGAGCTAAATCCAGACTGTTTTGTGCTGTGTTGTGGTTCAAGCTGCTTAGAAGATACCATATTTTAGCATTGTTTTGGTTGTAAGCCAAAATACTGCTACTATGACTACTCTTACTTCTACTCTTCTTGGTTACTAGAGAGCCGTAACATAGAAGCTGCTTTCTTTGGTTTCGAAATCTAAACCCTGCATTAGAAGTAGCTCTCATTGCCTCCTTGTTATTTTTTTAAAAAATAATCAGACATAACTTTCATTAACTCCAGTGAGTAATTGGCTGGCTATGTTCTCATGGCAAAGCTCATTGGTCCTGGGGTTCAGAGAACTTCGTGAAGCTACCACAACAGACCCCTTAATAGAGCAGGGATAGGGAACCTGCGGCCATCCAGATGTTGTTGGTCTACAGCAGGCATAGGCAAACTCCGGCCCTCCAGATGTTTGGGACTACAATTCCCATCCTCCCTAGCTAACAGGACCAGTGGTCAGGGATGATGGGAATTGTAGTCCCAAACATCTGGAGGGCCAGAGTTTGCCTGTGCCTGGTCTACAGCTTCTGTCATCCCTGGTCATCCATCCAGGATGGATAGGAGTTGGAGTCTAGTGGCATCCAGAGTGCCAGAGGTTCCCAATCCATGTGCTGCATATGGCTGACTTTTAAATGAGGTGGTTCTTTTCAGAATGTAAGGCTCTGCTGAATTCACCGCATGATAATACGTTTTGGGGTGGGGACTTTGCAAGAGAATGCTAGGGGAGAGTCATCCTTCTGTTGTCCTTCTCCTGTCTACACATGATCATACATGATCATAAAGGTAAAGGGACCCCTGACCATTAGGTCCAGTCGTGGCCGACTCTGGGGTTGTGACACTCATCTCTCTTTATTGGCCGGCGTACAGCTTCCGGGTCATGTGGCCAGCATGATTAAGCCGCTTCTGGCGAACCAGAGCTGCAGCGCATGGAAACGCCATTTACCTTCCCGCTGGAGCAGTACCTATTTATCTACTTGCACTTTGACGTGCTTTCGAACTGCTAGGTTGGCAGGAGCAGGTACTGAGCATCGGGAGCTCACCCCTTCGCGGGGATTCGAACCGCCGACCTTCCAATTGGCAAGTCCTAGGCTCTGTGGTTTAACCCACAGCACCACCCGCGTCCTGTACATGATCATACACAAAGATTAATTTACCAAAAGGTCTTGGTTGCAATACCCGTCCTCTCAGACAGCAACACTGTCACAGCACCATCCATAGGGACATATAACTTGTAACTGTGATGCAAAACAGCACCAGTTCCTCCCTTTAGCTAATTTAGTGTGTTGGTTTCTTGTAACATCAGTGCAGCTTGTTTTCTGTAGGCTGCAAGTTTGTGCTCTTTCCAAACTATTGGAACTGGGATATTTCACCAGAACACAGCAACGCTGTCTCATATACATCTTCTTGAACACTGAGGGCAGCCAGGGACAGTGTGGAATTGAATTACACATTCAAATAAAATGTGCATGGATTATTATTATTATTATTGATATTATTGTTTCTAATTGTTTCTAATATGCTTTCCTTAAATTTAAAAAAAACATTGATCACATGAGATGTTGTGAGCCACTTTGGGCACAATTTTGTGAAAAAGTGGCATACAAATAAACAGATGGTGATGATACAATGACATCATTAAAAAACAGTTTTGAGCTGAGTATAATCTAACACTGGCGATGGCTGGGTGATACATTCCCTGCTGGCTGAGCGGCTTCTCCATCTCATCTTCATTCATTGTGTCATGTTTTTTTTCATGGCAGCATCCTGTATCCGGTGTTTAGTGGATGTGGTCCCGGTCAAGAATGAAGAAGGAGTCGTCATCATGTTCATCTTGAACTTTGAAGACCTGGCAGCTCTCATTGCCAAAAGTGCCCGGCAGAGTCTACACCAGCGCTTGTCCCAAGGATGGCGAACAGGTGAGAAGCCCAAAGTGGCTCAGAATCCTTTACCTTGGGCAAAGGCACATGGTAGTTTGAGGTGGGGGGGGGAGTCTACAGAGGTGAGGGGGTGGCATTTCAGCAAGTGGGTGGTAAATGGAATCTCTGAATTTTCTCTGGAACTTGGCATGAACATGGCTGATAGTGTGGCATGCAGATACCTCTTTGTATGTGGCCGCGTTGAGTGAGTTGCGACCACACTGGCAACTGTGGGAGAATGTTCTGTCAGAGGAAGATCTTCAAAACTCTACAGCCATAGGAAGTGAATTCTCTAAGATGGTCTATTGGGAAGGAAGAGTGTCCTTAGGTGGGGAGGCAACAAATCAAATCAAAACTTTATTGCGGTCCAAAGACCCACAAAGCAATTTCAAAACTAGATACAGTTAAAACAACCAGAAAGACAGATGGAAGAAACCAAGGCAGTTATTTTGTTTTATCTAGGGCATAATGATCTTTGTTTCTTATAACCTCCGAAAGAAACTTTGCCACGGCCAGTGTAATATCATTTGACCTGTCTTCCAAAAGGTATTTAATATGGGAGGCTTCAGATTTTCCCGGCAAATTTGCCAGTAACAGTTTGATCAGTTGATCCCTTGCTTGCTCATATTGCCCACAATGCAGTAGGATATGCTTCGTACAATCAACGTCCTGAGAACGTAAACAAAGCCTATTCTGATAGGGGATGCCTCTCAGTCTGCCATTTAGCACTTCCGAGGGAAATACATTTAGTCTGGCTTTGGTAAATAGCCAGTAGGTAGGCACAGACAAATTCCTAAGGTATGAGGATATCTGAAAGTCGTACCCATATTGGATTCCAGTTGCAACCGAGCTATAAATTACATAAGACCGGGATCGCGGGTCGCTATGTGAGATGTCCCAAAACCTTTGGAGGAGGCAACAAGAAAAACCAATCCCTCATAGAAAGGAAGAAAGAGAGAACAAGAGGATAAGAGTATCAAATCACGGACAAGGTTCTAAACATGAACATCAAAATACTTTGAGCTGGCCATACAAATTTCCTCAAGCATGGATTGCCAAGGTGCCTGTAGTCAGGAGGGCTCTATTAACAACTCCCTGCAGCCGTAACTAGGCATGTCATCAAGCTCATACTTCTCAACCTACAAGTGTGAGCTCCAGAGAGCTCACAATATTGTCCCATCTACTCAGTACGTGTAAGTCTAGGTTTTTCCACATATGCTAGGAATGACTGGGGAAATGGGGAGAAGTAGCAGGTAGCAGTCTACAGCAATCCAGTAAGAATCAGAATTACTTTCAACCAGGCCAAGACTGCTGTTGATTCCAGATGTTGTGTGCAACTTGGAGAATTGGGCAACTCAACAGCATTTGTAGAAGGGGGTTGGGTTTGGATCTTTGTGAAAGAACTAGGAATTATTTGACAGAATTCCCCATACCTTCTCAAAACAATTTCCAGGGTTCCTCATAGAGGAAGATGACAGCCAGTATAAAACCAGTCCAGTGCAGACGTACCCTTAGAATCAGGGACAAAGTAATAAATTGCCTTAAAAGGTAAAGGTAAAGGGACCCCTGACCATTAGGTCCAGTTGTGACCGACTCTAGGGTTGTGCGCCCATCTCACTTAAGAGACCAGAAGCCAGCGCTGTCCGGAGACACTTCCGGGTCACATGGCCAGCGTGACGAAGCTGCTCTGGCGAGCCGGCACCAGCACAGCACATGGAAACACCGTTTACCTTCCCGCTATAAAGCGGTACCTATTTATCTACTTGCACTTAGGGGTGCTTTCGAACTGCTAAGTGGGCAGGAGCTGGGACCGAAAGACGGGAGCTCACCCCGCCACGGGGATTCGAACCGCCGACCATACGATCGGCAAGTCCTAGGCACTGAGGTTTTACCCACAGCGCCACCCGCGTCCCAATAAATAAATTACCTCAGCTCAGCATTAATTCAGCAGGCAGCAGCTTTGAATTCTACTAGGAGGCGTTATGTGTAAAATTACTCCAGCCCCTGGGGTTTTCAAAAGGACTCAGTAAATTAAGGAAATGAATGGAACATAGTGATCCCGTTTTGCTGTGCAGGCTGGGCTTGAAGTTCTTGTTCTAAGGTTAGGAAGTGTGTGATCTGATGCATTTGTGATAAGGCTGCAGTATAAATTAGCAGTAGACTTAATGAGTGTTTGTGCTTGTGGAAGAAGCATTTCCCTCCTCTGTGCATTCCCAAACATGTTCAACAAATATGTAGCAGATGTTAAGATTAGGAAAAGTTAGTGCTTTTTTCCTGGAGGGTTGCAGGGGTACGCATACCCCTAAGCATTTTGTGAATCTTTGTACTTTTGTCCATTTGCTGTATTTATTTTCCCTGATTTGAACTATAAAATGGTTATTTTCTTGAGTCAAAATGAGGGTACCCCTGAACACTTTTTTTTTAGGGGGGAAGCACTGGGAAAAGCTAACTTGATTCAGTCAAAAGCTAGAAATTGTACTATAAGCCTTTTATGAAAAAGAACTTAAATTACTAAGGTTGTAATCCCAGGCATTCTTCCCTGAGAGTAAGCCCCACTGAACTCAATGGGACTTACTTTGGAGTAGACATGTATATCTTGTGTTTAGCACAGTTACAGAGATCTTTGCAGGCTCCCTTCCTCTTTGCCTGTCAAGTTGTAGAAACATTTTGGGCATCTGTATCTATACATATACGCTAAACAAACTGAAGGATTTTAGGGGTTTGGAGTTCTTAAATCTGGGTTTCTCACAAACTATTTTTTTTTTTTTAATATTTGTGCTTTCTTAAAAGGGAAACTACAAACTATTACATCACAAATCAAGATAATAATATAACACCCCGCACTCTAAAATATACAAAAAAAAAAAAGTTATTATAAGGAGGAGCTGAGCATATAGCATAGGCATTGATATAACCTGAAAACAGCTTGTCTGTTTTGGATTAGATTCTCGAAGGAAGCTGGTAAACAATTTGAAAGAATCACATTTAAAACATGATATGGAATCCTTTTGGTTTTAATTTTGCAGTCTGTTGCAAAAGGTTACAGGTAAACACATAACTGCAGCAAGCACCCCAACTTTGCTTAATGTATACATCTATCAGAATACAGTCATACCTTGGGTTGAAGTAGCTTCGGGATAAGTATTTTTGGGTTGCACACTGCGACAACCCGGAAGTAACGGAGCGTGTTACTTCCAGGTTTCGCCGCTCGCGCATGTGCAGACGGTCAAAATGACATCACGCACAGAAGTGGCGAATCACGACCCGCGGACACGGGTTGCGTTCGCTTCTGGATGCAAACGGGGCTCTGGAACGGATTCCGTTCGCCTCCAGAGGTACCACTGTAAAGAGAAATAGATTAATGAATTGATTCCACAGTCCTCTAATGGCCAGAGCTCAGTGGTGGAGCAACAGCTGTGGATGCAGATGTTCCAAGGCTCAACCCCCAACATCTCCAGGGAGGGCTGGTGATGTTTCCTGTCTGAAGTCTGGAATGATGCTGCCATTCAGTGTAGACAACACTGAACTAGATGAGTCACTGGTCTGACTCGACATAAGGCAGGTTCCAATGTTCCTGTTTTAGAACATGCATTTGTACAGAACTGCTGCTCATATACTTGCAGCCCAGAAGCCTCACTGCATCCATGGCCAAAAATTTTGAGGCCAGTGGGAATTAACTGCTGCACTAGGTCAGTCTTATAAAGCAGAAGGGCATAATGTCAGTGTTGCAAGAAAATTGCGTTGGTGCAATGAATGCAAGCGATGCTTTGCAACTAGGACCCACAATGCTGAAGCATTCCAAAAGAAGCAAGATCACAGAATGATAGAATTGTAGAGCTGGAAGGAACCTTGAGAGTCATCTAGTCCAACCCCTTGTCTTATGCTGGGTACTAAAGGTAAAGGTAAAGGGACCCCTGACATTAGGTCCAGTCGTGGTCGACTCAGGGGTTGAAGTGCTCATCTCGCTTTACTGGCCGAGGGAGCCGGCATACAGCTTCCGGGTTATGTGGCCAGCATGACTAAGCCGCTTCTGGCGAACCAGAGCAGTGCACGAAAACGTAATTTACCTTCCCGCTGGAGCGGTACCTATTTATCTACTTGCACTTTGACGTGCTTTCGAACTGCTAGGTTGGCAGGAGCTGGGACCGAGCAACAGGAGCTCACCCCGTCATGGGGATTCGAACTGCCAACCTTCTGATCGGCAAGCCCTAGGCTCTGTCGTTTAGACCACAGCGCCACCCGCGTCCCTATGCTGGCTACTAGGCAGCATCAATAAACCTGTTCCATGTAGTGCAGAGCAATGGAGCATTGCTCAATTTCATTGTTCTGTATGGGACAATGACAATAAAGATAGCGTATTGTATCATATGAACAGTGTCACTCCCATGGGGGTAATGGGAGGAGGGAGCTTTCTCCTCAAGGGTATGTGGTTCACAGACCCTGTCCCCTACTTCTAGATTACACTTAACAACAGATCACAAGGCGGTAAAGCAGGTATACATTACCTATGATGTTTCTATGATCCACCCAAATAGGTGCAAGTCAGCATCCATCATAGTTTCAGTGAAGAGAGCTATTCAAATATATTGTTTAACTTACACTATAAGAATAAATCAAAGCTAAGCATAAAAGGAATGGGGATGTTACTGTGTTAAGATGAGAGCTCTATGCCCCTCCACCAAATATTCGGCCAGCTACTTACTTATATAATTTGGCAACCAAAATATTAATTTATATTTGGTGTGTGATGCCTCGAGAACCTCCCCTACAGCTTAAAATCATATCTTAGAGCACCTTTGTCACTCCTAGCAGATGAGGGTGAAGTCCCCGACTTAGTGCCTAAAAACCCTCGGCCACAGGTAAGAGAACCTGTGGTCTTCCCAATGTTTTGGACTCCCATTAGATTCCCCAGCTGGCCTGGCTAGTGTTCAAGGATGATGGGAACCGGATGTCAGCAGCATCTGCTGCTACCAGTTCCCCATCCATGGTCTGCACCATGGTGTTGGCAGGGATGCGGAAGGAAAAGCACATTGGCCACATGTGGTTGGGACTGCAAGGTTGCCAGGTGTGTTTACGCTGAGCTATCCAGAATTACAATACAAGTGAAGACTGCACGCCACAGGCTATTACCGTACTTTTATCAACAACAACAATCTTTATTACGGTCCAGAGACCCAACAAATCGTTACAAAGCAATACACAATTCATACAGCCTACCTCCAGGTTAAACAAGCATTTTGTTCAGAATATAGGGATCGTTGGTTCTTGCAACCACCGATAAAAACTTTGCCACTGCTAATGTTCTAGCATTTGTCCGGTCTTCCAAAAGGAACCTGACATAGTGAGCCTCTGATTTTCCCAGGAAAGGTACCAGCAAGGGTAGTATCAGTTCAGCCCTGGCTTGCTCATATTTTGCACAGTGCAACAAAATGTGTTTTATGGAATCGATGTCTTGAGCACACGAGCAAAGTCTGTCCTGGTAGGGAACTCCTCTCAACCTGCCATCCAACACTGCAGAAGGAAAGACGTTTAGTCTGGCTTTGGTGAAAAGCCTTTGATAGTTTCGTACTGTCAGGTTTTTAATGTAAGATGTTAACTTAAAGACATGCCCATATTGTACCCCTACTGCCAGCGGACTACAGACTGCGTGTGATTGAGATCGCAAGTCACTGTGTGCATTATCCCATAATCTTTGCTTTAACATCTTTTGGGCACCTTCATATAGGCTATTACTTTTATCAATTTTTGATGGGGTGCAAAAGGACCTTTCACATAAGGAACTGGGTTATATTTCTTGATCATAGCCACCAGGTTTGAAATAGCCCAGCAATGCAAAACTCCAGGCATAGGAGCCAACTCTTAGGGACCGATGTCCCTTTGCTGCCGCCCCCAATAAAATATTTGAGGGAGTTGATGGGCATTACCATTCAAATAGTGTATGTGTGTCTGCTACATTATGTGATCAGTTATTGGGGGGCAGGGCTTACCAGCCTCCCCGCCCCCCACAATATTTGATTCAAGTTGGCACCCCTGGCTCCAGGAAATGATTCTGAAGAAATTTGGTAGCAGTGAGTTTGGCATCTCAGTTGGGAAGAAAAATTAAACCGCAGACCCATCTCTCTAAAGGCCTAGTCAAACCACAAAGCAGACTCAGTGTACTACCTAAAATAGCTTTGTGTTTTGTATGTCAATAGCAGAAACCCGTGCATAAAATGGCCCTCTTCATATAGATCATTTAGGAAGAGTCTTCTTGGGATAATATATGTGACTTTTTGTTGTTGTCTTGGATACCTTAAGTGTTTTGATCCTTGCTTGTGCTAACACAACTTTCTGTAATGACCTCTTCTTCTTCGTTGTTGTTTATTTGTCTTGTTTGTACTTAACTATTTTTTAAAAAGAAACCCAAGGTATAATACAGCAATTGTTCCAATTAAAAAGTATAACTTTACCTACTCTAGTATTTTGTGGGTGAATGCAGCGGAAGGGTGAGGATCCTGTTACGCCAATAAGTACAAAATCACCAGATTTGGTCAACCCAGTGGCCACTCTGGTTGGGAATCCTGTCTACTGACAGCAGCAAGACAGATATCCCAAGACCCTACAACAGAAGGAAGGCATAATCACATAATAAATAATAATAATAATAATAATAATAATTTATTATTTATACCCCACCCATCTGGCTGAGTTTCCCCAGCCACTCTGATCGGCTTCCAATTGAGTGTTAAAAATGATACAGCGTTAAATATTAAAAACTTCCCTAAACAGGGATGCCTTCAGATGTCTTTTAAAGATAAGATAGCTACTTATTTCCTTCACATCTGGTGGGAGGGCGTTCCACAGGGCGGGTGCCACCACTGAGCAGGCCCTCTGCCTGGTTCCCAGTAACTTGGCTTCCCGCAGTGATGGAACTGCCAGAAGGCCCTCGGAGCTGGATCTCAGTGTCTGGGCTGAACGATGGGGGTGGAGACACTCCTTCAGGTATACAGGACCAAGGCCGTTTATATGTTCACATCCTTGGTCTCTACGCCGTCCTCACCTTGCAGTCAGAAGCAGGGTTTTTTTTTATGATGTTCTGATGTTTTATTAAAATTGCTGTTAGGGAGAATGAGGCCTAGTGCAACCAAACCGGTCATGCTCCCCTAAATCTGCCTCTGCTTGGAGGCAGCAGTGGTTGTTCCTAGCTGCCACTGCGACTGTGAACAGAATGAGGAGGAGGAGCCATCTTGTCCTTTGCCCCTAGGCACAAAAATGTCATAGGCTGGCCCTGGGTTAACCCTTTCTCCTCATGTTCCCCCCCCCAAAAAAAATTCCTCCTCTCCCCCATTAATCTTTCACCAGAAAATGCTATTTGCTGCCCTTAGCATCTGGGGAGAATTTTCTGTAGGAAAACAGCACAGGGTGGGGCAGGATTAACCTCGCTTTCCCCCACACTGTGGTCCCAATTCATTTTATATCTGGAACTTACAATCTGTAAACCACTGAGGAAAAGCAGGGAAGACCAGCTATTCTTTAAAAAGCAACTCAAGCCATGAGATTCCATAGCACAGATGGGAAATCCGGCAACTATGAGGTGCATGTATGGGTAGGTAAATATGTCAGTCCCACGTTCGCTCAGCTTTTAATTTTTCAGTCTTAAATTCAATTCTCCACATTTCCAAATCAGTTTGCATTTTGTTTTGTTTTCCTTTAAAAAAAAAAAAAGTTATTGTGAAAATTCACCAGCATTGTTGTGCAGAACACATTTTTTACACACCACATTGCTAAGCAACTTTCCCTACTATAAAGCATTTTGGTGCATTATTTTCACCAAAATATATGCCCTTCTATGCACACTTTACACTAGTACGTGTATTACTCGGCTGAAGAACTGCACTGCCAGTTTTGAAGAATGGCAGTGTTTCATTTCTCACGTGGTTTCAGAAAAATATGAATTAGGTAAGTTCAGCGAGAACTGAATTGATCTCCCATTCCTGAGCTGAATGTGACCTGCTGCTGCTCTAGGTGTGGGCCGCTAAGCCCTGAAGAGCCCCGCCCACTTCCCCCCACAGCCAAGATTTCAGCCATCAGCCGAATGGTGGGGAAACAATTATTGCTGTCATGCCATTAAGCAGCACAGGAAAGGCAATTTGGACTTTGTGTGGAGTGCCAGGGGAGACTTTGAGCTCCCCCACCATCACTTCCGTTGCAGCCAAGATCACTGTCCTCAAAGCTACCTGTATTTAGTAGTAGTCATAGTCCTGGGCAGACCAGGACCTCCATATACGCTGCCCAGACTTGCATCCTGCAGAGGTCACAATGGTCCCTCTAACTCAGCAAAAACAATGTAGGAGGCAGCAGCTACAAATTACACATCTCTGCAGCCACAGCAGGCGCTGCGATTCCCCAGCGTTTTGACTTTCCCCCCTGAGACACACTCGGTTGTCTCTCAAGGCAAGAGTTAGGAAATCATGCCGTGTTTTCATAAATACATAACCAGGTAACCACATGGTAAAAGGCAAATTCCCAATGGATAACTTGTTTGCTTGTATTCACCCAATATCCAGAAGAGGTAATTGTGTTGTTATACGTATATTAAGTTGTTAAGGTATTGTTGCTGGATTTGCAGGACTGTTACTGTCCACCCATTTCCCTCCTCTTCCTCCTCCTCCTTCTGTCAATCCTGTTAATTTGTTTGGACTAGCCGCTGCCCTGTAAAGGAACTGGCACAGTTGATGTCTAGATAGCAGCTGCCTGGCAAGCCACCATTCTCATCACCCAGAAAAATGCAGTGATCACCGGAGAAAGCCATTGTCTGAAAGCTGTAATGGAAGGGCGGGAATTTCCTCCCACAACAGTTTTGTCAAGAAATGGTACCATAACTTGGATCTAAAGATCCCCTTCCATACATATGAAGCCACTATTTTCCTTGTACAAGCAAGGCACCAGATAAAATTAAGCCGCAGCTAGAGATTCTGTCCTGCATATTCTATCATTAGGTGTGTAGCATGGGAAAGGGGTTGCTTTTCTGTCTTCCAGAGCTACACAGGAAGTATTTTTAGGGGCCAATTCTGGACGCCTCTTTAGCTTGGCATGTCTATGAATTCAGTTGCCTTGAGAATCCAGCATACGAAGTCTATGTGGAGATTTGGAAGGAAAAGTCTCTAAGTGGACAACATTGCTTCCTCTCTAGAATTTGCCTTGTTTCCCAGAGACTTGGGACCGCCGTGGCTTCTTCCGATACTTTTCTAAGCTTTTTGCCAGAAGGGGCAAAACTAGCTGGTAGAACACAATGCAACTGTGCCAGCTGCGCATGTCTGTAGGTGTGCTTTTCAGTCTTTGAACCTGACTGTCCTTCCCCAGCCCCATATGCCTTGCCTGTTGCATGTTGCAGATAGGTTACATTTGGGGTTTTTTTGTGTCTTTTTGTTTTGTGTGTGTGTGTTTTTTTCTTTTTCTTTTCTTAACAAGGTCAAAATACGAGCTTGAAGTTTAGTCTCCCGCCCCTACAACGTCTCACACTGCGGCGGAAATCTCTGACTGCCACTGAGTTTGATGGAGTAGCCATTGACTATGGAAAGGTAATCATTCACCGTAGACTTTGTATGATAATGATAAGCCCATCTATTTGGTTAGCCCCCACCCAACCCCCACCCCTGTTCCTCGGCTCTCCTGCTACACCTTCCGTCTGCAAATTAGGAAAAAGAGCCAAGGTCTCCTTGCGGCTAGGCCAGGACAATGCGACAGGAGCAGTCAAAATCCCGGGAGGATAGGCTTGAAAACATTCGATCCTGTCCGGCACACCACCTATACCATACCAGGCTGCATCCAGACGTGTGGCTTCTAGTGCTACCCATTCATTGCTCTCCTCTGGCAAACCTCAAGCAAAATTGCAGTTGACTGTCCTCCCTATTGTGCTTTTTCATTGTTGACACATGTTCCATCCACACCACTGGGCATGGAATAGGTGCTGCGGGCAAGCCCATTTGAAACTCAGCAAGCGTCCACCAGAATTTAAATCTGCAAATAAAAATTAGTAATCGATCGCTGATTTTTAAAATGTTTTGGAAAAATAAAAAATGGAGCTATCGAATGGCAACCGTCACAAAGATTATAGTGAATGTGTGAAGAGCAGATTCCCTTTCCTGATAAGGTCCCAGCCCATGTCAAAAGGACAGAAGAGTAGCACTAAAGTAATTTTTAAACATCATAGAGCCAGATTTCCCCAGTGGGTTTCTTGCGGAGATTGCGCTGCTCTTTCATTCTTCTGGGGGGAAAGCTGGCGTTTTGGGCATCTGAGAAAAGCTGGAAGAAGCACGGGGAAGACAATGATTGGCTGGTGTCAATTCCGCACTAAGTATTTATTGTAGAAGCACTCTCAGGACTCATCCACACTACTGCTTGTCTCATGCCTAGAAATTACGGATCTGAGCAGTTTCCCCCTTGCTCTGCTCCTTTCCCAGGGAAAACCCGCTCTTTGGAGATAAATCAATACGAAAGGCAGTCCGTAGAGAACTTGAATTGCCGTTTGCTCTGACCAAGCTCTGAGGAGCGGTTTTCCCTGGGAGAAAGCAGCGGAACCAGGGGGGTGCATGGATGAGCCCTCAGTCTCTGGCTTGTGGAAGCTGAGGCATGTTGTGATCCCTGAAGCTCCCAGTCTTTTGGGCATGCCCTTGCTTTTCCTGCGCAAAGGGAATCTGTAGGAGCTTCTCCCCTAAGGCTCCTTGCCTTGTGGCAGCGCAGTTTTCATTGTGGCTGCAGCTGAGGATGGAAGACAAATCCTCCAACATTTCTTCGATGAAAATAGGAATGTCCTATTATTATTATTATTATTATTATTATTATTATTATTATTATTATTTTCTTTATACCCTGCCCATCTGACTGGGATGCCCTAGCTGGGTGCGGTGGCTTCCAACAGATATAAAAACATTATTTTAAAAAAATTATACATAAAAAAAATCCCCATACAAAGCTGCCTTCAGATGTCTTCTAAAGGAGATACCGTATTTTTCGCTCTATAAGACGCACCAGACCACAAGACGCACCTAGTTTTGGGAGGAGGAAAACAAGAAAAAAAATATTCTGAATCTCAGAAGCCAGAACAGCAAGAGGGATCGCTGTGCAGTGAAAGCAGCAATCCCTCTTGCTGTTCTGGCTTCTGGGATAGCTGTGCAGCCTGCATTCGCTCCATAAGACACACACACATTTCCCCTTCCTTTTTAGGAGGGAAAAAGTGAGTTTTATAGAGCAAAAAATACGGTAGTTACCTATCTCCTCAAGGGTCACATAACTCCATACCCCCCAACATTTCTCCACTGAAAACAGGGACGTCCTAAGGAAAAGCAGGACATTCCGGGATCAAGTCAGAAAGCAGGAAAGCTTCTGTAAATCTGGGACTGTCCCTGGAAAATAGGGACACTTGGAGGCTGTAGGGAAGAGTTAGACCTCCCCTTCTCAAGAGCGACAATCTAGATGGAAAATCAGCCCGTTCCCTTGCCCACTGGTACCTAGTATTTAATCCTTTCCAACAACCAAATGTGTTTGGAATCCATAATGCTAAAGATGTCTGGTTAGAGCCTAAGCAAGTGCAGGTATTGAGGTTGATACGCTTTTAAGCCATTCTAAATCAGGCCATTAGAGGGCAGCGCATGACACAGAAGGCTACTGCCAAGAATGTCGCCAGAGCCGCTGTAGATGGGAAATGGGGGGGGGGAGAGATGCAAAAAGGCAGGATGGACTCTTGAACCTTAAATTTCTCTGCAGAGGAAGGAATTGTCAAGCTGCACCTGCCAAAATACCCTAGTCTGCACAACTATTAAAGAACCAGGAGCCCAGTCCTCTTTTCATAGAATCATGGAAATGTAGAGCTGGAAGGGACACTGTGGGGTCATCTAGCCCAACCCCCTGCAAGGCAGGAATCAATTTTGTATCTGGCCACCCTAGATCTGTGATCGGGTTCTCCTGCATTTTTAATATATACAGTGGTGCCCCGCAAGACGAATGCCTCGCAAGACGGAAAACTCTCTAGACGAAAGAGTTTTCCGTTTTGGAAAACGAATCTCCTATGGGCTTGCTTCGCAAGACGAAAATGTCTTGCGAGTTCCTGCGGGGTTTTTTTCCTCCCCCCCCCTTTTTCTAAGCCGCTAAGCCGCTTATCAGCTGATCCGATAAGCCGCTAATAGCGCTAATCCGCTAATCCGTCAATGGGCTTGCTTCGCAAGACAAAAAAACCGCTAGACGAAGAGAATCACAGAACGGATTCTTTTCGTCTTGCGAGGCACCACTGTATATAAAATAGTGGGTGGGAATTTGGAACATGGAACTGTGGGAAGAGGCTTTCTCGTCCCCTCTGTGACATTTTCACAGTACACACACACACACACACGCACACACACACACACACCTGCTGCTGCTGCTTGCTCCATGGGGTAAAATAACAGCTTTGGCATGTGTGCGTGATTTTAATTGAGAAAATGGTCTGTGAGGGGAGAGGATTTAGAGGGCGGAGGGAAGAGAACCTCCCTTAGCACTGTGATCTTGATCTAATTCAGACTCCCTGCTGGCTGCTGTTATCTCTGTTTAGGAAAAAGAAAAAACAAGGGCAATCTGAATCATAGATTTCCTGAGGATATAACACAAAGCGCAGCAGTCACAGAATCTTAAAAGACAAAGAGAATTGTGTAAACGGCGTGGGGGGGACCAATTGTGCTGGTTGATTAGAAAGGAGTTGTGGTGATAAAATTGCATCCCTTTTACCCAGGTAACTTATTATAATCACATTTAGGCATGCACAAAAAGAACTACAGTGGTGCCCCGCAAGACGAATACCTCGCAAGACGGAAAACCCGCTAGACGAAAGGGTTTTCCGTTTTTCAATGCGCTTCGCAGGACGAATTTCCCTATGGGCTTGCTTCGCAAGACGAAAATGTCTTGCGAGTCTTGAGATTTTTTTTCGCTCCCCCCCTTTTTCTAAGCCGCTAAGCCTTTAATAGCCTTTTAGCAGCTAAGCCGCTAAGCCGCTAAGCCTTTAATAGCCGCTAAACCGCTAATAGCGCTAATCCGCTAAGCCGCTAATAGGGTTGCTTCGCAAGACGAAAAAACCGCTAGATGAAGATACTCGCGGAACGGATTAATTTCGTCTTGCGAGGCACCACTGTAGAATCCAAACACTGGCGAACCTATGGCAAACGTGTGCATGGCAGCGACGAGGCTCATGTGGCGTCTTGTTACTCTTCTCTGCACTCTGAGTAAAAATATTAATTAATTAAAAATTAATGGTGCATTTGAAGTGAAAACAATTGTGCCTAGAATAGTTGCTAGAGAAAGAAGCAAGCCTCTTTTTAGCTCGTCATCAGTTGCTTGTTGAGAGAGTGCTGTTCTTCTGATCCTCCCGGCTGAAAACGTTCCAGGTAACACCAGACGGGAGGTTTCAGCTGCACTGCCAAAGGTTTTAGGTTTTGTTTTTTAATGAGGATAAAGAAACGCAGAGGATTGCTGCATTTTCTAGAGAGTAACTGGGCAGCTCTGGCGTTGCTTGAGACGTTAGCTTCGGCTATTTGGAATACTATGCTCTGAAGGTATCTAGGGTGTAGATTTCCCATAGGTATGTAGAAGTCCCTATCTCTGCATCTCAAGGGTTCTAGACATGGGTAGAAGGCTACTTCCCGCCATTAAATGCTCAAGGCATGTTGAAAACAAAAGCACATGGTATTAGGAAGAACACACCAAGGGTGAGGCTGGCAGATTGCATGACATTATACTGAGCTGCAAAGATCCCATGTCAGGGGTGGGGAGCCTGTGGCCTTGCAAATGCTGCTGGACTGCAGCTCCCATCATTCCTGACCATTGGCCATGCTGGCTAAGGCTTATGGGAGTTGGAGTCCAACAGCACCTAGAGGGCCACATATTCTCTACCCCTGCCCAGTGCTAATAGTACATGTCTTCTTCTTCTTCTTCTTCTTCTTCTTCTTCTTCTTCTTCTTCCTTCTTCCTTCTTCCTTCTTCCTTCTTCCTTCTTCCTTCTTCCTTCTTCCTTCTTCCTTCTTCTCCTTCCTTCTTCCTTCTTCCTTCTTCCTTCTTCCTTCTTCCTTCTTCCTTCTTCCTTCTTCCTTCTTCTCCTTCCTTCTTCTTTCCTTTTGGCTTGCTACGGTATGGGGGTCAAACAAATTTTACAGGCTTTCTTATAGATTCAGGTCATGCTAAGTCACCACCAAAACTAGTCCCCAGTACTGTTACCAGCATTGCTGTGATAGATTTGTGTAGGTTTGATGTGGCTGCCGCAGGAACCTATTGGCTGGTGTCAATTCCCCCAACTACCTGGTTTAAAATTATTTTTAGTGCATAATATCTTTTCTTGTCTTTTTTAAAGGTTCCTTAGGCTTGAAACTAACAAAACCAGAAACTTCCCATCCAGTATACTTAATTCAACCACTCCATGGAATTAGGAAAGGAGAATTCCATGGGATGTAGGGAGCTAGCAGGCTTTTCACCTTACCTGGGGTGGTAGAGAACTGCACAGTATTGGAGAAATAGGAAGGTTAGGCTGTTGTTGCTGGGTTTATTTGTTTTTTAAAGGCATTCATATTGAAAATATCAATAAAAGTGCTTGGTATCAGTATTTTCATAAACTCAGAAGGTGTCCATTTGTGCAAACAGACTTATTTCATTTTATTTTATCCAGCCCACCCTCCAATGGGATGAGGGTGGCATACATGATTCTTTGCCACCCCCCATTTTATATTTACAACAACCCTGTGAGCTCGATTAGGCCCAATGTCTCCTAGGGAGCAACATGGCTGAGTGGGGATCTGAACCCAGGTTGCCTTGGTCTGACACTGTGATAACCACTCCACCTCATTGGCTTGCTTATGTGATGATGTAATTTGGATAGCTTAATAATAATAATAATAATAATAATAATAATAATAATAATAATAATTTGTATTTATATCCCGCCCTCCCCAGCCGAAGCTGGGCTCAGAGCGGCTAGCATCAAATGTATAACACATTAACATAAAATCAGACAATCAATTAAAATACATCTTCAAATCAGATCAGGATCAGAATAAAATCCAATCAGATGGCAACCCGCAGATTAGGGTTGGGGACCTTAAACGCTCACCAGGCCCAACTGTTTGTGCTGAACTTATATGGGCCTGTGAGAAAAATTGGGAGGCCACTTTCATGCAAGTACTTATGAAAGGGGAGAGGGAGTCAGACTGAACCCCGACCAAAGGCCAGGTGGAACAGCTCTGTCTTGCAGGCCCTGCGGAAAGATGTCAAGTCCCGCAGGGCCCTAGTCTCTTGTGACAGAGCGTTCCACCAGATTGGAGCCACAGCCAAAAAAGCCCTGGCTCTAGTTGAGGCCAGCCTAACCTCTCTGAGGCCTGGGACCTTCAAGATGTTTTTATTTGAAGACCGTAAGTTCCTCTGTGGGACATACCAGGAGAGGCGGTCCCGTAGGTACAAGAGTCCTAGGCCGTATAGGGCTTCTTCCCCGCTGCCCCCGGACCTCTTTTGAAGCAAGGGGCTGCGGGGAGATCGCTTCTCCCAGTGCTCCGAAGCGGGACTGGGGGGCGGGAACACCTGCCCCAGCCGCCCCGCTTCGTAACGCTGCTCCGAAGCGGGGCGGGGGGCAGGAACACCTTCTGAAGGCGGGCGGGGGCGAAAGTCTTTGTCCCCCCTGCCTGCCTTCCCAGGGGCTTTTAAATCGCCCCGGACAGCGGAGAAGTCCTCCGCTGTCCCGGGGCGATTTTAAAATGCCGCCCGCCAGCATTTTAAGATCGCCTGGACAGCGGAGAAGTCCTCCGCTGCCCCGGGGTTTTTTAAAATGCTGGGGGTGGGAAGAAAAGCCCTTGTCCCCCCCCCCCCAGCCTTCAGAAGAGGTCCGGGGACAGACTGTCCCTGGACCTGGTCTGAAGGCGGTTTCCCTAGGAACGCATTAATTGATTTTCAATGCATTCCTATGGGAAACCGTGCATCGCAAGACGAAAAACTCGCAAGACGAAAAGACTTGCGGAACGAATTAATTTCGTCTTGCGAGGCACCACTGTATTTACTGTATTACCAGCTTCAGGCATGTGCCAAAAGCTGGAGCAAGCAGAGGTATGTCTGCACCCAACACTGGCCAAATGAAAAGGAGGGAGGGAGGAAGAAGCAGGTAAACACTACATGCTCCTTCCTCTCCAGGAGCGGAGGGGAAATGACATCACACAGAGCCCTCTCTACCAATTGTATTTCTATGGTCTTGGTATCTGCCTATCGGCAGCGCAGCTCTATGGACGTGGCCCCTTCTCATGCTAACTAGTAAGAAGATGCATTTGTTAGGTTTGGCTTCTAATCTCCCACAAGTTCCACCCAAGGGAGGGTGTGTATGAGTGGAAGCAGATTATCGTTTTCTGCATGGTCACTGCGTTAAAATTGTCCATGGTGCCCGGAAACCTGATTGAGGACTCTACCCGAGTTATGAACAGATTGCTACCACTATGACTGCCCCCATATATTGCCATGTTCCTGCTGCAAACGGCTGCATCTCCTTCCCTTTGGAAAGGCTCCATTCTGCTGCCAGGACAACATGATAGGGAAAGTTGCAACATGTCTTGCTGATGCATAACTGTTTTGGCACAGGTGGTCCTTCCGTTGTCTGGAGATCTTGGTGCTTTCTGTCTGTCCACCGCATACACACCCACCCCAAAGATCTTGGGGTGGGGGTGTGGATACTCTTGCATAGATATTGCAGCCGGGGAGGGGGGGAAACCCAGATGTCCTAATTTATTTAAAGCAAATCCCTTGGCTCATGTCAAGGCACGGGCTTTTGCATAAGCCCCAGAACTGAACCCTCCGTGAGCCAGGCCTTTCTCCCACCTGACTTATCTGTTTTACTGACTCAGAATTAGTAGGGGAGGCTATTGGCTTTTACTTCCTAAAGAATCTGTGCTAGCTGCAAACACATTCATTAGGAGCAAGCACACATTTTCTCCCCCCGCTCCCTATAATGATAATGAATTGATGCCCTCTGTAGCATTCCTTGCAACAAGCCAATATTAATCACACCACCTGTACATTAGCAACAACTGCTAGAGAGCTGCTTTCTTTACGGTAATGAAGGCACCATAAGCAGTGTAAAGATGCCAGGCCCTGGTAGTAGTGATCTTATAAATGAACAGCATTTTAGTAGGAGGGAGACACCTTTTTTCACCCTTATTCCAGTCCCCCCCTTTTTTTTAACTCTCGGAGAGGCTGCATATGGCTAGTGTTTACAGAGAAATGTGGCCCCGTACAGGCAGACACCATGGACATAAAAAAGCCATCTTCTTGAAATACTTGCAGGTTGCCAGGATAAAACTGAAATTTAGCCATAGAAAATGCCGTGCTAGTTTCAATAATTGCATTCCCTGTGGTCATATCGTGATTTCACCTATGGGAATATGTCTTAAAGAACAGGTAACTGTAGGAGAATTGCAGGGAATATTGACTTCTACTGACATTTTCTCAGTGGGGTGGGGGGACCTGGTTATATAAATTCACCATTAGTGAAAAAAGTGAATAAGAACTAGAGATGTATTGTTCCTTCAAAGTAAAGGTGGCATGCAGTGTACTGATTATCAGAGTATTGTGTAGCGATTAATTCTCCCTGGGTCCGAGACCTTTTCTTGTTGTTCCGTGGCTGTGCCTTGAGGACAGATGATCTTACCCAATGACTCAGATCTTATCAAATGTACAGAAAATCCAAAGACAGATTTTATTTTATCAAGCTTCAATTCATCAGGTAATATCAGATTTTCCCAGGCGACAGTGGTGGAACAACAACAAAAAAGACATTGGATTAGGAGGAATTACTCAGTACATGATATGGTCAAAATGTGGGTCAAGCGAAAGTGTGGATGAGCCTTGAGCTAAAAAACCAAGATGATCCTGGTTCAAATAACCTCTGACACTAAATCATTAGGTAGGCTTTAGGCAAGGCACTGGTCTCACAGTCTTATTGTCCCCATCTGTAATATGGGAGTGATAGTACTGGCCTACCTGGAGAGCAGTTGGGAGGAGATCACTGAGATAATGCATGTGAAATGCTTTGAGTATGTGTAAATGTGAAGCACCAGTATCACATGGAAAGATGCATATTTATGTATATATTGCCTTGCATTCCTATCCTGCCTTTCTTCCATCATGGAACCAAAGGCATGGCCATGCTTGAGGCTCCCAGGCAGTCAGTCACCCATCCAAATATTTGCAACCAGGCAGTGGAATGACTTGCGCTGAGAAGATACTCCAATGTGGAGATCAACCCATTGCCCAGGACCTCCCATTCCTTTCTCCTTCCTTTGTTCCTCCCCTCTTCTGTTGCTTTGAAACATTCAAGAGCTCCTCTTAATGAAACGCTTTCTTCCTGGCTGTCTTAAAGCCTGGAGGGGACTCCTTAAAGCTGAGGGAGTTGAAGACTGTGGAGAACTGTGTCCAATCTGAGACCGAAGCACTGCTGGGGAAGGAGAGGAGATCGAGCCTGGAGACGGCATCTGACACTGAAGTGCGACATTCCGCCCCAGCGCAAGAGCTGCCTTCTCTAGGGCTCCGTGGGTCGCGCCCTGCCAGGGGTTTGGGCCGGTTCCATCTTGGGGGCAGCTTCCATAGCCTCCGCCAGGTCTCCTCCTTGGAGAGTTTGGAGGCTGCAAGGTCTGAGTTCCAGAGAAAATTCAGGGAAAGGAGGGCAAATTCAGGTAGGGGGAAAGCATGCATGCCCAGTACTCATTCTGACTACTATGTGCCATTGGGCTGTTGTTGATTGTGTTCCCTTTTGGGGCCTGATAATCCTTGCAGAAGGCGGCTAGGCAAGGGGCTTCCCAATTTAGTAAGCTGACAACAGTGTTGTTATCTGCACACATGACAATGTCTAAACATTTCTTCCTTGGCTTTTAGAAAGCCCTTTTTTGTAGGGAAGCAAACCCACTAAAAGAAGTTCTTGCGTATCAAGGGTCCAGTTCATTGTATGGTAGATCTCTCAGTTGAATGTTGGGAATTCTGAAGCAAACTGGAGTTCAGTTCCCTGCCCCTTCTCCCTGTGCCCTACATACAGAAGGAGACGAGAAATGGAGAGGGGAAAGGCACATTCATTCCTGTGAGAGGGCAGGAGCAAATGGGAAACAGCTTCTGGCTCTCTTCCGATTTTGCTCCATGCCCCCAAACATTTACTTGGTTGGAGAGCCTAAACAACAACCAGGAAATGTTAAATAGATGCCATAGCACAATTCATGATTTCATGATTTCACACACCCCATGCTTGGCAGGGGGTTGGACTTGATGGCCCTTGTGGTCTATTCCAACTCTATGATTCTATGATTCTATTCTAAGACACTGCAAATTAGCCAGGCCTGACCTACATCTTGGATAGGCCCTTATTTTTAATCTGGTACCTCACAGGACTCTTTTTAATATTCATAAAAATACTCAATGAGCAGCCACCCCGCCACTGCCAAAAGCGATGGACCAAATAACCTCTGTGATTATAAAGGTAAAGGGACCCCTGACCATTAGGTCCAGTCGTGGCCGACTCTGGGGTTGCGGTGCTCATCTCACTTTATTGGCCAAGGGAGCCGGCGTACAGCTTCCGGGTCATGTGGCCAGCATGACTAAGCCGCTTCTGGCGAACCAGAGCAGCACACGGAAACGCCGTTTACCTTCCTGCCGGAGCTGTACCTTTTATCTACTTGCACTTTGACGTGCTTTGGAACTGCTAGGTTGGCAGGAGCGGGGACCGAGCAATGGGAGCTCACCACGTCGGCGAGGATTCGAACTGCTGACCTTCTGATCAGCAAGTCCTAGGCTCTGTGGTTTAACCCACAGTGCCACTCGCGTCCCTTTCTGTGATTATAGCTGGCACCATAATATTCTCCAGCTTGTGGTGAAGCCAGAATTATTTAATTTAGAAGGGGAAGTGACCAGCCCCTTGACATTAACAGTACAACAGACAGCATTAAACTGGGAGGGAGCGGAAAGGGACAGAAGTTTGAAGAATATCTGCTCCTGGGTTGATTCCACAAAATTATGTATTTTATGACCCTTATCACTTGTGTAATATATTTTCAACTCTTCTAGTATCTGTGAGGGATTTGAGCAAGATGCTTACTACCATTTATTTATAGTAAACTAGATAGGGAGTACTTTATAACAGGGATGGGGCCAATGTGACTCTCTGGATGTTTGACTAGACATCCCACCGTCCTTGACCAGAGTTGAATTTTGCTATATTGTCACTCGTTTCACAGTGCTGTTTCCCTAATTCAAAGTATCCCCACCTCACAGAATAGAATATAGGTCCCGTATCTCAAAACTTCATATTTCTGGTAAATACCATCAAAGCAAAACCATAGTGTCCCATATGTTGGGGGGCAAGAATGATCTCATGATCCTGTTCTCCTATCTCCTTGGCAGTAGAAAGTGAGTTGTTCTGACTTCCTGCATACAGTATGTGGAGTCCTAGGCACTGATGCCATCAGTTGTGAATTTTATTGACAAACTGGTGATGAAATTTTAATTCCCTTCCTCCTTGTTTCCCCTTCAGAGGCGTCCCATGTCAAGCCCAACCAGAATTCCACCTCAGACTCCGACCTTATGAGATACAGGACAATCAGTCAGATCCCCCAGTTCACCCTCAACTTTGTGGAGTTCAACCTGGAAAAACACCGTTCAGGCTCCACCACGGAGATTGAAATCATCGCACCCCACAAGGTGACAGAGCGCACGCAGAACGTCACCGAAAAGGTCACTCAGGTATGTGGATCCCTCAGCGTTCCAACCACCAGGTTTAGAGTGCGGGAGCCAAAGGTGAATTGATGCCAGGACAAGAAGTAGGCCAAAATGATATAAAATGAAATGAAACAAGGAAGAATGGAGAAGACGTATCCTTAACCACTTCAGCTATTAACCTAGTCTTTAGATATCTGGATTATCACCTACTTGGATGTACAGGAACATAGGAGGGAAATGTGAGAGCACACGAGGGCCACAAGCTTAGATGGTGTTGGGTGCATTTATTACTACTACTACTACTATTATTATTATTATTGGTTAGACAGCAATAGAAAGATCCATAATTTTGTTTAATCCAGGGGTGGGTGACCCTCCAGGCTTTGTTGGATTGCAACTCCCATCAGCTCCACCATGGATGGTTAGGGTTGGTGACAGTTGTACTCCAACAACATCTGGAGGAATGAAGACAGAGAAACCAGTAGGAGAACACTTCAGTCTCCCAGGACATTCTATACAAGATCTCAAAGTAGCTGTCTTATTACAATAGAATTTCAGAAATAGACTGGAAAGAGAAGTTGCTGAATTGCAACTTATTACCAAACTTAAAACCATGGAGAGACCTGGTCTGAATAGAGACATTGGATTCTTATCTCATTATATAAAGCTATTTTTAGCCATCTCACCCCTTGCTTTTTCCTGTAAGACCAATTGCAGTCGTTAACAGTCGTCAACAGGTTTACCACACCTATCAGCCAACCACCCATTCCCACCACCCTTCTGAGTAATACCCCTCCCCACCCTCTCACTATATATAAGGGTCTGGTGACTTCTGTTTCGGTGTATCTGAAGAAGTGTGCATGCACACAAAAGCTCATACCAATAACAAACTTAGTTGGTCTCCAAGGTGCTACTGGAAGGAATTTTTTTTATTTTGTTTCGGCAGACCAACACGGCTACCTACCTGTAACTAGAACATTTGGAGGGTCAAAGGTTTCCTCACCCAGCCCTGGATTAAACAAAGTCATGGATCTTTGTACTGCTGTAGTTGCTCAAGAGAAACTCCCATGTTCAGGGACAGTGTATCCCTGAGTACTAGATGCTACGTACAAAAAACATGGGCAGGGACAACTTCATACTCACCTGCTTTGGGGCTTCCTGGAGGCACCCGGCTATCTACTGTAGGAAAGAGGACTAAACTGAGTTTTAGTTTGGTCCAGGAGGGCATATCTTACACTTTTAATAGCAATGGCAGCCTAGTGGACTTCTCACCCATTTGACCTCATGAGGTTGGTCTTAAGCTTTGCTGGGCACATAGCTCCCCCTAAACTCTTTAAAGCAACCTCTAGGGCATGGTGCTTTCTCAGTGCATTGACTTAGACTTTGTATGGGTTGGTGCCAGGGAGCAGGGAGGACAGGAACAGTTGCAGCACAGGAGCTGCTGCTAGGCAACAGGATTGATGCCTGATCAGTAGCGACACCAACTTGTCAATACTGGGTCATTAGCTGGCTGGAGGTGACAGGATTAGAGCTGACAGGACATTGCTGAAGGCTGGACAGAAAGGGCAGAGTCTATGAACACTCCGCTGTCGTGGATCTGCCACAGTCATCATCATGCCAGTAAACATCAGCCATTAGTTCTGCAGGCGAAAAAGGTTCTAGGAAGATGCCCCAAGATCCTTAGGTAAAGGCACAGGATCTTGATAGTGTGTGGGTCACATAAACTAATATTCAGTTCATATGGAGAGTCTTAGAGATCGCTCCCATCCCCAGGATTTGTGGGCTAATAAGCATACAGGCAGTTTTGCTAGACAGCTTATCTCAAAGCTGTGAGGGTTGCTATGATATCACAGTGCGTAGCTCGCCAGTCTGCTGATTAAGGTAAAGGTAAAGGCACCCCTGACCATTAGGTCCAGTCATGACCAACTCTGGGGTTGCGGCACTCATCTCGCTTTATTGGCTGAGGGAGCTGGCGTACAGCTTCCGGGTCATGTGGCCAGTGTGACTAAGCCGTTTCTGGCGAACCAGAGCAGCGCACAGAAACCCCTGTTACCTTCCTGCTGGAGCGGGACCTATTTATCTACTTGCACTTTGACGTGCTTTCAAACTGCTAGGTTGGCAGGAGCAGGACTGAGCAATGGGAGCTCACCCTGTCACGGGGATTCGAACCACCGACCTTCTGATCGGCAAGTCCTAGGCTCTGTGGTTTAACCCACAGCACCACCCACCACCCACATCTGCTGATTAGCAAGGAGCATAGAGAGCTGTTTGACAGTGGAATGGACTCCCTTGGAACGTGGTGGACTATCCATTGGCGTTTTTTAAGAGGTTGGATGGCCACCTGTCGTGGACGAATTAGTTGAGATTCCTGCATTGCAGTGGTTTGGACTAGATGGCCCTCAGAGGTACTTTCCAACAATACAATCATGTGATTCTATGAAAGAAACAGGGATGCAAGTGGCGCTGTGGTCTAAACCACAGAGCCTAGGGCTTCCCAATCAGAAGGTTGGCGGTTTGAATCCCTGCGACGGGGTGAGCTCCCGTTATTCAGTCCCTGCTCCTGCCCACCTAGCAGTTCGAAAGCACGTCAAAGTGCAAGTAGATAAATAGGTACAGCTCCGGCGGGAAGATAAACGATGTTTCCGTGAGCTGCTCTGGTTCGCCAGAAGCAGCTTAGTCATGCTGGCCACATGACCCGGAAGCTGTCTGCGGACAAAAGCCAGCTCCCTCGGCCTATAGAGTGAGATGAGCGCCACAACCCCAGAGTCGTCCACAACTGGACCTAACAGTCAGGGGTACCTTTACCATTTTATAACAGAAACAGGAAAAAATAGAAACCCTGTAGGGTCCTCACCATTTCACCAGTGTCTCAGTCTTTATTTTTTAAAGGGCGTGGGAGGAAGGAGCCTGTTCACACAATCATAGGATGTTGCTGCTCAACCTATGATGAGTCAGCTGGGTGCATCAGACACCATGTTATAGAATTATGCTTCTGGTACACTTTCCTGCTGGCATGCCAAAGGCCAAATTCTGCTCATGCTGGTGGATGCATAAAACTGGCAAAACTCTAGACTTCTTGCATGCGGAGATAGGTTTGAGAAGGTCTGCAATTGTAACTGACAGAAAGTATGAAGGTTTGGGGTTCATCCTGAAATGGAGCTGAAGAGTGTAGACAGGAGTAGCATTGGTAGCGCTTTCCTCAAACGTGACCCTGGCTTGTTCCCCATTTGAAGAGGCTTTTCGCTGTGCCCTCCCAAAGCATGTGAGCAAAAAATATTTAATGTTGTGATGATTCTGCAAGGAGGTGTTGGCAGCTGGTAGATCAAACTGTGGGTCTTCCCTGCAAAATGTGTGTGGCATTTGTTCTGTGTGTTTTGTATTTCATTCCATCCTGGCCACGTTTCACCAGGTGCATACCTCTTAAGAGGAAAAAGATCACACCGGATCCAGCCTTGCACTGAAAGTTGGGATCTAGGGTAAATGTATGTCTGGGAGTGGCCACTGAGACGATATAACACCGGTCTTGAAAGACCTTCATTGGCTCCCAGTATGTTTCCGAGCACAATTCAGAGTGTTGGTGCTGACCTTTAAAGCCCTAAACAGCCTCTGCCCTGTATACCTGAAGGAGCGTCTCCACCCCCATTGTTCAGCCCAGACACTGAGGTCCCGCTCTGAGGGCCTTCCGGTGGTTCCCTCACTGCTAGAAGTAAGGTTACAGGGAACCAGGCAGAGGACCTTTTTGGTAGCCCTCCCATTAGATGTCAAGGAAATAAACAGCTATCTGACTTTTAGAAGACATCTGAAGGCAGCCCTGTTTAGGGAAGTTTTTTATGTTTGATGCTTTATCATGTTTTTAATAATCTGTTGGGAGCTGCCCAGAGTGGCTGGGGAGGCCTGGCCAGATGGGCGGGGTACAAGTATTATTATTATTATTATTATTATTATTATTATTATTATTTGTGGTGGAAAACAGGAGAGAGGGTCATGGTATTTGAAGAGTTTCCAAAAGTACTACTAACTAACCCCTGCTTACCGCATGCATGCAAGTCGGGAAGCGTGTGTGCCTGTGTAGTGTCTTTCTGAGTGTGATCACAGCTCTTTCCCACCATTCTGGGGAGTGATGTAAGCAACCCAGTGTCTAGGCTAGGGAGCACTGCACCACTCCCCTCCCTGAGTCTCGCTCCCCGGCTCACACAGGCAGCACTTACTTCCAACACAGAGAGAGAAATGAGTCTGAAACTCAAGCTGAAGCCGGTGAGTGATGAGAGAAAACGGTTTGGAGGGGTTGGGTGCATATGTGTCGGGGTTTAAGCATCGTTCTTTACACAGGGAGGACAAAAAAAAAAACTTATAATGGAAGCTGGTCATAAGTCAGATTTTCAGGGGGCAAGCATCCTTCATTTTCCATTCAAACCTCACTGCTGTTCTGGGCCCCCTTCTGCACAGGTAGGATAATGAGTTGTCGCTATGCCAAGGCTCAGGTAGGCATCAGAATATCATCAAGAATTCATTGGTGATGATGCCTACCTGCAGGGTGAGACTCAGTGCAAAAGGACAAGGGACTAAAGTCCTACCCCACCATTTGCCAAAACCCACAGTTATTAGATTTGTGGGACTCCTGTCAAACCCTCGCTATTTATTTCTCTGCTGCACGGATCTCGCGTTTTTCTAAACCTTTGAGCATTTGAATGAAGACGCTTGGTGGGCAAAATAGCACTGGGTGCACACTTCCTGTGGCATTTGCTGCAAACTCCTCTGTTTCACTCATTTTTATAGCGCTGTGTGGATAATGAGAGGAATCAGGGAGAACTTCGAGGCTGTTCACATTTAAAGGCAAATTTGTTCATGAAACAATATGAGAGCCGAAACAGCCATCCTTCAAAACTCGCACTTCTCTGAAATTTGCAGTGCAATTCTCCAGCAAAATAATGTGTACAAACATGCATAGAAATTGGGTAAAGTGTGCATGTGCATGTACATGTACCGGTGAAAGATAAGATGCGGAGATCGTTTGTTTTGGGGGGGAATTGCTTTGCAACGTTGTGTATATCAGGCAAAATTGCATGCAGAAATTTGCACTAACATGCTGATGAATTTTCACGAGGGCTTTGCTAGAAAAAGAAATCTACAAACTGATTTGGAAATGTGGGGACCTGAACTTAAGGGTGGAAAAATGAGAAGCTGAGAGAAACCAAAATTGACACATTCACTCATCCCTATATTGCAACACATGTTTCCCCCGATTACATAGGAAATTGCTTGTTGCGGGGTCAACACTGTGAACATTATTCGGGTGTAGAGAGAGTTTATCAGTGGTAAACTGAGAAAAAGAAGAAGAATCCCTTTTTAGAAACTACACATACTGATCAGGAAGCTCTGCTTATTTCTGGAGGTGACTGAGGAAGAGGGTTTGAGAGAGGAATATAATCATCATATTCATACTATCCCTGTAGGTAATGCCGTAGAAATCCCAGAAATGCCTTCCTTTTTCATGTGCTTCTAGACGGATAATATTAGGTAGTAAAGGGGCATAGAGAAGATGCACAAGTTCTTTATGTTTCTGAAAGATTTAACCTGTTAAGAATGTTAGGAATAGTACTCCATAAATGAAAAAAAGAGCATTTGCTAAGAGGGCAAGGCAAGCTGAGCACTTCGGTGAAACTGTGCGCATTTGCAGAGGAGTGGGGCAAGGGTAAGAAGGAAGTCAAAAAGCAAAGACAAACCATTGATGAAATAATGCAATATGAAAACATTAAGAGAATGGAATTATGCCGCCTGGGTGTTTACTTACTGCTGGAGATGTTGAACATGCCGGTTACTGGCATCTGACCGATATATACCTGTACTAAAGAAAAGAAAAACGTCAGTAAAGAATAGAGTTTGTTTTAAAGAAAAATGCAAAACCATCCATTATTTTATTTTTTTCAATTCAATGTGGGGAAAAGGAAGCCATAGAGTGGGCAGGCAGTTTAATGGGCAGCGGGGAACCTTTGTGATGGCAGTAAATTTCACAAGTTGTGCCATGGTTCTTTTCTGGGATTTTTTTATAGCTGCAGGTTGAAGTGGAAGACAAGCCCATCTTTCTTGCACCATTCTTCTCCTGAATCCCAAACTTAATTTTACCCCCCCCCCCCACCGGGTAAAGGGTTTATAAGTCTCTTTTCCTGCTGCATTAGTCTCGCACATCAAATACAGAATTGTAATTAAAAAATAGAGAGAGAATCTTCCAAAACATCATGGTATCATAGTGCGTTAAATGTGCAGGGTGAATGTGGCCTAAATCTGGCAGGCTGCCTCAAAGGTGTGCTTTTGCAGTCCTTCTGCAGCAGTTAAACTAAATGCAATAGTTCTATACCATAGTGCTTCACCCTTGCAGTCCCATATCAAGATCAGGGACTCTCATGTGTGCGTGTATTCCAATTCCAGGGAGCATGGGTGAAACAGTCAGGGTCTGTCTCTGTTACAGTGTGTCATGATGTAATTTCTCGGGCACCGCAAATATACATGGCACGAGGCAAACCTCGCTGAAATCAATATGAGCCTTTCAGCCTGCTTCAGTGAGGTTTTTGTGTTCAGAATTTGGCTAACTCGTTATGAACATCTTGGATCTGTTGCCCGGCTTCCCAGACCTCCATGACTCCCATCTCCAGGGTTTGTCACAGCACTTGCGCACTCAACCTTCCCACTGCCTCTTGGAACAATTGGATTTTGGTCACTTTTTCCTATTCCCTGGCCCCTCCCTCAAGAGCCACGTAGCTGGCCTCTTGTCTCTTGATTGGTGCTTTCCTCTCAATCCAGAGACCAGTGATTGATTGGTTTTGATTAATCTCTACCAGGCTACCAAATGCCCTTTGCAGTCCGATGTCTCCTGCATATACGTGTATGCTTGTATGAGAGACTGAGAGAGGAGCCATCTCATTTTCATGGATGGGATCTGAACTTGACTGCAGACCCAACAGGAAGAAGTTACCGGTATTTTACTCTTGCTGCATACCGGAGGAATAATCTACCTGCAAAATGCAGTGCAATGCTGTTTCTTCAGCCATTGCAGTGACACAACCTGTTTCTTAACACCCAGCTTTGTCACTCAGTATTTTTGTGTTTTCCTAAATTAATACTTAGGCTTCTCATCAGAGCATGTTGCCACTGCAAGGAGGGCTCATGTTCATGTGGAGAAGGATAGGATTTTTCCTGGTGCTCTGCGCCACCCTGGTTTGTGGCATATGCTGAGCAAAATGGGTCTCATCAGGTACAGGGGTCCAGTGGCATAGTGTGGGTTGCCGACACCCGCAGTGGGTTAGCTGCTGATGCTGCTGGAGGACCTCCACCAGAGCAAAGCGGGGCTATGGTGCACTGCCTGCCTGCCTGCCCACACAGAGGGGAGCTCGGCCGGCCGATGTGGCCCTTGGCAGGCAAATCCCCCTGGTGCCTGCAAAGAGGAGTTCTGGGCCAAGCCACACTGCCTACTTCCATCTGTACCCATTTGCTGTGGGCCTGAGCTGCTCTACCACCTTCGCCAGGGCGAGGCTCCCCTTGGAAGCTGGGGCCTGCATGGGGTCGCCTGGTTGTACCCCCTCCGAATTTTGCACCCAGGGCCATGGCCCCCTGCCCGCTCCCCACTACGCTACGCCACTGCAGGGGTCACTCAACCATGAGTTGTAGTGTTGCGCCAAAATACCAAACAAATCAATATGGCCTTGCGCAAGTAAGATGTGTGCAAAAATAGGTCAGGATTGTGGGCTAGAGGTAGTCATAGAGGATATTCTAGGTTGTTGGTATTATTGAGTAACTAATCGTAAGCAGACCATCCCTCTTGTACTCATGCATGAATGTAAGTTCTTTCATTCTGAAATAAGAGGAAGGCAGTATTAAAAAGTAAAGGTTAGCTGTGTTGGCCCATAAGAAAAATCTGTATGAAGGCAAGGTACCCCTGTTTCATCTAGGGATTCAGGCAAACCTGGGTAGCAACTGGTATTCCCCCAGTGATGGGGAATCAGACATAGTTATGTTTCTTCTTCCCAGTAAGCCTTTGTCCAATTCAATAACTGCACAGCACTAAAGGAGCCTCTCCTGATGGTCTGCTACCTCCTCTTGGCTTCTGCCTTAAGACTCTTACAAGAGGGAGACTCTTGGCATTATGATCCCAGTCAGGCCCCCTCCTGAAATGACCATGCTGTAAGATGCTAGACTCGCTCCAGGCAGACTGAAGGTGTAAATAGGCGAATAAACCATATTTATTACCTTTCCCGCCCCGACCTGTCCACAGTGATCCATGCAACAGTAACCTCCAGGCTTGACTACTGTAATTCGCTCTACGCGGGGCTGCCCTTGAAGCTGTCCCAGAAACTCTAGCGGGTGCAGAATGCTGCAGAGAGGCTCCTCATGGGGTCTCTGCCATGGCAGCATGTTCACCCAGTGCTTTTCCAGCTGCACTGGCTCCCGGTGGAGTACAGGGTCAGATTTAAGGTGCTGGTTTTGACCTTTAAAGCCCTTCATGGCCTTGGGACCCTCGTACCTACGGGACCCTCTCTCCTAGTATGCCCCACGGAGAGCCTCAAGGTCCATAAATAGCAACACCCTAGAGGTCCCGGGCCCTAAGGAAGTTAAATTAGCCTCAACCAGAGCCAGGGCCTTCTCAACACTGGCTCCGGCCTGGTGGAACGCTCTGTCTCATGAGACCAGGACCCTGAGGGATCTGATCTCTTTCCGCAGGGCTTGTAAGACAGAGTTGTTCCACCTGGCCTTTGGCTTAGAATCAGTTTGATTCCCTCCCCCTCTTTCTTTTCCCTTTCTCCTCCTGTGAAGAGGCTGCATCCTAATGTTTTAATGTTGTATTTTAATCTTGTTTTTTAAATTGTATGTTAATCAACTTGTTTTTATTACTGGTTGTTAGCAGCCCTGAGCCCAGTCTTGGCTGGGGAGGGCGGGGTATAAATATAAATATAAATATAAATATAAATATAAATATAAATATAAATATAAATATAAATATAAATATAAATATAAATATAAATATAAATATAAATAATATAAATATAAATATAAATATAAATATAAATATATAAATTTCTGAAAGCTATGACAGTCTCTGCTGTGTCTCAATCCTCCAAAGGAACACAGACCCTGGGTGAGTGCCTGGGCCCTTGCCACCGTCTGGCATAAAGAGGGGAAGCACCCAACTTTTGTAATGGTATTCATGGTCAGAACAGCCTGGGGGTTTTAACAGTTGGAGATGGAGAACGCTGTTGTGTGTTCCTTGTGAACTTCCTGTGTTGTTCCTGAGCAGGTTGCTTTGCTTCGAATCAGACTCCAAGCCTTTCAAGTAAATCCAATCAGGAATAACTTTATTTAGGTCCACACTGCCTTCCTCCTCTCGCTCACCTCTACGGAAAGTTCCTTCTCCAAGTACTTCCCTGGACCCAGTAACTATGTGCACACATCTATAGGATACAGACAGTGATGGGCAAACCTGTGGGATATTTCAGAAAGGTTTGCCATATGTGCTTGCTATACACCAGTTTCTTGGGGCTTGGCGTTTACCCTCTCCCCCATCTCCTGAGCAATAAGAGGCCACAAATTAAGCCTTAAAAATAAATGGAAAACATGACTTTTTTCATAGTATTATAATTGGTATTGTACTAATGTGGCTTTTATTGGATTGTTATAAATGAAATTTAATTTGTAAAATTATCAAAAAAATAAATAAAAGCAAAACAAATGTTATTTCACAAATCCACCTTGGACTACTGCATGACTCACTGCCCCAGCTGTTGTTCGCACCTTAAAAAATAATGCAATTGCCATGAAAAATGAATCTACAATTAGCTCTGCTTTTAAAGGTTAACTGGAGTTTTGCAAAGAGTATGTGAAACTCACTTTTGAGCTCTTGAGAATTTGGAGCCTTGAGACAATTGGCATAGCTTGTAAACTTGCTCGCTGTTGCAGGAAGGTAGGTGCAATGTCTTAAACTAAGGAGAATGCTTACATTTTAGGAACCTGGTGACAGAGGGCCCATCCGAGCGGTTTCCCTCTCATCCCATTCTTTCTACGCATGGGCCCAAGTAGTTTTGTCTTTGCCCCACTGCTTTCCCCTGGAAAAAACATGGATTATTTCTAAATTGGAACAAATGGCCATCCGCGGAAAAACGGATTGTTGTTTGTTCCAATTCAGCGCTGAACCCCAGGTTTTCCCCGGGGGAATGCGGCAGAGCAAAAACAAGGGTGGATAAGCCCTTAGATCAGGGGTGTCAAACTCAAATTCATCGGGGGGCCACATCAGCAGTTTGTTCACCCTCAAAGGGCCGGTTGTATCTGTAGGACTTTATCAAAGTTATTTTTCCTTAGGCACTGGTGTGTGTTGTCTTGAACCTATACACTATTTAATATACCTATTCCAGTACGATTTTAAATAAGAATAGAAGAAGAAATAATAATGATTTTTTAAAAAGATGACGAGATGGGCTTCCAGGCAGACTGGAGCTCCAACGGGGAGGAGACAGGAGCCTGTCCCAACAGAGCAGAGCAGAAGCAAATCTTGCCTCCCCCCGCCCTGCCGCCGCACTCAGGAGTCGGAGGATACGGAGCTGCAGTTTGCACAGCAGCAGTTTCTTCCCTGCAAGGGAGCCCCAGCGGCACTGCGGGTGCGGGTGGCCAGGATGTCCTGCTGGGGCCCCGAGCTGCTGCAGTTGCTCCTGGGGAGGGGGCTATCCGCCAAGTCCTCCGGCCCGGAGAAAGCCGATGTGTTGGCGTGGGGAGGGGGGCGGTGTTTCGTAGCCAGGCTCCCGCAGCCAAGTTGCTGGCAGGCTCGCACTTTGCTCCAGCTGCCCAGATGCTGGCGCGGTCCTCTTCGGGGTGGGAGGCGCCCCTGCTTTGCGGTGTGGCACACCGCAAGCTCGCCCGGCTCCCTCCACCCCACTCTGTGCAGCCGAACCGGCAGCAGCTTCGCCTCTCCCAGCCCAGCCGGGGCGCGCCGCCTGTGGCAAGACCTGCGCCGGGTCCCCGCTCTCCACTTGCCTCCGCGTTCCCTTCCCTGCCTGCCGGCCCCGCCCACCAGGGGGACCCCAGCCAGCCCCTGGCCCCGCCGCCCGCGGCCCCGGCCATCTCCTCGACAGCTGCAGCGCCGCAGTGGCCTCTTCTTGCGGCCCGAGCGAGCGGCGTCCCAAGCGTGGCTCTCGCTCCCTGCCCTCGCTGCCAGCCTCCGCAGCTCCCTCAGGCTCCAAAAGTTGCCGCGCGCGCGACCCGCCCCCTCGAGCAGCCGCGCCTGGGAGGCTCCGAGGGGCGGAGGCAGCCGGCTCCGAGCTCGGCTTCGCGGGACCGCCTCCTCCGCAGCGAGCCCCGGACTGGACCGAGCGAGCAGAAAGCCTCTTTGCCCGGCCCGCGAGGCAGGCGAAAGTTGAGGGACCGGCCGGTAGGCAGGGCCGACGGGGTGCGTCGATTGGAGCCCTGTCTGCAAGCAGGCAGGGAAGGCTTCCTCGCCCTTGATGCCACGGGCCACATGACGAGGTCTGGCGGGCCGGATTCGGCCCGCGGGCCTTGTGTTTGACACCCGTGCCTTAGATGAAAGGTTTGTTTTCACATGGGAGACTTAAGTCCAGTTTGCTGGGATTCTAACGGGAATGATAAATCTATACTGGCAGGCATGTTGTGGTGTTAAAAGAAGACCCACCCTTTGCTAAGTCCTTCCTGGGCTTATGTGCCGAGCTGGGCTGTTGGAGCAACGGGTGGCCACGCCTCCACCCAAAACTTAAGTACCTTCTTCCAACAGCACAAGTGCACTGTCAGGCTTCTGGGAATCGGATCCCTCCCCCGGTGGCAGTAAATAAGCAGATCAAACGAAAGGAGTGTTCTTACCAGTTAGTTTCTTTAATAATCACAGCGAGGGACAAAGGAATGCATATCTCTCTAGAAATGGCGTTGCTCCCAGTAAAGGTTCACTCCCTCCGTGCCCATTAATCTACGTCACTCCTATGTCGGGTAATCTGAGCTTGTTGCCGCTGCGCTCTCTGTTCTATCACTCTCAAAGCCCGTCTAGTCTTAGGCGAAGGGGGTCAGGAATGCTTTCCAAGGACACTGAATCTGCCAGCTGTCTCTCTCCTGGTGTTTCCTCTTCCAGCTGCTTGTCACCCAGTATTTCCCAGCTTTTCCCCTCTGGACTATGCCCCTCTGCAAACCACTGTTCTAAATCAATACTGTCCTCCTGCCCTTGGGAAGGTTCAGGACAAGGGGGGGCAGCTCCCACCATTCCTCCTCAGTCCAGTCCCTGACACGCACACAAGCTGCTACTCCTTCAACACAGAAGTTGTGCTGTTCCTGCCTCTTCAAGTCCCTCTTGGTCCTGGGGAACAATGGGGGTGGGGATGAAGGGGATTCCACTTCCCCCTCCTCCAGGCACCATATCTTCCTCCTAGTGCTCCCTGTTCTCCCTCCCCTCTCTCCAACTGCTCAGACCCCTCCCCATCCTCCAGATCCGGTTCCTGGCTCACAGGAGGCACAAACCCCCATAAATTGCTACCTCTTCCACCAACTCTGCCGAGCCCTGCCAGTCCCTGGCACTTTTGTATCAGAGTCAAGCCCTGTCCATTCCCTGCCTTGCTGACAAGAAGCACCAGCCCTCCCATTAGGCAGAGGGGGCAAGTTGCCTCAGGCAGCAGGTGCTGGGAAACATGGAGCAGCGGCGAGATTTGGGAGGTTAGCAGTGCGCATGCCTTGCATCTCCTTAGCTAGCCTGTTGCTCCTAGATGCAGTAGGAGGCGCTGCTTCTTCTTAAAATTCAGCTTTTAGTCCCATTGGTTTTTGTACAAGGAATTGGAGCAGCACCGTCTTGTCCACCTTCGGCAGCAAAATGTCTTTGAGCTGGCCCTGCGTGCAAGTAGGCATTGGCTCACAAGGATGCCTCGTTCCAGAACTGTTTGGTCCTCCGAAAGGGAGGAGGAGGAGGAGGAAGGAGTGGTGCTGTGACATCAGATGCATTATGATGCTCCTGGTTGGATGCAGAGCTCCCCTGAGAAAACATCCTGTCTTCTGTTTGGGTTCTTAAATACCCACAGAATTCTATTGAGAGCCAGTGTGGTGTAGTGATTAAGAGCGGTAGTCTCGTAATCTGGTGAACTGGGTTCGCGTCTCCGCTCCTCCACATGCAGCTGCTGGGTGACCTTGGGCCAGTCACACTTCTGTGAAGTCTCTCAGCCCCACTCACCTCACAGAGTGTTTGTTGTGGGGGAGGAAGGGAAAGGAGATTGTTAGCCGCTTTGAGACTCCTGAAGGGGAGTGAAAGGCGGGATATCAAATCCAAACTCTTCTACTCTTCTTCTATGTTGGAAGGGACCCTGGGGGTCATCTCGTACAACCCTCTGCAATGCAGGAATCTCAATGCAAGTCCCCCATCCAATTCAATTCAAATCAAATCAAATATCTTTTTTTTAAAAAAATGATATTTATTGAAATTTTACAGACAACAAAAGGTTACAAAATTAAAAATAAGAAATAAAAAAGAATAACAATAATAAAAGAAAAAGAGATACAAAAATACAAAGACAAAATACATAAAAAGTAAAAAAAAAAAAGTTAAAAAGAAATCAATATTTTCATATCTTATATTTCATTTACTTGTTTCCTGACCTCCTCACACACACCCTTTTTTGTATTCCAGTTCACATGGTTAATTCAGCAAATCCTTACCCTCTATCATTTATCTTTACTCAATATCTTAACCTATTATAACTATATATTTTCAACCATTGTCAATCCGTATTTATATATTCTTGTTAATCTTTTTTTACCAATACCGCTTATTTTCAATCCAACATCCCTTTAACATTCATTAATTTTACAGTATTTCTGCAAGTAGTCTTTAAATTTCTTCCAGTCTTCTTCCACCACCTCTTCTCCCTTATCTCGGATTCTGCCAGTCATTTCTGCCAGTTCCATGTAGTCCATCACAAATCAAATATCTTTATTGCGGTCCATAGACCCACAAAACAGTTTCAAAACAAGACACAGTTAAAACAACCAAGCAACAGGCGAAAGAGACCGAGGTAGTCATTTTGTTATGTCTAGAGCAGGGGTTGGCAAAGTTTTTGCGGCTTGGGCCGGTTCACGGTCCTGCAGATGCCGCGGTGGGCTGGAATGTGTGAGCATGCATGTGCAAACGCTATTTCCGGCGCTGCTTCTGGCACGGAGGAGGCATACGCAGCTTCCCATTGGCTGCAGGAGCTTCCTGCAGCCAATGGGAAGCCAGCCAGTGTTGCGGAAGGCGGTCACCACTCTGCTCCACGCCAGTTTAGCGCAGCGCACGGGAGCCAACTGAGCAGACAGCAGGGGTCCCCGAGTGGACAGTGCGGGTCCATGGGCCGGTTAAACCACCTCCATGGGCCGCTTGTGACCCATGGGCCTTACGTTGCTAACCTCTGGTCTAGAGAATGATGGTCTTTGTTTCTTGTGACCTCCAAAAGAAACTTTCCCACGGTCAGTGTAATATCATTTGACCTATCCTCCAGAAGGTATTTAATATGGGAGGCTTCAGATTTTCCCGGCAAATTTGCTAGTAAGGGTTTGATCAGTTGATCCCTTGCTTTCTCATACTGCCCACAATGCAGTAGGACATGGTTCATGCTGAGCTATTCCACAGGGAAAGAGTATAAGAGAAGCAGGGTCAAATTGGATCGATTGCATGAACCCATCCAATTTGAAAACATACCAGACCCTGCTTCTCTTATACTCTTTCCCTGTGGAATAGCTCAGTCGGTAGAGCTTGAGACTGTAATCTGAGGATCGTGGGTCCAAAGGATTCCTGCATCGCAGACGGTTGGGCTAGATCACCCTCATGGTCCCTTCCAATTCTACAATTCTATTATTCAGCTATCAGGAGGTCTGCTGCTGAAGCCTGCTTCTTTCACACACTTTGTTATCATGACCATAGGCTGTCAGCAGAGTGTCCTGTAAAACCCATGATCTTCCAGACTGAGATCACACTTTGCAGAGACCAAGCTGGACATCCTTGGCCAACTTCATTTTGAAAGGTTGGAATACCGCACTTTGGAATTAAGCTAACATTGCCTGTTGCTTCCTAGCAGCATGTTCTGTTCTGAGCTGCGCATTAACTCCCCGCTCATGCCACTTGCCATTGATTCATATTACACATAGCACATTATTTGAGGACGGTTCAGTAGAAAGCTTATAAATTATTGTTGCTTGCTGCCTCAGTCTTCAAACGGTGCGAGAGTCTCGGGTTCCAGGCACTTACCCAGGGTTCATGTTTACTTTTGGAAATGAGGCACAGCACAGACTGTGGTGTCTTTATGATATATGGTTTATTTACACACACCGGCTCCCTCGGCCAATAAAGCGAGATGAGCGCCGCAACCCCAGAGTCGGCCACAACAGGACCTCATGGTCAGGGGCCCCTTTACCTTTACCTTCACACACACACACAACCTGAGCCTATGATGGAGGGGTTTGCAGCATCAACCCCCCAAAATGGTCTTAGGCATGACTTGCTCTCTGCCTTTCCAGCTTGCTGCCTTTCCCCTCCAGTTTCTAGCGCTTATAACTGCAAACTCTGCTCTAAACCCCAGTTTTTGCCCTGCCCACTAACTAAGTGAGCACAGAGCCCTCTTTCCTCTTGTTCTCTGAATGGCCCATCACCCAGGCAATCGCCTCAACAGGAAGCTAGCCTGGCTTATATATTAACATTCGCTGAATCCAGGGGTTCGGGAAGCTAGGCTGGCTTGGTTAGCTTCAAACACTTACTGGATCCAGGGATCTGAGGGGTTCGGCACCTACAAACGTATAACACTATATAGAGTGCTGATGCAGGCATTATAGGCCTACGGTAAAGTAAGAACCTGCATAATTACTTACATGGGTACATACACCATAAAAGCATATTTAAGTTTCTAAAGTGAGTAACACCTTTTTTACTCGTTTGGAATGTTCTGTCTTGACACCCCCACTTGTCAGAGCAGAGATGGACTTGCAAGGCAAGTTACCCGATAGGTAGTGGCAGCTGTATAGGATGTGGAGGCAGTGGCGTAGCTTGGAGAGGAGCAAAAGGGTGGTTGCCCTGGATGCAAAATTGTTAGATGTGCAGAATTTCAACACCCTGTGCTGCCTCCATGTGAACCAGGAATTAACCTATCCAAACAATGGAACAACTCTTATTTTCATCTCTGTGGCTGTGATCTTCTGGGTGGTGACGCAGACGCCGTTAGGCATACTCCAGCTGTTTTCCTCCCTCCCTCCCTCCCAGCCCACTTCACATGGTCCCGGGCATTGGCCACCCATGCTATGTCACTGTGTGGATGTGTGTACAAAGTCCTCTGCCTACCTCAGCCAAGGGATTCCTCACCAGAAGAGGGCCAGGAGGAGCATGTCTTACATCAAGCCTGGGTCAGGCTACACATTGCGACAAGGGTCCTGTAGCAAGACTGTTCACACCCAAGGTTAGTTCTGCCTCTGACTTTGAAGCTGAATGGGTGCCCAGCCCGAGGGACAGGTCATGTGTTAGATGGAAACCAGGCCCATCTGGAGATGTGCCCAATTACAGGCAAGGACCCGTCCAGTTTAATGGTTTCATCGGGAGTAAGGCCCTTCTCTCAAGGAGGCATCTGGAGGGAAGGGAGCTGATAGTAGTCAGCTGAAGGTGGGGATGTGGCTGCAGCAGCTCCAGTTCAGAAACCCCAGGGCTGGACAAGCTGCGGAAGTGATGGCTGTGTATTAGCTCTCTCTGTGCCTGGCCTGACTTTGGGCTGCTCGGTGATGGAGGTTGAGTGTGCTGGGGCTGTGTGTCCCCATCATGAGTTCACTGGCTCCCACCATGTGGCCCCTGCGCATGAGTGCCCTCAATGGTGCAACCCCAGAATGACTGACAGAGCAGCAGATGTGACAAGAGCCAACTGTGTGGGAGTCATCCTCCACCCAAGCAAGCACTTTGAACTTCCTGGATAAGGAAATGGAAGGTTTTCACAAAGTTGGTTTGCTCCTTGACCTCACTCTTGTGTGTCTTCAAGCATTCATCAGTTTATTTCACTTGAAAGGGATGCAGGAGAAATATGGGGAAGTGAGGAGAAAGGGAGAGCCAATGGCTGCACTGCAAAAGGAGCATTATCCTTTCAGTTACGTTATTGATTTTTCAACATTTATAAACTGCCTTCTGTACCGATTCCAAGGCAGCTTGCCGCCTTAAAAGACCATCAATAAACACAACACAGAACCAATAAAAACAAATTACAAGAAGGGCAGATTAAAATGCAGCCATGAAGTCAGTAAGCAGAACAGTTCTCAAGGCCAGGTATCAATAACTCTCAGTGGCCTAGGTGAATAAATATGCTTTCAAGAGATGGCAAACAAAGTTCGTGCCCTCTTTATTCCCAGGCTTGGCAAACCCCCAGATTGCACCAAATACCTGGAGAAGTTCTGTGTTCTGCAACTTTTGAACGTGCTTTTTTGACAGAAAATGTCCTACAGTGAGTGCGAAACTATTAGATGTGAAGTTAAATGCATGATTGTATTTGAGAAGTCTAGATTTTTGCAGTGCAAGAGAAGATGATCAGGATCAGGACCACAGTGCATGGTGAGAGGAAGGAATACTTTTTCTTCCTGTCGTGGTCCCCATGAAAATCTACCCCACCCCACCTCAGTGACTTATTAGTCCTGGAAAGGAATTTTCCATTGGCACTTGTGGGAAAACCCATTGCCTCCCCTAGCCCCCATCTGGGCATCGGACAGAAGCCACTACTCCTGGATCCTTTCAACAGGATACCCTTAACCATGGAGGGGCAGGCAGAGGCTACAACCTCCCCTCCAACCAAGATTAGGCTTACCCAGTGCCTATCCGCCTTACAAAGTTGTGGCGATTGCTTTGAGGTAGGTGAAAACCCAAATGGCGGTGCCAATTTTCCAGATGGGAAAAAAACATGCCCGGCCCCTAAAACAAACGTTAAATAAGTTGGAGTTCTCGTTATTAAATATACCAAGAAAAAAGCACACCACTGAATACATCAAAACAGGGCCCTGTCCTGGTTTCTAATCCATAATTGATTTCTGACTTCTGCTCAATGATTGAAACTAAGACCTCCACATCGAATCTGACTATGGACTAACATGAACTTATCTCTACTCATAAACTCTTATCTCTAATTCTGTAATGAATTATTGTGTTATACATATCTTTATGAGTTTGAGTTTGTGATCGCTATTTGAGTTTGTAATCCTTGTCAGAATACATACCTTTGAATGGATTAGTTTTTGTTACTATTGACTATTGATTTGCAAGTAGGGACCACTCCCACTATTGAAACTTGAGTTCTTGGTGTGCTTTTTTCTCTTTTGGTGTGCTGAGTTCTTGGTGTGCTTTTTTCTCGGCCCCTAAAACAGGCGACTGACTTTGTCCCTAGCAAGGTCGTACCATCCGCAAACCCCCCCCCTAATTTGCGGGAGGGTGGGTGGAAGAACTGGCACTGCAAGAGAGAGGGTGAAAGGCCCCACAGGCCGGGGATTTATCCCATTATTGGTCAGTTGTTCCTGTGCCCAGGCCACTGCCCCCAAATTCATGCCGCCATTGACTGATTTGGCAGCAGGAGGGTGATCTGGTCTGCAATAGACCAGTTCACAATGAAGGCCCCGGGCCCACCTGCAAAGCCACCTACCTAAGGAGGGGCAAACCGACTTGCAGTCAATAAAACACCCGTCAGGGAGATGTGGTAAAATGGAAGCCATTTTGAGGCATGTTTGAGTCAATCACCTGGCTGTGGGTCCAGGCTACAGACCTACAAAGCCTCAGGCGTGTTTACATGTTTCCCCTCAACTTTGTCTCATGAGAGACCATGGCTATCTTTTGTGTGCTGCGTCTTTGCTGTTCCACATTGCTAAGCTTTGGTTCTGCGCATGTGGTTAGATGGTACAGAAGAGTTCATCTTGGTGGCTAGGACACAAATAGACCATGGTGTGTTTTTCTTCTGCCTTCTATCTTGACCGCAGGCTCTTGAGGCTGTACAGTGGTACCTCGCAAGACGAATGCCTCGCAAGACAAAAAACTCGCTAGACGAAAGGGTTTTTTGTTTTTTTGAGCTGCTTTGCAAGACGATTTTCCCTATGGGCTTGCTTCGCAAGACGGAAACGTCTTGCAAGTTTGTTTCCTTTTTCTTAACACCGTTAATACAGTTGCGACTTGACTTCGAGGAGCAACTCATAGAACGCGGTGTGGTAGCCTTTTTTGAGGTTTTTAAAGACTTTGGTGATTTTTGAAGCTTTTCCAAAACTTTCCCGACACCGTGCTTCGCAAGACAAAAAAAAACGCAAGACGACAAAACTCGCGGAACGAATTAATTTCGTCTTGCGAGGCACCACTGTATATGGTCAGGGTGCTTGTTACGGGAGAGAGATCTGGGTTCTATTTCTGATATCATTCCCTTTTTCCACCTAGAGGAGGTTTTGCTTTCCAGAGAGGACTTTTAAAAAAATGTATTTTATTGGTTTTCCCACAGTAAAACAGTAAACACAAACAAAACAAAACAAAAACATGTCAATTTGCCAGTTACATCCAGAGAGAACATCCCTATCTTCTGGGAGTAATTTTTTAAACCAGATTGGGTTGGATTTCCCTAGTGAGCTACCAATGTGATCATTGGAGCCAACTCCTAGGGGCTAAGTTCCCTTCGGCGCCATAAAGTATTTGAGGGGGCCGCCACCAAAAGTTGATGGGAATTGCCATTCAAATGTTGTGTGTGTGCCGTGTCTTGTGATTGATTGTGTGGGGCAGGGTTTACCTGGGCCCCACCAATGTTTTATTCAAGTTTTATTCAGCAAACTGTTCCAGCAGGGGGCCAGTCCACTGTCCCTCAGACCTTGTGGGGTGCCGGACTATTTTTTTTGGGGGGGGGGGAATGAACAAATTCCTATGCCCCACAAATAACCTAGAGATGCATTTTAAATAAAAGGGCACATTCTACTCATGTAAAAAATGCTGAATCCTGGACTGTCCGTGGGCTGGATTGAGAAGGCGATTGGGCTGGATCCGGCCCCCAGGCCTTAGTTTGCCAACCCATGACTATCCTTTCCCGCTTTGTTCACCAGGACTCCCATCTCTTTTCCTTGCAAATGGTTTATTCCCTTCACACAGATACTTGGGTGTGTGCTTCTGCAGGGAGTGGGAAAAAGGAAGAGGCTAACTAAATCCCACTTCCTGAAACAAGATAGAATCAAAATGCACCTGTCTTTCAATATTTACCCTTTTCCAAATTTCGGTACCCAGTTCTCCAACCGCATACAAAAAACCTGCATATTCTGTTCATAAAATATGAACATACAAAAGTGTGTGTTGTTAGGGGAAATGGTTTGCAGACATGTGCATATGTGGCAAATTTGTGTACAAAACTGTGTATATTAGGGGAAACTCACATGCTGGTGGATTTTCATGAGGAGTTCTTGTTGTTTTTAATTGCAAACTGATGTAGAAATGTAGTAAACCGAACCGGAGATTGGAAAAAAGAGAAACTAACAGAGCCATCCATCCAGAGGGTGCAAACTGGCCTCCATACTTCCATTCAGGTGAATTTCCTGAGTAGTGATATTTGGGGTCATAGCCGGCAAAGGTCTTGAGGACTTGGTATATGGCAGAAAGATGCTGGGGAAGCTGCGGGGATGACTGCTGGTGTCGCTGTGTTAGTTTTTGTGACTAATGACGTCTTTGTGCCTTTCAGTTTGCTACTGGAAGAAAGTAGGTCAGATCACAACCGCCATGTGGTTATGGAAGCAGCTGTGGTACTGGGACCAAAAGATGGATCTACTAATCTGGCTTGGGGTGGATGGCTGCAGGAACATACCCAGGGGTTGGCTAGGTTGACCCCCACCAAAGGCGCAGGCCAAGGGGGGCAAAATACATTTCTGGGTGGCTGTTCTTCTAATAGGTAAAAAGAAAAGGTAAAGGACCCCTGGACAGTTAAGTCCCGTCAGAGGCGACTATGGGGTTGCTTTCAGGCCGAGGGAGATGGCGTTTGTCCACAGTTTTACGGTTCATGTGGCTAGCATGACTAAACCGCTTATGGCACAACAGGACACAGTGACAGAAACCAGAGTGCATTCCAGCTGCAGTGGTACCTATTTATCTACTCTCGCTTTTTGAACTGCTAGGTTGTCAGGAGCTGGGACAGAGTAACGGGAGCTCACCCCATTGTGGGGATTTGAACCGCCAACCTTCCAAACAGCAAGCCCAAGAGGCTCAGTGGTTTAGACCACAACGCCACCCGCTCCCCTTGAGTTCTTTCAATATACCGTACATTGAAATAAAGGAGTCAGTATTCGGTAGGCAAGTTTTAGAAGCTGGAGAGGCTATTTGGCAGGTCTTCCAGAGGGATGGGAATGAGGACTTCTTTTCTTTCTTTGCATTATTTTTACCTCATGCTTTCTAGGGTGAGACTAGGTTCTCTCTCTCTCTCTCTATATATATATAAGGTCTAAAGAGAGCCAGTGTGGTGTGGTGGTTAAGAGCGATAGACTCGTAATCTGGGGAACCGGGTTCGTGTCTCCGCTCCTCCACATGCAGCTGCTGGGTGACCTTGGGCCAGTCACACTTCTCTGAAGTCTCTCAGCCCCACTCACCTCACAGAGTGTTTGTTGTGGGGGAGGAAGGGAAAGGAGAATGTTAGCTGCTTTGAGACTCCTTCGGGCAGTGATAAAGTGGGATATCAAATCCAAACTCTTCTTCTTCTTCTAAATGTTTAGCATGGAAAATAAGATTTTGTTTTATTTTTAAGAAAATGGTGAAGAAGCATTCCATTCTTATGGCCCTTTTCTACACAGAGACACATATTTCGCTTCTGTTTTCCAGTATTTGCTCTTGATCTGCAAGTGTATGTCAGATTCCAAAGACTGGAACACACTCACACACCCAGTGCAGGACACACAAACTGTACTATGGCGCAAATGTGCCTGTTTTATATGGATCCTCACAGCTGCCATCTATAGTTCACATCACTCACTGATGAGCATTCAACAGCGGAACAGTCTCCCTCAGGAGGTTGTGGACTCTCCTTCCTTGGAGGTTCTTAAGCAGAAGTTGGATGGCCACCTGTCCCTAGATGCCTTAGCTGAGATCCCTGCATTGCAGGGGGCTGGACTAGATGACCCTCGGGGTACCTCCCAATTCTACAATTCTGTGATGTCTGTTTTTCCTGGCAGGTCCTGTCCCTGGGAGCCGATGTCCTCCCTGAGTACAAGCTGCAGGCACCACGCATCCACCGATGGACCATCCTTCACTACAGCCCCTTCAAGGCCGTGTGGGACTGGCTGATCCTCCTGCTGGTCATCTACACGGCCGTTTTCACACCCTACTCTGCCGCCTTCCTGCTGAACGAAGAGCAGGAGGAGAATCGCTCGGACTGCGGCTACTCATGCGACCCACTCTACATCATTGACCTCATTGTAGACATCATGTTTATCGTTGACATCATCATCAACTTCCGCACCACTTATGTCAATATCAACGATGAGGTAGTAAGCCACCCAGCAAAGATCGCCATCCACTACTTCAAAGGCTGGTTTCTCATCGACATGGTGGCTGCCATCCCCTTCGACTTGCTCATCTTCCGCTCTGGATCAGATGAGGTAAGGCGGACAGCGGTTTTATTCGTCCGCACTATTTTGCCTTCACATTTTGGAGAAAAGTTGGGTGCACACACTGGAACTGTGAAGGAGTGTTGTTCTGAGAGAGATGTCCCTATACTTAGGGGGTGGGGACTGGGGTGGGACAAAGCTGGCTGTACACATATCCCCCGTGGATCTTTAGGGGGATCACAGAAATCTTGTGTGGAAAGGAGCTCTTGTTTATCAAGAGTTCTCTAGGCTTCAGCGTGAAGGGCACCTAACACACTTACAGTGGTACCTCAGGTTACATACGCTTCAGGTTACACACTCCGCTAACCCAGAAATAGTGCTTCAGGTTAAGAACCTTGCTTCAGGATGAGAACAGAAATCGTGCTCCAGTGGCGCCATTAGCTAAAGTGGCACCTCAGGTTAAGAACAGTTTCAGGTTAAGAATGGACCTCCGGAATGAATTAAGTACTTAACCGAGGTACCACTGTTCTTTACTTTTTAAAATAAATTTTATTAGATTTTGTAAAAAATATTATTTACAAAGATTATTATCAAATATCTTCTTTGTCCAGACTAAAACATTAATGTAGATAAAACATAGATCCTGAGGAAAAGAAAGAAAAAAGAAGGGGGGAGAGAGAAAGAGAAAGAGATAGAGATAGAAGAAGGATTTAAAGAGAGAAAGAAAGAAACTAAAGATTCTTTATCTGTCAGCTGTATATGAACATTATTCAACACATCCACTCCAATATAATACCCAGCAAGACTACTTTCTATAAACCAACATTATCTTCAACCTTCAAACCCAAATGCCATTATTTCGTTTTCTTTTTCACGCAAAAAGTCTATGAGAGGTTTCCAATCTTTAGTAAATGTTGACAATGACTCTTCTCTGATTAAACATGCCATTCTTGCCATCTCTGCTAAGCCTAATAATTTCAGTAACCATTCCTCCATGGTTGGTAACGATGAGTCTTTCTATCTTTGTGCATATAAAACTCTCACCACCGTAATCACATATTGTAAAGTCACGGATGACTCTGGGGTTGCAGTGCTCATCTCACTTTATTGGCCAAGGGAGCCGGCGTACAGCTTCCGGGTCATGTGGCCAGCATGACTAAGCCGCTTCTGGCAAACCAGAGCAGCGCACGGAAACGCCGTTTACCTTCCTGCCAGAGCGATACCTATTTATCTACTTGCACTTTGACATGCTTTCAAACTGCTAGGTTGGCAGGAGCAGGGACTGAACAACGGGAGCTCACCCCATCATGGGGATTCGAACCACCGACCTTCTGATCGGCAAGCCATTGGCTCGGTGGTTTAGCCACCCACGTCCCTAAGTACATACTGTACAGCAATCCAAATTCCCAGATCCATTGGCTGGAGGGGAATAGGATGTGGCAGGAGTGCCTCTCTTCCAGTGGAGAAGAGCTTCACAAGTGAGGAGACACGTGGAGGTTCCTGATATCCTCACTCAAATAATATTGGGCACCCACCACATATTGTGTCTTTATCAGCAAGAGCTTGCATTAGACCCTGGAACAAGGCACTCTGGGGATGGGGCAGAGGCAGGACCAAGCTGCCTTCATTCATCTGAGAGGCCCCAGGCTGGTCTCATCACCAGCAATTCCACCTTGGAGATGGTAGAGTTAATCCCTCATCCCCCAGTGGTTTCAAGGGGGAAAATTTTACAAAGCAGAGATCCATTGGGACAAAAAAAAGACAGGTCCCCATTTCCTGCCCTGGCCAGCATGGGAAAATAGGGCTTTGGAAGTGATGGGCAATGCACAAGTTCACTCGCCGCTGCCACCATGCTGAGGAATGCTCTGCTGCCAACTTGCTATATTTATATAAGGCCATCCAATGACATTTTTTTCTCTAAGGGTCTCAAAAACATAAAATGACATGATAAAATTAAAACGCAGGTCCAATAGCTGAATATCAACACCATAACTTGCAGCCTAAATGTTTGCAATAGAGGAGAGCAAAACCAGATGAGAAAAGTAATTACAAAATGGCAAAAACAGGTACAGTGGTACCTCGGGTTACAAACGCTTCAGGTTACAGACTCCGCTAACCCAGAAATAGTACCTCGGGTTAAGAACTTTGCTTCAGGATGAGAACAGAAATCGTGCTCCGGTGGCGCGGCGGCAGTGGGAGGCCCCATTAGCTAAAGTGGTGCTTCAGGTTAAGAACAGTTTCAGGTTAAGAACGGACGAATTAAGTACTTAACCCGAGGTACCACTGTATGTCTGTTTTTAAAGGTCTGAGAGAATGACAGAAATTTTCCCCTGGGGCCAGAATGGCCAGAGAGGCATTCCACAAGTGGGGGGGGGACCCCACCACCAAGAAAGAAGGCACTTATCCTGTTAGCCACCTGCTTCACTTCACTTTGGTGGGGGGAATCCGACATAGACCCTCTGAAAAGAATTTGGGGGCAAGGTTTGGGCAGCCGTATATGCAGGAGAATGCAAATTTTCAGGTATCCTGTTCCCAGAGTTCCATGCCAGTTATATCAGTAGAACAAAGTGGCTTCCAATCATCCACACTGCTCTGCTTACCTGGAGGAAGAGGGGCAGGGGCTAAAATGCTGGGAGGTCAGCATGGTGTGGGCACAGCAATAGGAGTACTGGATTGGCTCCACCCCTGCTTTGCTCTTCCCCATCTCTCTCCAGATAAACACAGCAGTGTGTCCAGCAGGAGGTCAGGAGTGCAGTCCTATGGTCTATGGATAGGAGTAGCAAAGCCTTTGGGGCCCTCTGGAACCTGTAAATGGTTTCAGGCAGAATGTGCCAAGTAAGACCAGAATTCCGTGATTATTTTTTTTTAATGTAAGTTTATCCATGGTTGTTGTGTGTGTGTTTCCCCTGTTGGAAAGAGCCATAAAACTCCCAAAAGTGTAGATTTGGGGCTCAAGAAGTGGTTGCAGGAGTATCATAATAAAGTCTGCACAAAGATGCATTAAGAAATGGAGGGGAAATAAATGAAGTGGGGCTTATAATACACTTCACTTTAGGAGAAATAAAACACCATAGTGACTGTAGAGTAATGGTTTCTGGGGTTTTTTCAAAAAAAAATTATTAATTTTCCACATTTATAACAAGTATAACATATTAAAAATATAAAACAGAACATCTTATAATACTAAAAGAAAAAGAAAAAAGAATATAAACAGTGATTACTTCCAAAATCCAAGTTAACTTTCATTGTAGTCTGACTTCCTCCATTCCCCCTAACTGAATTTCATTGTATCTCCTTTGTAACAGTTCTCCAAAATCCTCTTTCTAATACAATTAACTCCTTTAACTAACTACCTTCATCTCTTTTCTTTTTTAACTTAAATCCATATTACTATACAACGTTCTTGTTTCAGTCCTAGGCCTATCAGATACTTTCAAGTACCTTCTCATTATCTTATATTACAATATTTAGCTAAATAGTCTTTAAATTTCTTCCAATCTTCTTGGTACTCCTCTTCTTTCTGATTGTGGATTCTTCCAGTCAGGTCAGCCAGCTCCAAAAACTCCAACATCTTCATCTGCCATTCTTCTAAAGTAATGGTTTCTGTTTTGGTGTAGTCATGGTGCTTCTTGCATTACAGTTTTCAGATTACAGATAGGTAGCCGTGTTGGTCTGCCATAGTCAAAATAAAAAAAATTCCTTCCAGTAGCACCTTAAAGACCAACTAAGTTAGTTCTTGGTATGAGCTTCCGTGTGCATGCACACTTCTTCAGATACACTGAAACAGAAGTTGCCAGATCCTTCTATATAGTGAGAAGGTGGGGAGGGGTATTACTCAGAAGGGTGGTGGGAATGGGAGATTGGCAGATAGTTTTCAGATTCAACACCTTCCTGTTACTCTCACACTTTTTTAAAAATTGCAAATAGTATTCAAATGTCTTGTTACTCTCTCTCTCTCTTTCTTTCTCTCTCTCTTTCTTTCTTTCTTCATCCCCTCTCCAGACAACCACCTTGATAGGGTTGCTGAAGACAGCGCGACTCTTGCGCCTGGTGAGAGTTGCCCGCAAGCTGGACCGCTATTCTGAGTACGGGGCGGCTGTGCTCTTCCTGCTCATGTGCACTTTTGCCCTCATCGCCCACTGGCTGGCGTGCATCTGGTACGCGATTGGCAACGTGGAGCGGCCCTACATGGAGCATAAGATTGGGTGGCTGGACAACCTTGGCGACCAGATCGGCAAGCGCTACAACGACAGCGACCTCTCTTCTGGCCCCTCCATCAAGGACAAATACGTGACAGCCCTATACTTCACCTTCAGTAGCCTCACCAGCGTGGGTTTTGGCAATGTCTCCCCAAACACCAACTCTGAGAAGATCTTCTCCATCTGTGTCATGCTGATTGGGTGTAAGTGCTTCTGAGCCCTTCCCCTTGACCCAGGGGTGACGGAGGATTTTCCTGCCTGGGTCACATTCCTTTCTGAATATAAATTTTACCTGCTCCCAGTAGACTTTCCATCTGGGAAATCAAGAGTCACTGTAAGAAGTTAAGGACTTATCCCAGCCAGGCAAAAAAGATTTCTGAATTACCATAAGCATATATCTACACATGGGACACGGGTGGCGCTGTGGGTTAAACCACAGAGCCTAGGGCTTGCCGATCAGAAGGTCGGCGGTTCGAATCCCCATGACGGGGTGAGCTTCCGTTGCTCGGTCCCTGCTCCTGCCAACTTAGCAGTTCGAAAGCACATCAAAGTGCAAGTAGATAAATAGGTACCACTCCGGCGGGAAGGTAAACGGCGTTTCCGTGTGCTGCTCTGGTTCGCCAGAAGCGGCTTAGTCATGCTAGCCACATGACCCAGAAGCTGTACGCCGGCTCCCTCGGCCAATACAGCGAGATGAGCGCCGCAACCCCAGAGTCGGTCACAATTGGACCTAATGGTCAGGGGTCCCTTTACCTTTATATCTACACATAGCAATTGTTATGCAAATATGAGCCCTTTCCCCCCTCCCCTTTCCCTTTTGGTGATGAACAAGGGACCAAGAACTCTCTCCAAACATCTGTGATGAAGCTTTGGTGCAGAAGTAGCCAGTACTCTCCAGATGTTATTGGACTACAGGGTCCATCATCCCTGACCATTGGTTATTCTGGATGGGGCTTCGACAACTTCTGGAGGGGAACAGGTTTTCCAGCTTTGCCTTACGTTAATAGTAGACATTTTCGAATTGAGATGGTGGAAGTTGGTTACCCTTGGTTTAGGCTTCCAGATCAGGCAGCATGGCTCCCAAACAAACATGAACACTGAGTACTCCAATCTTTAAAAAAATGATCCACCATCTCTCTTAGTGTTCACAAGTGAGCTCCTGATGAATCTGTGAGTGCTCAGGACAGTGTCATCAGTAAAATATTGTAGGCAATACATGCCTATAATGCATGTTGAGGTGGGGCTCAAACACTTCACACTCGGGTACCACCATCCCAAAGAATGGTCCCTTCACCCCTTAATGCTTACCCATGTCCTCTTGTTTCAGCTCTCATGTACGCCAGCATTTTTGGCAATGTCTCTGCCATCATACAGCGCCTGTACTCGGGCACGGCTCGCTACCATACCCAGATGCTGAGGGTGAAGGAATTCATCCGCTTCCACCAAATCCCGAACCCGCTGCGCCAGCGGCTTGAGGAGTATTTCCAGCATGCTTGGTCCTACACCAATGGAATCGACATGAATGCGGTGAGTCAAAGATGATGTAGGTCGTGTAGCAAAGACCTGGCCTTGGAGATGAGAGATGGTTAGCTATGTAACTGGACAGCTCGATAGACAGCCTAAGATAGCTAGGTAGATAGGGTTCTGCAAATTTCAGAATACACCTGGATTTTACCCGGGTTCCTTCCTTCACAAGATTGGCCGGAACTCCTTGGCTGTCCAGTCTGCTTCCCAAAGATCTCATAAAGTACCGTATTTTTCGCTCCATAAGGCACACTTTTTTCTTCCTAAAAAGTAAGGGGAAATGTCTATGCATCTTATGGAGCAAATGCATGGTCCCTGGAGCCAAATTGCCCAGGGGCGAAAACAGATCATGTAATGGTGCAAAAACGTGGTTACAAAGCACGGGTCCACATGGATTCTCAGGATTTTTGCATTGGGCTACCCCAAACTCACCGTCAAATCACATGTCTGTGGCCACAGCATGAACCACAATAATCATACATCCACTGTTTCGTTTAGAATATTTTTTTTCTTGTTTTCCTCCTCTAAAAACTAGTTGCGTCTTATGGTCAGGTGCGTCTTATGGAGCAAAAAAATACGGCATATTCTCATAAAGTGTAATACTTGACAGCCAGGGCAGAAAATTCTCACAAGATTGACAGCAAAAAAATAAAGCAATATTTATTTATCAGTCAAAAACAGAAGACTGTGTGTGGTGGGGTGTCCTCTGTGATTTGGTGTTGAGAAGAGGATTTTTTTACATTTCCACACTGCTTTTTCACTTCAGAGAAAGCACCCCAAGGCAGCTAAGGGGCAAATGCTTGGTCTCAGAGATTGCCACTTGAAGGACTGTGTTGTAAATTGTACATTTATGCATGCAAATCAGATACGTTTGTTGACCCTTAAAAGATGAAGTAGTCTGGCAGCAGCATCCAAAGTACAATCCTACGTGTGTCTACTAAAAAGTAAGCCACGTTGTGTTGGCTTATTTGCTTTAAGCATTTTTATGCTGCTCTTCAATCAAAAAAGACCCCCCAGGGCAGCTTACAGACCAATGAACAAAAAAGAAAGAAAATGAAAGAAAGACAGCCCCTAACCTGAGGCCTACAATAAAAAGGCATAGGGCAAAATTTAAAAAGAGAAGAGGAAAGAAGAGGGAAAACGCAAACTCCATAACACTAGTTCTTAAAGTTCCAAAGTTGTTACAATGGCCAGCTGGGATGAAAACTGATCCAATGGTCTACTCGGTTAGAATTCTTTCCAGCTTTTGTAGGACTGGGCAGAAGATTTTAAATATTATATATTATACATTATTTAATACAAAGGTTTATAAAAAGTGCATACAGCAAGCACCACCTTAGAAAGCGTTCATCCTTCCCTTGTACAGGTATGCATCTTACAACATAAATCTTGTGTGCAAAATTGGCAGATCAGTTAATCAACCAAAACTTGTGTACTCAATCCGTTAAAAATCATTTCATCAAACTGCAGCTCTCCCATTTTTTAAAAAATAAAATAAAATAAAAGGAAAGGCTTATTAAACTGTTTTTCTATCGGATGTAAATTGGAAGTTTAGAAACAATGGAATCTGCACGTGTCCTAAAACCTTTAAAAGGTTGCGTTTGTACTCATTGTAGGGACAAGCCTATGATGTAGTTCACATGTGTGGATTGTGTTCACTTGTATGGATCAAGGCTGAATTCGGAGGCCGTTTGCCTACAAAACTGCCTTGATACCTGGTCGGCCTTTATTGCGCAAGCATCGTGTTTGGCAGCAGCGTAGTAATGTCTGAAATGGTGTGTGAAGTAAGATGCAAGATGGTTTCAGTATGTGTGGAACTCAGCCCAGATCATAGCTGTCAACCGTCCCTTATTTGGCGGGAAACTCCCATATCCCAGTGCTGTGTCCCGCTGCTGTCCCTTATTGATGATGTCCCTTAAATTTCCCGGGTTCCATGCCCACCTGGCTCAGAAGGGAAGCAGCGGCTCGGGGTCCTCCGCCATGAGAGAGAGCGCACACACGAGTTGCCGCGTCTCCGTCTCTCCCTTTTCCCCCTCAGGGGTGCGTCGTGAGGAGACGGGTGGCGGCAGGCGGGCAGGCAGCCCCTCTCTTGTGAGACTTCCGCCGTGCTGCCAGGGAAGCCGGAGGTGGTGGCAGCGGCTGAGGAGGCGGCCGGAGGGAGGAGGAAGAGGAGGGGATGGGGAGGGACGCAGAAGGGCAGTGCTTCAGCGGCCATGGCGGTGCCGCAACCGCCTCATGCTGGGCTTGCGGGCGGCATGGGTGAGAGTCTCTCTCTCTCGCTCCGTCTCTCTCTCTCTTGGGCGGGGAAGGGCCGATGGAACTCCTCGCGACAGGACGACGGCAGCCCCGACGTGCTGCTTAGCATACCCTCCAACCAGTGCAACATCTTAATGTAGTGATTTCCCCCTCTGCATCCCTTTCATAACTCTATTTTTATAAATCAGTCGATCCATAGTTCAAATATTTACTACAAGTTTTCTGTCAGTCCCACCAATGTATGTAACTCTTGACAATAGCTTTTCAAATAAATTATAAACTTTCCCCATTCTTTATTAAAGAGGTCCTCTTCCTGGTTTCTAATTCTGCCTGTAAGCTTTGCCATCTGGACGTCGTTCATCAGTTTTGCCTGCCACTCTTCTTTGGTCGGAGTTCTAGACCCTTAGGATCATGTAACCCAATCCCCTGCAAAACACAGTCAGTCGCAGCCAAAGCAGCATGGCTCCATCAGTGGTGGATTGATGTATAAGCTAAGCAAAATCCCTTATTTTGGCTGCTGATCCCTTATTTTCGAGGCTGCTGGTCCCTTATTTTCAAATCTGTAAGTTGACAGCTATGGCCCAGATCTATTCAGTCTATATGCTAACTACGCACACATTGATTGTGTGAATTGGCTTGAAACGTAACAAGATGGATATTGGCAACAAACAAAATAAATAGTGCTGGAAGCAAACCGGAGCTGAGGACTAAGTCGGCATCTTCATCCTCCCATTGTGGCTGCAAATCCTAGCCAGAGAAACGTAATTTGAGGGGACCTTAAAGTGATGTTAAGAGTCCCCCAGTCAAGCAGACATGCCTTGTTGAGCCAGTTCGCAAGGAATGACATTGTGGTGGAAACCTAAAGGCTATAATTCTAAGCTGGGTCTGTTTTTTCCTGGGTGTGAGGAAGAGGCTCCAAAGCCCTATTGATCTAGCTTTTCCTCCACATGGCTGGTTGCTAAGCAAAAACGGAATAGGATGGTGCCTAAATAAACTTCAATCCATTTTAATTAGTCTGTTGGGAAAGGGAGTGAAGGGGATCAATAGCAAAGCACAGAGTAGTGTTTGAAGAGGAAGGAGTCACTACACATCCCTTGAAGGAAGGCAAAGCAGTTCTCACTTGGTGGTGGTGGGGACTTTCCACATTACAACCTAAGGCAGCCTTCCCCAACTTGGTGCCCCCACTTCAAATGTTTAGGGCTACAAATCCCAGCAGCTCCAGATACCATGATCTTGCTAGTTGGGGTGGCTGTCTAGAATTGTGGTCCAAAACATCTGGAGGGAACAAGGAGTGCATTCATCAGCAATACAGTGGTACCTCGGGTTAAGTACTTAATTCGTTCTGGAGGTCCATTCTTAACCTGAAACTGTTCTTAACCTGAAGCACCACTTTAGCTAATGGGGCCTCCCGCTGCCACCGCACTGCCGGAGCACGATTTCTGTTCTCATCCTGAAGCAAAGTTCTTAACCCAAGGTACTATTTCTGGGTTAGCGGAGTCTGTAACCTGAAGCGTATGTAACCTGAAGCGTATGTAACCCGAGGTACCACTGTATGGAGCAAAGGAGATCCCCTGTAATAATGCCAACTGCATTAAAAAAAAATAATTTATTAGCAATTTCAACATAACAATTTATAAAACCATATAATCACATACATTATCTCCCCCCCTTTCCCCCCACCCTCCCTTCTATCCCTCCCTCCCCCCCACCAGGGAATTCCCTCAGCTCCTCTCTCTGATTTCTCAGCACATATTATTCTCTGCATGTTATAAAATTGTACATATCCTTACATTATCTATCTAACATGTTATCAACCAATAAATTTGTGTGTGTTTATTCAAAACCTGCCAAGGAATCCAGTTCGTTTTGTTGTCTTTTTAGGTAATTTGTAAAAAGCTCCCATTCTTCCTTAAAGTCACAGTTGTCCTTGTCCCGCAGTTTATATGTCAATTTAGACAGCTCTGCATAGCTCATCAATTTTTCTTGCCGCTGTTCTTTCGTTGGGATTTCCTCATTCTTCCATCCTTGTGCTAACAAGACTCTTGCCTCTGTTGTAGCATGCATAAATAAGTTCTTTGTTTTTCTTGGCAAGTCTTGTCCTACAATCCCTAACAAAAATGCTTCTGGGTTTTTTTACAAATGTCATTTTAAACATTTTTTTTTCAATTCATTATATATCATTTCCCTTTTTTTTAAACTTCTCTACATTCCCACCACATTCCCATAAAGCTGTGGGATAAACCTTGAGTTATGACTTCCAAATGTATGATTTAAGTGGGGGAAAGCAGCGATGTTTAAATTTGCCAGAATAACTCTGCACTTTATTTTGCAGCATTTTTTGAATGAACTAATCTGGATTGTTTTGTGTGTGTTTGTTGCAGTTGTTTTCAGGTGTGTGTGTGTGTGTGTGTGTGTACACACCTAGAAGGCACCGGGTTGGGAAGGACTGCTTTTAAGCAAACTCTTGGAAAACTGACTAAACCGAAAACCTTAATTCCAGTTTGCTACTCAATTATGCCCCTCCCCCTGTAATCCACGGATTGTCAAGATGAACCATATGCATCCATCTTTGTCAATATTGCTCAGAGATCTCTATCGGAATTAAATAAGTTGTAAAACTGTAGCTGCCGGGCCCTTTCCATATACTGCAGAAACTGATTTGCTGAAATAGCGAGTGATAGCACAGATTTGGAAGGTGCGTGGAATTTGTTTGCGACAATTAAAATTGAAACCACAAAAAGAATTTCATGCAGTGCATTCTTGGTCTGAGGGAACTCATTGCAACAAGACATAGCAATGAGCAAGAAATATAACTTGGCACAGAAGAAGACAAGACAAAAATAATTATTAACAGAAAACTAAGGCAGACAGCCCTTTCCCCTTTGTTTCTGTGATCCTTAATAAAAAATAAAAAATAAAAACCACTCCGGAATGGCTACCTATTGATATAGACTCCATTACTCAATTACATTTTCCTGCCCTTGGGTTCCAGGCTCAAGGAAGTTTTGAAGGCAGCCCTGTATCGGGAAGTTTTTAATGTCTGATGTTTTATTATGTTTTTATATTCTGATGGAAGCTGCCCAGAGTGTCTGAGGAAACCCAGCCGGATGGGCGGGTATAAATAATAACATTATTATTATTATTATTATTATTATTATTATTATTATTATTATTACTTTTAGTTTTCCAGCCTTTAGGCAAGACATGTGCCATTTCTAACATCCACAATGGATAGTTGAACCTTGGCAGTCAGTGCTAGTTAGAATCATACAGTGGTGCCTCGCAAGACGAAATTAATTCGTTCCGCGAGTTTTTTCGTCTTGTGGGGTTTTTTCGTCTTGCGAAGCACGGTTTCAATTTTTTCAAAAAAATCTTCAAAAACCCCAAAAAGCCTACCACACCGCGTGCTATGAGTTGCTCCCCGAAGTCAAGTCGCAACTGCACCTCTTCAAGCAATGCACCCTGTATTACTGTAACGGTTTTAAGAAAAAGGAAACAAACTTGCAAGACGTTTCTGTCTTGCGAAGCAAGCCCATAGGGAAATTTGTCTCGCGAAGCAACTCAAAAAACGAAAAACTCTTTCGTCTTGTGAGTTTTTCATCTTGAGAGGCATTCGTCTAGCGAGGTACCACTGTATATCTGTAGAGCTGGAAAAGACCATGCAATGCAGGTATCCTTTGCCCGATGTAGGGCTCAAACCGACAACCCTGATATTAAGAGTCTGATGCTCTACCTGCTGAACAAGTCCTATAATCCCCAATGGACAGAAAGATATGCAACAGACAGGGGAAATATGCATGCCCATATATAATACACAACAACCAATAAAAAACAGCCCACTTTTAAAAGCCCATAAAAATTGATGTTCCCGTATAATATGTACCTATCCTTTCAAGCAAGATCTGTACAAATACTCCAGGGCAGCTGTTATGAGAATTATAAGGTCTAAGATATAAAATAAATGTTAATAAATGTACCAGGCAAACACATACATAAATATATAAACCACATGTCTGAAACAGTACAGGAACAGTCCTAAAGCCATTTTGACTCTTTCAGGGACCTCAGATATTCCTCTGCAGCTTGGATGGAAATGGGAAAAGCCTCTCCATTGTCTCTGTGCTCACAAATCCTGCCTTAAGGGCACATTTGGGTATGAATAGGGTGAGCCTGTGACCTGGACTCAGGAATTAAATATTTATCATCACAATAGAATGGCCAGGCTGACCAGGTAAACCCATTAACAGGTTTGCTGCCAGACAGGATTCTGCTGTAGACTGCCCCTTCTATGATGTATGTATGATGTATTGGGAGTGCTCTTGAGCTACAGGGTGGCAATTTCAAGTCTATATAAGGGCTTGGGCACTGTTGTTTTGGGTTCCTCCTCTCTCTTGCAAGGGGGGATGAGCACCCTGTTGCAACAGTTTAATAAAGACCATGCTTACTAGCTGTTTTGCTTCTCAATATTCTCTGGTTGGCCTCTGTTAACCGATAATCTACATAAGGACTCTATATGGGCTCTTCACTACCCCATAAGGGAAAAGGAGCAGTTTTTTCTTATAACAGCAGCTAAGTCAAATTCCTTCATAATGGCTATCAGGTAACCCACCTTTGCTTCATTTATTTCTTCTCTGAAGAAACATTTTGATCAAAAGCTGGAAATCTAGGGGTGTAGGAAGAGAATATAAAAAGACAGATGATTGGCAAGCAAACAACATTCGGCCTGTGCCTCAGCAGAACAGTTTGGGAACGTCTCTGTGAGCTCATGAAAAGCCTTTGCCTTAGTTCATTAAAGGTAAAGGGACCCCTGACCATTAGGTCCAGTCATGGCCGACTCCGGGGTTGTGGCGCACATCTCGCTCTATAGGCCGAGGGAGCCGGCGTACAGCTTCCGGGTCATGTGGCCAGCATGACTAAGCCGCTTCTGGCGAACCAGAGCAGCGCACGGAAACGCCGTTTACCTTCCCGCCGGAGCGGTACCTATTTATCTACTTGTACTTTGACGTGCTTTCGAACAGCTAGGTTGGCAGGAGCAGGGACCGAGCAACGAGAGCTCATCCCGTTGTGTGGATTTGAACTGCTGACCTTCTGATCAGCAAGTCCTAGGCTCTGTGGTTTAACCCACAGCGCCACTCGCATACCTTCTGCCTTAGTTCATTACAGATCAGCATTTCAAAAACAGGCTTCCACCTTCATTTTATCCGTTTATATACTGCAAGTTGAATCAATTCCTGCACAGGGCATGGTTGTGGGATAAGATGGAGCAGTGAGAAGAGAGAGAAAGCATCCCCTTTCATAGATCCCACCCACTCACATAGGCCTGCTTTCATTCCCACTCAGGTGCTGAAAGGCTTCCCCGACTGCCTGCAAGCTGATATCTGCCTCCACCTCAACCGCACCCTGCTCCAAAACTGCAAGGCCTTCCGAGGAGCTAGCAAAGGCTGCCTGCGGGCCTTGGCCATGAAGTTCAAGACAACCCATGCGCCACCTGGGGATACACTGGTACATTATGGAGATGTCCTCACCACTCTCTATTTCATCTCGCGAGGCTCTATCGAGATCCTCAAGGAGGACATTGTGGTGGCCATCTTAGGTAAAAGAATTCTCTCTGGGAAGGGTGGGCTGGAAGGCCTGTTCATTTGTAGGAAGCAGCAGTTGCCCTCGGGCAGCCGTGGCAAATTGTGTACAATCATAGAACGGCAGAATTGTTTTGTAAATAGTCTTTATTGCATAGAATCATAGAACTGTAGAATTCTTTTGTAAATAGTCTTTATTATGCATCAATTTACATAAAACTTAAACAATACACTTCAATATACCATACATACAATACATACACTACCTGCATACATACCCAACGTAGACACACCATAAAAATTAGACTTTTTCCCATTGTGCTGTATTACAGTTTGTTAATCTGTACACATTTCATTTTTGTTATTCTACTCCCCCCCTTTTTTATGCAGACAAAATTTGCTATACATTTTCTTTGTTTTCAAGGTTCTATATCTGTCAGGAGATTTACATTCTCCGTGTGATTTTTAAGATATTCTTAAGAAAAAATTACTTAAAAACTTAGAACTGTAGAATCGGAAGGGGTCATGAGGGCGATCTAATCCAATGCAGGCTCTCTGAGTGTTTCCCAGCAGGGACTTAATATTGGACATTGAAACCAGAAGAGGCAGCTGGTATATTCCCCATTCCCACCCAGAGGAAAGAATAGCTCTGCTGTGGAGGTTCTCTTCCCCCAGTAAAATCCAGAGGTGCAGCTAGGGCTGCACCTCAGAGCCAAAATCTATGGGCCCCACAGCCCATTTTTGTAACACTTCCATCATCGCTAACACACTTGCAAGTTGAGTGCATTGTTGGTCTCTCTCCCAGAACAGCAGGAAAGTTGTTGCGTTCTAACAGGATTTCCTACGTTGTGCAGGGAAGAACGACATATTTGGGGAACCTATCAGCCTCTATGCCAGGCCTGGGAAATCCAATGCAGATGTCCGAGCCCTCACCTACTGCGACTTGCATAAAATCCAGCGCGAGGACCTCCTGGAAGTCTTGGATATGTATCCAGCCTTCTCAGATAACTTCTGGAGCAATCTGGAGATAACTTTCAACCTGAGAGATGTGAGTATCTGGTGGGGCTGGTGGTAGAAGATGGAGGGTTGGCGAGGAAGAGAGAGAGGGAGGTCTGGGGAAGGAAAAGGAAAGCTAACTGAGGCTAGGACACAGCTAAAAGTCTCTGCACGGCAAATGGCTTAGGAGAAGCAGAATATTTAGGTAGGAAGAATGAAGTGAGTGGTATGAAGCAAGATGTAGGGAAACCATGATCCTCCAAGTGTCCCTATTTTCCAGGGACAGTCCTGGATTTACAGAAGCCATCCCAGTTTCTGACTGATCCCGGCATGTCCCGCTTTTCCTTAGGATGTCCCTATGTTTTATCTGAGAAATGTTGGAGGGTATGGAGTTATGGGACCTAAGAAGATAAGTAATTATGCAACCTTTAGAAGACACCTGAAAGGGACGCGGATGGCGCTGTGGGTTAAACCACAGAGCCTAGGACTTGCTGATCAGAAGGTTGGCGGTTCAAATCCCCACGATGGGGTGAGCTCCCGTTGCTCGGTCCCTCTCCTGCCAACCTAGCAGTTCGAAAGCACGTCAAAGTGCAAGGTACCGCTCCGGCGGGAAGGTAAACGGCGTTTCCGTGCGCTGCTCTGGTTTGCCAGAAGCGGCTTAGTCATGCTGGCCACATGACCCAGAAGCTGTACGCCGGTTCCCTCGGCCAATAAAGCGAGATGAGCGCCACAACCACAGAGTTGGTCACGACTGGACCCAATGGTCAGGGGTCACTTTGCCTTTTAGAAGACACCTGGAGGCAGCCTTGTATAGTTTTACTATGATTTATATATGTTGGAAGCCACCCAGAGTGGCTAGGGCAACTTCATCAGATGGGCGGGGTATGATGATGATGGAATAGGACATCCCTATTTTCATCGGAGAAATGCTGGAGGGTTTGTGACTATTACTTTTCTCTCTCAGGCAGACAGTGTTCCTCGGTCCCCCCTCAGTGAGGAATATGCATGCAACTATCGTCGAGCCCGGCGCCGTAAGCATTCCCTCTGCAAAGCGAACAAAATAGGTGAGCCAATCTCTCAGGAAACATTACAGGATTGCTCCGTTCAGAGTGGAGCAAGGGAGCGAGGAAGATAGAAGGCCCATTGCTGCCACCTCTTGACCGTTCCTATTACTAAAACTTAAGAGATGTTGCCCTGAGCCAGTTCAAAGGTTCGTCTAGTGCCGTCGCCTCTGATAGTGGCAGGACGGTTGCTCTGGGAAAGTTAACAGTGCAGGTCAAGACGGAGTTGGGTTCTACCTCTGCTGTTCCTTCCAATAATAATAATAATAATAATAATAATAATAATAATAATAATAATAAATTTTATTTATATCCCGCCCTCCCCAGCCAAAGCCGGGCTCAGGGCGGCTAACAACAATAAAACAGTACAAAAGTACAGCACAAACAACACTCTAAAATCATTCATTATAAACTTAATTAATTCAAGCCACTGGCAACCATTGGGCCAGAGCTCCGCGAAGATTGCCAAGGGAGGGGGTCAGACTGCCCTGGCCAAAGGCCTGGTGGAACAGCTCTGTCTTGCAGGCCCTGCGGAAAGATGTCAAGTCCCGCAGGGCCCTGGTCTCTTGTGACAGAGTGTTGCACCAGATCGGAGCCACGGCTGAAAAAGCCCTGGCTCTAGTTGAGGCCAGCCTAACTTCTCTGTGGCCTGGGACCTCCAAGATGTTTTTGTTTGAAGACCGTAAATTCCTCTGTGGGACATACCAGGAGAGGCGGTCCTGTAGGTACGAGGGTCCTAGGCCGTATAGGGCTTTAAAGGTTAAAACCAGCACCTTAAACCTGATCCTGTACTCCACTGGGAGCCAGTGCAGCTGGTATAGCACCGGGTGAATGTGATCTCGCAGCGAAGACCCCGTAAGGAGTCTCGCTGCAGCATTCTGCACCCGCTGGAGTTTCTGGGTCAGTCTCTAGAGATCAAAAGTATGTGCCTCTTAACATGGAGAGCCACGCAGCTTTCTTGGCTGCTGATAAACCCATATGAGCTTATCTGACTCACTTTAAAGGTTTCTTATATCTGTGCCCATCACAGCAATTCTCTCCACAGGCCTTGTGAGGTTGGTTTTTGTTTTTTTTTAAAATGTGATGGTTAGAGGAGGAGAAAGTCAGGGAGGGGGAGAAATATACCTTTAGGAGCCAGGCAAAAATGTTCCTTTTTAACCAGACCTTTTGTTGATCTGATTGACATCCTATGCCCTTTTAGAATGTGGCTCTTTCTTGGAGGGGAGGGGTATTACTGGACTGTTGTTTTTATTTTGATTATATATATTGTGGTTTTTATGTTGATCTTTTCTGTGTACCGCCCTGAGACTTCTGGGTCTAGGGCAGTATATAAATTCATTAAATAATCATCATAACTCAGTTCAGCACACAGGTAAAGCCAAACCTATCAAATCTGCACCTGCTGAAACAACGTGCAAAGAGAAACACAGCTACCTTTCAAAATTCACATTTACCCTTGTGACCCTGTTGTTCAACCAAACAGTATTTACCAAAAAAATGCATACATTAGGTTGAAGTGTGCATGGAAATGAAGATATTGGCGAAAATAACATACAGTGGTACCTCGGGTTACATACGCTTCAGGTTATAGACTCTGCTAACCCAGAAATGGTACCTCAGGTTAAGAACTTTGCTTCCGGATGAGAACAGAAATCGTGCTCCAGCAGCGCGTCAGCAGCAGGAGACTCCATTAGCTAAAGTGGTGCTTCAGGTTAAGAACAGTTTCAGGTTAAGTACGGACCTCTGGAATGAATTAAGTGCTTAACCTGAGGTACCACTGTACACAGATGCATTATATTAGGGGAAATCGCTTACAGAAATGTGCACTTTAGCCAAAGCTGTCCCGTTAGGAGAAATTAGCACTAAAGCGCTAATGGATTTTCATGAGGTGTTCTTCATTTTTAATTTTTATTTTTATTTATTTTTTGCTGTAAAAAGTGGAGAACTGTATTTAATATAGGGGAAGTGAGGAAGTGGACTTGACGTGAGCATTTTGTTGCTGTATAGATTCTGCAAGCAGCTAGGTCACAGCCATTGGCTCCCCATATTAAGCTTACCCGCATTCTTTGCTGCCTCTGCAGACTCGGATAACTTGGACGCAGGCATCTCAGATCCTGAGCAGTACCACGCGTACTCGGAGCTCACACAGTTGCAGCGTCCGCACAGCAAGGACCATTGGGATGATATGTGTAGCACTACGACACCCTGCTCCCAGACCAGTGAAGAGGAGGCCAAGATGCCTAGCCCCACGAAGAACGAATCTTTCACAAACGGTGAAAAGGCCAAATACGCCCCGGCTGTGGTAAACCTGGTCCCTGATGCCATTGACGTGGACAAACTGGTGACTGATGACAGCCTGTCCTATGCAGGTACGGGTAACTGGGGGCTCCGGTTGGGTAAATTATAGTAAGATAATCTGCTTGGCCTGAATTACATGATTATCTGATAGTCTGCCTCAAAAGTCCTGCCCTGTTTGTTTGCCTGCTGCGGGAATGGATATGGGATCGTGCCAGCAGGGCACAATGCCACAGAGGATTACTGTTGTACCGCTGAGTGTTAATTAGACATTCCTGCTGCTTTCCATCTGTGAGAGGCTGATGAAATATAATTTTAGGCTCAAAAACATTAAGCTTAAGAGAAGGGTTAAGGAGCTTACAGATTCACTGATAGGCCAGAAATCCTGGAAATTGTAATTTAAGGTGCCCTCTGACGATGTGGCCCGATGGTCATTGCCCTACAGCAGTGGTTCTCAAAGGGAGAGGGCGGCTAATGCGGCCGGAAGATTCAAGGGCAATCAAAGAAACATTTAAACATTTCAGTGTAGTAAAGGTAAAGGACCCCTGGACGGTTAAGTCCAGTCAGAGGCAACTATGGGGTGAGGTGCTCATCTCACTTCAGCTGGCATTTGTCCGCAGACAGCTTTCCGGGTCATGTGGCCAGCATGACTCAACCGCTTCTGGCGCAACAGGACACTGTGATGGAAACCAGCACATACAGAAATGTCATTTACCTTCCCACTGCAGGGGTACCTATTTATCTACTCGCACTGGTGTGCTTTTGAACTGTTAGGTTGGCAGGAGATGGGACAGTGCAACAGGAGCTCACCCTGTCACACAGATTCGAACCACCGACCTTCTGATCAGCAAGCCCAAGAGGCTCAGAGGTTTAGACCACAGCGCCACCTGCTCCCTAGTGAAGTTAGGATGTATAACCATAGACAGTATCCATGGCTCTTTTCATTGGCTATTCTACAGTTCTCCATGACATATTGTTGTGAGCAGGGATTTTCAACTCGTGACAAATATGAAAGATCAGAAAACAGAAAGGCTTCTTTGAGTTGATGAGGCGATGAGAGTTTGTTTGTTTCAAATTAGACCTAATATAAATGAGATTACCAGGCAAAAGCAAGCTCACACCTCCCTTTGGGTTTGTATACGTACCTAAGTTACATACCGTATTTTTTGCCCCATAGGACGCACCACCCCATAAGACGCACCTAGTTTTTTTGGGGGGGAAATAAAGGGAAAAAAAATATCCCCCCCCAGGCGCGGGGCTGGCGCGGGGGAAGCCTGAGCTTCCCCCGACCCCAGCCCCCAGAACAGGCTGCTGCCTGCAAGCCTTGCGAGCCCGGCGGGACCTCCCGCCCGGCGCACAAGGCTTGCGGACACCTTCCCGAAGCACGGGGCGTCCTCCGGAGGGCACCCCGTGCTTTGGGATGCAGGCTGCCGCCCCAAGCCTTGTGCGCCCAGCGGGACCTCCCGTCGGGCACGGGAGGCTTGCAGACACCTTCCCGAAGCACGGAGCGTCCTCCGGAGGGCGCCCCGTGCTGCAGCCTGCTGCCCGCAAGCCTTGCGAGCCCGCGGGAACTCCCCCGGGCCCGCAAGGCTTGCGGATAGCTTCCTGAAGCCTGGAGAGCGAGAGGGGTCGATGCACACCAATGCCTCTTGCTCTCCAGGCTTCAGCGAAAGCCTGCATTCACCCCATAGGACACACACACATTTCCCCTTCATTTTTGGAGAGGAAAAAGTGCGTCCTATAGGGCGAAAAATACGGTATGTAAGAGGCTCGTTTATCATTATATTTTGGGAATGATTCATGTTCTTATGTAGCTGCCTTTGGATGTCCCGTGGTTATATTATAAAGTAGTTGTGTTCTGTGTTCTAAATCAAGCACTGCTAGGAGTTGTTCCATTTTTGTTTTCCGATATATTTCTTATCAATTTTTTAAAAAAGTGGTGTGGTGTGAGCAAATTTTTATTCTGGAAGCGTAGCCCAGAGAAGAAAGTTTGAGAAAGGCTGCCCTACAAGGTCCTGTGCTTCAACATTCCTCCAACCTGCAAAGGAAGAGTTTTGCAGCTCAACCACCAATGGAAAGTGTGGACATGTGGAGGTTGAGTTCTTGAAGAGCACAGAAGGAGAGACAGCCTTGTGTGGCTGATGTAATCGGAGCCTATGCATGTGGACTTCGCATTTAAGTCCCTCTGAGTTTAATGGGATTTATGACCCCGTGACCAGGTGAACTCCCGTTGCTCGGTCCGTGCTCCTGCCAACCTAGCAGTTCAAAAGCACGAAGTGCAAGTAAATAAATAGGTACCACTCCAGTGGGAAGGTAAATGGCGTTTCCGTGTGCTGCTCTGGTTCACCAGAAGCGGCTTAGTCATGCTGGCCACATGACCCAGAAAAACTGTCTGTGGACAAATGGCAGCTCCCTCGGCCTGTAAAGCGAGATGAGCGCCACAACCCCAGAGTCATCCACGACTGGACCTAACAATCAGGGGTACCTTTACCTAAATACACATAAGTCTTAAACTACTCTCTGAAAAGGGAATTAATTCAATTACACGATTCCTCTTTTGGAGGCAGTGGGGCAGGTAAGTAATTTTAGACATTGGGCTTAATGGTCTCAGGGAGGAGTCAGCAAACTTTTTCAGCAGGGAGCCAGTCCACTGTCCCTCAGACCTTGTGGGGGACCGGACTATATTTTAAGGGGGGGGGGGGAAATGAACCAATTCCTATGCCCCACAAATAATCCAGAGATACATTTTAAATAAAAGCACACATTCTACTCATGTAAAAACACGCTGATTCCCGGACCACCCGCAGGCCTGATTTAGAAGGCGATTGGGCTGGATCCGGCCCCGAGGCCTTAGTTTCCCTACCCATGTTCTCAGGGAATCACCCCTTTTAGATGGCCATGTATATTGCCTCAGCTGGAAAGCGCACAATTCACATTTCTCTTCTTCCTCACTCACTGCTCTTTCATGCTTTCTAACTGTTTCTGTTGCTCCCTCAAACCTGACTTTTTAAAAAAGAAATATGTGCAATTCTGCATTTTACTTGCTTCAATCATAGCACCACCTCAGATGCTGGTGTGAGGCCTGCTTACCACTGTTTCCATCATCAGCTGCAGTCATTCCCACTTTGACCCAGACTGTTGCCCTCACTATATAATTTCTCATTGCCATGTTCATACCAATAGGACACTGTCTTGATTTTACAACAACATTTTATAATGTGCAATGCATGGTCTTACTCTTTTGTCTGTTTTACGGTATCTTTGTATCTTAACTTGTAAGTTGCTTTAAAAAAATATTAAACAAATAAATTTAATAAACAGTAATAACAATTATTATCAGGTGTTATAATGGTAGTTGGCTGAAAACCCCAGCTGACTAAGACAGGCGCTTATTTCATCCATCTCCTTTTCTGTCCCTCAGCAACGCCACTGGATGTCTCCAACCTGTTCACATTCTGGGAAGACAAGAGGCCCAATTCCCTTACGGAGCCTCTCCAGCACATGTCATTGGTTCACAGCCCTTTGGACATGCCTCCCAACTCTGATGACAGACCGCGGCAGATTGAATCCAAGCTGGAGTGCCTGCAGGCACAGCTTGGCAGGTAAACGCCATTGCTTGGAGGTTCCAGTAGGGCATGAATTCTATGAAGAACCCCAAGTTGCAGGAACTTAAATAAAACTGCAAGGTAGATGGTGTGTTCCAACCTCCTACCTAAAGCCAATTACAGTCATACCTCGGGTTTAAGATGCTTCAGGCTGCGCATTTTCGGGTTACGGATGTACCGAAACCCGGAAGTACCGGAACAGGTTACTTCCGGGTTTAGGCGCTCGCGCAGACGCAGCACTCCAGGTTGCGAACGTGTCTCCCACACGGATCATGTTCGCAACCTGAGTGTCCACTGTACCACAGTGTTCATGAGACCAGGGCCCTGCAGGATCTGATTTCTTTCTGCAGGGCCTGTAAGACAGAGTTGTTCCGCCTGGCCTTTGGCTTGGAGCCAATTTGATTCCCTCCCCCTCTTTCTTTTTTCTTTTCCTTTCTCCTCTTGCGACGAGACTGCATTTTAACATTTGATGTTTCAATATTTTAATGTTGTATTTTAATTTTGTTTTTAAGTTGTATTTATTCAACTTATTTTTATTATTGCTTGTTAGCCGCCCTGAGCCTGGTCTTGGCTGGGGAGGGCAGGGTATAAATAAAAATTATTATTATTATTATTATATTATTATTATTATTATTATTATTACCTGTTCCTAAAGCATCCGTGATACAGTCACCTGTACTCAGACATCTACACTGATTGCCAATCTGCTACCGGGCCACTTTCGAAGTGCTAGTACATAAAGCCCTTGACAACTTGGGTCCAGGTGCAACAGAATACTCATTCTACATTTTTAAGAACTTGATCATTTAGTGTGGCTGTGCCTCCTACACTTTGAAACTCCCTGCTTATTGAGATCAAGCAGGCACTTGCATTGCACTTTGTTCAGCACCTTGTAAAATATTTTAGTCTTTTAACTTTTGTATGTTTTAAAGTAGGGTTGTGGATTTTTCTAGATTTTACCGTTTTATCTTTTGCAGACCGCTTTGAGTTTTGTTTTTATTTTATTTTTTACAATCAAGCAGTACAGTGGTACCTCTACTTACATTCACCTCTGGATATGTATCCTTCGGGATATGTTCGTGGCAAACCCAGAAGTATTTTTCCAGGTTTTGCCGTGCGCCATGCGCAGAAGCCGCACCTCCGGATACACACATCTTGGGATCCAACCAGAGCTCCGGAATGCATCCTGTGCACAACCGGAGGTGCCACTGTATATAAATTATATCAAATGAATAAAATGTACTTTTTCTTGCAAACTTCAAAGGCAGGGACGTTTCCTTAGATATCTTACTCTGTTTCTGAGTCACTTATTCTGAATCGCAGTCATGGCTTCCCCCAGAAGATCCTGGGAAGTATAGTTTGTTAGCTATATATAGCACATGAGTTTGTGAACTGCAGCTGCGAGGGTTTTCGAATCAGGGAAGTACACTTTGCTGCTTCAGAATAATAATAATAATATAATAATAATAATTTATTATTTATACCCCGCCCATCTGCCTGAGTTTCCCCAGCCACTCTGGGCGGCTTCCAACCAAGTGTTAAAAACTATACAGCATTAAACATTAAAAACTTCCCTAAACAGGGCTGCCTTCAGATGTCTTTTAAAAAGAAGATAGCTGAATATTTCCTTCACATCTGGGCGCCACTACCGAGAAGGCCCTCTGTCTGGTTCCCTGTAACCTCACTTCTCGCAATGAGGGAACCGCCAGAAGGCCCTCGGTGCTGGATCCCAGAAAGGCTACAAGTTTCTGGCACCCATGTTATATGCTACTCATCCAAGCTGACCCTACTTATATGAACAGTATGTGGCCCAAGTTACTGGGCGAACCAGCTTCTGGTAATCTGAAATAAAACCCTTTTTTAAAAAAATAGCCCTTGGTGTCGCACAGATTCACCCTGCTGGTTATGTCAGGGACTAAGACCTTGCTCAAACTAGACTTAGGCAGTCTTTGGGATAGTCTCTCACATACCTTCCTCGCTCGCTCAGTGTGCTTCAGGCTAAAATGTCATGATCTCTCTTGTAGGCTGGAGTCCAGGATGTCTTCTGACCTGAACCTCATCCTGCAGCTGCTGCAGCGACAGCTGTCTCAAGTGCCACCTGCATATAGCACTATCTCGCCATCCTCCCACAACCTGGCTTTGTATAGCATGAGCATGAGGAGCACGGAAGCTGAAACTCCACTAGGAGAAGAGGAACTGACTCCCACAAAGGAGGTGAGTTGCAGGAATCAAAGTCCTTCATTTGCAGTGAGGCTGTTGAGAGAAAGTGCCTGGCTTCAAAGCCAGGCGGGAAAAGTACAGTGGTACCTCAGGTTACAGACGCTTCAGGTTACAGACTCCGCTAACCCAGAAAGAGTACCTTGGGTTAAGAACTTTGCTTCAGGATGAGAAAAGAAATTGCGCAGCAGTGGGAGGCCCCATTAGCTAAAGTGGCACCTCAGGTTAAGAATGGTTTTAGGTTAAGAACGGACCTCTAGAACGAATTAAGTACGTAACCAGAGGTACCTCTGTATTTGGGGGTACATCACGGGGGATGGACGGACCAAGCTAGTACAGCAATGTGCATGGAACTAAGGGACTACATCAGGGGTCGGCAAACTATGGCTCGGGGTCCGGATGCGGCCCACCAGGCTCGTAAATCCGGCCCGTGGACCCTCCCACCCCTTTTGGTCAGTCCCCAAGCTAAACCAGGACAGCACAGAGGCCTCGGCATGTGGGGACTGACTTCTGCGGTGCTAGCACAGCTTTGGATTAGCTGGAGGAAGCCACAAGGTCTGAGGAACAGTGGACCAGCCCCCAGCCCCCCCGAAAAAGTTTGTGGACCCCTGGACTACATATACTGCAGCAAAGAACTTTAAATTCCGTAGGGGGGTGGGACTTGTGGGAAAGTAGGTGTGTGTGTTCAGTTATCTAAAGAAAACAAGAGACAAATGTTGTACTGTGCTCTTCAAAATATACCCCTTGCTGTGTAAACAAGGAGATCTGATAGACTAGTGAAAGTTTTGTATTGAACTTGCCTCCTTGCTACTAAGCAATTAGTGTTTCTTGTGTATCGTGCTTCTATGCGTATTTCTGCAGTCAAGAGTAAGGGTGGAAAGATCTGTCAGTTTCGGTTCTCAGAGTTTCTCATTTTTCCAGTCTTAAATTCAGATTACCACATTTCTGCGGCAATTCGCGAACCCCCCCCCCCCCCAATAATTCTCATGGAAATTCTTAAGCATTTCAGTGCAAATGTCTCTCATTTTTGGTATGCAGTTTTTAAAGTAATGTACACATTTTGCAAGCAGTATCTCCTAATACATTTTGTACATAATTCTCACAAATATGTGCATTTTAAGGCACATTTTCCTCTAATATATGCATTTCTGTTGAAACCAGATGGGAAAACTGCATTGGAATATGTTGGATGAGTGTAAACTTTTAAGGGTGGCGATATATTTTGGTTCTCGTATTGTTTTGGGAAGTCAGTGTTTGATAAATTTGTCTCTAAATGTGAACTGAATCCACTTTCTCCCCCCTTCCCAAGCCACTCATGAGGCGTGTAACCCCCCCCCCCTTTTTTCCCCCAACTGCAACTTGAAATTCTCATATTCCTACAGGGGGACTTTGAGCAAACCCAAACACATGCCACTAGCTGGTGAAGGAGTTTTAACCTTGTTCCCTTTCCCCTCCCTCACCAGACTCCGAGCGACTCAGAAATCGAGAAGCTGCAGCTGAAATCCAGGGACTCGTTGTCAAGTGGTGTACACCTGACTGTGGCTTCTGACGAGACCATGACAATCAGCTCTGAGCAGGAGCATTGCTCACAGACCCTGCCAAACCTAGAGCCTCACCAGAGGGCACCGGGCAACCAGGGACTTTTCCAAGGATCCCGTTTCCCTTCCCTTCCTGAGCACCTTGAGGCTGCTTCCGAGCACTTGGACATTCAGAGACACCTCTCTGACCCTTTGCTTCCTGGGAGTTAGGAATCCAGTTGAGCCCAAAGCCAAGTCAAGAGGACCCTGGACTGAGAAGTTGCTTTAGCTGTTTTTAATTGTTGCACTTGGGGGACAGTACTCATGGCTCAAGGTGATGAGACTTGTTGCCATTCCCTGTCCTCTCTGAAACGGGGGCAGCTTAATAGTGGGTTGGCTTCCAAGGTGATTGATTTCAGAAATGGTACTCCATAGAGTAGACTTCAGGTGCATATTTCTCTTACCCCACCCGACTCCAAGAAGAATGGCTGGTTGACCTTTTCCTCCACATCCCCAATCTTGCATCTGTTAACTGTTGGGGTCTGCCTCTGTCAGTGTTTGAATGGTAACTCGTTACATTGAATGGTAACTAGTATGGCGGGACACTGGAGCACTTCCATAATGTAATAAAGTAATAATAGGAAATTTTGTCTGGAGGAAGACGAGGAGAGTGCCAAGAACTTAACCTTCTCTTGGGTTGTAGGAGACCAAGAATGATTGTGTCTTTCTTTGATACTTACAACTCGCGTCTGAAGATTCTAGTCATTGTGCAGGAGGACCCTGTGAAGTAAGGAAGGAAGAGTAAAACGATGCTGCAACTTTGTACATGGGAATATAACGAACCATTTAATGATCTGCCCTAGTGCATATTGAGGGCAACTTCATATATTACATTTCTCTTGCATGGACATAAATCTCTGTTGAGAAAAAAAAGAGAGTGTACACCTTGACAGATGAAGTGCAGGATAAAAGGGGGAAATGTGTAGCACAATTTCATACCAACAAGATTTTGGGCTTGCTGTTTGTACTCAGGCTCGCTTCTGAAGGACGCAGTCCCTGGCCTTCTGACAGCCCCTATGAGCCCTGCCCCAAATTCTACAGCCAACCCCAACATATTAATATGTTGTCTGTAGCCCTGATTGTATTTGTTTACTCAGAGCTATGTTTTGCAGAATCTGGTGGGGCTTACTCCCAGAAAAAAAGCATGCATAAAACTGCATCTTCATTGTATGAAAGTAGCTGGTAAAGTCAGGTCTAGAACTCTAGACCAACACAACAAACACATTTGGGACTGAGTTAACGGGGTGAATTGTCTCATGTGTTGCCTACCAATTTGTAAGGGAGGGCTGAGTGACACTATTCTAACAAACTGGGGTGGAGGGAACCTGTTCTGAAAATATATTTCCCAGACTTTTGCAACATTCCAGATTTACCTGGCGTTGGAAAACATTCCAGGAACAGCCAGTTTTGTGGTTAGCACATCAACTTAGCGTAAAAGGTTATTCTGGACAGTACCTTGCCGTTCTTTGCGCGAGCCACTATGCAAAATGCAGGTATGTGCAAGTGAGCTGTAATTTTTTTTTGTACAGATCTGCCAGGCTGGTTTAAGCACAACTTCAGAAAAGCCTGGAAAGAATGAAACAAACCAAACAGATCACTTTTTGTATGTGTGTATTCGCCCTTCCCAATTGAATCCCCATACCATAGCATTGCATAGAATCATTGTAACTGACCCCTCAAACCCACCTCATTTTCACCCCCTCAGTTAGATGCTGCAATGGCCCTAGGCCACCTATCCAAAATAACATATTAATCTCCCAGTGAGAGTAGCAGGAAAAAAAATAATAACTGTGAGCATTTTCTTTTTTTTTCTCTCAGGAGTGTTAGTGTACACTTTGTTAATAAAGATTATTTTGACACCTACTCTGGCCTGATGGCTCCCTACGTCTGGGCTCTGTAGGTGGGGGCAAACACTGAGAAGGGTTGGTGTTTTTTCTTAAGAGAAGGGGAAGACCAAAGCAGAATCATGTCCTGTAGGTTCCTGCTGAAATCCTGTAGTTTTTCACACCACAAACGTCCCAGGATGGTGGTTTTGTCTCATTTTTGTTGTGCTCCAGTATAAATCCACCACTGATGTGCTGTTATTGCATCAGGGACATGCTGAAGAACACAACCATTAAAAGCCCTCGTTAGTGGAGCATGATGCTTCTGCAAGTGGTGGGCTTTGGTTCAGACAATTTAAATATAGTGGTACCTTGGTTTTCAAACGTAATCCATTCCGGAAGACCGTTCCAAGTTCTGAAATGTTCGAAAACCAAAAACTGAATACGGAAAACTCAATACAGAAGCTGTGTGGCATGTTCGACTTCTGGGACATGTTCGAAAACCGAAGCATTCACGGCATTCGAAAACCAAAATGTTCATCAATGGAGATGTTCAAAAACCGAGGTACCACTGTAGTTTTACTTTTATTGTGAAATATATATACCTATATAATCCCAGACTAAGCCAACTAAAACACAAAGTGTTTATAACAGAAAGCGTTTTAACTTTTTCTGCAGGATTTTAAAGCACTGTTAACCATTAAGGCTCAAACCACAGGTGTGTGATGATAATAATAATGCTGATGATAATATTAATAATGATTTATAATTTATACCGCCCCCCATCTGGCTGGGCTTCCCCAGCCACTCTAGGCAGTTCCCAATAGAATATTAAAGGTAAAGGGACCCCTGACCGTTAGGTCCAGTCGCAGACGACTGTGGGGTTGCAGCGCTCATCTCGCTTTATTGGCTGAGGGAGCCGGCGTACAGCATGACTAAGCCGCTTCTGGTGAACCAGAGCAGCGCACAGAAACACCGTTTACCTTCCTGCCAGAGCAGTACCTATTTATCTACTTGCACTTGACATGCTTTCGAACTTCTAGGTGGGCAGGAGCTGGGACCAAACAATGGGAGCTCACCCCGTCATGGGAATTCAAACTGCCAACCTTCCGATTGGCAAGCCCTAGGCTCTGTGGTTTAGACCACAGCGCCACCCGCGCCCCAAATAGAATATTAAAAACACAATAAAACATCAACATGATAAAACATGTTTGGAGGTGGGGGTACAGTATCTGAGTGGGAGGAAGGACTATAAGTTTTATAGCAGTAGTGCTGGGAAAGGGGGTGATTAACATTTTCCAGATGGACCATTTTTATGGATTTACAGCTATTTCTTTCAGAAGTGGAAAGTAGAGATCCCATAGGTGGGAAAGCAGATGGAGAGAAATCTCCCTGCAAGGTAAAGGCTGCAATCAGCTATTCAATACTCTTCCTAAACTAAGGTTTTCAGGTGTCCCCGTTTCCTGGGGACAGTCCTTGGATTTACAAATCAGTCCCCATACAAAATCCATTGAAGTTGAAAAGTGTCCCTGGATTAATTTTAAAATATCTGGTAACCTTATCCTAAACAGCATTTCACATTAAAAAGAAAAAATCAACCAAGAGACTAAATAATACTACTGAACTATACTTCTCAGCCCCAGATCCTACTTCTAACTTGCAAAATTAATAGTGGGCCGCATTTCAGTGCTGTCATAAATCACTCCTAGCCTCAGTTTGCAATGTGGGGACAAGGGCTGTTGCAACATTGCAGTGCTATTGTTAAGACTCTTTTCTCAGTCACAGCCGCCTAAACTGCAGTATGCGGACAATAAGCTGCATTCGTATTTACATATGCAAAGCACTTTTTTTTTTTAAAAAAAGATATTTAAAAACCAAGAGAATTCTCAAATAAAAATCAATTTTCCACAAGAAACGAGGCATTACTTAGAGACAGCACTGAACTTCCACCTTTGAGGCTACTTTTTGTTTTTGCCGGATAGGCTCCTGCTGAATCACAGGTTTACAAAACTCCTAGATTCTACATTTCCTCCGTTTCTTCATATGGGCAGCTGGGGAAACAAAAACGACGCCGAAAGAACCCGCAAGCTCCCATTCCAGACACCCGAGATGCGACTCTACATTTTACACGTCTAGTGCTTTTCTCCCGATCTGGCTGCTGCTAAACCGTCCCCTCGCACAGGCTGAAATTTTTGCCGGAGAGGCGGGCTTAGGGAAAGAGCGACACCTCTCCTCGCTAATCTCCATCTTTCATCGTGGCCAGTACGGGGCGGGGAAAGAAATCTCATTGGGCCGCTGGGCTTGGAAGGGAGGAGGGTGTTTGAGCGAGCCGACGCTTACGCGAAGCCAATGAGGAGCGGGCAGCCGGCGGAGTGGCGTCGCGAGCAGCCAACGAGAGCCCGGAGTTTGAATCGACCCCCGATGGAGGAGCGGGGTGGGGGCGGCTTCGCCGTAGTCGTTTGTGTGAGGCGAAGAACGACGGTCGGCGGGGGGAGGTCGCTGGTTGCCGTGAGGGGCTGACGGAGCGAGCCTCGCCCGCCATGTCGCTGCACGGGAAGCGCAAGGAGATCTACAAGTACGAGGCGCCATGGACCGTCTACGCCATGAACTGGAGCGTCAGGCCCGACAAGCGCTTCAGGCTGGCGCTCGGCAGCTTCGTGGAGGAATACAACAACAAGGTGGGCGGGTGAGCGGGGTCCGAGGAGGCCTCGTCAGCCCGGGGGTGGTCGGGGGTTCGGGGCCGCCTCGGGCCTTCGCGCCTCAGTCGGACCCCGGCGGCCCTTCCCTGCTCGGCCGCAGGCTTGCGAAGAGGCCAAGAGCCGCCTGGGGCAGTTGCCCGCACCCCCTCAGCAAGGGTCTTGCTTCGAGGGGCGCCGGGCCTCCCTCGCAGGCTTGGCCGCGCTCTCCGTTGCCAAGCGCCGGCTGAGGTAACTCATGAGGGGGTTTGGTTGTCCCCCGAAGGCGTTGCGCGGCGGAGCAGCACCTGCGCGCCTTCTGCTTCACCTGCAGGTGTTTCGAGGAAGGTATAGGGCGTCTTTGGGGTCCCCGAAGTTATTGGGGTTGGGGGGGAGTTGGGCCTCAGGGTCCCTTCCGACTCTGTTCTTCTAGGGCAGGCAAACTCGGCCCTCCAGATGTTTTGAGACTACAACTCCCATCATCCCTAGCTAACAGGACCAGTGGTCAGGGATGATGGGAATTGTAGTCTCAAAACTGTAGCTCAAGAGCACAGAACCCTAGAACAGGCATAGGCAAACTTAGCGCTCCAGATGTTTTGGGACTACAACTCCCACCATCCCTAGCTAACAGGACCAGTGGTCAGGGATGATGGGAATTGTAGTCCCAAAACAGCTGGAGGGCCGAGTTTGCCCATGCCTGTTCTAAGGTTCTGTGTTCTTGAGCTACAGCCCCCCCCCCCAATCTCTGACTACTGGCCATGCTGCCTAAAGAGAGTGAATGTTGCACCCCAGCAGCATCGAGGGACTACAAGGTTCATAAATATAATTCATAGGAGAGTTGGAAAGGGAACCTGAGGGTCATCTAGTCCTACCCCTGCATTGCAGCAGTTTGCAGCTGCCCCATGGGGGGATCAAACCTGTGGCCTCGGTGCACACACTAACCAGCTGTGAAAGGCTTTGAGACCTTGGTGTCATCATCGGCACCGCACTCTAACCCACTGTGAAAGGCTTGGTGTAGGGATTCTTGACCATGTGGGGAGGTGGGAGAAAGAGAATAAGTTAGGCCACTTGCATCTCAATACAGCCCTACCTTTGGGTTGAGCCTTTTCAGGTTGCGCTCCTCGGTGACCCAGAAGTAACAGAACATGTTTCTTCTGGGTTTCGTCGCATGCGCAGACGCTCAAAATGACGTCATGTGCATGCACAGAAGTGGCAGATTGTGACATGCGCAGACGCGGGTTGCATTCGCTTCAGGATGCGAACGGGGCTTTCGCATCCAGAGGTACCACTTTAGTTGGCTATTTTACTTTTGCCCTCTGGGAGAAAAAATCCAAGGCAGGCATGGACACTTCCAAATCATTGCTGTTTATTGAAATGGGGGCGGGCTTTATCTTGCCCAAGGCAACTCAAAGCAACTCCCCCCCCCCCCAAAAAAAAAAACCAGACCAAAAAAACAGCAACAACCCTTTTCACAGAGATACATTAAAACCAAGGGGGGAATTAATACGTTTAAAACATCCCAACCCCTTGTTACAGTTACAGACGAAAGGCCTGGTTATAGAAGAAAACTTTTGCCTGACACCTAAAGATAGGTAATGAATATGCCAGGGAGAGCATTCCACAAGCGGGGAGCCACTGCAGAAAAGGCCCGTTCTCATGTTTCCAGCCTTTCGGCCGCTCCTGGAGGAGGCACACAAAGAAGGGCCTCAGATGATGACCGTAGGTTCCCTGTAGGAACCTACAAGGCGAGGTGGTCCTTGAGGTATTGTAGCAGAGTATGAAGGGTTGGGCATCTGTGGCCCTCCAGATATTTCTGAACTGCAACTCCGAATCATCCTTGACCATGCAGGCTGGGGCTGATGAGACTTGTAGTCTAATAACTTCTAGAGGCCATCAGTTCTCTACCCTGAGCTTAATGTTATAGTTTGGTTGATAACTTGCTTGAAATATTTTTGCTTATAGGTCCAACTTGTTGGGTTGGATGAGGAAAGCTCTGAGTTCATATGCCGGAATACCTTTGATCACCCATATCCTACTACCAAGCTCATGTGGATCCCAGATACCAAAGGGGTATATCCAGACCTTTTGGCAACAAGTGGTGACTACTTGCGTGTCTGGAGAGTAAGTTGACTTGTTTTTATAAGGTGTTTTCCTGGGGCTAGGATAACCAGTGGGCCCTGAGAATGTTGTGTGAGTAGTCTGACCCAACTGCTATAAGTAGTAGACAAACATAGTACTTGGTCTGCTTTATTCTATTCGTAAATGTTTATTAATAACTTCTAAATTCAGTGTTCTACAACTGGAGCTGCAGTCTACTCTAATGTGTTATGTAGATGGGCAGAAAATAAATTGGGATCTAGTGGTAAATTGCTGGGTGATTTGCTGTAGATTGGCAAAAGTGTCTGACTCAGTTGTTTTAAAAATAGCAAAACCCATGAGGCTTTCTCTCTTCTCTTTGCCCTATCCTATCCCAGACCTAAATTAGACTGCTGGAATTAAGAAAACTGAGGAGGGAAGCCTTATTGTAGTATTTTATGTGAAAAGATTGTAAGCTCATTTATGGTACTTCAAACAAATTCATGGGAATATGCTTGAAGACAGACTATTGCTTAATTCTAAATTTATATCTGCCCTCTGGCTACAGTTTTTCACCTACCTGTCATTGGTGAACTTTGCTGTTACTAAAAACAACAACACCCAAAGTAGATTCCACAAGCTTAGTCTTCCCACTCCTTGTGTATGGAAAATGAAAAATAAAGCTCCATATCACACAGTTATAGAGTTGGAAGGAACCTCTATTCCTGCTGACTTAATTCTAATTGACAATCATGATAACAAATCTGTTGGTTTCCTTGACCTTGAAAACATGACGTTTGACATTGTTCTTGTTATGTTTGCCATGTTTTATGAGATATAGAACTTTAAAACAATGTCATATGATCTTGCATTGCCAGTGTGTTGCATGAGTTATAAATTGTCCCAACAATGAAAATTTTTGCTTATAGCCTTGGTATTTATCGCACTTAGAAGGAATGGGAGCTGACTGTAGTTCAGAACAAAACAGTAACTAGGCTTCCCTTTTAGGTTTAATGTTCTGTAGCCAAGAAGTAGGCTCTTGGTCAACCCTAATTTGATTTACACGTGTCTTAACAAAAATAATAGAATCCATGATTTGAACATAATGCAGAACCTATTTAAATCACAATGATTAGCTGCACTGTCTCTTCTCTTGCACTTTTGCTGCAGTGAAATACTATGAAGATTTGGAATGATGACCAATATTTGTAATTTTTTTGCAGGTGGGTGAAACAGAGACCAGGCTAGAGTGTTTGCTGAACAACAACAAGAATTCTGATTTCTGTGCTCCATTGACATCCTTTGATTGGAATGAAGTGGATCCTTATCTGCTGGGTAAGACTGAAATGCTTAATTTGGCAGAGCTTTGGTAGTAAAATGGATAACATTGCCAGACAGGATTTAGTTTGGGTAATGGCTGTTGGTGGATCAGGAAGCTCATTTTTATATGGGCCTTGAAGGTAAATAAAGCTTTCCACAGAAGCATTCCTTCCTGATATAAGTGTTTTTAATCTAACGAAGATAGCTTGGGATTACGGTATATGCCAAAGTTTTTGAAAGGCTGTTGTCGGGTTAAAGTCTACATCAGATAAGTTTTACTATTAGTTGAATTGGCCAGGAATTGTCTTTGCTATTGTGCAGATGATCTAAGCTGTGGTACATTTATAAACCAAAAGACTAGGAGCATTCACCTGTTAGGCTTTCTATATGAACTATGTTGTCCAAGAGACAAGTTTCTGTGTTGGCTTACCTTGTGTTTAATGCCTATCCCATACTTCCCTAAAGAGCCTTTTCAGTGGTGTTGCTCCAGTTGTCAAATGCGCTGTCCAGAGAAACTCACTTAGTACCTGTTCAGTGGTCTCTTCGCCACCAACAAAATATTCTCCCAAAATTTTTAGAAAGTGTTCTAGCATTCTTTGAATCTTTTACACAGCTGTTATCCCTGGGTGATTTTATTCATATTATACTGTTTTATGGGCTTAACCTTTATAGTTAGCTACACAGGGAATTTCAGTTATTGGGCAGTATAATTAGTAACTTTAATAAATGCACCTCCCAGTTACATAAAGAGTTGGGCAGAGCAATCAAAACCCTCAGTTCACTGTACTGGAAGGGATTTGGGGCAAGTGGTTGTGTGTCTCCCCCATCCACTGACCCAACCCTTTCCAGCACCCACAGCCTCTGTTAGCAAAGGAACACCATTGCAAAGGAGTGCTGCAATATGCCTTTGTCAAAATGGCTGGTGGACGCTATCATTGGCAGTATTTCCACTGGAGGGAACTCGCGGGGTGGGGTCTACACACAGGTAACACTGGATCTCAAGCTGGCCCTGCTGCTGGCATGTGACAGCAGTGAGCCCAATCCAGGCCTCTTTACTGTACCAGTCAGAGAGCTGGTACAATGATGGGGCATTTTTTTTCTCCTCCCCCATTGAGATGTTCGTTGAAATAAAAAAACAACAACATTGTATAGGTGGCAGCTTTCTTTTTAACTTCCATAATGGTTTGATTTCATAGCTTAAGTGGTGAAGACCTCTTACTATTTAACCTTTCATGAATTGCAGCAGCCCAGCCCACCCCCCCAACAATCTCAGTTTAGGAGAAAATACCCTTTGCTTGTTGTCACTATAATCACAGTTAAATCTGCTGCATCTCTTAGCTGTATTTTTCATCTCCCCCCACCATCCATTTTTAATGTAAGTTTTGACTATCCTGGAGTCTAGAGTAAAAGTACAATTATTTACTTTGGTAAATTTTGTTCATGTTGAATTTACATATTGTTATAATAGACCATACAGTCGTACCTTGGAAGTCGAATGGAATCCGTTCTGGAAACTAAAACACAGATTCTGATTGGCTGCAGGAAGCTCCTGCAGCCAATCGGAAGCCCCATCAGACGTTTGGCTTCCAAAAATAGTTCACAAACTGGAACCGTGTCCCAAGCTTTCTGGGGAAATATTTAATTTCCAATTTAAACACTGGATGATTTGAGTTTAAAACATATTTCTTAATTAACACTTGAAAAATGACTGAAGGTTACACCTGTATCTTAAAAGGGAATACATTAACTATATCAAACATATCCAGTTACCGCATTTTTCGCCCTATAGGACGCACTTTTTCCCCTCCAAAAATGAAATGTGCGTCCTATGGGGTGAATGCAGGCTTTCACCGACCCCTCTCGCTCTCCAGGCTTCAGGAAGCTCTGCACAACCCTCGGGAGACTAGCGCGACTTCTCTCCAGGCTTCAGCAGAGTTGCCTGCAGTCCCGGGCTTCGCACAGCTCTGCGCAGCCCTAGGGAGCCCGGCGTGAAGTCGCGCCAGTCTCCTGAGAGCCGCGCACAGCTGCCTGCAGTCCCAGGCTTCACGCAGCCCTGCTTGTATTCCGAAGCCTGGGGCGCGCTGAAGAGCGCACCCGGGCTTCGCGCAGCTCTCTGCAAGCCTGGGGAGACCGGCGCGACTTCCCGCCGGGCTCCCTAGGCTTGCGGATAGAAGGCTTCCCCCGCACCTGGGGGGGAATTTTTTTTTTCTTTATCCCGCCCCCCCCCCCCAAAAAAACAACTAGGTGCGTCTTATGGGGTGAAAAATACGGTAGTTTGCTTTGTGTATAAAAGGATAATGGAGAAGGCAAGTCATCTTTTAGGTCAAGCATTATGAATAGCATAAGGTGTTGTGTATTGTTGTTTATTCATTGCACCAAAGAAGAGTTATTAACATTGGTGTTTTTCCTCCCCACCCCAGGTACCTCTAGTATTGACACAACTTGCACTATCTGGGGTTTGGAGACTGGCCAGGTCTTGGGAAGAGTGAATTTGGTGTCAGGCCATGTCAAGACCCAGTTGATTGCCCATGATAAAGAGGTGATGGTGCACTTTTTCTCTTGGTTTCTCCATTGTGGGATTTTAGATTTGTGCAATTAGTAAAAATTTGTTCCAGTCTATAAAATGGGAATAGTGACTTACCTGGCAAGTGAGTGTATTTGTGTCTGTGTGTATGCTATTAGTTCTCCAGAACCAAATTCTTCTTTTTTCCTCAAAGTACAGTGGTACTTCGAGTTACAAATGCTTCAGGTTACAAACTCCACTAACCTGGAGGAGGTACTTCGAGTTGAGTACTTTGCCCCAGGATGAGAACGGAAATCGTGTGCCGATGGCACAGCGGCAGCAGGAGGCCCCATTAGCAAAAGCACACCTCTAGTTAAAAATAGTTTCAGGTTAAGAATGGACCTCCGGAACAAATTAAGTTTGTAACTAGAGGTACCACTGTAATTCAGCTGTTCAGGGGGATGTATACAAAAAAATTAAATATTTTGCATAAGAAGTAGACAAAGCTCACTTTCACGGGGAGAGGGGTGGCAGTGCCCTAGCTTCTGATTGTGTTCTCAGTCCCTTTTTTATCTAATTTTAGGGATTTCTATGACATGGCTGCTGTACATCTGGGTTTGCATGATAAAACTGTGTTCGGTGCGAAGCAAAAATTTTGGTATTGGAGGCAATATCATTGTATTTTGTCATCTTTCTCTGCCTTTGGTCTATGAGCAGGTCTATGATATTGCATTCAGCCGTGCAGGAGGTGGGAGAGACATGTTTGCTTCTGTTGGTGCTGATGGCTCAGTGAGAATGTTTGATCTGCGGCACCTGGAACATAGTACAATTATATATGAGGATCCTCAACACCATCCTTTGCTTCGCCTTTGCTGGAATAAACAGGACCCGAATTATCTTGCAACAATGGCAATGGATGGCATGGAGGTGAGCCAGTGTTCTGTGAGGGTGGCCAGTACACTTCTTGGAATTGCACGTGGATGGTATTGACACTCAACACTACTTAGACTCTTGGTCTTGATGGGCATGTTTGCTGGATACCTGTATAAAGCCATGGGACATTTTTGTTTCTGGGATTTCTTGAAGCCTTGGCACACAGTAGCATGGAGGAAAGCAGTCAGGCACGTGTCCTTATGTTAAAAAGGAGATAGAAGCCATACTGATGCTGGTAGCTACCATGAACAACTTGAGTCTAGAAGAAGTAATGATCCCCATGTAGACATGTCAGTATGAGATATCCTGCTCTTGGCCACACAATTCTTTTGTGGGGTGGACAGGCTGACTTAGCTAAAGTAATGGGGCATAGTGTCCTGAGCAGGTACTTCAGAAAGAGGAGTCTGTATTGGAAATAGCTTTTGTGTTAGTTTCTCAATTTTTTAAAATTTATAATATGTGAACTGGACATAACAATACATAAAATGCTGATTGATCTCAGTTCCCCTTTGTAACATGTGGCTCATCAGGCATTACTGCACGTGCTCTCTCTCTCTCTCTCTCTCTCTCTATATATATATATATAATATGTTTCACTATTAGAGGAGTATAAAAACACTGTGTTCATTTGCAATGAAAAGGGTATACTTACTTGAGGAGATAGGGGTACAGCATATATGTATTGTGCTCTGAAGATAGTATAGTAGGTAATGAAATACCATTCATAAAAAGTCTTTGTGGCTTCATCAGAGGTAGTATAAAACTTCACTATTATTTGTATTTGTTTTCTCCACTAAGGTGGTGATTTTAGATGTCAGAGTTCCTTGTACACCTGTTGCCAGACTGAACAACCACAGAGCATGTGTCAATGGCATTGCTTGGGCACCACACTCTTCTTGTCATATCTGCACAGCTGGTAAGGATGAATGATTCTTGTAACCTCTTCTTTTCATATGGGTGTTTCAAGTTCCCTTCAAAGTATGTGTATGAACTTAAAATAGTAATCCGCTTTGTTTGCTATAGCTGGTTTAACTATTATTATTTCTCTGTTCACCCATAATGGTTGCCGTTTGTGCTCTTCTCTAATTCAGAGTATCTTGTTAGTATACTTTGTATACTTAGTAAGCTAGTATACTTACAGCTACTTTTTATGAATAATTTTCGTGAAAACTTTGTATACTTAGTAAGCTAGCATTTTTATGAATAATTTTCGTGAAAAGTATAGTCCATTATACTCAGGCTTACCTCAGGTTATGGGAGCTTTAAAGCAACCCTAAAATGTAAGTGGTAGAAACGAAAGATTATGAAGCAAGTTAATTCACTTGCTTTCATTTAATTAAAAAAAACCAAAACCATATTGGGTACCAGCCATACATTGCATATGTTTACAAATGTGGAAGGAGTGGCGGATATGACTCTTCTTGCTCTGAATTTGATCTACTAATGAACATAAATCCTTATGCAGCAAAAAGATTAGCAAATTTCTAGGTTTTGAAACATTTCCATAAGGAAAGGTGTAAGAATTTTTGGATTTAAAAAACAACCCTTTTTGTTTACTTTCCCTTAGCAGTTCAGTCTTACTGTCCATTACAAGAACTAACAAATATTATTAGATAACAGATGGTCCGCATTTGAGAAACTATGATATATGTAAAACGTGTCAGGAGTCAAAACCCAATCATAGATAAAAGTCAAATTATACTCCTTAAACTTTTGTTTATGTGGTTTTGTGTCCATTTCATTCCTGAGTACATAGACCACTGAATAATTGTGCGAAAGGTGGTTTCTTTTACCTCTGATTCTACATTTCATCTTTGTCAGCGGATGACCATCAAGCACTTATCTGGGATATCCAGCAAATGCCTCGTGCCATTGAGGATCCAATCTTGGCCTACACAGCAGAAGGCGAAATCAACAATGTACAGTGGGCATCAACTCAGCCGGACTGGATAGCAATCTGTTACAACAACTGCCTGGAAATCTTGAGAGTGTAAAAACAGTTGGGCACTGAGGAAAAAAATGGAACTGGGTGGTGGTCTTTGCTCTCCTATAAATTTTTAAGAACAAAACTCCATCTAGAAAGTGCCACTGGCTATTCTAGGAAGACTCAGAACTGCCATTGATGGGTAAATGTTGCTGTCGTCTCCCTCTTTCCCCACCCCCACCCCCACCCTGTGACTTAAATGCAGGGATATGCTGAGCCTTTCAGACCCTCTGGGAATTTATTATTACTTTCAATTAAAGTTATGTATATATGTCAGCCATTTGTGTTGAGTATTTGTATTGAATGAGTAATGACACCAACTGGCAGAATGACACCCTAGCAGAAATAATATGTTGCTGCTGCAGATGCCTAAAAACTGTTCAGAGTTATAGTAATGGGATGTGAAGTTAACTTTCTGTTAAGTAATTTTTCACACATATCTTCTCTACCCCTTCCCCCGCCCATGGCAAGTCAAATTTCTCTTGATACTGGTGCTGAATCTTGTAGGTTCTCTGCAACTAAAAGTCCATTACTATTAAAAATGTTCTTCAACTATAAGGGAGCAGGAGCAGTCACAAAGCCTAGCTGGCTCTTGCAGAAACTTCCTGAAGCGAAGCTTTAACTTTGTGAACTGCTGGTTATTAGATTTGTTTCTCTCTCTCTCCTCTGTATGACAAAGGCCTCTAAAATAAAACTGTATACAGTGTTGATGCCAACATAGCATCTAGTTGGATAAGTACAGTTCCTAGCTTTGCACTGTAGTTGTTGCCTGCCCCTCACAAAAATGTAAGGACTTCAGCCACAGGTGATCTTACTCGACTCCAAGAGGCAACAAGCATTTTCCTAAGAGTACGGTTGCTTCCCACCTTCTAAGAGCAGCTTTCATCCTAACACTATCCAGAAAAATGCAAAAATCCTTCTTAAGCTAGTATGGAAAACGTGATGTTTCAGGAGCAGTGACAGGATACAGCTGGCTCTTGCAGAAACTTTCTGGAGTGAAGCTTTAACTTGTATATGATGTTAATATGGGATGGCATTGTTTTTCTTGGAACATTACTATGACCAGACATGTGTAATTCATTATGAAATACACAAGCTTCTCTTACATAGCCATGGTGGGATGTTGCCTCTTATTCCCATATCAAGGCACACTGAGGCTTATGGTAGGTCTTCTCTGACACATTAAAAAAGAATGTATTTGTGATGGTTTCCACCCCCTTCTCAGAAGCTCTTGTAGGCTGGCCAAGCTGGCTCCTGCAGAATTCAGAGGGGAGCCCCCCCAAATGGGGTATCAAACCATTTTTCCACAGTAACATGAGGCACTGGAGGAGGGGAAGTGTGTTGAGAAGACTAACCACCAGTGATGTACATAATGAAATGTGACAAACCTATTGGTTATTTGTTTTATAGTACTTGAGTACATTAGTGGGGAAATGTGGTAACTGGTGTGTAAATGTCTTTGTTTCAACAGTACTGGTTGTTCTTGCCCAAAGACGAACATGAAGTATGAGAGAGAATTAAATGCCTGACTTTCTCATCTTATCTCCTCTTCCCTCCCTCAGCCAACTTAACTAGCTAGTACATAGAAAGTAGATTCTTGTGGTGGTAGTTTTTTTTTAGTCCCATGGAAATCAAGGGACTAGATTAAATCCAAATGTTAATTTTAATCTGTTAATAAGAGTTGGACAGTACTGGTTAAAGGCACTTGACCATGGGCTGCATAACTCTGGTCCTAAGGCACTTCAAACATGGGCACATGGGAAACTTAAGGATGTGCTCAGTAAAGAAACAGGCCTGTAATTCACTAGCAGAGTGGTGCTGGGAGGGGCTGAGCTATTGGTTATGTGATGGAGTATGAACTCGTGGTATCTGTTTTTTGAAAGGAACAAAGATGTTTTTAGTGTACAGAATATGAATATGAGCTGATTTTTTTTACTAATCAATACTAAACGGTAAGATGTTAACTTATGTACTGTACTCCCCAGTGTGATTTCCGAAAGATGTCAACTTTGTAGCATGACTGTATAAAGTTCCAGACTCATTTTTGCTTTCTTTTGTTCTTTTCAAATAAGCAATAGCACTGACTCTACTTGTGTTAATCTTTTTCTTTCTCCCATCCCACTCTTAGAGTGTTACATATATATATATATTCTTACCCAGTGTTATTGGGGAAAGTTGTTACTGAACTAGACTTAATCTTACCTTATGTGGCGGACAATAGTTAACTTGTTGCAATATTCCCAGTTGATTTTTATGGAGAAATTATAATGAGATGGACTTATCTTGATCTTTGAACACCTGCTTTCTGGAATTATATTAAACACTGTAAAAATTTAAGACAGTTTTTTAAAAGGTTTGAAGTAGAATGCTGGATTTTTAAAGATACTGATCTTCCTTTCTCTGTATACTTTTGTTTGTTCCATTCCTAGTTTTTGTGTGTATTCTGCCTTTCTTACGTTTTAATAAAATGGAACATTTCTAAAATGCATGGTGATGTAAGGGGGAAGGCATAAATAAGACCCAGACAGTTCTTTTTATCTTGTTAAACATTGACTTAACAAGAGAACAGTCTTAAAAATGTATTTTTCCATGGTTCCAGAAATATGAAAGTGTGCCACTTATAAAATAATCCATCATACAAGTCTATAAATGAAAGTGGCCAGAAGCTTTTATTTTGGGGGAAGAAAATCTAGCCTTACAAATGAATGCTAATGTGCAGGAATTGCATTTTCTGTTCCTGTCTTGCAACGACACATTGCTAAATAAGAAAGAGGCTTATAAAGGTTGTTTATGGTGTGACCCCCAGTAGAAGCCATTCTGAACTTTCCGTCAACTTGAAATGCTGATGTAGAAAGGAGCAGGATCTTTTGCAATGTTAAAAACTTTTTAAAACACACCAGAAAGGTACTAGTAAGTTTATTATCATTCAGGTAGTATACAGTATTACATCTCTTGCACACCCAAAAGAAGTCCTACAGCAATTTACAGTACCTTAAAAGGCAAAGACACAATATGCAATGGGAAGTTCATTAAAACAATACAAAAACAGAGTAAAAAATGGTAATAATAATAAAAAAGACACACATGAAATATCCACAAACTTCCAGCATGAGGATGAGCAAATGATCTGAAAAATAAAGGCTTTGCTGTCACTAAAAAGATGGCAAAGTTGGTAACATGAAAACATTCCATAAATGCCATCAGTTAACTGCTGGATCTTAAAATAACAAACTGTTCTACAAGAGTCTTATAAAAGCTAAAAGCTTTTGAAAAAATGTATAATAGTTTACCTATTTAGGAATAAGCCTTACTGAATTCAATAGGGCTGGCGATGAGTTGGCGTGGTTAGGATTGCAAGGTAACTAGTTCTACCAAATAGATTAATTATTATTATTATTAGTCGTCGCTGGGTCTTGCCCAAGGCAACCCAAAAAACTCACAAACCAAACAGCAAACGGATTGCATTTGTATAGGGTGTGGAGGCCTCACTATGAATTTTATTGGTGGTGAAGGGAGCTGCTCCTTCAAATATGTACTGATCTTCACTGGCTTAGCGGGCCCCCCTAGATCAAGTAAAACAATAGAAATTGACCAATCACATCGGTTCTGCCCTCCCCCCAACAAAAGCCCTGTCCTCTCCAACCAAGTCCTGCCCTCCCCACCCCCAACAAAAATCCTGGCTAGGCTGATCTTGTAGGAATTCACGAGGATAAATGGCCCTTTCGAGACTTGGGACCAGACTGCCCACGTGCGTTTGGGAGGGTGAAAGAGGAGGTGGGTGGGGCGCAAAGGAAATAGCCTGATTGGCCGAGATCTTCCTCCTATTGCCCTCTTCTCTCCTTACAATTGACAGTTGCGGCAGAGGCTCCGCCTTACTCCGCCAATGCGCACGCGCGCTTCCTGCCTTCTCTGAGGGACGGGGAGATAAAAAAAACCGTTTCGGGGGTGGGCGGTTTTGTGAGTGCGCGCGCGCGTGTGTTTCAAGCCAAGGCAGCGCGCATGCGCGAGCGGTTACGAGGCTTTGCCTCAGAACCTCCGCGCCGAGAGGGGAGTCTTTGCGTCGCCGAAGGAAGAAGTCGAACAGACCGACGGAAGACGGGCGCGGGAGGAGGAGGAGGAGGAGCCGCTTCCTTGCCTGCCCGTCCGCCCGCGGCCTTCGGAAGGACTTGGCCGAAGTGGGCACCTGAGGCCCAAGCCTTGGAATGAGGCGGCGGAGGCGGAGGCGGAGGCGGCTGCTGTGAGGGGAGGAAAAGGAAGCGGCGCGGCGCGGAGGGGAAAGACGGAGCGAAGGAAGAGCGGGCGGCGGGGGGCGACCGGCTGACGGCGCCCACATCCCCAGAGGCGCTTCCCCCGCCCCCTCCCCAACCGGCCGCCAAGATGGGTGAGGGAACTCGGCCGGTGGCCGTTGTGAGGGGAGCTGCGGGCGTCAGGCCGACGACGTATTGACGTCAGGGCGGCGTTGGGGGGGGGAGTCGTCAAGGAAGCCCTGATGTAGGGGGCTGCCTTTAATAGGGATGGGGGGGATGTGAGGGGTTAAATATGCTTCGCTGAGGGTGCGCGCGCTTTCCTGTTGAGGGCACCGCGGGCAGCTGGGGGGGGGTAATACCGTGGGAGGGAGTCGGTCAAACTCGAATAATAATAATAATAATAATAATAATAATAATAATAATAATGTATTATTTATACCCCGCCCATCTGGCTGGGTTTCCCCAGCCACTCTGGGCGGCTTCCGACAAAACACTAAAATGCAATAACCCATTAAACATTAAAAGCTTCCCTAAACAGGGCTGCCTTAAGATGTCTTCTAAAAGTTTGGTAATTATTTTTCTCTTCGACATTTGGTGGGAGGGCGTTCCACAGGGAGGGTGCCACTACTGAGAAGGCCCTCTGCCTGGTTCCCTGTAACTTGGCTTTTCGCAGCGAGGGAACCGCCAGAAGTCCCTCGGTGCTGGACCTCAGTGTCTGGGCAGAACGATGGAGGTGGAGACACTCCTTCAGGTATACAGGACCAAGGCCGTTTAGGGCTTTAAAGGTCAGCACCAACACTTTGAATTGTGTTTGGGAATGTACTGGGAGCCAGTGTAGGTCTTTCAAGACCGGTGTTATGTGATTTCGGCGGCTGCTCCCAGTCACCAGTCTAGCTGCCGCATTCTGGATTAGTTGTAGTTTCCGGGTCACCTTCAAAGGTAGCCCCACATAGAGCGCATTGCAGTAGTCCAAGCGAGAGATAACTAGAGCATGCACCTCTCTGGCGAGACAGTCTGCAGGCAGGTAGGGTCTCAGCCTGTGTACCAGATGGAGCTGATAGACAGTCACCCTGGACACAGAATTGACCTGCACCTCCATGGACAGCTGTGAGTCCAAAATGACTCCCAGGCTGCGCACCTGGTCCTTCAGGGGCACAGTTACCCCATTCAGGACCAGGGAGTCCTCCACACCCGCCCGTCTCCTGTCCCCCAAAAACAGTACTTCTGTCTTGTCAGGATTCAACCTCAATCTGTTAGCCGCCACCCATCATCTCCAGATGAGTAGCATCATCTCCAGAGTAGCATCATCTCCAGAGTAGCAAGAAGGACGGGCACAGTTTGTTTGGTTTTCCCTTGTGGGAGGGGGGAATCGTAGAGTGGGAAGCGATCCCCGAGGGTCATCTAGTCCAACCCCCTTGCAAAGCAGGCATCCTGCCCGCAGCCGTCTCTGAGTGGGCTCGAACCACCAACCTTATAGCCAGAGGCACTGACCTTATATTTAGCATTGCTATTTGGCGAGGTCTGGTTGTGTTAATGGCCACATGATACAGGGTTAAACTGTTACCAGAACAGCAGTGGGGGGACAGGACCTGTGGCTCTCCCGATGCTGGAGAGCAACAGGTGATCTCCATCCTTGAACTAGCTAAACATTTGGTTTGCAAGCACCTGTTGTTGAAATGCTTTGAGGAGCGAATCACAGGCAAAGTATAATGGTGTGCTCTTTTCTCTGTTTGTCCTGGCAAGGATCGGGTAGCTTAGTATGTCTTGTTATGTTTTTGCTGTTTTATTTATTTATTCATTATTTCACTTTATTTGTTTCGTAAAATCTACACACCACTTGATTGTAAGGAGAAGGAACTTCAAGGAGATGAAACAATAAAGTTGAGAAAAATCTAGACAGTACTTTTAAAATGTTGGTAGCTCAGCAGATCTTGAGTTCTGAAGAGGTTGCGGATGTGCTGTTCATTTTGTTAAAGGAGTTGCCTAAGGCATATAACACTTTCAGTCAGATTGGGGTGTCTTGCAGGATGGATGAAACTTGAATTTTGGTCTTGCAAAAATCATGTATGTATTAACCTCCCTATGCTACAGTTTGAAACACACTAAATGTGTTTGTGTGAATGAGAGAGAGGAGATTGTATTTGAAAAAGTACTCCAAAGGCTCTAGTCCACTTTGTTTGCATTTTAGGTGAAATTGTATATGATTAAAGGGGGTAATAGCACAAAAGTTATTAAATTTTGTTCCTTTGTAGATGTATAGGCTGGAAGTGTTATACTTTTAAGTGAGATACTCCTCAGAGATTGGCATAATGTAATTTGTTGTGGTTCGTGTGAATTAGCTGGATTCTGAGCTTTGGCTGTTTTGCATACTACCTGTCCGAAAATATTAAAATATGCAAACTGAATCTGTTGGCTAATGCTACAGTGACCCAAAATTGGGATGCACTCTGAACCCAAAGAGGAATGAACTGGTGGGAGTTATGTGCTATGGGAGAGGGACACATGCTGTTTTAAAATCTAGGGAACCTTCAGAAAATCAGTTCTTTGTAATATGAGGAAGCATGCATTTTCCAACAAAGCTGGCATTGCCCTAAAATTACTTCATCAGGTATAATACAAGGTGTTTGTTCAGATTCAGCCACAGGTTATAGATGACACCACCACTACTTGAAAAATACATTGAAGGTAATAAATCATGTAGTGTTGGTCCTGTGCCTATTAGCTGGGCATAGAAATGGATCCACTCACTGATAAGAAGTGTTGTAGAAAAGTGGAAGCTCACCTAAAATACAGTATGAAGAGGACTTACCATGCTTTTTAGTGTGTGAGTAAATCTGTAAGCAAGTACTTTTGTCAACTGAAGGGATTTTAAAATCTACAGTGAATATGCCTTCAATATGGAAAACCTGAATTAAGATCATTCAGAGCTCCTGTGATGACATCTGGTTATATTGGTGCCTTGATCATTTGGAGCTTGCATGTTGGGCTTTCCTCTCGCAAACATTCAACTAATGCAAAATTTTGGGTCTGCATAGTTGGAGACAAAAACCTGATCTAGGTTATGGATGTAGTTACATTTTCATAGCTGTTAGGTGGTTTTGCAATATTTTAATTTAAGAGGCAAACTATTTTGCTTATTTGGGAAACAGTTGGGCATAGATGTGGGCTTTTTGTTCAGTTCATAAACTGTGCGGTCTTGTAGGTGCTACTTAGTCTTTCTGTTAATCATCTTAAATAAAACAATAAATAATTAAGGATGCAAGGGAGGCCTTGCTAAATTGAGACCAAAGGTTCAATCTACCTCCCATAGAGTGCAACAGAACTTCAGTTAGTTGTTAAATTTATATCCTGCCCTTCAAAATAAAGTGCAGGGCAGCTTACAAAACTTCAAACTAATGTAACAACATACAAAATTATAGCAAGGGGGGGAAACAGTAGAGAAGAAGTAGAAAACCAGATCAAATTGCAAGCTGAAGTATGTATGTGTGTTAAAAAACAACAAATGGGAAGATAAAGGGCTTCAGTTGGTTCACCTGTTGTGCCTGTTCCAGGACAGGGCTAGTCTAGCCCAGGGGTCAGCCAACTTTTTCAGCAGGGGCCAGTCCACTGTCCCTTAGACCTTGGGGGGCAGACTATTTTTTTTGGGGGGGGGATGAACGAATTCCTATGCCCCACAAATAACCCAGAGATGCATTTTAAATAAAAGCACACGTTCTACTCATGTGAAAACACCAGGCAGGCCCCACGAACAACCCAGAGATGCATTTTAAATAAAAGGACACATTCTACTCATGTAAAAACACACTGATTCCTGGACCGTCTGCGGGCCGGATTTAGAAAGCGATTAGGCCGGATCTGGGCCCTGGGCCTTAGTTTGCCTACCCATGGCCTAGCCACAGTGATCTGGTAACTTCATGCTTGATGTATATTACAAGGTGAATCTATGTATATTTACTTAGAAATGAGCACCATTGAGTTTATTCTCAAGTATTGGAATCAAAATATGGAGTTGGAAACTGTTAGAAGTTAGGCTGTGTTCTATAATTGGAATACTGCGGTTTTCTCCCATTCATGCTCCCCCTTTGAACAGAGAGAGACTTTTACTCAGTTTTTTTATTAAAGAACAACAACCCCAACATAAAACCTTCTGGGTTTATGGAAGGGGTAATCAACTCTGACAGGCAATATGCATTTTTTATGTTGACAGATTTTGGATTTTTGCACTGTGGGCTGTATACAACAAAGCTGCTCAGTTAGTACAAAGATTCCCACCATTTCAACAGGACTTTTCTACCCATGCACTGTTGGGGGGGGGTGTTCCCCTCTAGAGCAAATTTGGAGGGGATGCAAGGAGAGTAACTCCTTGCACTAATAATATAACTTCATTGGATACAACCATATCTATTAATAAGAAAGTGGCATCTATATATTATAATTGAATGTTGTATTGGATCATTTCTCATGCATGCTGTTGAATGAGGAAACAAATAATCTTTCTGAATTCTTTATGAAGAAGCCTAGATGCCAAAAATCTGGTTTCATTATGAATTCCAGTTAAAAGTAAATAAAACCCAGTTTAGCTTTTCTCAACCCCAAATGATTGAGAGTTCAGTGACCCCATTTAGGGGGGAAAATGGCTTGGAAGAAGATGGCAGAAAGTGACTTTTTAGGCCAATCTCCTCTCCAACAGCCTATTAGCCCCTTATAAAGAAAATCTTTAATAAAAACAATTTAACAAAACCTTTCCTGAGGACTGTGGTATCCTCCTGAATTTGATGGGCTGTTGCATAGTGTTGAAGAAGGAAAGAGGATCACCTAAAATTGGTGGGAGGCACCTTCTACGGACAGAGTACCCAATAATGTTATTTGGTCATTGACAATGCTATAGACATAGCAAAAAAGAGTAATAAAAAAGCTTAAATAATACAACACATGGTTGGAGTACTCATTCATGCAAGTAAAACACATCAGTGTTCCAATAATAAAGTTGCTGAAATAGAAAGGTATTTCCATGGCAACCATTTTGCTTACCTTCACTAAAGAAAGCAGGAGGTTCAAACTAATTTTCCCCAAAGGTGACTAATGTTCAAAAGACTACAACCTAATTTTTTTATTTAACTATTTGTGAAGAAAATCATGATAAAATAGATGGAAGCCTCTCAGCCAAAGTATTCAACATTGGCCTGGAGAGAAATGTAGAAAATACGCTCAGTATGCAGAACTTATTTCTACAGCCTTAAGTAGATAAACTGCATTGCCAGTGCTGAAATTTAGAAATAACTTTTAGATCTTGAAAAAAATACCTACAAACATAGTTAAATTACAGGAAGTAAAGTGAGTTGAGCACTAAATTGTATTTTCTTGCCTTTTAACAACCCTAAAGACAAAGTTACTTGTCTAGCTATGACAGGTGTCAGTTTTTTATTTCAACAGCTGAGTTTCCTCTTTCAACATTTCAGTCATTTTCAGGAATTTCCATGATATCATTTCTTTATAAACTACTTGCAGCCTTGTACTTGGTGTTGCTTTGAAATTATAAGAAAACAAAACATCAGTGGAATTTAAAACCAGTGCAGTTTGAAAGTTTCAGTCCACCATTTTGATTCAGAATGCTGCCAAACATAGATGAAAACCTGCTTCTTAATCTCAGAAACCATTTTAAGGATATCTTACAAGGTCCAAAAGCATAATAGACAAACAGCTTTCCAAAATATATAGTAGATCTGGCTATCTTCCATTTTAGACAGAGTTGTTGAATCCATTAACATTAAGATAAATGATATTAAGCTATATTCACAAAAATTAGCCAACAGGATTTTTAATTCCTTTCATTAGCTTTACAGTTAATCCTATAATTGATTTAGATTTATAATTATTCCAAGATCCAAAGCTAGATTCCAGTATTTCTTAGTTTTCCTCTAATGTCTCACCGTCCTTCAGTATTACATTTTTAACAGTCTATTTCTGCCAGTAAATTGGAATTTAGTGCACTTTCTGTAATGGCTTAAATGTTTAAAAACATAGTATACATTGCAAGGTCAGAAGCATTTATTTCCATGGGTAAAGCCAAGTTTGGAAACATGGGTTTAGGAATGTCATTCTTTATTACATAAAAGGGGTCAGCAGCACCTCAAATGCATTCCTTTTTCTGCAAGAAAGAAATTTAACTTTCCACTACAGTGTTGAGATTCAGGTCACAATCATAAGCACACTGACTGCAGAATACGTTCCTTGAGATTTACTTCTGAGTAGATATACTAAGGATTGTGCAGTTACTCATCTACTTTTCCAAACTGTCTTTTTAACTTAACAGTCTACAATAATACCTCTCATTACGAACCATCTTCCTTGTGAACGCTTCGGGTAACGAGCTCTGCTAACCCAGAAATAGGTCTCCTGGAAGCAAACTTTGCCCCAGGATGCGAGTGGAAGTTGCATGCCAGAGGCCGGGGCCTCATGTTAAGAATGGTTTCAGGATAAGAACAGACCTCCGGAATGAATTAAGTTCGTAACCGGAGGTACCACTGTATAAAGATTAGTCTATTATAGGACGCAGGTGGCGCTGTGGGTAAAAGCCTCAGCGCCTAGGGCTTGCCGATCGAAAGGTCGGCGGTTCGAATCCCTGTGGCGGGGTGCGCTCCCGCCGTTCGGTCCCAGCGCCTGCCAACCTAGCAGTTCGAAAGCACCTCCGGGTGCAAGTAGATAAATAGGGACCGCTTACCAGCGGGAAGGTAAACGGCGTTTCCGTGTGCGGCTCTGGTTCGCCAGAGCAGCGATGTCACGCTGGCCACGTGACCCGGAAGTGTCTTCGGACAGCGCTGGCCCACGGCCTCTTGAGTGAGATGGGCGCACAACCCTAGAGTCTGGCAAGACTGGCCCGTACGGGCAGGGGTACCTTTACCTTTATTATAGAGCAACAGCTTGTTTACAAATAGCACAGTATGATTTTAAAGAAATAATGCTTGTCATGAATGTGATTCACTTTCGCATAAAGATGTGACAGTTGTTTGACATAGTTGAGTACTGCTAGCTCTATTTGGTTTATGTCATTCAGGTTCTCACTTAAACAGGATTTGTGATGATGATGAAGATGATTTATTAAATGTATATACTGCCCTTCATCTGAAGATTTCAGAGTGGTTCAGAAGATAATCAGGACAGTTCACAAGATAAAGATCCCATCTCATAAGCATTTACACTTCAAATAACATCATAAAAGCTTGTCCCTACTTTGCTATATCATGGAATACGTCCTATTGAACACAGGGAACTTGCATGAATTGGAGCATAGAGTTAATGTATCTGTGGGTTTTATTCATTTGAAATTACATTTGTCTATTTTGTAGGAGGTTCCCAGGTGTCTTAAAGCTTGATTTTTCTGTGTCAGAATTCTTGAAAGACAAATAAATGAATATTGCTCAGTTTTCCTTTCTTGCACAAGCATATTGGTCTGCAGGCTTCCGGTTTTTACAAAAGTTCTGGAAGTGTTTCTACTCTTGTTAGTTTATAGCTTTGTTAGTTTGCATCCTTGTTGAAGAAGAAATGTTGAGCTCTAAATGTTAACCAAAATAAACATTTGACACAACACAGTAGCTTTCCTTGTATGTACCAGTTCCTTTTTATCAATGATATAAAGTGGAGTGTGGATTTTAAAACATGAAAAGCATTTCCTGAACAACATCATTCCAGCACAAAGCTGAACTGTTTCTCCCAGACCTACTGGAGACCTTGCAAAATTCTGCCTCTCCACACTGTTCAACAACTGCCAAACCTTCATTTATAGTCATTTCTGCATTATCTGTTCATTGTCACAAACATGAAAATGAATCCATGACATTTGTCAGGTTACATGTAATATTTCCCTAATGACCTACTAGAGAAAGCAAACAAAACTTCCTTGGAAGGTATACTTTGATTTCTGTGCAGGCATTAATTGTAGCTGTACATGAAACAGAGGAGTGGATGAGTATAGCTTTTCATGGGTCAGAAAGTTAATATTGTAGACCAGCAATTATAAGGAAAGCACAAAGAAGCATTTGTGTCCATCACTGTCTTAACAAGATGTTGTTTTAAATGTTCCTTCCCCCACCCCAGAAAGTCAGTTCAGCCATATTACCTTGTGTTCTAGGTTTCTTGTTTTTTTGTAAATAATGATTTTTTGCATTGGAGTGCAAAGTTTATGTTGGCCATGTAGGAGGCAGGTGGAAGAGGAGCACAAAATTAATTATACAGTATAGAGCAGAGGTCGGCAACCTATGGCCCATGGGCCAGAAGCAACCCATGAGGGTCGCTTAACTGGCCCATGAGCCGCCCCCAAACCAAGCCACCCGCTCGGCGAATCCCCGTGCATCTGTGCATGTCCGCGGTGCCGGAAATTGCTTCTGCGCATGCCCAGACAGCGAAAATAGCTTCTGCGCAGGCACGATTTTCAGTGTCTGGGATCGCGCAGAAGCAATTTCTGGCGTCGCACTGTGCTGGTCCAGCCCATAGGATCTCCAGAGGAGTGATCCGGCCCATACTTGCCAACCCCTGGTATAGAGGGATCTTGTCTCAGCAGTGCTTAGTCTTGTCCTAAAAACAAACAATTTTTTCCCCTTTACATAGTTTCAGTCTTAGGATGACTGTGTTTTATTAAGATTATATAATATACAAAGAAACTCACTTTAAAAATACAAAATCCTGTAGTTGGTCATGTCAGTTTCTAATAGTATATTGATGGGAACATTCAGGTCCTTTGTATAGTAGAAAATTGCTTTACTGACAAAACCATGTATGATGAAATGCATTTTACTTCATAGATAATGGATTTTTTGCAGTATAGAAGATCAGAAATCTAATTTGTTCTCTGTGATCTAAAGCTAATCTGGCTGAAAGTACATTACAGGTTCCAATTCATTGAGGTCAGCTGAGCAAGAGTAGACATGGAGAACATCTTCAAATGCAGATGCTTTAGTTTGTCTCACACTAACTGCCTTGAAGACACAAACACAACGGTAAACGCCCCAAAACCCTGTGGTAAATAATCTTCCCAGGAGACTGGGAGTCCAGCTCCCATGCTTTCTGGTGTGCTCTACCAAAACATCATCTCCTGAAGGCATGAAGGTAGCTGGTTAGGCATCTTCATTTTCCACCTGAGAGATAACTCAAGGGAGCCATTAGAGGTAATACGGATTTTTTCAGAAAATATCAGTCTTGTTCAAATGAGAACAAGAAGGAACACAAACTTTGCTAAAAGGAATACAAACTGACAACAAGGAATGAAGAAGAAATTGAAGAGCACGTTGCTAAAAACATTAAGCTCTCTGGCCTGTTGGACAGCTCCCCAGTCTAGTTGGTAACAGAAAAATCAAAGCTACACATGAGTGGTGGCAGGAATGGCATAACATGAAATTTGATGCTTAATCTGCAATTAGTTATGTATCTAGTAATTCGCTTTTTAACTGGAATTCTGTTTGAGCCTTCCCTTTATAACAAGTGGGTCTAGAATTGCAGCCATTGAGCAGTTGACAGCACTATAGGAGTATAAAAAGAGCTGGTCCTTTTTCAACACGTGCTGGGGCAGGCTAAATTGTTTTCTGTGGAGGAGGATGGTCCTGAATACATTTTTGAGTTAATACTCATGGTTTGTGACCACAGATCTGCATCTCTGCAGCAGTGAAAACCTTGGGCCTACTTGATATAATTGAGATTGCATTAAGTGTTGCCACTCCTTTGGCATGTCTCTAATATATTACTTCACTTCCCCACTTCTGATTTATGCAGCACCTGGCATAGTGCATCTTCGGTGATACATCACATATTCTGATGATATACTTTTGCAAGACCTCTTACAATAACCCTGCCTTTTGCCCTGAACTGTAGGAACCACTTTGATGTAGTATTTAGAATGTTAGACTAGGGCTAGGCACACTCAAGTTCACGTCCCCACTTGACCCTAAAGTTCACTGTGTGATCTTATTGGCCTAATGTACCCTTTATTTATTTACATAGTTATAAGGCCTATAAGCAGCTTACAAATGTAAAAACCAATTGCGCAACATTGTTAAAATGCACCATAAAAATGCAAAATTGTTAAAATACACAGTGAAACAGTTCAATTAAAATATGAAGTAAAACAATCACATTAAAACAGCATAGCAATTTAAATAGGACTGGTTGAGAGATCAAGGGAATGCCTGGGTAAAAAGTTTTTTTTTTCAATACAATGGGACCTCTCATTTTTAATCAGGGCATATATTTCACAACATCAGTGCCAGCATTGAAAAAAAGCCCACCACAAACCAATAACTAACCAGGTTATTCTTCTTGATCTTAATGTCTTTACTGGACAGTGAAGAGGAATCCAATCCGAACATGAAAATGGGATCTGGGTACCTGCCTTGTTTTTGCGGCATTATTTATGTAATGCCAGCACAGCTTCACTCTAACCATACTGTAACACACCACCCAATAAACTTTCTAACTTCCCAATTACTTTTTAGCAAAACCAAACCAAAACCCCTTAATTTATATTCCATACTGCAGTTGTGAGATATTTACTTGAACAGGTGGATTTGCAAAACAATTATTTTGACACTGGGCTGCTAATATGATTGCTTATATAACCATTATTCTAGCACCTGCTAGCGGACAAACAAGCAGTCTAGCACACAATCCTATATGTGATTATTTAGATATAAGTTGCATTGAGTTTGGTGGGACTTGTATCATCACTATTGTGAATAGGGATCATTGAATGCATAAGAGACACAGACTATGTAATTAACTATATGACTGTAGTGCCTCTGTATATTCTTTGATAATGGATGAGCAGGCCATTGAATAAGTATTTTGAAGGGTTTCCTGTAATTAATGAAACAAGATATTGACACAGTGGCTGTAGATCTCTAGTGGAATAAACATACAGAATACAGTTGTACCTTGGTTCTGGAATGCCTTGCAACTTGAATGTTTTGGCTCCCGAATGCCGCAAACCCAGAAGTGAGTATTCCGGTTTGCAAATGTTTTTTGGAAGCTGAATGTCCGACGCAGCTTTCACTGGTTCCAGTTGAGTGCAGGAAGCTTCTGCAGCCAATCGGAAGCTGCGCCTTGGTTTTTGTCCATTTTCAGAAGTCGAGTAGACTTCCGGAATGGATTCTGTTCGAGGACCAAAGTATGACTGTACAGTGGTGCCTTGCAAGACGAAATTAATTCGTTCCGCAAATTTTTTCTTCTTGCGAGTTTTTTGTCTTGCGAAGCACGGTTTCCCATAGGAATGCATTGAAAATCAATTAATGCGTTCCTATGGAAACCACTTGCCAGGCTGGCGGTGCGGAGAAGGGCTTTTCTCCCCACCGCAAGCCTTCAGGACAGGTAGGGGAACAGAGGGGAAGGGGCGCAGAGCTTCTCCTCTGTTCCCGGGGCTTGCGGTGGGAGGAGGGTTTTTCCTCGCCACCGCCAACATTCAGAACAGCATTCTGAATGTTGGCGGTGGGAAGGAAAACCCTCCTCCCACCGCAAGTCTTCAGGACAGCCATCCGAAGGCTGGCGCGGGGAGAAGCTCTCTCCGCCCCACCGCCAGCCTTCGGAAGGCTGCTCCGAAGGCTGGCGGCGGGAGGAGGGCTCCCCGCCCCACCGCCAGCCTTCGGAAGGCTGCTCCGAAGGCTGGCGGCAGGAGGAGGGCTCCCCGCCCCACCGCCAGCCTTCGGAAGGCTGCTCCGAAGGCTGGCGGCGGGAGGAGGGCTCCCCGCCCCACCTCCAGCCTTCGGAAGGCTGCCCCGAAGGCTGGCGGCGGGAGGAGAGCCCTCCTCCCACCACCAGCCTTCGGAGGAGGTCCGAGGACAGTGGGGAAGACGCGCTGCGCTTCCCCGCTGTCCCGGAGATTTCCCTATGGGATTTCGTCTTGCGAAGCAAGCCCATAGGGAAATTCGTTTTGCGAAGCGCCTCCAAAACGGAAAACCCTTTCGTCTAGCGGGTTTTCCGTCTTGCGAGGCATTCGTCTTGTGGGGTACCACTGTACAATAAAAATGATGGATGTGGCAAATAAAAAGACATGTAAAAGTAGAAAAATAAAATGCAGAGGCAGAGGCAGGGTAAAACCCCCAATAAGCTACAGAAAATAGCCAATTCAATCCCAGTAAACTACAGAAAATGCAGTGCCGCATTCAGTTGTTGCATATGAGAAGAAAAAGGTGGGCCAACTTAGTTCTCAGTAAAACCTCTCCACATACTTGTCTGTAGAGCAGGGAGTTTAGTGGGCTGTTTAGTTGAGTTAGCATAGGAGAGAAATCTATACCACATTGAGTAGAAAGGATCCATTTTCATTGAACCATTAAGGACTCTCCATTTATATGTCAGGTGTTCTGACAATGCAAAGCAAAGATTGTCTAGCTTAAAAGCAAAATGCAGCCATGTGCTCTTGCCGAAAAGAGAAGATGCTCAGACTAGTATTTAATATACATGGCCAACTGTTTACTGCAGATTGCATGGAACTAAGATGGGACCTTGTTACCATTCTTTAGCATTTAATGCCTCTAAAAAGTCAGTGGAAGGCAGCGTTTGATAAAATGTTCTGACAGCGAGTCATAATATCACATTAAAAGGTTTTGAAAAGGAGGTAATATGATGGTATTGGAAAGGCTTTACAAAGAAAAGACCTTAGCTTGATGTGTAGAGAGGGAGAACTGTTCCAGGCTTTGGAAGTAGACTTGCCAGAAGGTGCAAAGCAACAAATAGATTAACTGAGTGGAGGGGTGGAAGTACAATAAGGGAAGATAGGGGCATGAATGGAGAGGTGAAAAGCTTTAAGACCTCAGTGTTGTTGTGAAAAGCAAGAGGAAACCTGAGTTGAAAGTTAAAGAGGTTAGTTTCACGTGTACCTGCTGAACTGATCAAAAGGAGAAAGTGCCAAAGGAAGGGTGACTAGGTAGTGTTTTCTAGGGAAAGCACAACAAAGTGCTTTGTTGTGCCCCAGTAGATAGTTAGGAAAAGGCAAATTTTGGCAGTACTGAAGAGGAGGAAGCAGAGACAGGCTAGGATAGATGCATAAGCATAAGAAATGGAAAGTGACCCTAACTAGTGTTGGGTAATATTGAATCAGTCTCGCTATTTTTGAGATACAAATGTTTAAAGGTAAATGTAGTTTAGTGCAGTGTTTCCCAACCTTTTTTGGGCAAAGGCACACTTGTTTCATGAAAAAAATCTCGAGGCACACCACCATGCCAGATGGGGAAAGGTCACTTTTTACTTATGTAAAAAAAAAATAAAAAAATAGTAACAGCATAGAAGGTAATGGTTAGGCTAGCATCCCTCTTCCAAATATGCTAGGTTTTTATTTGCAGGGACTGTTCTACATGGGAAAGCATTCAGCACTGTCATTCTCCCATCTGCCATCTGAATTGGTACTATTCTGGGTCAACTTACTCTGCTGCATGTGTAGATGAAAATGGCACCAAGTGTGGGGGAGGGGGCAGAACAGGTTTCAGATACAAGATATTAAGCATACACGGACTTCAGATTGAACTGGTTGCTTGCTTTGCAAGTTTTCATTTCCCAAATGACTGCCGTGGCAAGCGCAATACCTACCAGGCTCAACGCCGGTCTCGCGCTGCCGCTTCCCGCGCTCTCAAGGACCCGGGAGGAGGAAGGCGTGAAGGGAATCCCGAAGGCGTGAAAACCTCGCGCATGCGCAGGCCTTCCACCTGCGACAGCCCAGTAGGCCGGCCGAAGCGAGCGGTGATGGGATGTGGGAGGGAGCTCGCTCGCCGCCCCGCGTGTGCCTATGTGGGGCACGTTACAGCCCCGTGACGTCAGCGCCACGCAGGCAGCCAGGCAGGCAGATGGCGAGAGCCCCGCGCTGGGCGGCCTCTCCTCGCCGCCGCCACCCCGCCTCTCGCCGCCCGACTCGCCCGCCTCCCTCCCACGGCACACCAGGCAACGTCTCGCGGCACACTAGTGTGCCGCGGGACACCAGTTGGGAAACACTGGTTTAGTGTACAGTCATACCTCGAGTTAAATATGCTTCGGGTTGAGCGTTTTCAGGTTACGCTCCACGGTGACCTGGAAGTAACTGAGCGTGTTACTTCTGGGTTTCGCCACATGCGCAGACGCTCAAAATGACGTCAGGCGCGGAAGCGGCGAAATGCAACCTGCGCACAGTCACGTGTTACGATTTACTCAGGATGCGAACAGGACTCCAGAATGGATCCCGTTCGCATCCAGAAGTACCACTGTATTTGCAAGGAATGTAAAAACATCTTTGTGTGATGTGTATTGGACTGAGAGCAAAAAGAAAGAAAGAAAGAAAGAAAGAAAGAAAGAAAGAAAGAAAGAAAGAAAGAAAGAAAGAAAGAAAGATCCCTCTCCATCCAAAAGTTGTCTGCTCAAAAGAATTCCTCATTTATTGTTACAGATGAACAGGAGGCCTTGAAATCTATCATGAAGGATTTGGCTGCACTCAAGATGAGCCGGCGCCCCAGATTGTCTGGTTTTGAAAGCATGAAAACCAAAGACTCTCCACATTCAAACAGACAGGTAGGTAGTATGTTCCTGAAAGCTGCTGCTTTGCCTGCCTTGTAATTGGCTGTTATTAACATAATGCCTGCTGAGCCAAATGGATTTCACAGTTTTATCCTAATAAAAACCAAGGCAGGTCAGAAGGTGGTGCCTTATGTTTGCCGTTTGTTGGGTGGTCTTGTTATTTAGAAATTAGAATGTTTGCTTTGGATTTTCTTCTCCTTTTCCCTGCCTCAGATTTTAGACTTCCAACTGCTTTTCTTATTATTGCACAGGTAATTTTAATTTTTCCTTCATCAGCAAGCAGGAGACCAGGGCATCAAAGAATTATCTCCTACTCCCACAGATGGCAGTGCCAGCTACTGCTCCTGTGCTTTTACTAAGGTTTTTTTTTTCTTATTTAAATTGTATACCACCCTGGGAGTCTCACACTGAAGTGTATCTTATAAATGCAATAATAAATGCTCCAAGCCTTCATGGTTAAACTCCTCTTTCATTTCTAAGCCCTTTGCTCAAAATCTAATCAGTGGCAGGAAAACTCATCTGACCAACTCTTCTGAGATTTTTTGACCATAGTGAAAGTTCAACATAGCTTTTCAAACTTAATTCCTCGGCCACTGCAGATGCCTTCTTTCATGGAGAGTCCTTCAGCTAATACTGTAAACCAGGGCTGACTAATGTGTGCCTCCAGATGTTGCTGAACCACAACTCCCATCAGCCCCAGCCAACATGACTAATGGCTAGGAGTGGTGGGAATTTTAGTTCAGCATCTGGAGGCACACAGGTGAGCCACCTGTGCTACAGCAACTATAATTCCTCTTATCCTAACTTGAGCGCTAAGCCTTATTTTGGACATTCTTTTGCTGCCTGCTTTTCTTGCTTCCAGACAGAGAACATGAGATTCTCTGGTCAGCGGGCTGGAGAGCAGGCAGCCTCACTCACACTGGGAAGACATGTGATAGGAGAGAGTTGTGATTGTGTGAGTGCAGTCCCAACCTCACCTAGGGACAAATTTGGATGCCTTTCTGTCCAGAGAGTTCTATCTTTTTCATGTTTCACTCCTGTTTGTCATGGTGGGTTATGTAGCTTTCCAGATGGCTTGAATTATTAGTAACATTGATTCTGCTGAAATTGAGATGGGTCTCTTCCTTGGAAATGAGGTCAGGTATTTTTTCTGCAGCCCCATCTTTTGGACAGGGTGCAGTTAATGCTTGCTGCCTCCTCTCCTGCTTGCTGACCAGAGAGGAACATAATCATAAGTCCAGCTTTCCCTTTTCATTTACAAATGTAACATTGTATTTTTTCTTCCCATTTAAGAAAAAGCACAGTACCAGCAACTCAGCTGTCCTGAGCAACCAGTGTGTGTGTGCAGCAGAGGACAAAAAGGCTCAGGTAAGCAAACCTCTTCCCTGTCCTATACTGTTAGAAATTGAGGAGATATTTATATTTTTAGGTGTGTGTAAAATATGTTAAGGGACACGGGTGGCGCTGTGGGTTAAACCACAGAGCCTAGGACTTGCTGATTAGAAGGTCGCGGTTTGAATCTCCGCGACGGGGTGAGCTCCCATTGCTCGGTCCCTGCTCCTGCCAACCTAGCAGTTCGAAAGCACGTCAAAGTGCAAGTAGATAAATAGGTACTGCTCCGGCGGAAAGGTAAACACCGTTTCCGTGCGCTGCTCTGGTTCGTCAGAAGTGGCTTAGTCCTGCTGGCCACATGACCCGGAAGATGTACGCCGGCTCCCTTGGCCAATAAAGCCAGATGAGCGCCGCAACCCCAGATTTGGCCATGACTGGACCTTTACCTTTAAAATATGTTAACAAAACAAGCAAACAAGAACATTCCATGCTCAAACCTCCTACCATACCCAACATGAGGAGGCATGCATGAAATATACATTGAAAGGAACCTTGGGACACTTCGTTTAGTGGGGCTGTAGATTATGAGGAAGCTGTGGGGTTCATAATCCTTACTCACATGTGACCTCTAGCCAAGACAGTGCCAAGACTAGTTGCATGGCTGAGATGCATGGCTCCCCTGTTGTGCTGCATTTCAGCTACATTTTTTCTGAGATGTAGCAATCTTTCCGTGATACTATGCTGGGGGGGGGGGGCTAAATGAATTTGCTCCACATTTATTCCAGTCCTCCTTGGAATGGAAGCCTTACTAGCACACTCTCCAAAAGCCCCAAAGGTTTGAACATTCTGGGGTCTAGCCAGCAGCCACCTTGAGAACCCCCTTCTCCTTCCTTACAGGAGAACACAGAAGAAGGTCTGGTGCTCCTCCTTCAAAAACATTGGCCTCTGATTTCACCCCAATAAAACCATCCATATTCTGAAGATGTGGATGATATTTTTATTTTTTAAAAAAGCATGGTACACTTAGCATCAGATTTAGTTTGACCCACAATCTGGAGCGACATGTCTTTTTTTCCTTCAAAATCCCAAAATGCCCTGAGACTTAACCTCAGTTTTGCCATATAGTCTTAAGGCCTGTGTTGGAAAGTACATTATAGCTTACCAAACAGGGTTCATGAAAGGGAAGAAATTAAAATTAACTGCACAGAGTAGTTACAGCAAATCCAAAAAAATCCACAATTTCTGCTCTGTAGTTAACTCACTAATATATTTTATTGTTTTGTGGAAGGAAGGAAATGCCCAAACATATAGCAGGTGAACTAACAATCTCTTCTTTGGCAGAATGACATCCGGATAAAGTTTGAATATAATGGGGAAAAGCGGTAAGTTTTTGTCTTCTTTTCACATACTTAACTATATTTTGGGTACATTTTGTGTGCTTAGTATAATTTGAATCTGGTTTTAATGAAGGGATTAGTTGTTTGCTAAAGAATCTTGATAACCGGTGATAAATTAGATAGGGATAAATTAGAGGAATCAACATCCTGACTAATACAAGAAAGATCCTGTTGCATTCTTTATAAGGTAGTTGTATTTGGAATCCAGTAGAAATTGCAAATGTTTACGATACCCATTAGATAACCTGACTCAATTTGTTAGGAGAGCAGTGAAAAATAATACAGAATGTACTGTTTGTTTGTGTGTATTTGATTTGTATTAAGTAACCATTTTTATTAACAATTAATAACTAAAAATACATAAGTAGGGTACGTTAGCTGGGGTAATGCTGAACAGTAGCCTTTCTATGGACTTCCAACTCCTAGAATTTCTCTCCTGAGTTACAATATGTTACCGAGTTTGGCTCCTACAGGCAGTGACCTTGATGTATCCTTATTAGCCTGATCTGTTTTAGTTGTTATTATTTATTGAATTTATATACCACCCTAATTAAATAAACAGGTGTCACTTACCCTCCCCTAAAATGTCACCTTAACTCACCTTGCCATTACGACACCAGATGTGGCTCCCTATACCTCCCTGTCATACATAGTTAAAATTAAGCGATATTTGGAGAAGACACCTTGAAATCAGTGGCTGTCCATTGATTTCAGTAGGCCTTCTCTAAGGAAAAAACATTGGGTGGTATCCAGTCTTAAAGTTCTAACTAAGCAAGAAAAGGGTCGGAAAAGATCTGCCCACATTTTACATAAGAACATCAGGGTAGCTCACGCATCAATCCACAATCTTGAATATATGGCCCAAATGTGGATCCCTGTTCTTCTGTGGGGTTATGCGAGGGGAGTACAGAGTAACTGGTATGCAGACTGTTTACCTTCTGATCTGTGAACGCCAGCATTATAGCTTTAAGATGTTGGTTGTGCAGAGCCAACTTCAGTTCCTAGGCACAGACATTTTATGTGTGAGTCCTGTGCAGAAATATTCCAGATTTCTGGGGGCATTTGATATTCTTGACATAGGATGCCAGTAGACATTTCTGTTCAGAAGTAAGTCCCTGTGAGTTCAATACATGTTTATTTGTCTTACCCTCTGAGCTCAATACAACTTATTCCCAAATATGGTGACTTCCAGGGGTTAGTCCAATTCTCATCAGCCCCAGTCCACATGGCTAGTGGTCACAGATAATGAGAGATGTCGTCCAACCATATCTGGAGGGGGCACCATGTTGGTTTACAGTCACATGTTTTGCAGGGATTATACATTTTGGGGCAGATGCTTTCTGTTTCAACCTTTAAACACCTGGGGAGGACTTTTCTATGCTGCCAGGCTTATGCAGACAATTAATAAAATACATTTACATAATAGTCGATGGACTCTGATTTTAAATGTGAATGTGTTTTCATTAAATATAAATAAACTGTAAACTGCTTGTGTGTTTTTTTAAAGATATGGTGGAACATAAATATTTTTAGGAATCAGAATAAGAGGCCAGATGAAATGAACATAACACAGTAAAAAAAAAACCTTCCAAACCCTTTCCATACCATAAATATAATTTCTAAGTTAAGTGAGATCGTGGTGGTTTTCTCTGAATATATATATGAATATATATATGTATGTGTGTGTGTATATGTGTGTGTGTGTGTGTGTGTGTATATATATATATATATATATATATATATATATATATATATATATATATGTGTGTGTGTATGAATTTATACACACACACACACACACACACACACACACACAATTCCATTCAAACATAAATATTTAAAGAGATAATGCAAAGATTGTATGATTAAAAAAAGAGTTTGAGTTGCATCTAGGGTTGGTCATACTGTGATTATAGCCACTGAAGTGCTTGGGCGTGAATAGCTTAGGTAAATTAATTTCAGTGGATCTTGAAGTAAAACCTAGCTTGAATGCAACCTTCACTTTGAAATTCAAAATGACAAATATGTACAAGCAGCCACACCCAGGAGATGCTACATTTCCAGTAACATGGGGGCACTGGAAGTTCATCCTTATCAACAACAGGAGCGGCCTGATCCACGCTGCAACACAGCACAGTGCTGCAACTAACTTGGAAGTGAAACCCCAGCCCCCTTAGCGATCATCTTGTATGTTTTCCTGGTCAAGCAGGTGTCTTTGAAATGGGGGACTCGGTAGGGTATGGCTGCCTTACATACCCACTGAAAAGAAAAGCTCAATTGTATGCAAGCAGTAATTATGCAGCTATGTAAGACTTGCTCTCAAAATGCATTTCTATGTGTTTGATTTCAGCAAAGCTGCCAGATCTGACCACAAATATTTAAGTCGGGAATGGTCTGCCTAAAATTACCCCAATCCATCATGACTTTGCTGCTCTGAAAAAACCCAGTGGCGGGGTGGGGAAGCTCAAATGCTTATGCGTGTTTAATGAGCTATTTGCCTTTCATAAGGAGTTTCAGTGCAGATGTGAGCCAAGCTGTGTGCACAGTGTCCAAGTGTTATAATTTCAGTTTATTATTGGATTGGTTTCTCATTACTGTATAAAAAATGTTGTAGACTACTGAGTTGTGTGTGGTTTTTTTTAATAATGAAGACAGCATTTTTAGATGGTTGAACATAGTAGGTTTTTAAGTTAACTTTGCTTTCCATCATGCATGTTATGGAGAGCTCAAGCAATGTTTTTCGAATGCTTGGAAGATCAAGTACAAAGCGTAGATCTCAAAATAATAGTTAACTTACCAAAATATGCAGTGCCAGAAATGGAGAGCTGGAGGTCCCACAACAATAGTAAACTGGTTTGGAAAAATCTGGACGATTATAAATATGATCAAATTAACATACTTTCAAAGACCCCAAAATGAACAATAAAACAGATTTTTTGAACTGTGGTCACTATTTAGTAGGCTTTGGAAAGTCAAATCACAATTAGTATACAGCCATATAATATTTTTGCATTACTGCAAGAGTATCACACACATGCTGTATAGAGTAGCATATATTTATTTTTCTTAATTCTGTTTGCTTGCTTTTTCATGTTTGTTGTATATTAATGTAGATACTGTTTATATGCCAGAATATCTTCTAAATTGATATTTTGTCAGTTCTCACGCACAATTATCATATGTGTGAAGCTGATGAGCACCTAAGAATCTCAGCACATGGTTGGTTAACAGTTTGGGGAAAACACTGCTGCTTATGTAATTGCTTTTGTTGCATGTATTGTTTAGAGCTCATTCTGCTTGTATTATCAGTATCTTTCTATCTCATTCAGAATTATCGCTTTTGCCCGGCCTGTCCACTATGAAGATGTGCAGCAGAAAGTGAAAACGGTTTTTGGGCAGCCGCTAGATCTCCATTACATGAATAACGAGGTACCAAAATACGCCCACATTTTGTTCTCAAACAGTGCTATTCAGATCCAAGGAGAAATACCACCACTCTGAAAAATCCAAACACCTTGGCAAGGGTGGGGGCATGAAAAGAGGCAAAAGTAGCTTTTCACATGGACAACTAACACACTTGCCCAGATCAAGGTAGTCCCATGAGGGGACAATATTACCAAAGAGTATTGGCAGTTTGCAAGTGTATTTGTGGGCTGAAGATATGAGCCCTTTATTGGCTCCCTTTTCAGGTGGCAGAGCAGATGGAACCCTTGCCCGTTCATTTGTACCACCGCAGTCTGCAATGTGGCAAATAGTTATACTGTGTTGTATCCAAACTTAGTCATGCTTACAGAATTGAGTTCATTGAGCCAACTCCAAGCATGACTAAGTCTGGATAAAACCCACTGACTTACCCTTAACAGGAATGTTTTTTAAAGATTAGAACGAGATAATACATAGCATTTGAAACACTTGAAATCACTAAACAGATATTAAGTACAGTCATACCTCGGGTTGAAGTAGCTTCGGGATAAGTATTTTCGGGTTCCCATTCGCGTCCAGAGGTACCACTGTATTGTATTTGCCTCAGGAGAGCGAGGAAAATTCTTAGGGACGACTCACACCCTGGCCAGCACCTCTTTAATCTCCTACCTTCGGGCAGGAGATACAGAAGTATAGTCAGCCGCACCAACAGGTTACCCGTGGGCTGTTGGGCTGCTGAATGAAAAAAAAATAATAGTGATGCAGTTGACTTCCAACAAGCACACAGAGTGCTAACAAGACTGAGTGTATGGGGGGAGGGCACGTTTAAATGCACAGCACACAGGTGGTATAGTGACAATAAAGGTCTGTTCTATTCTCTCCTCTCTCTGACCCCCACTCCACCCCTTCTGAGACGGTTTTGAGTTTTTTGCAGCCTGTATCAAGAAGATTGTGTGGGTGGGATATTACCTGCCCGCAAAAATAACACAACCAGAAATATATCTGGATATTCAGGGGTACTATAACTTGTTTACAGCCTCGAGCCTTTGTAAGTTTAATTTAGAGTAAGTCTGTTAGTTCATTGGGCTTACTCTCAAGTAGGCATACATAATTCAACCTAAGAGCATTTAAAATTCTATCTCGCTGTCTCACTATTTCATCCCTTTGTTGTCTGGAGGATTTAAAATGTAATTTTTTACTGAGTGCCTGTTTTCTTGCATTGTAGTTATCTATTCCTTTGAAAAGTCAAGATGACCTCGATAAGGCAATAGATCTGTTAGACCGAAGTGCAAATGTGAAACGCCTTAGAATATTACTGCTGTCTCAGGACAGAAACCATGTAAGTAAAAATAACATAATGTGCTGCAGTCTCATTTTTGCTATAAGCCCTTACCAGTCATTAAGCAAAACAGTGATGCCCAGTCCACAAGGTGGGTTTGGTCATCTGTTCCACTCAGAGCCTTGCTGCGATAAATCGAAAACCCAACAATTGAAAGCAGGCTCTATCATCCCAGTTGGAATGCAAAGGAAACATCTGTGGAGCCCACTGTTTTGTATAGACCACCAAACTACATGATCTGACCCCCCAGAGCAAATGGGAATATATTTCAGACTGCATTTTTAGTTGCAACGATCCTTTTTTCCTCCCTGGGCTGCTTGTCCGTGGAATTAAAATATTAAGACCCTCCAAACTCAAATTGCTTATTTTTTTCTCTCTCCCTCCCTCCCTAACAGACCAGTTCATCATCCCATTCTGGAATGCCAAAGCAAGTCAGAATCAAAACTTCTCAATCCATGGGAGATGTGAACACTGCCTTCCAGCCACCTGAAACCAGAAGCAGGCACTTGTCCATCAGTGAGTACTAGTGGCCTGGAAGCCAAATTTTTGACATTAATTTCAGTCTATACTAGCAACAATTCTGTTCCTCCAAACACTTTAGGCTGTCACTTAACAGCCTCTAAAGTTTCCCTTTTTTATCAGATATTTTGAACCGTCATTTTCAGTTGAGCGTGCACACACATATACATGTGGAGAGAAACATTAAGAAATCATGAGAGGACAATTCAGTCTTCTAGGACAGTGTCTTGCTGCTGACTTGAAAGTCAACATTACTGAAACAAAAAACTTTAGGTTTTAGGTGTCAGGCCCCCATCCCCAAACCCAATGACAGCAACTCTTATTTGAAAGTAAGGAAGAGGTCTTCATTCAGTCTAATAGCAGTACATGTCCACAAGCAAACATATGGTCCGGGAGTCAAGGTTCTAAGTTACATGAGCAGGCTAAGTGGTTCATATCCTTAAAGGAAGCTGTGATGATGTACCAGCAGTTGATATGCCTCTCCTGCCAAGCTTTTAAAGATGGGAGTGGTGCAAACTCACTTGCAAGACACTCTCTGCCTGTGGTTTTGCTATGCATGTGCAGTCAGGGTGGGTACATCTGATTCGCCTTCATAAGTGGCACCTGTCTCTGTGACAATACCGTGTTGTCCAGCTCTGCCAGCACTTCTTCCTGTTCAGCCTCTCTCTCTCTGGCTGGCCGAAGTCCGTCCTTCTCACAGATAAAGTTCTGCAGCAGCAGCATGGGAGAGAACCAGCAGATCATCTTCCTTCTCTCTGACATTTGAAACCACAAGAGGAGGACCTTCAAGCCCCCCATCTGCTGCTTCTCCTTCCTCTTGAGCTTGGAGCTGTGTGTGCCGGATCCTGACTGAGCCAAGGGGCCCATGACATTGGGCTCTGATTCCAGTTTTTGTTCCAAATCAGTTTTATTCATCTATATTGGATTACTGCACTGTTCTGTGTTGCTGCCTTCAAATATGGTCCAGAGTCTACAGTTGTTCCCAAATGTGGCTACTAGAATGTTCTGGAAGCCAACAATTGTACCATATGACAGCGATCTAATATTAACTACATTGGTTATCTGTTTGTTTCTGGGCTCAGTTTAAAGCACAGGTGCTTATTTTTGAAATCTTTAATAGATTACTGATTTTATTGATTATTTTATTTCTATATAACTTAATATATTCAAAATATCTAAGCGGTGTACAAAAAGCTGAAGCAACAACAGTCAACTTAAACAAAATATTACAGAAAACAGTTACATATAAAAATGTTACATTAAAACAAAGTTGCTAATATATATATCTCAATTCATTTTCCTTCTGATGCACCCTCCCCTCTCAGCCTCCGAGTTCTCACTCAGGATCCAACAAACTCTCAGCTCACTCACAAAAGTCTCACAACGAGAAAAGAAAAGTTCCCTGGAAACAGCCGGTGTAACCTTAGTCCCTCACTCCAGACTTGCTTTTTGTGGGCAGGCCCAAGGTGGCTGATCCTTCCTTAGGCTGCCCACAGCTGTGTCCCATTCAGCTGTACTCTGTGCACTGAGTTCCAGATACAGCAGGTTTACTGAGTTTCCCACAGGGTCACATCTCTTCTGTCCTCTCCTCCTCCAGTTGCTTTAATAGCATTGAACCTGGTAATTTCAAGGGCACCTTTGTTGATATGACTCTGCCTGTCTACCCCCTGAGTCCACCCCCTCCCCAAAGGCATACTCCTCCATTGTCCCCTGAGACAGACAGATGCCAGGAACCTAAGACTGGCCTTGGAGAACCTGCTCTCCAACCCCTTACCATTGGAAGTATGTTAGGCAGGCCTTTTCAGTGGTAGCACCAAGACTCTGGAATAGCAGTCTTCTGGGAGATGCAGCAGGCTTCATTTCCTTTCTTCATTTAGGTAGATTTAGAAGACTTATTCACTCAGACAGGCTATTACTGCTCTGCTATTTTTAAAGTTTTCTTGGTTTCATGCTGCTGCTTAGTTGTTAATGTAAGAAATATTTGTGTTTTAACATTTTATTTGCTTCAAGTGCAGGCCGTTATAGAAAAACAGGATAGAAGTAATAATGGATTTACAAGCACAGTTTTAAAGGGCATGGGGAACTAACCCTTAAGCAGATAACGTGTCTGCCTTCAAGCAATTCGTAAAGAAAAAAATACTTATAAAATAATTTGATACACTCCTATCTCGGTGATCTTAAGAAGAATGAGGGATGGTGCTATGACATGTCATCTTGGTCATTGTGATGAAAGTGTTCCATGCAAAAATCAACTCTCGACCTGAAAGAGGGCTTAATTCCTTATTTGAAAACCTTATTTCATGGTTTGAAAAGGAGCTTACCCTTGACTCACAACAGGATATCATAGCCTCCTGCTTCCTCCATTAGCCAGAAGATGGTGCTAGTGTATTGCAAGTTTTCATTGTAAGGAACAAAAAGAATTCTCTTTGAGTACAGTGGTACCTCTGATTACGAACTTAATCCGTTCCAGAAGTCTGTTCTTAAACTGAGGCGCGCTTTCGCTAATGAGGCTTTGCGCCACCAGTGCCCTTCCACCGTTCCGTTTGTAAACCGAGGTAAAATTCACTAACCAGCACACTACTTCCAGTTTTGCGGAGTTTTTTTACCGAATAGTTTATAAACAGGGCTGTTCTTAAACCAAGGTACCACTGTACATGCTAAATATATATTAACCTTTAAAATTTGGTAGCCTGGAGCTCTTTAAACACAAAATTTTAAGAGAAATCTGCAGGCTTATTTTAAAATTTGAAACAGTCCTACGGAGGCAGCTCTGCTTGAGGTTGGGTATTTCAGCGTACTGACAATATAAAGTGCGAAGATTCTCAGAACCAGCAAGGCATAGGTGACTTCTCACACAAAGTATGAGGTTGTCTCGGGTAGGGTGGAGAAGGTAGTGATGGCTCTAATCTCTTTAATGTTGAGTTACATTGTGCCCCCATGGCAGCCATTTTGTGACAGGCACCCCCAGCACACTCTTAAAATTCAAAATATGCCTGCTGGTCCGAGAAGGTTGGCAATTCGTTACTTAAATTAATAGTTTCATCTAACTGCTTCCATGTGAATCAAGCAGAACTAAAGAAAAGAAGCCAGAAGGGTTAAATTTGATCAGAGTCAATAGTCAAATGTGAGAACGGGGGGGAGACTACATTTAAACTGCAGAGCAGCATCCAAAACACACCCTGTAGCAGAGAAAATACTTCTAAGGGATTTAGACAGCACAACTTCTAGCGTTCCTATGTTAGCAAGAGCCCACATTTGAATTTCCATAAAATAATTGAACTAAGCGTCAAGTGCAGCAGGTCTAAAATGATGGCCTTTTGTTTAGAAGAAATTCACACTAAAGAATAGCCTTTTCTCTATTCCAGGGGTGGGGAAGTGAATCCGGCCAATGGACTGGACGCAGAACTGCCCCACCCTCCACAAGCCACTTTTGACAGGTGGGTGGGGCTGCCAACATGTCAATTATCTAATATCATAGGATACACTCCGAGGCTCTCGGTTGTCTCTTTGCAGTTACTCTGAATAACATTGTCCCCGAGTCTTTCAAAAGTGCAGGAAAGAACAATTCTGTCCCTCCTCCGCTCAGGTGCACTTGACCTTGTGCATCCTTTTAATAAGCAATTCATAATCTTCAGGTTCTCAGACCACAGGTCGAAGTTCACCACCTCCAGGGTATGTTCCAGAGAGGCAGCAACGAATCGCTCGTCAGGGGTCCTACACCAGCATCAACAGCGAAGGAGAATTCATTCCAGAGACCAGTGAACAATGTGTGAGTTCAGTAAAGTGCTCCTCATCTTTGAGTATTACATAAGAAGCTGCCTTTATACCATGTCAGGCCTCTGGTCCACCTAGTAATTTCTACCCTGTCAGCAGTTTCTTGTGGTCTCAAACAAGAGTCTCTTCCAGCTTTTATCAGGAAATGCCATGGATTGAGCCTGAGACCATCTGCATGTGTAGCACATTCTCTGTCTGAGCCATAGCCCTTTCCCAACTTTCTTGGTAGAGTTCTCCATTCTGCCTTTTCATATTGTATTGTGTCTTAGATTATACTGAGTTTGACTTTCTGTGACCTCTTCTAGATGCTGGATCCTTTAAGCAGTGCTGAAAACTCTATATCTGGCAGTTGTCAGTCGTTGGGCCAGTCAGGAGACAGGTATGGACCTTAATGGGTTTGGAATTGATTTTACTGTCGTCCAATTTCTCCTCGGCATGTTTGGGTTGCTAATGAGTTTTCCTTCATGTGAGATTGACAGGGAAACTTGGGGTGTTTCTCTCTCCAGCATTATTTGTCTTGTCTCATTTGTGTTAGCTCTTTTCTTCATATAATAGTAGAGTTGGAAGGGGCCACAAGGGCCATCTAGTCCAGCCCCCTGCAATGCAGGAATCATTTGCCCAACGTGGGGCTGAAACTCACGATCCTAAGATTAAGAGTCTCATGCTTTACCGACTGAGCTATCCAGATGAATTCAGTTACATCTATTTCTTTGCTCCTGGCATTTGTGGGTGAATTGTAGATACTCAAGGACCCTTAGGAGGTACAGATATTGTTAGTCTATTCCTGGCATAGACCCTGTAGTAAATTAATAATAATAATAATAATTTATACCCCGTCCATCTGGCTGGGTTTCCCCAGCCACTCTGGGCAGCTTCCAACAGAACACTAAAATGCAATAACCTATTAAACATTAAAAGCTTCCCTAAACAGGGCTGCCTTCAGATGTCTTTCTAAAAGTTTGGTAGTCAAAGTCAAAACGGATTTACTTTACCACTAAATTCATTTTATTGGCCTCCATACAGTCCCTTACTGTTGCAAGCATGGGTTCAGCACCTCTACCGCTTCCCTTGAATATGATGAGAGAAATACTAGTCATTGGTACAGTGGTACCTCGCAAGACGAATGCCTCGCAAGACAGAAAACTCGCAAAACGAAAGGGTTTTTGGTTTTTTGAGTTGCTTCGCAAGACGATTTTCCCTATGGGCTTGCTTCGCAAGATGGAAACGTCTTGCAAGTTTGTTTCCTTTTTCTTAAAACCGTTAATACAGTTGCGACTTGACTTCGAGGAGCAACTCATAGCACGTGGTGTGGTAGCCTTTTTTGAGGTTTTTGAAGACTTTGGTGATTTTTGAAGCTTTTCCAAAACTTTTCCGACACCGTGCTTCGCAAGACAAAAAAAACCGCAAGACGAAAAAACTCGTGGAATGAATTAATTTCGTCTTGCGAGGCACCACTGTATACTGATGACACCTTACTTCAGAGCCCTAGATGACCTGGCCAGCAGTTTCATGTAGATGTTAAAAAGTATGGGAGATGAGATGGAACCCTGCAGGACCCTATAAGCACAGGTGCCATGAGGACAGCAGTATTCTTCCAGCACTACCTTCTGGAATTTAAGTAGGAATTGGAACCACATTGCCCCTAAACCTGTCGGGCCTCAGAATCCAATTCTGATTCCAGAGGAGATAGCTTTCCCCTCTCTTTGGTGCTGGATAACTCTTCCCCATAACTACTAGCAGTCCAAGAGGGGAGCCAGTCTTCCACTTTTCCATTTTTAGGGGACACAGGAAACATTACACCCTTCTGCAGCACATGCCTATGTCATAGAATACAGCCTCTTTAAAGCACGATCAGGTTTTCTCCTAGGAGACAGGGCTTCACCACTCTCTGCCATACTATATAAAAGACCAGTGCTGAAGCAACACTTGCTGATCTTTCTTTCCAGTATCCAGCTTAGGTGAATCTGATATCCAGCCACATCCCAAAGCTTGCTCCATATGAGCTCTCCGTGTTCCTGACTCTCGGCCACCTGCCCTGCACCTGAACAGAATTCCCCCGCTCTGTGGTGTCTGATATTGAAAGCTGCCAAGAGGTCCAGGATAGCTAGCAGTCTTTCAGTCCCCTTGTCATATGTTATCGCATTGCATCAGGGTAACCAAATCAGGTTCTTTGATGACAAAAACCAAATGGGAATGGATCCAGATTGTTTAGCTGGATAACTTGCATTACTATAATGAGGAAAGCTGTATTTTGCCCAACGAGGGAGGAAACTGGATCGTATGTTTTTAAAAATGTAAAAGATACATTAAAATTTAAAATATATGCTAAAAAATGGATTGCATCTTTGGGGTGGGAATTTTACAGTTAGCTATGTGCCCTGGCTGAATTTTTCTGAAAGTGATACCCAGTTTGTGGATGGGGGAACCCAACAGATTGTGTAAATTCTCTGTTCAGTTATGCATATGTTTATATGCAGAAATCCCACAATACTGCATTGGATGTGAATAAATGATTGTAATTTATTCAGGTTTAGGCTATCCAGCTTCTTCCTAAGTCGTGAGAGGGGGCATCACATTAAGTTGTAACACAGGCCATTCTTAGCCCAGTTTATAGGTACAAATCTTAATTCTTTCTCCCTCCAAACAGTCTTTCCTACAGAAAATCCTGCATGTCCAGGGCCCAGAGTTTCCCAGACAACAGGCAGGATTTTTCAGGTATGTCTGTATAGTTTTTAAAATAATTATTTGAGCTGATGGCTGTTGACAGATAACAGGAGAAAGAAACTCCTACCTTGTTTGTTTCTGTGTTGTGTGTTGGCTGCTCCTAGTCAAGATTCTATATTCTCTTTTCTGATTGCAGAAAGACATTTTGAAATGTGCAGACAACTCCTCTGTCACTTGCCAGCAGCTACCTGGCTTCTAGTCTAATCAGGGTGGAAGATACTGATGTGGAGCCACATCTCGTTTGCCTCTCCTATTCCTTTGCCACCGATCGGTTGAATGTTGCTGGGTCAGGGAGAGAATTAACAGTTTTCAGGATACGTGCTTATGCATTGGTTTATCTTCCCTCCTGAAACCACCTGTAAGGAGGAGGTGGACTTAAACTAAGAAACTTATTTTAACTACCAGAAGGGCAAAGATGAAAATAAGCTAATAACTTATTCTGTGGGCTGCATTTTTTCAGACAAAGTGCTGTGTGCCATCTGCCCTGCCATCAGTGGAAAAGGAGCTGGATTTCAGTGATCTGCATACTTCAATGGGTTCTAGAATTTAAGATTTAAATGTATTTAGCGAACCTTTTCTTCCAGTCATGAGACTTGTGGATTTCCCTCCACTTTGGGTCATTCATCTGTGCATGTTCCTTAAGTTAACTTGTTTTGCTTTGTCTCCCTCTATCCAGATCGTGAGAATCAAATCCATGACAAAGCAGAGAAAGGAGGGACCTACCCTCGGCGTTACCATGTCTCCATGCAGCACAAAGATTATAACGATGGTGGGTGTGCTTGCACTGCAAGAAAGCACCCTGCTTTTTATCTTAATGATAGGGTTGCCGTTAGACATCTCTCCCAAGGGGAACTATCTGCATTTCCCTAGTGGCTAGGCCTATCTCTGCTTCTCTGACTCACTTTTCTTAAAATTGCTTGGGAGAACTCAATGGAAGCAGGAGGAGTGACAAATACAAGTGAGAATAAGACTTTCCTTCCTTCTCTTTTCCTGTAGTTGAATAGCTCAAGAAGAACAGAGAGAAACTCTGTTTCTTGCATGCGAACCACTGGTGAAGCAAGTTGTTGGCCTGTGCACTACAGGATTAATCCAGAGCAGAGTTGTCCAAAGCTTAGGTTTTTGCAAACTCAGAAGTCATGCCTGCAAGGGCTTCTTGCTCTGTCCCCAACCCTGATTCCCCACCCCCACCCTGTAGCCAGACAGTTTTATTTGCAAACTTTGCTTTCATAACGTTTTCTAACAGGACGAAGGACCTTCCCACGTATTCGACGTCACCAGGGTAACCTCTTCACACTAGTGCCATCAAGCCGCTCCTTGAGCACCAATGGGGAGAACCTTGGCCTAGCATTGCAGTATCTGGACTCCCGGGGGCGCCTGCGGAGCGCGGACAGTGAGAATGCTCTCACCGTGCAAGAGAGGAACATTCCAACCAAATGTAAGCAGTCTGTTCCAGATTTGCGAAATGCAACACTATTGTGCTTTCCAGTGCATTCAAGATGGACAAAAGGAAGCACTTGTTCAAATTGATACAGGGTTTTGGGGTGGCCACTAACACAGGTGGCTTTTTAACATATAAAATTGACTCTCAGTGGCTCTACACCCTGAGGGTTTGGAATAAAGCTTCTGTTTACCAGGTACTAAGAATGAACAATAATATGAGATGCTATGTCTTGTCATGCTTACGAGCTTTCCTGGGGCTACTGACGAGATAGAGTGTGATGCTACATCGAACTGTTTGATGTTTAATATCAGTTCTTATAAACTGCAGAAGGACGGAGAGAAATGTGTGAAAAGCTGATGTTGTGGTCCTAAAGGCCCATCAAGCAGAAGTCAAGTTTTAAGAACTCTTATCATCAGAGCCAAACATTATATGCCACACCTTGAATCTTTGATAGGTGGCATCTCTAGCTTAGAGACTGGAATTATCTCCGTTTCATTTAGTAATGCAGGTATAAATAGCGTCTGTTGACGGGTGTAGAAGACTATTCTTGAGGATGTCATTATAAACTGAGAATTCCTTCTGTATTTGGCAGCTCCAAGTGCCCCAGTTAATTGGCGGCGAGGGAAGCTCCTGGGGCAAGGTGCATTTGGCCGTGTGTACTTGTGCTACGATGTGGATACAGCCAGAGAACTTGCAGCGAAACAGGTCCAGTTTGACCCAGACAGTCCTGAAACAAGCAAGGTACTTGAATGATACCACTGGGAACACTGTCTAAAGTAAATGTTCGTATTTGGAAATACCGTGCTAAGTAACAGACATTCGAACGAAGCATGATTTGTATAGAGATATCATGGTTGGTTCTTTCCCTTAGAATCCCCAAATGCAATCCCACTGCACTCAAGACTGCCAAAATTATTTACAAAACTTCACCACGTCACCTTTCCCTTTACCATTGGCTGGCACAAGTAACCAACACCTTTCCCCAAGTAGGCTGGAGAAGCTAAGCACCTTCCTCTTTATTTGTCTTTGACTCCTATTAATCAGCTAATAGTAACCATTTTGTTAATCTGGTTGCCACCCTAATAGAAATAATTCAAAGTGGAAATTGTTAATAACATCAAAGTAGTGGGGAAACTAATTTCTAGGCAAGTTCCTCCTGAGAACTTGTCGCTGCTGCCAAGTTCAAATGTGGTTCAGTAGTTGGCTGTTTGGACTTGAGTGAGGATCCTGGTATGAAAAAGTGCTTTATCCCCCAGTTTCCCCCAGTTTGGACATAATGGGAAACTGATTTAACACACCACAACATCTTCCTCAATGGGGGAGCATGCAGGCACACACATTCTTAGCGCAGTGAACTAACTGGCTCTCTCCATGCCTGCAGGAAGTGAGTGCTTTGGAGTGTGAAATTCAGCTGTTGAAGAACCTTCAGCATGAGCGCATTGTCCAGTATTATGGGTGCTTGAGGGACCGAGCAGAGAAGACCCTGAGCATATTCATGGAGTACATGCCAGGGGTAAGAATTGAGCTAGTCCTCTAGAAAGTGATTGCCGTCTGCTTCTGACCTGCAGTGGATTTGCAAGATTATTTCCTTGTTGTTGAAGCCCTCTTCAATACCTTTCCTGCTTTTCCTGTGAAGGGTTCTGTCAAAGACCAGCTGAAGGCCTATGGTGCACTGACGGAAAATGTGACCCGGAAGTACACTCGGCAGATTCTTGAAGGAGTCTGCTACCTTCACAGCAACATGATTGTACATAGGGATATAAAGGGTAAGAGATGCCCACATGACTTGAGCCAGTTCCCTCAACCTGGTCTCTCTTCCTCTTCTTGGCTCCCCTCTTCATGTATTGACTGCTAATACCCTGCAAGGTAGAGTTAGTGACAGACTTCGAATCACTGTTGCTTCCCTCTCCCTCCCCATCTCCCTCCTTCCTTCCCCCTTCTTAGGAGCCAATATTCTCCGGGACTCGGCTGGCAATGTGAAGCTTGGGGACTTTGGGGCCAGCAAACGGCTGCAGACAATCTGCATGTCTGGGACCGGCATCCGTTCTGTCACTGGCACGCCCTATTGGATGAGTCCAGAGGTGATCAGCGGCGAGGGTTACGGAAGAAAAGCCGACGTCTGGTGAGAAGTTGCTTTGTTCTGTTTGTTTGCTGCATAGTTCTAGCCAGGATTTCTGTGTACCTGAAGTCCATAAGCTTTTAACCTTCTTACTAGGAGTACAAGGAACATTTCTGGAAAAGGAAAGTGACATTTTTGTCCAGAATACCCCTGACTCAAATGACATACTTGGTTAGTCTTCCAGCTGCTTGTATCTGCTCTCTGTTTGGGCAGGGACTGAGTTCACTTCCTAGCAAGGATTAATTTATGTTGTAAAAGGTGGCTGAATGGTACACCCTCTGACCACTAACTCTAGATGTGTAAGGGTAGCTTTTCAGTGATAAGGGGCTGAACTTTTAGAACCAAGGGCAGTTTTTCCATCATCATATACGCCATCCTTTCTTCAATTAATTCTGCCTTGAGAAGTGTTCTTCATGCTCAATTCTTGTCTCTCCTCCTAAGAAGCCAAACACTTGAGTGTCTACAAATGTGTCCTTGACACATTTCTGAGTGTGTCCTTTATCGCATATCTGCAAGGCTAGCATTTAGGCTGCCTCTTACATTTTTTTAATAAAAAAAAATTAAAGCTCCTGCCGAGGCCACATCTGGAAGAGCTTCAAGCCATTCCTCTGTGGCCTTTTCTTTGAATTTCCAGGGCTGAACTCTGATAATAATAATATATCCTTTATTAGGCATAGCAAACCACACATTATCAAATTCTAATAGAATTAACTTCTGTACATGTGTACTGTAGGAATAAAATGAGGTGTGTGAGTTCAGTGGATCTCCAGAAAAAAAGCTATTTCTCCAGTTGAGTTATGTTGTAAGAATATTTATCATTTTCTCTAGCTTCGTTCGGAATTGAAAGTTGGATGATCTGACGTAGTTTGACTTGGCCAAAGAGATGAAGTATTTTAAAATAATCTGGCTTCTGAGTCACTTGCTTTTTCAGCTTTGTTTGATATTGGTTCTCTATTCAGCCCTCTATGTCCCGATCCTCCTAAATGATCCACAAAAGCTTATGCCCCAATATATTTGTTTGTAAGGTGCCACAAGCTTCTTTGCTGTTGTTTTTAGGTTGCAGCAGGCTAACTCCACTTCTCCTCCTTAATTTATCTTGATTGTGCCCGTTGTGTGGGTGTCACGGGAACTGCCACAAGAAACTCCAGCGCTGCCTTTCGTTTTCTAATACAGATCATTGAATTCTATGTTCTCCCATCCCCAGGAGCCTTGCCTGTACTGTTGTGGAGATGCTAACAGAGAAGCCGCCCTGGGCAGAGTATGAAGCCATGGCAGCCATTTTCAAGATTGCCACACAGCCAACTAACCCCCAGCTGCCTTCCCACATTTCAGAAACTTGCCGGGACTTTATAAAGCGGATCTTTGTAGAAGCCCGGCAGAGACCCTCAGCTGAAGAGCTGCTCCAGCATCACTTTGCACAGCTCCCATACTGAATTGCCCTCCCCAGAAACAGTACTTCTTCCTTGGCTTTTAGCATTTTCTCCTTGGGAGGATGCTGTGCTGTGGCCCTTATCCGAGCAGCAGCTCCAAATAAATGCTGGCACAGCTGTCTTATTTGCCTAGAGGGGCAGTCGGTGTTTGAGGAGCAAGGCAGGAACGTCAGTTGCTTTTATCTGGATAGATTCTTCTTTGGATTGATGCTTCTAGCAGCTGTGCAACCTACATCTGCATCTCTGTCCTTACCTGGCTGCCGCCATGGAATGTTTGGTGGCATGCTTCCCACAAGCATACGAGCTGGGAGCGGCTTAGGAACCACCTCACTTGAATGTAGCTGTGTATCAGAAGCTGGTCCAAAGTGGAAGGGGGCTTGTGGTGTGATAGCTTCTAAAACTTGTGATAGCTTCTAAAAGCTACAAAAATGTGTGTTGGCTAGCATTCTGTGTTCCGCAGTTCCCCAGGACTATTGTCAAGTGCCACAGAGAACATGGACTCAGTTATTATATATAATAATTATTATATATTTTATTAAGTATTCAGCATCTGAAAGTGTTCAGAAAATATTGATTTAGAAGAATATGTGAATAGTGTTGTTTTTTTATATAATGACAAACCCAAGGAGCTGGAGGCAGAGTTGTACTTTCTTTCTGTTTGCCTTTTAACTCTCTCCTATCCACATTTCTGGATGATGAGATGGGGGTTACAGTGGAACACAAGCACAACGAGGCCTACACAGCAGTGGCCCCTGAATGAAACGAGGGAATCGAGCTTCATTTTGACAGGGCTGTCTGAAGGTGCAATTCAGGACTGTGTCTATGCAATAACTGTGCTAACACAGGATTTATTATCTGGCACAAAAATCAGCATCCTAAGATTCAGTATTTCTAACTTTTATTTATTTTAATTTAATTCTTTTCAAAGCAAGTTTCTGGTCTTCATGGCTGCAGAGAAACTCTAAATGTGGAGGGTTTGAGAGGGGCTGGTGACTTCTTAGAAGTCACTGGGGGCTGAGCAGGATACAGCAGTTGTGGCATGTGCTTAGTGCCCTTGCACAAAGAGCAAAAGCCAAATAAATAATCAAAAACAATATATACAGATTTTTACTTTATTTGCATAATTTATTGAGATCATGGAATGTGACATTTTTATGGATTGTTTTAGCACAGAGTATCACATGCTGGATATAGACAGGGGTTGCCGTAGGACAGCTATTGCTCGCAGCTGATGAGAAAGAGCCCTACATTGGGAGTTTCATACAGCTGGCCTATCATGCAGCTGTTAATAGCTTTCCTATGAAAATGCTGTTCCTTTGAAACTTCAGGCTCTTCTATATCTGTTAGATGTCTTCTTCCACCCAGGTATTTTGTGCAGAACAGCCGCTGGTGCCATACTCAGTTTTTTGCCAGTCCTTCAAACCAAAGAAATTTCCAGTGCTGCCAAGGTCTTATTTCAGGGAAAGGTGAAAGACTGCTGCTAAGCCTAATAAAGACATTTGTTTTGAGGTTTTCATGTGATCTTGGATAAAAATAGTTTTATAAATGGAAGACACATGCCTGAGCAGCGCAGGCGAGGGAGATATTTATGCAAAAGCTGTACTTGTGATTGTGTTTTCATAGAGTCATCTAATCTAGCAGTTGTGTGAAACAAAGGGACAAGGCCTGATTTCAAATGTGCATTATCTTTTGGCTAGGAATCCTGGGGATTTTTAAAGGGGAAGTCATGACAAACTTCATTGCAGGCAATCTAAGCAGTATCCTCTTTCAACTAACTGTTTGGCGGCCAAGGGAAATTTGCTTGTTTTGCTGTATAAAACCTCGGACTGGGAACCAGATGCAGTCAGACAGGGCCTGCGTAACATAAAGGACCTGCTCACATTCCAGAAATGTTCGCTTCAAAAAATGCACTTCCTAGGATAGCTGAACAATTTGACCAATGTGTTGTGCTGCAAAAAAAAAAGTGTACTTCTGTTGTGTCATGCTTCCAATCACCTGCTCTTAGCCTTTAAAAGAGGTAAAATTTATCCCTCCTCTTTCCAGCCAAGAGTCATTTACAACAGGCACGTTGACACCGTCTTAGGGTAGCCAGCTGTTTTCGTCTCTGCATAGTTGAGGATTGCTACCATCCCTCAGCTTTTTACAGGGCTACAGATGTTTACTTAAATCACAAGCTGGCAGCCTACCAGCTTGACATGTTGATTAACAGCCAGCATGCTTCCAGTGGACCTGCAGCAGTATATCTGAAGCAGAATGCAGTCATCATGTGAATAAAATGTAGCAAAGGTAAGAGTTCTTTCCTTGTAGCAGTGATAAGGTGTAAATGTAGTTTCTCTGCTCTGTTTAAGGCAGGCATGACCCTGACCACTGGTCGTTAGCTAGGGATGATGGGAGTTGTTGTCCCAAAACAGCTGGAGGGCCAAGTTTGGCCATGCCTGGTTTAAGGCTTCCACAATGCTACTTTTAAGACTGGATGCTGTTTTCTGAGGGGAGAATCCAGGATTTAAGGAAGTACGTAGTGTGAGTTGTTCCTTTCAGGTAACAGAGGCTCAAAAAACCTGCAGTGATTCTCTCCCCCACCCCCTTTATCTCACCTGCCAACATGTTTGAAGGACTTGAAGAGAGGCCTGAAATGTTTGTTGTCCTGAAACATGCCCACCCTCAGCCCAAACTGTGGTCTGTGTATCCTGTGACTTGGCAAATGCCCGGCAGCAGGCTTTCCCTCCACCTGTCTCCAATAATGTGATTATTTTGGCTGGGCTCCCCCTTTGTATGATACACTCCAGAACCCAGACCCAGAGCCTCTGATTAAGCCTAAGAAATAAGCCAAAGCATTACTTGTATGGTCAACAATGCACTTTTACAAATGTGTGTATATCATTCCCTATTTGTTATGCTTTTTACATCATGTAAACAAATGATGGTGCCTCTTATCTTTTTTATTTATGCTGTGTTTGTTGATTTTTATAGATATGTATAGCAACTGTTATGGGATGGGAAAGAAATTGACACCTTCATGAATTTTAAAAGTGGGGAGAGAAGCAGCTGGTTTTGCAGAAAATTTGAATATAGTTTTATAACAAAATGTGTTAAGCCAAAATACCTCTTTGTTTCCTCATGCACCCATTGGGGCAGTGGGAATGTTGAATTCGTTTCATAGAAATAGCATAGATCCCAATAATAAAATATCTGGAATGGGTTGTTTTATGAGCAATCTATCCATAGGCTTTGTCCAGGAGTCCTGGTTAGGTTTATTACAAATCTGATTAAATTGTTGCAGCGCACAGTGTCACCAGTGTAAATCTTACTTAAGTTACTGGATGGGCACATCCATTTGCATAACCTTTATTGGATGTCTTCAACCTGGATTTGACATTGACTTGTTGCATATGGATTGATTTATTACCAAAAAATGGCCAGTAACTTACCCCCCCTTCAACCATTTCCAGTAAGAAAGTACCGTAAATTCCTTCTGTAGTATAAAGCCCCATTAATCTGTTCATACTCATTTTCAAGCACTTTGTGGCCCCCTGATACTTTCATTTGCACTTTTGCTTTCAGTAAGTTTCTTGTCCCCATGGGTGCAGATGAGAAAACAGGTTGCTGAAGGATAAATTGCAAATTTTCCCAGATGGAACTGTAACCATATGTGAGGAAAGAAAATAACGGTGTTTTGGGCTTGGCGTGACGATTCTGTATCCTCCAGGTTCACCCTCTTAATGTTCTGCTAAACAGGATTATTCTGTCTTGGTTACTGTGGGTGTGAATGATTCAAACACATCTTAAAATAGCTTTTTGCATTGGAGAAAGCTACCCTTGCCAGACAGCCTTTATTTCTTCTCTTATTGGCCTTTAGAAGAACAGCTGCATTCCTGGATGTGTGATATGGGGGCTGTTCTAATATCTGATTTCAGGGTAAAGTTTTAGAGAAGAATATACCTTTATTACATTATAGTCCAAAGCAGTTGAAAGGAAGTCCCACTGACTATTGCAGTTTGCTTCTACCAAGATTGCTGCCTCTACAGCACAGCAGCATGATTATGAAATTGCTATGTGGAAACTAGAAGATTGCACATTTTCCTTCTCAATCTGCTGATCTGTAATCCAGAGTATTACCTATAGATTTAAATTGTCTATATTGGAATAAGTGGTTTGATTTATTGAAACCTAAATGGGGGGAACTTAAGTATTTTTAACAAGTGGACCATGTGTGCCTCATAAGCCAGCAGTAGCATTGTGAAGTTTATCAACTGAACCTGGAGTGTACAGAAGACCTTGAACCACTTGTGTCTTTCTGTTTTTATAAATATCTATACTGACCGGGGCTTGCAGTGCAAAGCCGGGCCAAAGTATAACTTTTATTTACAATAAAATAACATTTTTGGCTAGTACTGTTTTGTAAGTACCTCTGTTGTTTGGATGCTTGGGTTATTTAGAGGCAGCTAAAAGGTCTCTGCTCTTGTCAATATGGCAAGGAGTTCCCTCCACCATCAACCTTCCTCACACCTCCCAACTTTATCATGGTATATGCTATTCCCTTTCTGCAAAGTGGAGTAGACTGCAATTTATGAGTGTCTCAACACTAGAAGTCTCTGTAATACCTGATGCCTTATAGACTAACTGGATTGTGGTGGCAGCTCTTGTGGGCGTCTACCTTTCTGTCTGCTGTGGAATGCAGACACAGTTAAGTTACTTCATCTACCTTATATCTTCCTCTCTCTGCTCTAGCAGCTGCTGCAAAATTTGTCAACGCTGGGTCACCTCCATATTGCAGTCTGTGTTGCATCATAGCTTTCCTTACAACAGGAAACAACTGAGTTGTTTTTTTAAATATATATAAAACAAAACGGCTGCTTTGTTCTCCCTGTGCATAATTCACGCCAGTATTTGAATAGGGAAACTTGCATGTAATGGGATAAGTTGTAAATTTCACCACCTCAAACTGTTTCACAGAACAACATGAAGCAAGAAAGGTTCAGAAAACTTATATTACAAAAATAAGACAGCAGACAGCGCAACTCTGGACACAACACCACGAGTTTGTGCTTCAGCTTAACCACGTACCACTGAAAAAGGCAAATATAAAAGATAGACATTGAATGCTTCCCCAGGATTTAAGGCTAAATGTTTGGGCAGAACCGAGCTGATGAAAATGAAGGTGCAAGGTTTGGAATCCCATCCAATTCCTGTTTCGTGTTCAAAACTGGATCGGTATGCACATTTCAGTCATTGTTGCATTATCTCCACACTCGCCCTCTGTTTCTCCAGGATTGCTTCTCCCGCCCTTTCGTCACAATAGAAAACTAGTTGCTCTGGAAAGCAGCATGTTCTCTTTCCATGCTTTCTTAGCAGGACTATCTATGAGTGTGCTCTCTGCAGCAGAAGCACACAGTCTCCTAGCAGGAAAAGAAGTACAGGCTAATCTGGGAATGTTTTAAATAAAGGGAGAGGTAGAAATGAATTCTGGCCAAATTAATATTCAGCATTTACTGTGTGCCCTGCCCCATCATCAAATTTCCTTTAAAAGCGGGATTTGTGTTTATCCAGACAACCAGATATTTTAATAGAGCCATTCTCCTTTGCCACTCCATAACTGGATGGGATGGGATTGGATTGTAAACATAAGGTGTAGTAGGCATTAACTAAAGCCTGCTGGAAAAGTTTCTCTGGCCCAAGGTTCTATGACAAAGGAAATTGTAACCTGGCAATTTCCCCAATCTAGGCTGTTTCATGGGATCTGTAGTTGAGTTTGCAAGATGTGTGACAAGTGAGGGGAGAGTTTGCATTCCACATGGTAGTGCACAGGAGAAGGTGTGGTAAACATGGATCTCTCCTGCTCAGGAGCTTATATCACAGATGCAATCACATTAAAGAAGTCTGGAAATGCAAGCCCCAATGTCTGTTGCTTCATTCATGCAACCCCTGTCCCCCGCCAGCATGCTGGTGTGCCTGCTCTTACATGATTTGTTCAAGATCCTCCACTCTCACCCCTCCATGGGCACAGTGTCTGGGGTTCCCAGATATGCAGGTAGCATTGCTCCCACAACACTGGAACCATACTCTTGTTTCTGCCTGGCTTTCCCTGCTCCCAGCAACCCTTGCAAGCTCCACTGCTTTCCATCAGCTCAGTTCATCCCCATACCAGGGCTCTCAAAGTGGGGAAATTGGGGCCTGCTTCGTCATGCTGTATCGGTCCCGTTCTCCACCTCTTTCTGCAGCCAGAGTTGCTTGTGTTGCTTGCGCCCAAAGCCCTCGTCATAGTTGCCTTTGCTCTTGAATAGCTGCTGGAAGTGTGGCTTGCAGTAGAATTCCCCGTGTAGAGCTGCATAACTACCCAAACTGGAAGGAAGGGAAAGCACATGTTAAAGCCCACCTAGGAAAAAGACTGAAGAAACACAACGGAAGAGAACATAGGAGAATGAGGCACGAAGGCTAGTTTGTCCCTGCCACTGCCCCTTCTTCGTTAAAAGGCTGAGTTTACACCAGCCTTTTTGTTTTACATGGCAATCTCATCAGAATGAGAGCTCCCCATAACTCTTAAGGTTACCAGCTCTTAAAAATGTGGGCAAAATGAATTGGTCCAAGAAAGTCACATTTGCAAGAACAGGCAACCTCAGAAGAATTTATAGAAATTGATTGAATGATGGCAAGGTTTTCATAATTTAAAAAGATTCCTTCCAATTAATCTCAAAGTGATGACTTCTGTTCTCCTAATTGTAAGACATAAAGGGTGTCTAGTTGCATAAACTTGGCATTTAGTCTACAATCCTAGATCTACATATCTGAGAGTAAACCCTACTGGACTGTATGGTACTTTTCAACAGACAGGTATGTTTAATCCCTTAATTTGCCCTAATCGCCTTGGCAGAGCAGGGAAGGAAGGAGTAGTGCTCTCTCATCCTACTCTTTAAATCAATGTCAATATTCACAACTACATAAAGCTGAAACAAAAAAGTGTGGTCTTATGTACGTGCCTTTCAGACCAAACCTCTCGCCCTCTTCTGATCAAGGATCAAACTTCAGAGCAGTTGTCACTGCCGAAAGAAAAACTGTCCTCTGCCTCAATCCCACATTGTGGGCAGACTGCTGTATACCTCAGTACAGAATCTGGAGAACATGAAATTCATAAAGGAACTAAATGTGTTTCTCATTCAACCAACATTTCTGGTTCGTCTTGTGCTTGCCCCCAGTTCCTCACTGTTTTCTGGGGTTGGAGTAGGCCTACCATAAAGATAAAATTGGTAGGGGAGAGTGTGACATGAACCCAACCACCTAGCCTCCCATCCCCCAAATCCTCTTCACCTTCAAAGTTTTGCTTCCCCTGCCCTTCTCACCTGAGCTTGGTGTGGCAGTGCTTGCAACAGAAACAGCTGTTGTGGAAGACAAATTTATCGGCCACGAGGCGCTCCATGGGATAGACAGTTTTCTGGCAGGCACTGCATGTCTCCTTCACCTGGGCCTTCAAGCTGAAAGACTGAGTGACAGCAGCAAAAGCACAATGTAATCTCACAGTATATCCAAATATATAAAGAGAGTTAAAACAACTACGCATTTAAAAACATCTAGAAACAACAACTGCTAAAATAAGTTTTAAATCCAATACAAATACCACCCAGGATAACAAACTCCACTTAGAAGGCTTGTTGAGAGAGGAAAGTCTTCAATCCTAACTTAAATGACAATAGAGATGATCCTTGAGTGATATATAATGGGATGGAGTTCTGCCAGACTGAAGGCTTGCTTCCAAAGTAATGTGAAGCGGACCTCCTAAGAAGATGTATCCTTTTATGTATCCTGGTTCCATGCTGTAAAGGGTTCTGTATACCAGTACTTGCACCATTAATTTATCCCAGTAGCTAATAGGCAGCTGGTGTAATTCTTTCAGCGCTGGTGTAATATGGTTAATTTCTGCCCCATCCAGCAGCTGAGTCATCACATTTTGCACTAGCTTCTGAGTCAGCCTCAAGGACAGCCCCAATGTGGAGGGGACCAGCACAAAGACATTGGTGGTCAGGCTATCCCAGCCCAGGAATGGCTGCAGCATCTCTCACTAACCAAAGCTGGTAAGCTCTCCTAGTCAATGAGATCACCAAAGGCTCTAGCAACTTAGATGGATCCAGAGCATCCCCAGACTACAAATCTGCTCCTTCAGAGGAATATGGCCCCACCCAAAGCAGGCATTTGACCAATTATCAGCAGATAACAAATAATGAAAAGGAGAAAACGTCACAAAAACATATGAATGCACACTAAAAAGCAAGTTCAGCTGGTTCTTTCCACCTTGTTAAGTGTTTATCTATTGCTCCCACATTGCAGCTCAAACAGTCTTAGAAGCTGCCTTATGCAGGGTGAGGCCATTGGTCCACCACATCAAGGCAGCAGCTCTCTAAGGTGTCAGGCAGGAGTTCCACGCAGCCCTGCCTGGAGATAGTGAGGATTGAACCTTCTGCATGCCTAGAACAACAGCCCTTTCCTCTCCGTGTTAGAACTGAAGTTCTGTGTTTCTATTGAGGGGGAGGAGCTTCAAACCCAAAGTAGTCTGTGCCAGCGGAAGCTTCCTCCTGGGATCAACTTGGGAAAGAGGGATGAGTTTTAATTGGGAGTGCAGCATGCAAGGGAATGGTTAGACCTCTCCTCCCACCCCTATATGGCACGGTTTTGATGCCAATCTCCACCAGTGGTAGCTGTATGTCAGATGCATTTATGCGTTTCACATATCATCTCTAGTTTGTCCCTGAGGGGGTGCAATTACAATCTGAGCAAGGACCAGAGGGGAAAGGCAAAGGCAGCCTCTTTCTCCATGCACCGCTCCCTCCCTTGAGCTGTGTTACATTCTCAGCAGACTACATAATGTGTAATTTGAGCCTGGAGCTGAATTATTTTGCTTTTCGTACTGTCGCATGCATATGGTGTGCATCCTTTGAAGATCCATAAACAAAGTTACCCCCAACAACAGGATGCAGGAACATGAGCTACAGCGATGGAGCCGTTTGCCTTTAAAAAGAACTATGAGGTGATGGGAAAGCTTTAAAGATCCAACTGAGTCAGCAGCTGAGATAAGAACTATAAAGCAATTTATATACTAATAGGTGCCTTAGAAGCCTCTGAAAAGGATAATCAATAACAGGGTTTTTTGCTTCTTTAAAGAAAGATCAAAAAGAATTGCATATTCACTTAATAAGTTCCAAGGATGCTGAGGCCAGTAAAATTGTCATTTTCTACAGCGATGGTACAAGGCTGCTTCTGAAGCAAAGAGGAGTTGCAGGGGTTGTTGTGCTGTGTTTTTATTTGATTGTTCCCACACCCTCTGGGGAAACATTCATGCCCAAAGGTAAAAACTGGGGTGGTAATTACCTTGGATCTCTGCACGGTGGATGCCCCTGAGTTGGTCTTTGCCTCCTAAAGAAAGAGGAGAGGGAAAATGCAATTGATAATTATACAGAGTAGAGAGCATCATGTCATGATCTGCATTAAGAAACAATGGGGAATAGAAAGAGATAGCAGAACCCATAGAATCACAATTGTAAGCTTTGATACTGCCACTTTTTAAGCAGTTTTAGAATTTCATATTTATGTCCCATTTCACACTTTCTTCCTAGACCATTATGTAATGCACTGTTTGGGCTCAAGGCAGGCAACTACCATAAATAAGCAAGTTCTCAATAACCACCTTAAAGGGAGATTATTTCTTAGAGTTGGAACATAACTGTGCGAGTCCTGTTTAACTTACATTGATTTTCCAAAGAATACTAGAATTTGTAGGATTTTTTAAAGAACAGATAATTGCTTCCACAAACTACAATCCACAGGATTCATTGGAAGGATAAGTGAACATAAATTTTGAAAACAACCGTGTCTTCTGGCACCTTAAAGGCTGACAGTGCAATCAATATTCTACATGTCTACCCAGAAGTAAGTCCCACTGAGTTTGAATTCAATGGGCTGACTCCCCAGTAAAAGATATGGGATTTCAGCCTGATGAATTTATTATGACATCAACTTTTGTGTAAAAACAACCACAGATCTTGGATAGTATCACTAACTGGCAAAGGAAGAAAAGTGGAGTGGGGAGGACTCCAGGGAACAGAAATGCAATTTATTGTAAGTCCAGTGCATTTCAGAAAACTCCTTTTTCAAGGGCACTGCAAGTATATGAACAGAATGAATAGGATAGTTTTAAGACGTTAATAGCCATATTAAGGTAGTTTTCTGTTTCTAGGATGAATTTTGTTATCATTATTTGTATCTTTTTAAAATTGTTTAGAAATAGAATAAATACAAGAAAATATATCAAATTCACATTAAGTAAAACTTATCTTTTTTGTAATGTTTGCTGCAATATTTTAACATCAATAAAAATGTCAAACATGCCGAATGAAAAACAGACTCCTTAGAAAGAGAGGAACCCCACAAAAATATTGATGTAACAAAAATCAGTTATCCTGATTAGTAAAACATAAAAAACATACTAAAATATGGTGAACAGACATGAGAAAATGAACTAATAATTTTTAACGATTCTCACATCCAAGGTTTACTAGTCCTGTTGCAAGAAGCATCCAAAATGGAACATTACATCAATTTGAGCCATGTGTCTATGCAGTCAAGTGCTACAAATAAAGGAGAATTCTAAAATGGAAAACTTTCACCAGGTGCGATGCTTAAGGTTAATCAACTGGAATGAAAGGAGGAAATGACCATAAAATGTAAAAAGAACAGTCTGGGGCTTAAATGAATTCAAAATATGCATAATGACCATTCACAACAGCAGTTATCCTAGTACTGCTAACATGCCCAAATGGCTAAAAACTGCAATTTGACACTTCTGCACATGCGCAAAGCACGATTTAGCGCTTCTGCGCAGGCGCAGAAACCCGGAAGTAACCTGTTCTGGTACTTCCGGGTTCGGCACGATGTGTAACCCGAAATCACATAACTTGAAGTGTCGGTAACCCGAGGTACCACTGTAGTGAGTTCCTGTCCCAAGCAAGTGTTCATTAAGCAAGCAAGCAAGCAATGCATAGCTTGTGCTATCGTCAAGTAACGCTGCTGCTGCTGCAAATGGTCACTGTGATTGTTTTGCATACGTTTAAGTTTTAATTAAATTGTCCCAGACACCTAGCCCTTGCGTGGGAGTCTACAACTGCTATCTGTGAGAAACTTTCCATTTGTTCTGATGAAGTGAGAAACAGGATGCAAAGCAAGCAATCTCATTATCGTAACTTGAAGTGTTTGGAGAAATTGTTATGCAACAGTGGCTACTGCTTATAGTTGTATATGTTCACTTTGCATGTTGCTTTGTTTTGTCAATTTGTAAATCACTTTTATACCTTTTTAGGGTTCCTCTGATTTTGTTTGTTTTTACTTACATCCTTGGGGCCCTTCTCCTTTGTTTTGGTTAAATATTATTTCCAATGGAAAATTACTTTCCATGCATCTGATGAAGTTAAGATTCTAGTCTGTGAATGCTTATGCCATAGTAATTTGCTAGACTTTAAAGTGCCATCTTTTGGGTGCTTTTGCTGCAACAGACTAGCATGTCAGTTTTATATTTCACAGAATCATAGAGTTGGAATAGACCACAAGGGCCATCGAGTCCAACCCCCTGCCAATTTGAATAAGCAAAGGTGCAGTCCCTTACACACTTACCTGGGAGTAAATCTTATGGAACTCAGGGGTACCTACTTCGAAGCAGACATGCATAGGATTGGACTGTGGGGCACATGTCATCTCCCCTCAACCCACCCCCCAGGAAGTAGCACCAACCTCTTCAATCTGAAATCTAGATTACATTACATACATTAGCGGAGGCTGTACTGGCTGGTCCCTTGGCTTGGAACATAACTCTACGTTTCCTCCACACAGGTCTGCAGCTTCACTCCCTTGAGTTGGCCAATTCTATCCTGCTGGTATGGCTTAAGTTGGCGCCTCACGATACCTAGGAGGGGGGGAAAACAGCTAATGCAGCCTCTTGCATTGGAACAATACTTCTGATCCTGAGCTGCAAAACCCAGGAATCTGGTTCACCCTGACATTCCAACGAAAGCTCTGCAGTTCGCAAACTGCCATTAATTTATTTTCCAAGCTTTAATGCATTTTGTCTGAAATAAGAGCAATAGAATACATAAAGCAGAGTCATCAGTATCTACGCAAACATATGAGCATTCAAATACATATCTATCAATATGTAAGTAATCTAATTTTAGTTCATTCATTAATAAATTACTCCTACAAAAACATATCATAAAACAGTAACCATCAAAACATGAGCAGTAAAATTTCCTAAACTGAATTATCATGCCTATTAATGAGCAAAGTTGGATGGTATCCTGTACTTCATTATTCAAAAACAGCATTTCCCAAAATCCCATTTCTATGCCTTCGACCACATAAACAGAACAGAGCTCCTCTCTGTCTCCTCATTTTGTTAAGCCTCTTCCCTTTCCAGTAAAACTGTTGCTGAAGCATCCTATCTAGTTTCACATGTTACTTGCCATTTGACTCTCTACTATTGACTGGTCCATCACAGGTACATGTAAGGAGGTGTACTGTCATACCTGATGACACTCCAGTCTTCACAAGCAGATTATCAAGGCCTCCTTTCTTTGCCACCTGGGTCCTCACAATATAGCACTGTTCTGCAAGACTTTCAGGCTGCTTGAGAAATCTGATTCATTTCCGCTCCCTTCTGTGGTTGGCTTGTTGTTTCCTGCTCTCTCTGCTGAGCCGCATGGCTCAAACGTCACACAATCAGTCACGACAAGATCAAAGGTCTCAGGGTTAGACACCACATGGGCAAAAGAGAGGCCAAACCAAAGTCCCCTGCATTTCGCCAATCAAGTAAGGTCCGGAGCAAAAGAGGCTCATAACAAGGCCAGTGACTACTGCCACCACAATGAAAGCTTTCTTAAGCATTAGCGACAGACCACCATGTACAGCTGTACCTCTACTTACGTATCCCTCTGGATACGGAATCTTCGAGTTGCAGCCATGCACCGTGCGCACATGCGCAGAAGCGCATGCATACACAGAAGTGTTCGAGCGCACTGTGCATGTGTGCAGAAGCGCGCCTCTATTTACGTAATTTTTGGGGTGCGAACAGACCCCCCAGAATGAATTAAGTTTGTATCCAAACTTAGAGGGTCCACTGTACTATAATTTAGAAAGGATAGAGGCAGTACTAAGACTGTGTCAGAGGACCAATCCATATTCAAAATGAAGGATGCAAACTTTCAAGTTACACCAACCCTCTCTGTTAAGAACTTCCATTCTTTCTCAAACAGACATATCCGAAACCTTCCTCTCCGCACAGCTGTTCCATTCTCACACATGCGCTGCATTAGCTTATCTTTCACACATCCTAGCATCTCCACATATGGCAGCATATCCTCTTAAATATTGTAGAGATGCAAAAAAGCAAGAAAACATTGGAAGAGGAGGTGGAGCAATTGGTGAAATGTTTCAGACAAGCATTTATTTAGATCCTATATTTAATGCGTTGAATTGTGTTAAGAAAAACATTTCTGCTGACAAGCAAGAACCAGTATTATATATTCTAACCGTCTTCGCTAAATCTTGGTAAAAGACGACTGAAAAGAACACATTTATGGCCATACATAACAGAGTTTTTATTTTTATGATGCTTTTCCACAGCTCAAACCATGCTCAAGGCAGCTTGCAACATGAAAAAAACACACTTTGCAACATAACAAAAGTAGTCATAAACAATAAATAAAACATTAAAACACACACAGCCAAACTGAAGTATTTCCACATAAATCACAAGATCTAAAATATACAAAACAACAGCTACACCTCCCCCAAAAAATAACTATCTCTCTATAAATATTCTTATTGTATAGCTCTCAAACTGTCCTCTGACTGTCCCTGCAATACAGTGGTACCTCAGGTTAAGTACTTAATTCGTTCCAGAGGTCCGTACTTAACCTGAAACTGTTCTTAACCTGGAGACCACTTTAGCTAATGGGGCCTCCTATTTCCTACCTAATGGGACCCACTATTTCTGGGTTAGCGGAGTCTGTAACCTGAAGCATATGTAACCTGAAGCGTATGTAACCCGAGGTACCACAGATGCTTCTCTTCCACACGATTAAATACCCCTGACACTTCTGGGATTTCCTCTTATTGCATAGTCAGAATAACCTGCTGGGGTGGGGGTGGGGAATCAAAGAGTATCAGCAGGGAGCATGCAGAGATGCTGGTAAAGAAGCCCAAGGGCAGCAATGGTCGCTCTAGGAGTGACTGACCAGGAGAAAGAGGCAGTCCACCAGGGCAAAGGAGGTGGTGGAGGCAGGCAAGTGAACCAAGCCTGAGTAAGTTCTGGGCGAGCGCCTTCTCAGGTTCTGTCTGCCTGCGCCTTTGCCAACTGCAAGCAATTTGAGCTGGCAATACATTGCAGCTCCCCAGCTGCCCCCAGCACAGCGCAGGTAGGCAGTCGGATGGGAGTGAGGTGTGCTGTGCTGTCAGCAGCTGGGGAGCCAGCTGCGATGTATTGCCAGCTCAAGAAGTCTGAAACCTGTATCACAATCTGATCATCACACTGGTTTCAGACAATTTATCAAAATATCGCCCAGCTATAGACACGGCATACAATCTATTGTATTCTTACAGAGATTCTGACAGCTTCAACAATATAATTCCCTATATGATATACCGTATTTTTCGCCCCATAAGACGCACTTTTTCCCCTCCCAAAATGAAGGGGAAATCTGGGTGCGTCCTCTGGGGCGAATGCAGGCTTTCGCTGAAGCCTGGAGAGTGAGAGGGGCCGGTGCGCACCGATGCCTCTCGCTCTCCAGGCTTCAGGAAGCTATCCGCAAGCCTTGCAAGCCCGGTGGGAGTACCCACGGGCTCCCAAGGCTTGCGGGCAGCAGCCTGCAGCCCCCGCGAGCGTCCGCAAGCCCCGCGCGCCCGGCAGGAGGTCCCGCCGGGTGCGCGAGGCTTGGGGCAGCAGCCTATCGCCCGAAGCACGGGGAGCCCTCCGGAGGGCTCCCCCTGCTTCGGGCGAGTGTCTACAAGCCTCGCGCGCCTGGCAGGAGGTCCCGCCGGGTGCGCGAGGCTTGGGGCGGCAGCCTATCGCCCGAAGCACGGGGAGCCCTCCGGAGGGCTCCCACTGCTTCGGGCGAGTGTCTGCAAGCCTGGCGCGCCCGGCATGAGGTCCCGCCGGGTGCGCGAGGCTTGGGGCGGCAGCCTGTCGCCCGAAGCACGGGGAGCCCTCCGGAGGGCTCTCCCTGCTTCGGGCGAGTGTCTGCAAGCCTCGCGCGCCCGGCAGGAGGTCCCGCCGGGTGCGCGAGGCTTGGGGCGGCAGCCTGTCACCCCGAAGCACGGGGAGCCCTCCGGAGGGCTCTCCCTGCTTCGGGCGAGTGTCTGCAAGCCTCGCGTGCCCGGCAGGAGGTCCCGCCGGGTGCGCGAGGCTTGGGGCGGCAGCCTATCGCCCGAAGCACGGGGAGCCCTCCGGAGGGCTCCCCCTGCTTCGGGCGAGTGTCTGCAAGCCTCGCGCGCCCAGCAGGAGGTCCCGCCGGGTGCACGAGGCTTGGGGCGGCAGCCTGTCACCCTGAAGTGCGGGGAGCCCTCCGGAGGGCTTCCCCTGCTTCGGGCAGGTGAGCGCAAGGTTTGGGGTGGCAGCCAGGGCTGGGGGGGGGGGAAATAATTTTTTAAAATTCATTTCCCCCCCAAAAAAAATGAGGTGCGTCTTATGGGCCGGTGCGCCTTATAGGACAAAAAATACGGTATACGGTATCAACAAAAAAAATCTACTGAAGATGTACTTAAGGCCTGCAAGAATTTGGAAAAATCATTGCTACACAATGGAAACAAAGATATTAATGCTGAAGATCTGTGCTGTGAACTTATAGCAATAGCTCAAAGATTTCCACAAGAAGTATTTCTTTTCATATTACAACAAAAACTCCTGGATAATGTGTCTAACGTTTCTGTTGTTCTAAGGATCCTTCTCACACTTCCAGTGTCAGTGGCAAGTGTTGTACAGTGGTACCTCGGTTTACGTACTTAATTCGTTCTTAAACCGAATCCATTCTAAAACCGAGGCCCGCTTTCCCTAATGAGGCCTCCCACCGCCGGTGCCATTCCACCGTTTGGTTTCTGTTTGTAGACCGAGGTAAAGTTTGTAAATCGAATCGTTCGTAAACAGGACTGTTCTTAAACCGAGGTACCACTGTACACTGTTTCTCAAAGCTCAAACTTATATCGGTTGAACATGCCCAGGCTTCAGCACTTGACCTGAAGAAACAGATGACAAAATCTTCCAAGGAAAAGTCATGCAAAGTGAGATTCTGATGTGCTTGAAACTGAAACTTTAAAGAGACTTAACTTTTAATGTCACAATTCACAAGGCTATTCACAATTATTTGTGTGCTAAAACATTTTCTTTTGTATTGGAGAAAGATAATCAAAGGTTGCTGTTATTACTAATGCTTGCAATTTAAAATAAATGTAGCAGTTTCAAGTTTTGTGCTTTTCATTTTTTCTACAATACATCTGTTTTTGAAAATTGAAGTTAGCATTGGGGGCGGGGGAGGTGCAAGTAGTAAGCCTTGCCTGGGGCGCAAAATAACCTGGCGCAACCACTGCTCATAGCCCATTAACTGTTAGCTTAAAAGAAAGAACGCGTTCCCCCTCCGGTTCATGCAAGGGTGATAGCAATCAAAGGCAACCACATGCTGTTCAACATTCTTAATTCTTATGAAACAAAAGACATACCTGCTATTCAGGTCAAGTTTTCCTTAACTAATTTTCTGTTGCACTTCACTTTCATAGAGTCTGCTTATCCTTTTTAACACAAGGGGTTTATTACAAGTAAACGCTTCTGAACGTTCACTGTTCCTTTCCAGGCTATATATTTCTTATATAAATATTTAACCAGTAATATGCACTAAAGTTCAAATCCTGTATGACAGTAACAGTTCTGGGTATAAAGGAGTATATGGGCAAAGGAATACGCCTGGTTTACCTCTCTACAGCCTGCTCCCTAACAGTACAAGAAGAGTCTAGCTGAAAAAGGTGCCTAGGTCAGAGGTTACCGTATTTTTCGCTCTATAAGACGTACTTTTCCCCCTCCAAAAATTAAGGGGAAATGTGTGTGCGTCTTATGGAGCGAATGCAGTAACATGAAGCCTCTGGAGCACAGCGGGAGCGCTCCTGATGCACTCTGGAGGCTTCACATTGCTTTCGCTGAAGCCAGGAGAGCAAGAGGGATCGGTGCGCACTGATCCCTCTTGCTCTCCTGGCTTCGCTTCGCTGGAGAGGCGCTGCGCAGCTTTCCCTCTCTGCACAGTGCCCTTCAGTGAAGCGGGAGGAGAAATGGAAGGGGCTCCGTTTGTCCTGCCGCTTCGCTGAAGGGGCGCTGAGCAGAGAGGGAGAGGTTTTTTTCTTCTTGTTCTCCCCCTCTAAAACTAGGTGCGTCTTATGGTCGGGTGCATCCTATAGAGCGAAAAATACGGTAAGTAGCAGTTAGAGGATTGCACCTCACTATTCACTCCTTTTGGCTCCTTTTGTTTTTCAAAACAAACTCTCCACTTTATACATGATTGGTGCAGACCTTAAGAAATAACTGGAAATGAGGTTTGGGTTTAAGGCAAGGGTGAGGAACCTGCGGTCTTCCCAGGTGTTGTTGGACTCCCACTACCCCAAATATTAGCCGTGCTGGCTGGGTCTAGGAAAATAGGAACCTGCCTTATACTGAGTCAAACTATTGACTCACAATTTTCTTCTCTGACTGGTAGTGGCTCGCCAAGGTTTCGGACAAGGGTGTCTCCCAGCCATGCCTGGAGATACTGAGAACTAAACGGGGACCTTCTGTATGTAAAGCATATGCTCTTCCTTTCTTAAACAGCTCTTCCATTCTTAAACAGAATTAGACTCCAACAAGACCTAGGGAACCACAACTTAACCATCCCTAGTTTAAAGACTGTATTGCAGTTTGGGTCCTAAAGACACATAGGCATTTAGTCTTGGTAATCATGTTATAAAGCAACTGGATACAAGAATATAATACTGATTTAGATAAGATGCACTCAAGTTTCTTGAGACGTATCCTGGGGCTCCAAGTTCAATCAAGTATGAGACGATGTGTGTATAACTAAGTATACACACAAAGGAATACTGGGTGTGGGCTAGCAATATATTTATCGTAATATTCAAATCAGATTAAGGAACATTGGAAAACAATACATTGAGTCAGCTGTAAATAAAATTTGCTCCCCCAAGTTTTATGGTTTAAATGCAATGGATAACAGAGTCACTTATATTTCAAAATTAATAATTCCAGTCCAATGCAGGGCCTCTATGTTAGCCCGACTGAACGTTTTCCCCTCAGCTTTTGTCATGGGCAGGTATTTAAACATCCCCAGAAATGATAGACATTGCGGATGTTTTTGAATGTGCCAGACACAGTAAAACATTATTTTCTACTGTCCATTGTACAACCAGCTATGCAAACATGTACTATCCCCATTTTTGGGGTAGTCTAACATCACGGCACAATGAAAGTATCAGATTCTATCTGTCTGACATTAACCCGGAAGTAATTGCAAGGGTGGCTAAGTTTTTATCAATAAATAGTATCTCTCAGAGTGGTGAATGGCATTATGTAACAGGAGATACTCCAGTGAAAATTCTCGTTATTACATATTTTTATATGGCTGCTTATTTGTATATATTTTAACATTTTATATATGGATGTTTTATGATGGCCTATATTTGTAATGCCTAATAAAGGTTTGGTGAAGAAAGTAAGTTATAAAACAACAAAGAGTCCCGTGGAAGCTTAAAGACTTGATACATTTATTATGGCATTATCAGAAACTGATATATGAAAGCTAGGAGCTAAATGGCACCTTAAACCTAGGTTATGGGCGCAACAACAGAATATCTAGGAGCACTTTTTTTATAACAAAAACACAAAGCTGAAAATGAATGAATTGCAGCTAAAATATTATGTTCATTTTTCACATGGTCTAGTCCTTCCTCTGCCCACGCTCCTAATATTCTTCAGAAAGTAGCCGGAAGTGGGGAGGCAGAAAAAGCTCCTCCTTTCCTTCCACTCCACAGTTTTAATCTGAAATCTTAGGTGCAGTACTGCTCCCAGAGCTCAGAAACTGCTTGTGCTAATAAAATTCCCTGTCGCAAAATGCGCCTAGAACAATGGGAATTTTGAACACCGGGCATTATCTTTTGTGAACTACAGTCCATTTCATCAAATGCATGACATGTTATTCGGAGTGTGTGTCTGTGAATAGGGTGGAGGGAGATGTTTTCAGTGAGGTCAGAAGGAAATGTGGAAAATTACAGAGGATGATAACTGCATTCTTAGCAGTGCCATTAAAAAAAACAACAACTTGTGTTGATAACACAGATACCCTGCCATTGGTAAGCCAATTAACCCACACAGAATCCTAGAATCGTAGACTTTTAAGGTACCCCAAGGGTCATCTAGTCCAGCCCCAGTACTGTATAATAAGAATCTGTTGCATCAGTTTAGTCCATGTGAAAGCATGTAACCTCTTGATGAACTATAATTCAACAGCTTCCCTTTGATTATGGCCACCTGGAGGTCCATTGCAGAGTCCTGTCAAGTTGAAATGTTTCCTCCCTGACTCAACTTAAGAAAGTGAACTCTAATTACTTCAGCTCCAAATGGCACCTAGAAGCCCAAAAGCAAAGTTGCTCTCGGAAAGACATGCCACTTAATAAGTCTCAAAGTGTAGCCATTTGTAAGTAAGACACAACTATTGTGTCTGAGAGCTACTGGGAAAGCCACAAAGTTTGATTAAGTGACACAGCTAGACTGGGATTTGCTCAATAATTAGTAATTACTAACTCACCAACTACTGAGCTAAGGTAGCAAGACCCAAACACATTCAACTAAATGGATTTCGTTCCAAGCAAGGTGTACAAAATGAATAGTTTGAGGGCAAGGGAAGATGGGACTATTTGCCACATAAAGAGAACAGAAGAAAGCATTTCATTATGTACTTAAAAGGAAACAAGATGTTGCTACACATCCTCCTTTCTGGCAGAGGAAAGGGTGTGCTGGAGAGAGAAGAAATCATGCATGCAAAGAGGATCAGAAACCAAGAAGGCTCTGCTTTCTTAAGAACTGCCCTGCTATCGGTAAACTAACATTTTCCCCCCAAAGTAGCCAGCCAGTTGCCTATGGAATCCCACAAACAGGGCATGAAGGTGACGGAGATACCTGCTGTTTGTCCCCAGCATCTAGTATGCTGAGATGTACTATGCTCTATGAGGGATGAGGCACGTGTGACCTTCCAGATGCTCTTTGACTCTAGTTCCCAGCCAACGTGGTCCAGAATGAGTGGAAGTGTAGTTCAACAAACAACTGGAGAGCCACGGGTTTCCCATTCCTGCAGTAGGCTATCACGACTAATAATTCCATCCATTCTGCAAACAGGGTGATAGCTATTGATAGACCAAACCTCCTTCACCACAGCTTTATCAAAACAGTTTCACAAGCCAGCATGGTGACAAGAAAGCCACCGATAGATTCAGCAAACGTTGCAGAGAAATGCTGGTCAATTTCCGAAACTCTTTAAGAAACCATTCTCGGCGTCTGCAATGCAAGTGTTCCACGTTGCACATTATCTAGACAAAGATGATAGTTTAGTTAAGTATGGGCAGAGTTCCCTCTGACCATAGTCATTGCTCACAGTCTGCCTATATTTTTGGAGAGCTTTTTAAGAGATCTGTGTCTTTTAGAACATACCTCAGTTCCACTTCCAAAACACTGGGAAACCAAGGCGCGGCTTCCGATTGGCTGCAGGAAGCTCCTGCAGCCAACTGCAAGCCGCATAAGCCGTGTCGGACGTTCAGGTTCCAAAGAACATTTGCAAACCGGAACATTCACTTATGGGTTTGCGGCGTTCGGGAGCCAAAATGTTCGACTTGCAAGGCGTTTGGGATCCAAGGTATGACTGTGTAAGGATAGCTCCCTGTTGGTGCATAAAGGTAAAGGGACCCCTGACCATTAGGTCCAGTTGTGGCCGACTCTGGGGCTGCTGCGCTCATCTCGCTTTATTGGCCGAGGGAGCCGGCGTACAGCTTCCGGGTCATGTGGCCAGCATGACTAAGCCGCTTCTGGCGAACCAGAGCAGCGCACGGAAACGCCATTTACCTTCCCGCCAGAGCGGTACCTATTTATCTACTTGCACTTTAACGTGCTTTTGAACTGCTAGGTTGCCAGGAGCAGGGACCGAGCAACGGGGGCTCACACCATCGCGGGGATTCGAACCGCCGACCTTCTGATTGGCAAGTCCTAGGCTCTGGTTTAACCAACAGCGCCACCCGCATAGCAGCACTCAAAAGAAAGAGTTGGATACCAAGATACCTGCAGCCCAACCCTTCGACATCAAAATAGTATTACTGACAGGCGCCTGTCTAACCTTGTGTTAAAACCTCCAAGGAAGAAGATCTTGCCTTGTCTATGCAGTTTCTTACACTACATTTTTTTTTCCCTATTACTGAACCAAGATCAAAGCCACTTCTTCTTGCCTATAGTTAGACTGGAAACTTAAATATTTGGAAACTGTTAGCATATTGTTTTTGTCAGTTTTTCTATATATTCTACTCTTGCAGCCTCTCCGCATCATATCTGCCCTTTAAAATCAAATTGTGTTACAGCTTTTTCTGACCTGCAATATCCAGAACTGAACACTCCAAAAAAGGTCTTGCCAGGACATATTCCTCAACTCTTAGAACGGTTTACCATGTTGATAGAAGCTTGAGAACATGTCCAAGTGTATTTGCAAAGTGCATTCCACTTTCCAGCTGGAATCCCCAAAGCTGCCCACAACATTCATAGAATCTAACTCAGGATTCCTCAACCTCGGCCCTCCAGATGTTTTTGGCCTTCAACTCCCATGACCCCCAGCTAGCAGGACCAGTGGTCAGGGATGATGGGAATTGTAGTCTCAAAACATCTGGAGGGCCAAGGTTGAGGAAACCTGATCTAAGTCAATTGTGAAATTAGGATACCATCCCTGAGTTACTCCCCCTCCTATCAGTTTGTTTTCAATCTGTTTTGCAGAAGCAAAAAAGCAACTCTTAGAGGAGTTTGTGCACTAAAATTCATCCAGTTTGGTGCTAGTGGTCTTCACCACCCAGGTTCCATCATGCACTTGCAAATAAGTTGCAGCTTTGCATATTTCTGCCTTTAAAAATGGGTGTGAGACAGTCCTAATTAATTCAACTTTTGAACCAGCTTCCACCGCTGGAGCATGTGATGATAAAGAACCACGCTCCTCTTTGCATATACAAATGTATCTTCCTCCTCTCGCTCAAAATTCACCAGACAGAGGCTCAAAGAGCTACTTCCTCAAGCAATATGGAAAACAGAAACAGAAGGAGCATTGCTGATGCTGCGTCTGTAGCGAGCATCAAAGACCGAAGGTCAAAGGCTAAACCCACCCAAAGGAGACCAGTGGTTTCTCTCCGAATCATTTGCCCTGCTCCCTTTATCTTCGACGCCTCCGTCCTCTCCTTGCACTGGGCAGTTTCCGGGGACATGGGGTGTGCAAACCCCCGGGATCCCAGGTGCAGCTCCCAGCACCTTCCTGTGGCACTCAGCGCACAGAGAGGCAAAGCAGGGATGCCCCCCAAAAGACCATCTCTTTGTGTTCAGGCACAGAGGAGCAACCTCCCCATCTTTTGCAAGGGGGGGGGGCAAAACACCCCACCGTACCTGAATACACACCCCATCTCAGGGGTGCCAACTTGGGGGGGGGGACCAGGTAAGCCCCACCCCGCATCATCAATCCCATGAGGTAGCGCACCCATGCCATTTGGATGGGAATTCCCCCTCAACTTTTTTTTTTGGGGGGGGGACCCCCTCGAATATTTTATTAAGGTGGACCTCATTCCCTAGGAGCTGCCTCATCCTCACCCCGGAAATAACAGTTATATTATGGGCAGGCGGTCCTCTCCCATGAAAAGCCCCCCCCCCAAACGAGGCTGGGCAGGGCCGGCCCTGCCGTGAGGCAGGAGTGAGGCGGCGGCCAACGTCCCTTCATCTCGTTGAAACCGTTGAGATTTTTCCACAGAATGGAAGAATTGCCTGTGGTGGGGAGGGGTGCTTTGTTTCCCTCCCGCCTTCCCTTTGAGGTGCCGAAATGGGCGCTGGCTTCGGGGAGAGGAGAGAAGGGCGCCCTTTGGCCGCTCCGCCTCAGGCGGCCAAAGCTCTCGGTCGGCCCGCCGACCCCAGAGGAGCGGCCTCCGCCCTCCGTGAGGGGGGAAAGACGAGGGACTCACGGACTCACTCACCCACCCAGGGGCTCCCCGAGGAGGAGCTTCTCTCTCTCTCTCGGCCACCGAGGAGGAGGAGGAGGAAGGTAGGCGCAGCGCGGCCCAAGCCGGGTACGGGTGTCCGTGTGAATGCGCGCGCGCGTGTCTTGCCCGTGGCGGCTTCCCCTCAAGAGGTCTCCGGCGCACAAAGCGCGGCGCTCCTCCTCCTCCTCCTCTCGGCGTCTCCTTTGTGCTCCGCGTGCGCGCGCAGCAGCGAACCCCCCCCCCTTTCCTCACTTTCTCCGCCCCCGACGCCCACCCCTCTTTCATCTCCCTTCTTGCCGCCGCCTCCATCAACGCGGGCGGGTGGGAGGGGGGCTGCTGCTCTTGCTCTGTGGGGTAGGACTAGCCATGGGGAGGGGAAGCAAAGTCTCTCTCCCTCCCCTCTATGGGGACAAAAGGTGGCCCCCGAAGGATGCCCCCGCCCCCCCCACACTAAGAGAAGGTCTGTCTCCCTCCCACCCACACTGCATCAGTGGGGTGGCTGGGTGCCTGCAAGCAAACCGTTCTATTTGGGGGTTGCAATATATATATATATAGGGTGACAGGCGGGGTGATTTGCAAACCGCCTCCCGCGCCGTCAAGGTGCGCGAGGCGGCGCGCGCTAATTGAAACGCCGAGCGAAAGAATAGCAAGCCATAATGAGATTACCCTGCGTCTAGACGCGCGGATGCTCCGACTCCTCTCTCCAGCCCACAGACGCCCCTTTGCAACCGATTTCTCTCCACCGCTGGGTGCGGAGTGTGGCCATCGCGACACCCAGCGGCGATTCCGTTGTTCCATGTGCGAAAAAGCCTCCTCCCCCCCCCCTCCTAAGCATTTACCGTATTTAGCCAACTTTCTGGGTGAGACTGAATTCTCCATGTTTGTCGAAAAGGCAGGAAATGTTGGCTTTTTGCATATTCGCCTCACTTTTAAACTGAACTGATATGCAATGGATTTTTATTATACTGGGGTTGGACTCGGAATGCCTTGCAACTCTGCAACGCAATAATAACATAATAATAATAATAATAATAATAATAATAATAATAATAATAATAATAATACAGTGGTACCTCAGGTTACATACGCTTCAGGTTACATACGCTTCAGGTTACAGACTCCACTAACCCAGAAATAGTGCTTCAGGTTAAGAACTTTGCTTCAAGATGAGAACATAAATCGTGCTCCGGCGGTGCGGAGACAGCAGGGGGGCCCATTAGCTAAAGTGGTGCTTCAGGTTAAGAACAGTTTCAGGTTAAGAACAGACCTCCGAAACGAATTAAGTACTTAACCCGAGGTACCACTGTAATAATAATAATAATATATCCCACCCATCTGGCTGGGTTTCCCTAGCCACCCTGGCTGGCTTACAGCATATATAAAAACACAACAAAACATCAAACATTAAAAAACAGAATATCCCATACAGGCAACAAGCCAAACAATAAATCAATAGAAACCAAAAATAATGATGAGTTTGATAACAACAACAACAACAACAACAAACAGTTTACACTTATACCCAAATTAAAATAACCCCAACCCCAACCAAACATTTAAACAACCCCCACCCAACAAAAAACAAAACAGAGGAACCAAAATTAGAACCGTTTAAAACATTGTAAAACTTTTTAGCCAGCTTCCCCAACCCAAGAGTTGTTCCAGCAATGTCTCTCTGGCCTCCCAGGAGCCTCTTTTATCACCATCCCGTTAAAAGTACACCTTTTAAAAGTCACTATTGTTGCGCAGTGCAAATGGAATTTTTGCACGTTGTCGCCTTCAACGATTGGAGAGCACGGGAGGAGAAATCTGCAAGACTTCCAAATATCTCTGAACTGCAAGAGAATAATAGAGAAGGCAGGCTCATAAAATACCCTCATCGTTACGGTATTTATTTAGTGGCATCACTGATCCTGGCACTTTGCAGAGTACAAAAGGGCAGGTCCCTGCCCTGAGGAGCTTACAATAATTATAAGTCATGGAAGGAAAAGGGTGTGTGTGTGTCAGAGTTAATAGGAAAGTATTTGTGGATGTTTCCGTTTAAATTCTGTAGCCTTAGATATTGGCTGAAGTTACAATAAGGCATGGAAACAATATCACATGGAACAAGGCTGCAGTCCAGTTGTGATGTTGTTGAGCTGTTCTACTGTGCTTTTTTTCTGGGGTGACGCAGGGGTACTCATACCCCTAAACATTTTGTGAATCTAAGTTTGGCCTCATTGAGGGGCAGTATTTCATTATGAGTAGGAAAATGAGAGTACCCCTAAACATTTTTTTTGGAAAAAAGCACCGGCTGATGGGATATAATATCCACTAACATGCAATATATTTAGAGCAATTTCGCAAACAGGACACCTTGAGTTTTATCTTGCAGGAACCCAACACCCCTTGCTTTCCTCCCCTTGGGTTAGTAACAAACAGATATAGTTACTACTGCTGCATACTTTCATTGGCATAATCAGTTGCAACTTTTAATTTATTTATGAACAGAAGCAAAGGTGAATAAGGGGAACAGTGAGTTAGCATTTAGGCTATTATTGTGTTCTAGTATATTACCATAACAGGGTTTTTGTTTTGTTTTTTAAAGATGGCCTTCGAATACTCCATGTAAATCTTTGTTTATTGAATTTATGTTATCTAAAGCTTCCATCAGTATCATAAAAAGCTATGTTGAGGTTTTAGTATTGTGCTTGTTGTTGTTTAGTTGTTTAGTCATGTCTGACTCTTCGTGACCCCCTGGACCAGAGCACGCCAGGCCCTCCTGTCTTCCACTGCCTCCCGCAGTTTGGTCAAACTCATGTTCGTAGCTTCAAGAACACTGTCCAACCATCTCGTCCTCTGTTGTCCCCTTCTCCTTGTGTCCTCCATCTTTCCCAACATCAGGGTCTTTTTCAGGGAGTCTTCTCTTCTCATGAGGTGGCAAAAGTACTGGAGCCTCAGCTTCAGGATCTGTCCTTCCAGTGAGCACTCAGGGTTGATTTCCTTCAGAATGGAGAGGTTTGATCTTCTTGCAGTCCATGGGACTCTCAAGAGTCTCCTCCAGCACCATAATTCAAAAGCATCCATTCTTTGGCAGTCAGCCTTCTTTATGGTCCAGCTCTCACTTCCATACATCACTATTAGTATTGTGCAGATTTATTTAAATTCAGTTCAGTTAACTAATTTCCTTCCACTTTACCATGCAGTTCTGTCAGGGAGATAACCTGCATCAGAACAGGTTTACGACAGCAGGGCAATCCTATTCGCCAATGTGCTCAATTTCCTTGCAATGTTGTGGAGAGACCCTGGTGGTGCAAGGAGCCCTTTCTCCATAGTTCTGCTTGGAGAATCCATTGTGTGTGTTGTGTGCACAATCTGAGACCATCCATGACAATATAGCCCAATCCTATCACCAAAGTTGCAGATTTCCTGTGTGGAAGTTTATACCCTGGTGGTGTGCTGTGATTAGGTTCTGATTTGTACTATAGCCTATTCTCTGTCGTGGTGATGTAGATACGGCAGTCATTGGAGGGCAGCAACACTTCTTAAAATTTGCTTTTCCTCTCGTTGAACTCAATGGTGCCAGCTCTGAGGTCAGTGCAGTGGTACCTCCAGTTGCGCACAGGATCCTTTCCAGAGCTCTGGTTGGATCCCGAGGAATTCGCAACCGGAGGTGCCTATTCTGCGCATGGCATGGTAGAGCACTTCTGCGCATGTGTGCGGGGCGAAACCCCAAAAATGCTTCTGGGTTTGCCGCGTTCACATCCTGAAGGATACGCAACCAGAGGTGTGCGTATCCAGGGGTACCACTGTATAGCGTTGCACTATCAATGGGGGGCATGATTGTAGCCTGAATAAATACAGGATAGGTGTGTTCTTTCCCTTTCTAGCTGTTCCACCAGCATAGCTTCACTGGTGCAGCACAGTGGAGTATTTGACAGGCCCATATGGGGAGTTGCACCTGCACATCCTTTGTGGCAGCAGTGTAACGGATACTGATGTGCTAGGAGGACAGCAGATCTCTTCCACATCCTAATGGCAGCTGGCGCAATAAGGACTGCACCCTAAATCTTCCATGCATGTCAGCATGGGGAGTTAGGATATTGTAGTGACTTAGTAGGATATAACAGCAACATCATAACAGTCAAGATGTTAAGGCTGTGTAACAACTACAGTGCCAACACAAGGGCTTTGGAAAGAGGCAGATTTGTGGCTGTGGTAGGAAAGGTTGGAGAGCTTATTCAGAATCTTATCCTCCCCTGCCACTGAAAAGTTATTACAGGGATGGGAGAGATGTTGTAATTAGCTACATCCCATAGGAGTCAATAGGAGCCCAGGTTGACTTCCCAGTATCACCACCCAGCCACACACAGACTAGACTATCAACTCAGGAGCCAATCATGGCACAGCAAGGACACATTGCTCATTTTGCAGTGTCCATCTGCTTTCATATTTTATTTTATTTTAAAGACTAATAACAATCATTGAAAAAAGTGAAAGTAATCACTGGACACAAGATCAACCCATTGTTTAATACAGTGGTACCTCAGGTTAAGAACTTAATTCGTTCTGGAGGTCCGTTCTTAACCTGAAACTGTTCTTAACCTGAGGTACCCCTTTAGCTAATGGGACCTCCTGCTGCTGCCGTGCCGCTGCCACACGATTTCTGTTCTCATCCTGAAGTAAAGTTTTTAACCCGAGGTACTATTTCTGGCCCCTTCATGGATCACTGCTTTGCCGTGGCGAAGGGGCTTGAATAACTCAGAGAAGCTATGAGCTATGCTGTGCAGGGCCACCCAAGATGGACAGGTCATAGTGGAGAGTTTTGACCAAATGTGATCCACCTGGAGCAAGAACCGGCAAGCCACTCCAGTACCCCTGCCAAGAAAACGCCATGGACAAAGACAAAAAGGTCCGTATAGTTAAAGCTATGGTTTTCCCAGTAGTGATGTATGGAAGTGAGAGCTGGACCATAAAGAAGGCTGATTGCCAAAGAATGGATGCTTTTGAATTATGGTGCTGGAGGAGACTCTTGAGAGTCCGATGGACTGCAAGAAGATCAAACCTCTCCATTCTGAAGGAAATCAGCCCTGAGTGCTCACTAGAAAGACAGATCGTGAAGCTGAGGCTCCAATACTTTGGCCACTTCATGAGATGAGAAGACTCCCTGGAAAAGACCCTGATGTTGGGAAAGATTGAAGGCACAAATAGAAGGGGACGACAGAGGACGAGATGGTTGGACAGTGTTCTCGAAGCTACCAGCATGAGTTTGACCAAACTGCGGGAGGCAGTGGAAGACAGGAGTGCCTGGCGTGCTCTAGTCCATGGGGTCACAAAGAGTCAGACACGACTAAACGACTAAACAACAACAACAACAACTACTCTTTCTGGGTTAGCGGAGTCTGTAACCTGAAGCGTCTGTAACCCGAGGTACCACTGTAATCCAAACTGTGTCCTGAGCATCTCAACTAGGTCTATGCGGGTAGTTAGAAATAAAATTAAGACACATGTCAATTTTAATAACACCATAAATACAGGAAGTAGCTGAGAAGGAAAACATCAGGAGTACCAGATGGTTTACAGCAAACCGTTTTCGATATGAATAAGTTCCTTGGTCTGTAAATAGCAAACACTTTTGACACTTTAATAGGAACATGCTGCACTATTTAAACTGTGAAAGCGGGGGTCCGATTCATACAGCTGTCTTCCACATTTTGCTGCATGGAATAAGCCTCCCAGACAGGCAGAGGAGTATTCCATCCCGTGACTAGCCTATGAGTTCCTGAATTCAGACCTTCATGAATTCTGCCCTCAAATATTCCACCCCTTGCACTTACATCCGCTTTCCTATTCCGCACAGCCATTGGTTCCCATATGTGAAATATATTGGCATTGTTTTCAGCTCTCCTACTCCACTGTTAAGCAGAGGTAGGACAGCCATCTATCATGGATGCCTTGGTTGAGCTCCCTGAATTGCAGGGGGTTGGCAGAGATGACCCTGCAGGTCCCTTCCAAGTCTATAATGCTTATTAAAGGAGAGAGCAGGCACTATACAAATCTTCTTCACGACTTGTAAGTGTTCCACAAAAGGCTAGTCACATATAGAGTTAGATATGGGGATATTGTCATGGAAACAGTTTATCTGAGCTAGTGAGGCGGGGAGAGGAGTGTTAAAAAGTGCAAATTTCAAATGTCTCCTTTCATCTTTATCTGTTCTTGCTCTTCTTTGTAGGATATATTTGCTTTCTTGGCAGTTAGTGCCGCTCCTAGGTAATGTTGAGACTCTGGGACTTAACATTCAAATGCCCCTGCCCCGCCACTTTTAGATGATAACATTAATTCATTGACTTACTTAATTCAAAATGTGATCAGCCAGTGCTGCCATGCTTTGGAGATGCTGCTGCGGCTCATTCGGTTTATTACATATTGCTGTATTTGGTATAAGTTGTTTATTTTAAAGTTATTATGACTTTTTATATAGGATCTTATTGTTACTATTAATGTATGATGTATGATGATGATGTGTGTGTTGGAAGCTGCCCAGAGTAGCTGGGGCAACCCAGCCAGATGGGCGGGGTAATGATGATTATTATTATTATTAATAAAAATAATAATAATAAGTGGGGCCCTCACCAGCCCCAAGCTCTGTCCTGAGGGCACCAGTGTCTGCAATCCTACTTTCAAAGGCAGATCCATCACTCACTCCTTCGTTTACAAAACCAGAGGGTGAATGCTGAAGAATAGTTAGTAGGAATGGTACCACACCTGCTTCCCCATGTTTCTGTTATTTGTCCACTTTGCTTTTCGGAGGTTTCATAGAGTTTTCATTGAGTTTTCACTATCTGTATCTGTTCTCAGAATTGCAAAGACATTTATTCTCCCATGGTACTGGTTGGGATGGGTGATTCTAGGAAAGGGGGAAATGGGCCTGCACTCCTGTTATGCTAAATCTGCCCAAACAATAACTTTTGCCTTCTTTTCTTTGAGGCATGGCTCATCTTTTATTTTTGAAGCAGACTGATGAGATGGGTGGAAAGGCAAGTGAGCTTTTAACTAGGAGGTTGTCTCAAAAAGTGAACCCAGATAACTTCCAGCCTAAATCTAGCATTCAACTGCATTCAGAAGCCCTATGTTCCATTAATGTGCATGCAGCCAAACTGTGTTTTTAAAAAAAGTTTTTTTTAAAACACATATTAAAACAAATCAAATATTTCATATAGCATAAGATCTAAGTTACAAAAAGCTGGAACACCTGTCTTTATGCTGCAGCCTGCATCTGTCTACAGGGAAGTACATGCTGGTGTCCACAGTGGTTTAAAATCCGACATTCCTCCACTGATTCCTATGGACAACTCTCATTTCTGCCCCGGTGGCCGGAAAAAAGAGAGTAATACCTGTATAGATCTATCGAAACTGGTTCCACATAGTCTCTTTATTATAAGTCCAGAGTTTATTGCAACAGCCTATTCCCCCAAGGTAAGCATCAAAGACAGGAGTTCATGTCCATCCTTCATATAGAAATCTGAAAATATTTAAATGGTTGAAATATAATTTGAGAAAATGAAAAACTGTGCTTTGAGAACCAAAACAGTCAATCACTACCATAGTTTGCACATATATAATATACAACCTTTCTGAGCTTGCCCCCACATTCAGAATTGTCTTACATGCCATCCGAACTCCAAGTGGGGCAAATTTCCAGGGAATTCAGGCACTTACCCAGGGTTCAATTTCCTTTGGAATGCGGCACAGCAGAAACTGTTGTGTCTAGGATATATGGTTTATTGACACATCTATACAACCTGAGCCTAAGATGGAGGGGTTCACAGCATTAACATGCAAAGAGGTTCTTGCTTCTCGCATAGACACAGGCTTGGATTCTAGCAGAAATCGGGCATGACTCTGACCCCCAGCTTCTGTCTGCAGCCTGTTCTCACCTCTCTCACACTCTAGATTATTTGCTTTCTCACTACCAGACGGGCAGGGAAGGGAGACCCACCCATTTGTCAGAGGGCGCCATCACTTATTTTGTTATACTAATGGTCTTCTTCTTCTTCGGCAATCACTCGTAGCCGAGTAAGATTGTCTTTCATGAACACGGTTTTAACAGTGAGTCTGTAAGTGAAAATAGAGGCCAATTCTGGATCCACACATCCTTCCACAGTGGGGACGTAAGTTTCCAGGTGGGAGTTGATCCCAGTGAGGGTTTGCCAAGCGTGCCTTCCTCTTAGCACGTTTCTCCCTTTCGTCCTGAGTTCTAACGGTGGTCCTTAATTCTAACGGGGGCCCTTTATTGGCAACTTCCTGCAGTTTAAAGGAGCAGGGAATCGTGTATTTATTGCTATATTCTTCTCTTTTTTTCTTTTTAAGTGAGGGGTAAGGAAGGAACATCCCCTTCCCCTCCCCACATCGCGGCAAGCCTTGAAATCCGGGGGCAAAACGGAGGAGAAGCGGGAAAGATCGCGAAGCGAACTCGGAAGCTCTCAGTTACGTGCGAGTCTACATTAAAAAAATCATAACAATCACATTCTACTACGTCACAACGATAGAGCTGACGAGCGGTAGAGCGTCGCCTCACTGTCCGTACGCCCAGGTAGAACCTTGGCGGATTGGCCGCTGTTCGGGAGGAGGGGGATAGAGAGGTATCTCAGCTCTTTTCCGCTTCCGGTGAGGCTTCGTACTTGCGATGGCGGCCCCTCAGCCCGTTTGCAGCTTCCTCTTCAAGAAGCGTCGCCCCGCGCCCGGGAGGGGCCAGCGCAAAAGGCCGGGCAGCGACCAGGAGCCCGGTGAGAGACCCAGCCAGTCGGCGCTGGGGGTGGGTGGACCAAGGGGGGGCAGTTAGGCTAACCTTCCTTGTTGTCATGATGGGGCTGCCATTGAAAAGCGCTCGGAGAACTGTTTTTATTGCAATTATTTGCATGGTATATCCGTGTGTCACACACGCACACAATTTTTGTCCGTGTTTGCTTTTTTAATGACTGCCTTGTTTTTTTACTTGTTGAATTCTTCTATCTTACCCAGGGCAGCAACTTAACAACCGACCAAAACAAAGGGACAAACATCCCCTTAAATACACATACTGTACAGATACATTAAAAACCAAGGGGGAAATGTAATATGTTAAGGAAAATACCTGACCGGCTTCCAATTAGTGTTTTGTAGGTTGTAATTGTCTTGTTTAACCACTATGTCCATGTTAAAAATAGTTCTAGTCCCCACCTTCCACACATCCATGTACCTGTGGTTCGTTTATTTTGGTTTTATTTTATGTCTCTTGTGTGTTCAACAGTGATCTATAATTGTATATGGACTATGTTTATTGTCACCAGATCCTATTGGATAACATTGCTATTTGCATAATCTCCTATTACCTTTTAAATATATATATAGCCATAGGAAAGAGAGCTAGCAGGCTTCTTCTGAACCTGTTGTTTAGGAACAAAAGTAAGCCATTGCCTCTTGAATAAAGCAGCTTGGTTCATAGGATCATAAACTTATTGCAGTGGGGTGGGAGGGCCCCGTAGCCAAACAAGGGACTTAGGTATTTCATGGGAGATGCAGTCTGCCAATATAAATCTGTTTTAGTACTTTGATAATGTTTGTGTCCCTCCACCCAACAGGGAGCAGCAGTGATGAAGGCAGCACGGTGGTCAGGAAGGAGAGACGCAAGGAAGTTTCCAACCCCATGATTCAGAAGGTGATGCCGTTTCCCCAAGTGCCCATGAATATGTCCCCTCTTGAATGTTTCTTAGTTAACTCCCACCAATTTTTCCATCTTCTAGACCAAGAAAAGTGTGAAAGAACACACCTCATACGCGTCCAGCAGTAGCGATGACGAGGGCAAGTCTAAAAGAATTGGAGTTGCATATAAGTCTACAAGATCTGCGGTACGAGTGTTTAAAGTGTGCGAAACCAACATTAGGTGATGCACAGCTTATTGGCAAGAGCTTCTGACGCCAAGCACTTGAATAATAGCAAGTAAAATTGCAAGGGGTGTGTGTGTGAATCTCTGCCCATGGCTTCCCTGCTGGCATCTGTCCTTATTGACAGTGGAGTGCCTCTTTGGGAGCGAGGTCAAGCTGTTGGAAGGTTGCAGCACCTTGTTGTGGCTGTAGAGACAGATGTAGGAGAGACATGTTTTGTTGCAGCTGGGGCAGATGAAGGTGTCCAGTTATGCTGCTACAGATGCACCATGGCATTTCTTCTCTCTGTGCTTTTCCCAGCGGTCATTTGTCCTTTGCCAGTAGCTGATTTCACAGCTTCCATGTTCCTTAACTGCAATATATAGCTATTTACTGGTGGCCTTTGTACACATCTGCGGACCATTTTTATAGTTTTATGAAGTAACCCAGGGATGGTATGTACTTGCCTTTGTAGGTTATCCCAGTGACAGGCTCATAAGGTGCAGCAGCAATTGGCTCCACCCTCTCCCAAGCTCTACTCTGGTTAGGGGTGCTGGGGTTAATAATAATAATAATAATAATAATAATAATAATAATAATAATATCAGGCCCTCCAAGTCTGAAGTCTGGCAACCCCTGCATTAGAGAGAGCATGCATCTGTTTGAATGAATCACTAGAATAACTGCTAATTCCAATAACAGTTTAATGCTAGCTTAAAGGTAAAGGGACCCCTGACCATTAGGTCCAGTCATGGCCGACTCTGGGGTTGTGGCGCTCATCTTGCTTTATTGGCCGAGGGAGCCGGCATGTGGCCAGCATGACTAAGCCACTTCTGACGAACCAGAGCAGCGCACGGAAACGCCGTTTACCTTCCCGCCAGAGCGGTACCTATTTATCTACTTGCACTTTGATGCGCTTTCGAACTGCTGGTTGGCAGGAGCAGGGACCGAGCAACGGGAGCTCACCCCGTCGCGGGGATTCGAACCGCCGACCTTCTGATCAGCAAGTCCTAGGCTCTGTGGTTTAACCCATAGCACCACCCGCGTCCCTTCAATGCTAGCTTAGTATTGTTCACTACCCATGCTGCCCTACTAATAACATTCTTGTATCTTAGAAACCTGTGGGTCCGGAGGACATGGGCGCAACAGCTATATATGAGCTGGACACAGAGAAAGAGAAAGATGCACAAGCCATTTTTGAACGCAGCCAGCAAATACAGAAGGTGGGTATCTTTACCATTTAAAGGTTCCTTCCTTTACTACAAGTTTTACCTTCAAGGAATGGACAAGAGTTTCTTGGTGGCATTTCTCATTTTTATTTTGCACCTCTTCCTTATTTCCCCCCAAGAGACTGCTGCTAGCATAATCTTTCTGGCCACTTGTATCACAGCCATCCTCTTCCTATTCCCTTCACAGATTTCCTCCTCCAGGTACATCACATTTTTATTTTTGCAATATTCAGTACTATTCTTGTTTCTGTTTTCTGCTGCTGTCTGGTCTCATCTCTGTTGTTCTGTATTTCACCAGTGCTCTTCTAAGCCGCTGCTTCATTGTACCAGTATGTGGGAATTGAGCTGGTTTCATGTGAGCAAGCTGCTGCTCTGGTGTCAACCATGCTGTTTTGCTGATGTGGTTTTTCCTCCCTGTCTCTGCTCAGGAACTTGAAGGGAAGGAAGACGATAAGATTTACCGTGGGATCAATAATTACCAAAAGTATGTGAAGCCAAAGGATACGTCCATGGGGAATGCTTCCTCAGGAATGGTAAGGTAAGGCAGGAAAGCATGAAACTTATCCTCAAAGAAAAACATTTTGCAGCACGGTGGCTCTAGGTAAATTTTGTGCCTCAGAAAAATCCAGCTGGCTGATTTTTCTAACATTGCATTTTTTCCAATTACAAATCCTGCTCCTATTTCTAAGTTGCTTATGGTGTTGAGAAGTTCTCAGCTTACACTGCATATACATGATTTAATTTGTATGGCACTTTCCCATTGTTAAAATGATGCTCAAGCTTACAGCATGGAAAAAATACTTAATTATAAATAACAAAAACAGAAATTATAAATAAAATACAGCAAAAAGTACACAACCAAATTGAAGAGTTTCCACATTAAATCATAAGAAGATCTAAAAATAGATACAAAAAATAATAACAGCAACAACCCCGCTCCCATCAAAGCCCAACTAAACAGCTCCTCAACCCAAGAATCTGATCAACACCTCAGCTTTTGTAGCTGAAGTCAGTCAGGACCCCACCCTCCCAGGCCAGGTGGGAAAAGGTGTGCAAGGCAGGGAGCAAGTCTCCCAGGACTCACAGCCAAGATGTATACAGTGGTACCTCGGGTTAAGTACTTAATTCGTTCCGGAGGTCTGTTCTTAACCTGAAACTGTTCTTAACCTGAAGCACCACTTTAGCTAACGGGGCCTCCCGCTGCTGCTGCGCTGCTGGAACACGATTTCTGTTCTCATCCTGAAGCAAAGTTCTTAACCCGAGGTACTATTTCTGGGTTAGAGGAGTCTGTAACCTGAAGCGTATGTAACCCGAAGCGTATGTAACCCGAGGTACTACTGTAGTTGTTCTTCATAGATTTGCAGTATTGTGGTGAGTCAACATGCATATCTCTATGCATCCCAGAATGCTCTCTTTGTTCTATGAAGTTCATGCAGTTGACATGCCAGCAATAAATACCACCAAAATATAGCAGGATGACCGAAACAGATTTCCTGAAAATTCCAGATTTTTTAAAAAGCCAGTGTTAAACAGGTTTTGAAATATCACGTGAAGCCACCTTTCTCTTTATCAGATTTGTTCTTCAAATCTTCTTACTTAAAAAAGCCTCACCATTACCCATCTAACTACCACTTGAACCTCTCCTTGCTCCTACATCACAACTTATTATCTCCTTCTCCTGTTTTAAGGCCTTTCTTCTTCATTTCAGGAAGGGACCCATACGAGCCCCAGAGCATCTCAGGGCCACTGTGCGATGGGACTACCAACCTGACATCTGCAAGGATTATAAGGAAACTGGGTTTTGTGGATTTGGAGGTGAATGGCTGTTTCATATACTTTTCCTAATAGCGGATCTGTGTGATACCTGCTTCGATTGTGCATCTCCATAAACGTAGAGGAAGTTGGCAGCAAGACAGAAATCACTGACAAATGCTCACACGTTGTATTGGTTTGCTTTTCCGATAGACAGCTGCAAATTCCTCCATGACCGATCGGACTACAAGCACGGCTGGCAGATTGAACGAGAATTGGATGAGGGACGCTATGGAGTTAATGGTATGTTGAGCAATCCTTGCTCTCTTGCCTGAAGTTGTTCACCTTAAGATGTTTGAATGAGGGACCAGGAAATAGGCCTTTCAGATTTGCATGGCACAAAATTTAGAGGTGTAGAGGGCAAGATCGATACTACCTTTGGGCTGCATTGGAGAATAAACTGGATGCATGACATCTAAGCCTTAATTAGAGACAAATTTCGAAGCTTTATCGTTAAATGCTATCAAGTATGCTTACATGTTTTGTCTAACTCCGATACTGATTTTGAAGACATTGGGAAAATTATCCCTAGGGGATCAGCCTTCCTGAACTGCTTTGTCCTCAGCACTTGTTTGCTTTCCTCCTAGAACTTTGGTATGAAACAAGGCTGGGGAACCTGATGGCTGGGTTTGATGGGAAGTTGGGTGCCATTCCAGGTCGCCCAACCACTGCCACAGTGTCCTTTCTCTTGGCAGATCAAAATGAGCAGATGACAGCAAAGGTTGCAAGGTTTTTAGCTGGGGCAATCAGAATAAGTTCCACTATTTGGCTATTGATTCAAAACCCTAAAATGTATTTTATATAATTCATTTTTTATTTCTATTCTTTGTATATAGTATTTTTTTAATTGCTATGGCTCATGGCTGACGCAAATAAATATTCATTCATTCATTCAAGTTGGGTGCCCAACACCAGGAGAAAGCATAACAGAACAGCCACTTCTAGTTCAAAAGATCCTCAAAAGATTAAAAAGTAAATGGATAATTGAGGGTCAGGCAGCCATTTGGGTGATTTAGCATATGTTAAGTGTTGCTATGCAGAGAGATGGATAAGTCACTTTGATGTTTAGGGGTATCTGGGACAAGTGATATTTGCTAATCAGAATTAGCAAGCAATACTAGACTACAAAGGTAAGGGGGCATAGTGCGCTAAGTATTTGTTTTTCTCCTTTTAATCCGCAAGCTTTTCAGTCACTGCTCAAGTTTTAACTAATGCTTTTCTGATGTTTCAAACTGCATGTGAGAGATTAAATCGGAAAAAGTGAGGAACAATCCATGTATTGTAGTAGCAGCTATCTTTCTACTTTGAATGAAAAGATTATAGCAGTTGTTTTGAACTGGTGTGAGTTTCTTGTAAGATCATTTAGTTGATTAAAAGTGCAAAGACTGCAATACAGCTGGCTTCCTTTCTGTGTTGCCTTCCTGCTACTTGTTGGTACTTAGTCATGGCTGTGGTGCTGTTCAGATGGGCAATTTGCAGAGTTCTCCTTAAGATTTCATCCATTAAGGCTCATGGGTCACGAGTTGCCTTCTCTTTGTACAACCCCCCCCCCCTTAGATCTTTGTGGGGCCTCTTCTGTTGTAAAAAACTTGTAAGATACTCAGTAGGATTGTGCTTTTATGATAGCCTGTGAGAGTACTGGGAACCAGGCATCTGCCTAGTTAAACTGCTGGAGCAAAGGCACCCCTCCTTTCTCTGTCTGTTAATAGAAAAGGGTGGGCGGGAGGGAGGAGAACAGGAGCAGATGGTTTGAGTGGGCAGTTTAATAAGCTCATTAAACCTAATATTTTCATCCTATGTGCTGGTGGCTTCAAAGGAGCCTAGATGTTGAAGGCTTGCCTATTCTTGGCAATATAGCTTCCTACACAGGGTGGGCAGGAGATAAGTCATCCCGTTATAGTTAGCAGCAGAACCAAGCAAATGCTTCTTTCTTTTGAGCAGATGATGAAAACTACGAGGTGAGCAGTGATGACGAAGAACTGCCTTTCAAGTGTTTCATTTGCAGAAGCTCCTTCAAGAATCCTGTGGTGACCAAGTAAGATGGCTGGAGGATCCAGATGCTCCTTTTGTTTAAACTTGGAAGCTTTCCACATAGAGCTATGCGGGGGACTTTAAAAATAAGAAATGTGGTGATGACGCACAGTGAAGATCTTGGCTGGGGTGCCAGCATTCTGCAATCAAAATTGCAGAAAAAAGCACACTTCTTTGTATTGGGGCATGGAGTTAAAAGGTAAAGGGACCCCTGACCATTAGGTCCAGTCGCGACCGACTCTAGGATTGCAGCGCTCATCTTGCTTTATTGGCCGAGGGAGCCGGTGTACAGCTTCTGGGTCATGTGGCCAGCATGACTAAGCTGCTTCTGGCTAACCAGAGCAGTGCACGGAAATGCCGTTTACCTTCCTGCTGGAGCGGTACCTATTTATCTACTTGCACTTTGACGTGCTTTCGAACTGCTAGGTTGGCAGGAGCAGGGACCGAGCAACGGGAGCTCACCCTGTTGCAGGGATTCGAACCGCCGACCTTCTGATTGGCAAGCCCTAGGCTCTGTGGTTTAACCCACAGCGCCACCCATGTCCCTAGGGGCATGGAGTTAACATCCCGCAAACTCCGTTGGCAACAACCAGTCACAATAGCGGTATTCTCAGTGTACGACTGTTTGAAGTTGAGACAAAAACAACCTCAAAAAGTGGGGCAAAAATATCAAAAAAGACATTCTGCTAGAAAGCTGCTGGAGCTGACTATCTTTGCTTCATGCTTTTTTCAGGTGTAAACATTACTTCTGTGAGAGATGTGCCCTGCAGCATTATCGGAAGTCTCAGCGATGTTACGTATGTGACAAGCAAACAAATGGTGTCTTCAACCCAGCGAAAGGTACTCTAGCCTGTGCTGGATTATGTCACATTGTGGGGGCGTGCAGCGTAGAAAGGTCTATTATTCTGATTGTGCTACAGCGAAATTACATGTTGGATGAACCAGAGGCCATTTAGAAGTTTTGTAATGGATAGGCATTATGCAAAATATCCCAGGTAATGGCAGAGGCGTCCACATTAATCCCTCAACAGAAAATAAACAGGTTAGCAGCCCCTCAGGTTCCCTGGTTCTAAGCTGAAAGTCGGGGCAGTGAACCACCTTTGACTGCAGGGCCAGATTCCAAAGGGGCCACCCTTCTGTGAGCCACTTTGATAGATGGGTGGCCTCCCCAGTCTGTCAATCCCTTGGCATCAGGTGTTTTCAACTTCAAGCTGCACTTTGCAAAGAAAAAAAATCAGGAATGCATTCCTGAGTCATGCTTTGCAACCATGGCTTTAATTTGGCGCATTTCGAATTTGGGGCCACTCTCTGCTGCCATGCAGGGTGCCAGATTCAAAAAGCACCAAAGCATGATTATTCCTTTGCAGCCATGACTTTTGGTTCGCTGCACTTTGTGTCAGGCACAAGGAAAAGTGTGATTTGCCCAAAACAGACTTGTGGGCCTAATTAGGTTCTCTACCACCGCTGTGAGTTATCCCTTTAAATGTTATTGCTGCAACTAAAGTGAGATGTTTTTCAACATCGCTGCCACCTGCCTCACACTTAAATGATCTATCCTTATCCAGAGGGAATCAGTGACAGAACTGGGAAGGTCAGGTGGAAAGTCTCCTGTAAAAAACCAATCTGTCCTGAGCAAGTAACCTTTGAGGCAGACCAGTGTTCCAAGTGGGGTGGTGCGTGTACTGGCCTTGGCTATTTGCCCACTTCAAAGGGGAACTTTATCCCAAAGTAGAATTTCATAATATGCTCTTCCCTTTAGAAGGAAGTTGTTTCTCAACAAGTTCTACAAACTTCTTAAGCGGTAGCTCCCCCACCACAGTGGCAGTAAGTGTTTTTCAACAGATGCCTCACCCTGAAGGGTGGAGGTGGAAAGAAACCAGAGGCTCTTACTGTGAATTTTACCCTTAACTCAAATGAATTTAAATATTTGTAACTAATTAAAATAAGGCCTCTAGGGCTGAGGAAAACTTGCCTATCCTGTTGGAAGCAAAAGAGCACTTTAGTTAGTGTTGCTTCTCCCGTCTGTCTTGTCATCCTGTGGGCTGGAATTATTTATATTCAGTGTGTGAACACCAAAGAAAGTAGTTTTCCAGTCATTTTTTGTGACTTGGGCCTTTTGTGTTATGAATCCTCACCCATACTTGGTCTTTTGTTTTTTTAGAGCTGATAACAAAGCTGGAAAAACGCAAGACTGAAGAGGGACCCCCAGATGATGTGGAAGAGCCAGTGACATTGCTCAGCCCTCATTCTCCACCCCCCTCCCTGCCTTCAGAAACTAGTTCTGTGGCTGAATAAATAACTTATACACAAATGAGTTGGCTTATTAGGCATTGTTCTTCCAGGTAAACTGAATCTGTGTGATAGGGACTACCTTGCTTCTCTACACACAGCTCCTGGCACTTTGTTAAACAAAACAATTCGGGGATGGGTGGGGGGAGAGCACTGTTTCTATCCTAGCAGCCTTCACATTTTGAAACCATTTTATAGCTAGCAAAGAATGTATTCCATTGTTCTGCTTTTGTAGCCTGGAGAGTTTTAGCCTCCAATATTGGGCTTCTCCTGTACTGCACAACATCCAGCCTAAGTTCATGATAGTCTACTTAGTCCTAATAAATGTATTATCTTTAAAAAACCAGTTTATACTTTATAGGACCTATTTATTATAATAAAAAGCAAGGTCATTGCTTTAGTGAATCACCTTTTCCATCTTACCTCCATTCTGCTTCAATAACTGAGCTTTGTTCCAGCAGAAACAAGAAGGAAAAGTTCACTGGTTGAGTTAGCAAGACCAGGCTTTAGAATTCATCGGTTTAGACTGCTAGGCATGACACCCATTCTATATATCCCCAGAAGCTGTGCTTCCAATTACAGGCGCATAAATCTCCTTTGCAGAGCAAAAATAGGAAGACAGCTATGTTACACAAAAGCTCTACCATTTAAGAGTGCATAAAATTTTAATTGGCAACAAAACTAGAAGAGCAAACATGGACTGGGGTTCAAGTACAGTGTAAGACACACAGGCATACATAAAAGTCCTGCATCGGCTCCAACCAGACAGATGCAGCATTGGCTCAGTGCTTGATTGAGTGAAAATTATTAAGAAGAAAACAGCTCCCCTGGGGGTGGGAGAGAAATAGGAAGAAAAGGCTTCACTACACCATTTGGGGAAACTTCAGAACAGCAAGGTGTGTAGTAGACAGGAATACAGGGGGAAAGTGTTCAAGGTTCTGCAAGTTTTGTCATCAACCAGCACTTGTCCTAGGTGAAAACTAAAACTGGAGTGGCAATGCATTTTTAGAATGAAAAGCTACAGTGAACAATGAACACCCATGCCCCTAAGAAAAAGAGGGTGGAATTTTGGCAGAGATGAGGAGTTTTTTAAATACGTTCAACCTGTGTTGGAGAGAGAGCTAGGACCAGCATCTCTTAAACTCCTTACCCATCTCTTCCAGCAGAGTACATTTTAAGTGTTTCTTTTTAAAAAAACAGGAGTGCACAGCACTCAGATCCACAGATGGAGGTGAGCCATTACAGCAATACTTACACTAGGGGAAAATGCTGGCTTTGCTAGAAAGTGATTGAGTCCTGCCTTTCTGGTTTGCTGTTGGAAACTTTTAGCACCATAGGGTTAAGTCTACCATTCCCATCATCCTTTGATTATCCAGTGGGAAGGAGGAAAAGGGGGGGGGATACTTTCAGCATGGGATGCAGCTGTTGCAAATGCTACCTTCACTTTTGTCTTGCAAAGCTGTTGATTTTTTCATTGGGTTAGAATGCTTTGCAAGTAATATATGAACATCCAAGCTGATCCCCAGCTCTCTCAAAGGCAACGCTCGACTAGGAAGCTACAGCAAGGAACACCCAAATATCCTCCCTAAACCTGGAGCTCTTGCAACAGCACAGATATGGCAGGGGGGAACTGGTTCAATGGGCCATCATTTTGAATGCAAACATACCAAAAGCTGAGCTAGAAGTCACTAGCACCACATCCTGACTGCACTCACTGCACTCCCAGAAGTCTATACTCCCTGGGTCTTGCTCCAGTGTGTCATCTAGACCACCTTCCTATGGAAGACGTAAACTGCAGTATAACGTCACGAGTCGGTGAGAAAGGGAGGTGGCGTTACATAAGTAAACCATGCCTGAAGAAAGCTTGCTTTCTCTCTCAAGAACTTCTGCACTTTATACGCTTCCTTCTGTTGGAGGTCTAGAACTCCCAGTCATCCATCTCAAGCTGCTCCAGATGGGAGACCAGTCCAAAAATAAGACTAGGATCTTGTGCCTGCATGCCTTCAAAGCTGGTGATAGGTGTGACAGGATACAGCAGTTCAGGAAGCGCTTCAGAGGCACGGCGTTTGATCTGGAAGACATGGGGAGAAGGGGAAATGCTAAATTGAGCAGAATTAAGAATTCCAAGCCAGAGTGAAGAGGTTAAGTGTAACTTACACCCGTCTTATAGTCATGGGGCAGGGTATACAACTGCACTTTGAATATTTGGACATTCTCTGCACGTGCTGTTAATTTAGTTTCATTGACTATTGTGGTCTCCACTGAAATAATAAAATAGAATTCTGGCTTTCACTAGTTTCATAGCTGCTGGGAACAAACAGAGCTTGGCTGTTGCCTTCATGCCCTGTTTGTAAGTGTCTCTGGGGCATTTGACTGCCCACTGTTGGAAATAGGACAGTGGACTAGATAGATCACCCTCTTCTGTTAGGGGACGAGGAGGTGGCATTTGTGGAAAAGTCAAGCCAGGTTGAATTTTGTATTGGGTGTTCTATCCAAACACAACTGCTCTTATTTCCTCCATTATACCATCATAGTCATACATTTTCCACCTTTTGCAGCATTTCTGAATGACAACCTCACTGGGGGGGGGGGGGAGAGATCCCAACATTTCCCTGACCTCCTGGTAATCTGGTTTCACAGTGTAATCCAAATCAAATCCAACAACTCATTAGTATAGGGGATGGCTAATGTCTGGGCTGGAGCCAAGCAAATTTCTCCCCTCCCCTCCCCAAAATGTCGGCAGTGTCAGCAAAAATTAAAATCAGTGCTGTGGTGTGCAGGGTGGTTTAAACCCATCCACTCCTTCCAGAAGCCTGATGGGGATGCAAATCACCCTCTTCTCATTCATCAGATTAAACATCTGATGAGTGGGGAGAAAGCAGTAGAACACCCCTTCCTAGCGGATAATAATAATAATAATAAACTTTATTTATATCCCGCCCTCCCCAGCCGAAGCCGGGCTCAGGGCGGCTAACAACAATAAAACAGTATAAAAGTATAACATAAACAACACTCTAAAATCATTCATTATAAAATTAATTAATTCAGGCCACTGGCAACCATTGGGCCAGAGCTCCGCGAAGATTGCCGAGGGAGGGAGTCAGGCTGTGCCCTGGCCAAAGGCCTGGTGGAACAGCTCTGTCTTGCAGGCCCTGTGGAAAGATGTCAAGTCCCGCAGGGCCCTGGTCTCTTGTGACAGAGTGTTCCACCAGATCGGAGCCACAGCCGAAAAAGCCCTGGCTCTAGTTGAGGCCAGCCTAACTTCTCTGTGGCCTGGGACCTTCAAGATGTTTTTATTTGAAGACCGTAAGTTTCTCTGTGGGGCATACCAGGAGAGGCGGTCCCGTAGGTACAAGGGTCCTAGGCCGTATAGGGCTTAAAAGGTTAAAACCAGCACCTTAAATCAACACAGATGTGTGCAAGTGAAGAGAGTGGGGTGGTCACATACATCACTGAGGGCTGACCAATGTAGCCCTTGAGCCAAAGAATTGGTTAACCACGCCTGCATTAGAAAAATTGGGGAAATTACCAAATTTTGTATAGCTACAGGCTCAGCACAATACAACAAAATAAACTCTCAAAAAAAAAAAAAAAAACCCAACCCACCCACCCCCATCATGCCTTGGTATCACTGATAAATTGTATACAGCCTGAGTGATGTGTCTGGCATGGGACATTACCAAAGGACACTGCTATTTGTTTCAGGCTAGTGGCCAGCAGCAAGGCCATTGCAATTACATAAGCAGGATTACATGCATTTTCTCAACAGGCAGACAAACCTGAAAAACAAAAAATTCCTAACCTTCAGAGTAGGATTGGGCCAGTGCTTTTACTAAGGGGTAGATACTTTAGCCTCAGCAAGGCTGGGGGAGAGACAGAATAGTGTTGGAGCAACTCACAGCCAGCGAGGAAGGGAGAAAAAAGTCTCAAAAATCCTGACTTGCCGGAACAATCTCCTTGGCTCACTGCACATATGTAGCAAGGTGTGCTTTGTGTTCCTTGCAATCCCTTGGCCCTCTTGCCCACCACCAGATCAAAGTGCCCTCATTCACCCAAGGGTTGTAATAAAAACCAAGAGCAGCTTCCGAGTTTCAAAAACCTCAAAAAGTCCCCACAGGAGAAAGTTCCAATAGCAACAGGGTCCCCCCCTCCCCCAGTTTCTGGAGGCCTACTTTCTGCTACAGCATGATGAAAAAAAGGAAGAATATTACTGGGGCAAAAGTGTTACCTGTTTGAAAAAGGAATGGTTGAGCAGTGTACTTGCGCTTGGCCTGTTCAAGAGAATAACATGAAGGGGTGGCGTATCAGTACAAGAAGGAATAAGGATGGAGAGAGAGCAGCAAATATTATATTTTATAGCTTCAGGATGGTGAAGCTATAAGAAACACTTGCTCACTGTTTGTGGCTTTCCTATCTGCCCCAAGTGAGAAAAAGCTTCGGAATGTCCATATCCAGGTTAATGAAAGAACAGTGGGGAATAGGAACTGCAAGGGACATACAATCCCTGTTCCAACTACATTTGATAACACCTGAAAGCCACCATCCTCTCTATCAACCTGGGCTAGTAGTTCATCAAAGACATTTCTTGCTGTGGCTACATGTATGACTACATCAACGGCTATCCTGACTGTATCAACACTGATCACAAAAGCCATTCTACGTCTGCACATTTGGAACAGGTGAATACATTCAAGGAGAGAAGACATTTACATACTTTGTTATTGCTTTGCACCTTCTGAGAGCAGATCTGTTTGATAAAGACTTTGAATGTCCCCCTTTTACCAGCCAACACCATGAGAATCTGCTTTATAGGGATACGCAAACAGCTGCTTTGATATATCCATTCATCAAGCCCTGCAGGGTGTTTTAGCTCGGTCTCCTCCACCAGACGCTTTACAATTATCAAGTGTACCCCCTGTGTACCCTAATCAGGGAGTTTCCAGGCCTTCCACGTTCTGGTGACAGAACCTAGGTTATGGTTAGAGAATATGGATTCTACCAAGTGATGGTCTTCCTTCTTCTACCATCCCACTAGCATACTATTAGGAAAAAGGCTTCAATGTATACCAAGCATCACATAGGTCTCCCACATCACCAGCCTTTTCAAACCTTCCTCAGTCAGTGAGATTTCTTTGTTTTTGCTATACCTCAGGTCCGGGTTCCTTTGCAGGCATTGCTCCACAAAGTGGTGGAAGGAGGGCGAGAAGGTACGGTGGTATGGATGTGGTGCTGCCTCGCCATTGGAGGCCCTGGCACTGCTGGCCGCCATGCCTTCCCCCAGCCCAGTGCTAACCCCTGAGCGCGATGGCTTCATGGTCAGCTCCTCTGGAGGAATAGTCGTCGTGTCCAGCAGGCAAGGGACAGTGCCATTTAGCTTTTCCAAAAGCATCTGAAGTACAAGAGAGGGGGAAAGCAGGTGCATTTGGGTTACCAGAAAAGCTCGCCCGACAGTAACACGGCTAGCGCGGCAATACTTTTAGCTCTGATAATAGTACAGGCGGGGGCTGAAGTAGAGCAGAACGTTCCCTACCTGAGTTGCAGGCATATCCTTGAAAGGGACATGGCCATTTGCCAGCTCACAGGCTGTTATTCCTACGCTGTAGATGTCAGATTTTGCGTCATACCCTTGGAGATTCTAAAAGGATAAAATGAAAATAAGGCGCTTAATCCATTGTGAGTCCTGTTTAAACTGTGGAGGTAATTAATTAAACAAAGAATCTATCACTGCTACCTACAAAAAGACAGTATTTTAGGAACAGAGGAAGCTGCCTCATACCCAGTCAGATCACTGGGTCCTTCTAGCTCAGTACTGTCTATACCAGGGGTTGTCAACCTGGTCCCTACCGTCCACTAGTGGGCGTTTCAGGATTCTAGGTGGGCGGAAGGGGGTTCTACGGCACAAGCTGAATCCTCCTTCCATTGAGCACTGGTGGGAGGTAAGGAAATTTTACCATCAAGAAAGATGTATTAGCAGGCGGTAGGTATAAAAAGGTTGACTACCCCTGGTCTACACTGACTGGCAGCAGCTCTCCAGGGTTTCAGATACAAGTTCTCTCCCTGGAGACATGGGTGTAGCCAGGATTTTTGTTGTGGGGCAGGACTTTTGTTGGGCGGGGGCAGAACTGACATGATTGGTCAGTTAGTTAGTTAAGTATTTCTATTGTTTTACATGATCTAGGGGGGCAGCTGCCCCCCACCCTGGCTACACCCATGCCTAGAGAGGCCAGGGATTGAATCTGGCATCTTCTGCATGCAAAGCAGATGCTCTACTCCCAAGCTGTGGCCCTTGTACCAATTTTATATGTGCTTTCAGTGTTACTTCCACGTTTCACAAAAAGACCCCCCAGGATCTGCTCAATGGA